>NC_073308.1:19290378-19961628 GCF_027595985.1 Sorex araneus | reverse complement strand
ATGGGGAAGAGTTTCTGAGATAGAAGCCCCTGGAGGGCGGCAGGGAGAGTCAGCAAAGGGGGCAGGGAGGGGGGAGAGAGAGGGAGGAGGAAGACCAGGAGAAAGAGAAGAGAGGGAGAAGGGAGAGGGAGAGAGAGAGAGAGAGAGAGAGAGAGAGAGAGAGAGAGAGAGAGAGAGAGAGAGAGAGAGAGAGAGAGGAGATTGAGAGGGAGGGAGAAAGGGAGCGGGAGGAGAGAGATGGGGAAAAGTAGTGAGAGAGAGAGAGGGAAAGAGTGAAGAGGAGAGGAGGGATGCAAGAGTGAAGAAGGAAGGAAGGAAGAGGAACACAAGAAGTGGGGGGAGTCAAGAGAGGGAGGCAGAGACTTGACCAGCTTTTAGAGAGATGGAGCATTACAAGAGATTCACTGCGGAAGAGCCTCTGAGACTGCCCCTCAGTAAAGGCCGCAACGTGCCTGAAGCAGTTCATAGCCAGGGAAGGCGGGGAGTGTGTGTGTGTGTTTGTGGGCGGGGGGTGGGGGGGGGAGGATTCCTTTAGGAGGAGAACAGGATCTTGGAAATCAATCAGGCGGTGACTCAGGGACTTGCTATGTGGTCCCAGGGAAAGTGAGAGCCAGAGGTCCGGTCTTTACAGGACAAAGTTGGAGCGAGGTCAGCTGTTGGATGGGGAAGGCTGCTGGGCAGAACTGTGATGCGGGGTCTGCAGATGTCTCTTCAACAAGGGCTAGAAACTGTTCCAAATGTAGGAAGGACTGAGCCAGTTACTGGGAATCCAGTGGCTCTGGCTATTTGTGAAGCTTGAGAGGACAAGGCAGGACCACAGACCTTCGCACTACTCTGGAGAGAGAAGGGGCGGAACTGGTTTGGCCACCAGTCAAGCCTGGAGGCTTTCAGGTGCGTGAAATTTATATGAAGCAACAGTTAATGTGACCTCTACAAGAGCTAATGAAGCTGTCCCCACCCCAAAACAAAAGTGGCTTGGGGATCCTGATAGAATCCTGCCTACTTTGCACTGTAGAACCACACCTGCAGATCGTGTCCAGGTGTGGCCACCAAACCCTAAGGAACCCAGTGCCACTCTGCAGAGGACGGTGAGACTCAACAGGACAGCGGAGGTGGCTGGCTCAGGGGATGGCTTCTGAACCTGCTTTCTGGTCGAGAGAAGCTTGGGAGCATATGCAAGCACTATCCAGCCGGAGGGGGGCCTTTGGAGAAAGGATTTGACTTACTCTAACTCCTGAGAGGAGAATTCAAACCGGTGGGTGATGATTAAAGAGCATTTGAGCCCCAATCAATAAATAAATTCCTCACCATGAAGATGGCTTTGCCCCCCCCCCCCTGTAATTGCTCAACAGACACTTTCTTCCCTTGGGTGTGACTAGCATGAGCCGAAGGGGAGAGACATGGGACTCTCGGGGTTAGACAAAGTAAACACGTTTCTTCAGGACTGAGAAACTCCCCCCATCCTTCGGAGTGAGCATGGTTTCAATGTCTCTAGAAACATTTCCCAATCTGAGCTGACCACAAAATCAAACGCTACTTTATTTCTTAATTTAGTTTTTGTGACTCATCTGTTAACATCTCTGTAGCGCACATTTGGGGCACGCAGGCGTAAAGCTGTCAACAGGAAGCTGGTTGCCTTGCAGAGGAAGTTAGCAGCCTGTCAGGATTTGAGCAGAGAGCACTGCAGTGCCGCCTGAGAGTGGCACGGGAAATGACTTCACCGAGGAGGGGGGCTCAGCTTTATGACTCCATCCCCTGTGTTAATAGCCTGCCTCTCTCTCTCTCTCTCTCTCTCTCTCTCTCTCTCTCTTTCTCTCTCTCTCTGTCTCTGTCTGTCTGTCTGTCTGTCTCTCTCTCTCTCTCTCTCTCTCTCTCTTTCTCTCTCTCTCTGTCTCTGTCTGTCTGTCTGTCTGTCTCTCTCTCTCTCTCTCTCTCTCTCTCTCTCTCTCTCTCTCTCTCCTTTCCCAATCCTCTCCCCACCACACACACACACATTTTCAAGGCCCATAGTCTGCATTGTTTTCCATCTCAACCTATGTCTGCAATCATGCAGAGGTAACCACATACAAATACTCAGCTACTGATTTTCCTGCCTAGCAAGAGGTGCTCTGGGCAAACGCAGGTCCATCAGACTTCACAAGGTGCCTGTGTTGCCCCCACGATGCCTTCCTGAGCTTGGAGAGCCTTCGGGACATCCTCTAGCAGTACCTTCTCAGATTGACTGCTGAGAGCTATTTTCTGCCTCTAATTTGTCAAATCTCACAAGTTGTTTTTGTCTACGATCTATGTGTGAGCATGTGTATTTATGTCGTGACATCTTAAGCCCTACCAGGGATCGAGAACAGGATATGCATTTGTTATACAAGAATGTTCACAACTGTGTGCCTACCAAAGGCATAACAGACGGTGGCAAAATAGTTTTAAAATGGTCCAGGGTAGAGGTTGGAGCAATAGCACAGCGGGTACGGTGTTTGCCTTGCATGCGGCCAACCCGGGTTCGATTCCCAGTATCCCATAAGGTCCCCTGAGCACCACCAGGGGTAATTCCTGAGCGCAGAGCCAGGAGTGACCCCTGTGCATCGCCTGGTGTGACTCAAAAAGCAGAAAAAATAAAATAAAATGGCCCAGGGTAAACTCTGACACTTCTGTCCCCTCTTGGTGCTATTGTGTTTGGTCACTGTGGGGAACAGCATAGAAGTTCCTAACAAAACTATTTAAAATAGAGCTACCGGATGCTCCGGCAATTCTATTTGGAGATGTATGTGCCAAAGATACCTAATCCTCATAGCCAAGAAGGAAGTAGCACACACACACACACACATACACACACACACACACACACACATTGGAATTTGGAATTCTGTTAAATGGAGAGAAGAAAAGGAATTTCTGCCATCTGTACCTCCAACATCTCAACTAAATCTTCTCTGAACACAGAGGCCACTCTGAAATTTCTGAAACTAGAAGGCATGTCCTTGCTTCTCGTGATGACCCTACACCTCTTCTTCCACTGCATCTCTGGTCCTGACCACCAGGGCTTTCGGGCAGCCAGTGACTTTGAACTTGCACTGGCCCACGGTCCTGACTTCAGCTCTTCACTATGGCTCGCACCTGTTTCCTGGGGTGTGTTTCTACGCCTGGGAAATACTGGGTATATTTCCAGTAACTCTTCTGCCTTCTTATTTCCTACCAGTGGAACCTGGACGTGTGGCTCCTTGA
This sequence comes from Sorex araneus, assembly GCF_027595985.1. Classification (NCBI taxonomy): domain Eukaryota; kingdom Metazoa; phylum Chordata; class Mammalia; order Eulipotyphla; family Soricidae; genus Sorex; species Sorex araneus. The sequence goes on along the minus strand of NC_073308.1, from coordinate 19,958,409 downwards.
ATGAATGCACCACTTAAGCAAACGAGTTACAACTGCAAGGAGCCAGACCAAATGTGGCAGCTTTCTCTATGGAAAAGCCAGAAGGACTGTGGCTGCAGAAACTGGGCTGGACTGGGCTGATCAGGAGGGAAACGATGGCTTTGACGTGAGTATTAGCGGGACAGACAGAGGTGAAGACACTGGCCTACCCGAGATTTCAGCTTCAAGTCTTCCATCAATAGAGGAAACAGAAAAACCTTCTCTTTGCTACAGTTTAGCTTGTGAGTAAAAGATGCCATTCACAAACCACACTCCATTAAAGAGGATTAGTCCTGGCCAGTGACTGAGGAAAGGGCTGCATCTTATTGCAACTTTCAGAAAGGAATTTGAAGCAAATGAAACAAACACATGACCTCACAGAAAGACATCCACAGACAGAAGCTCTCTAAACCCATGTGACTGTCACCACCATCATCATCATCATGGCCATGGTTATTATTTGGATTTGGGGGCCACACCTGGCAGTGTGTTTGGAGGTCACTCCAGACAGCACTCAGGGGACCATATGCAGCACTGAGGGTTGAACTCAGTTGGCTACAGCCCCACCTGCTGTATTATCTCTCCACCCTGCCTGCGTGACTTCGAAAACACAGCTTGAAGAGATGCACAATGCTGTAGGTCAAAGAAGTGCACCTCAGCAGTGTGCACCTGGGAGCTCTGTGGGGGCCTGGGGACCATCCTCCCTCGCAGCATCCCTGGCTACCCCGGAGTCTGAAAGGAACAGAGGAATCCCTTAGCTCTAATCTGCCCCATGATTGTCCAAAGTGACAGTGTAACATGCCACTGTGAACACTCACATACACATACACTCACACACACACTCACACACACGCACACACTCACAACTCTGCTCATACACATGCACACACACACTCCACACACACATACACACATACATACACACACGCACACGCACATGCACACATACACATACACACACTGCAACAGCCCATGGTTCCACCAAAAAGGGATCCTACATTAAAATCTCCAGAGGACTCACAGTCTCTGAGTTTAAAATGCACATCCTGTGTGCTTTGGATTTTCTAAGACAAATTACAGGACTAAAGTGCCTCAGAAGCCCTGTGTTGGTATGCATTAGCAGACAGCAGAGCCTGAAGATTTGGCAGGAAGCTACACTGCTCAAAAAAAAACCTCATTGAGAATCGTGCTTGAGTTTGCCCCTGACCTTGGTGAGGGCACAGAGATGGAGGGAGTGGGGCCAGGGGTGCATGACTCCTCTGCCAGTAAACAGCAGGAAGCCTCGGTGTTTGGGGAAAGCAGAAATACCTGGCCTCCCAGCAACTGAGTGCATTGGAAAATCCATTTGCTTAGAGCAGCTGATGCTGAGGTTTGCCTCTGCTTCATAGAAATAATTTCCTTAGCAGCTGTCTGATCTCCACCTGAGAGGATTACCGAACAAATGGCAGCTTAGTGAGTCAGTGTGGATGTCAGGAGAGCGAAGGGCTGGGAGCATTCGGGGCAAGGGAACGGGAGGAGGTGGCTGTGAACTCGGTGGTGTGGCCCTTTGATGGGGAGATGAAGTGCAGGCCTCCATGTGATTGGAATTTTAATACATTGAGACTTTCTACAAGGATTGCAAAGTGTCAAGGCTCGTTAACTACAAATCAGAGTGTTGGCTCCAGCACTGAAAATAGCTCTTCCTCCTTAAAAAATAAAGGCAGTTTAATGCCCTGACTATCTTGATTATGTGGCAGTAACATCAAGGATTTTTTTAAAAGTTAAACTCTTCAGTATTAAAGAGTTCCCGGAAGTGATGGAATCAAGAGGTCAAGTTTGCAGGCGTCAAAGCAATGGAGCAAAATAAAAGAGGTACGCTTGCTGTTCTGTGTAAGCCCTGGCACAGGGGTGAGGCAACCTACTGAACATATCCCATTACTCCTAAAAGGTAGAAAAATATGTGCGTGCAGATATGCACACAGCACAGGTTAATGCACCTCATCTAGTCCTCACCCCATCTATGATGGGATCGCTGCTCCTTAGAATTATGTGGATGGGGGTATGGTGCCGCCAGCAGGTCAACCTGTACCTGCAGGGTGAGTGCATCAGCAGCCTGATGGTGCCTTCAAGCTTCCTAATATCCCAAAATTGCTGCTGTGGCTTTGGTCAGACCCCAACAACTTGGGGCCAAGTTTACCAAGAAATTAAATGGCCAAAAATTAGACATATGGGAGCCACGCCCACAGACCACCTCCAGCTCAGCTATACAAACTCATTTACTGGCCTTATTTCAGAGACCCATAAATAAACCTCGAAAGAGATCAAAAGCTGCAATTAATCTTGGACCTGCACATGGGTGAACAGACCAGGATAAATCAGAAGGGGGCAGGTTGACCTTGTGCCCACCTAAGCAGAGCCCCCAGCAGCCGCTTGATTCCACAATCCAACATCACAGCCGTAACCCCAGTCTGACTCCACCGTCTCAGGATAGACCTCGCCAAGATATAATTTGATGAAAATTCAGGTGTGCGGGTTTTGTGACTGAAATCTTCAGGCTTTCTTGGGGTTGGGATGGGCTACCTCCCCCAACTTTCCTGTATTCTGGAAGTCTTGGCAGTCATATCCACACCCCAAACTTGCCAACCAATTGAAAAGCTACTCCAGCCTTACCGTCCCAATAACAATACTGAATTCCCTGAACAAACACGACTCCTTAGCATCTGTACTGCAAACCACAATGCACAAAAGAAAAAGGAGAGAGAGCAAGAAGGAAAATGTCTCCCATAGAGGGAGGCTGGGGGTGAGGGGTGGAGTGTTGGGGGATGGTGGGAGGGAAACAGGGGACATTGGTGGTGGAAAATGTACACTGGTGGGTGCTGGATCAGTGTATGACTGAAACCCAATTATGAGGAGCTTTCAGTAACGGTCTATCACAAATATTCAATTAAAAACAATTTTAAAAAATGTGGAGTTCATGCCCAATTCAATCAGCTTAATCAATGGCTGAATAGATAGCAGTACTGCTACATTATTAAAAAAAAAAGAATTATATGGAGAACTTTAAAAAAATCCTGACACTAAGTCCATACTCCAGATCAATGAAGCTAAAAAGCTCTACTGGTGAGACCCAGCCATAAGGATACTTTATTTTATTTTATTTTATTATAACTTTTATTGAATCACCATGAGACAGTTACAAGCTTTCATGTTTGGGTTACAATCACACAATGAACAAACACCCATCCCACCACCAGAGCACATTCCCCCCCACCAATATCCCTGGTATAACCCCCTTTCCCACCCTCCCCCTGCCTCCATGGCAGACAATATTCCCCATACTCTCTCTCTACTTTTGGGCATTATGGCTTGCAACACAGACACTGAGAGGTCATCATGTTTGGTCCATTATCTACTTTTAGCATGCATCTCCCATCCCGACTGGTTCCTCCAGCCATCATATTCTTAGTGATCCCTTCTCTATTCCATCTGCCTTCTCCCCTCCGCTCGAGAAGCAGGCTTCCAGTTAGGGGGCAATCCCCCTGGCCCTTGTATCTACTGGACATAGGGATACTTTAAAACTTCCCTTTTCCCCCAGAAGAGTCTTATGTTAGCCAACGTCATGACCCGTTTCTCCAGAAAAAACAATGAATTCCTTATTCATGGTTTGCATAGTAATTTTTTTTAGCATTTATTACTAATATGGCAACCATTATACTAGGATTATACTAGGCTCATTTTGGTAGACCAATTGTTCATCAGTGCAAGTCTTTAAATATTACGAATTCAACATTGGCTATAATATCTAAATGTCTCTCATTGCTATATACTATAAACCATACAAGATGTCATCATAAGTTAAACATCTGTACCTCATGGACAATAACTTTGAATCTCAGAGGTAAATCAGACTGGTAAAATAGAAACTGGATTCCAAATGAATTATTGTTTTAGTACAGTTATTGAGAAAGTTCTATTTAACTTGGCTGTCTTTTATTGATAATATTTTTAAGTTCGGAAGTAGTCTTATTTCTCAAAAATGAATTATTTTCTAAAAACTGCATGAGTTTTTATCATAACCAACACCAAACAACTCAAGGGTTTGTCAGTTTTCCTTCATAGTTATAGCTCTTATAGCCTCTTCAAGGATCATTACATTGCTTTAGATAAATGGCCCATAAACTTCTGCTTACTGAAATCTTTTCCTTTTCTAGACTTCAGTGCTTTTCTAAAACAGAAATAAGACTAGAGCCAGAGAAGTCAGGCAACCTCAGCATTCATGGTGCCTCTATCAACAATTCGAGAAATATCTCTTGTCCTGCCTGGGCACATCCCCATACTACATGATCATAGTGTTAAAGTTAGTGAAAAATCTGAAGAGCTATCGTGAACAAGGTCATTATCTGAGAAAGATCATCTTAGTGAAGATGGCTGAAGATATGGAAATATAATTGTTAAAACTACATTATATGTCTTAAAATGTTTTGGTTTTTCTCATCCCACAGCATGCATGCTCCAGTTTGAAGATTGCTTAATAGAAGAGTTTGGTTTTACAAAATGTCATATGAGGATTCAAACCCTGTGCAGTCTCTGAGAGCTGTGTAATCTAACAGAGCTTTCTTTTCCTTCCTGAGTTTCTGTTTTCTGGTGGTTGAGCCTTTTAAAAGATTTTTTTTTATTTGTTTTGTTTTGGGGCCACACTCTGCAGAACTCAGGGCTAACTCCTGACTCTGAACTCAGAGATCACTCCTGTTGGAGCTTGCGGCCAACCTATGGGGTGTCAGAGATTGAACTTAGGTCAGTTGCATGCAAGGCAAGTGCATTACCCACTATACTGTCTCCCCAGCCCCTGTTAAGTTAAAACTTAAAAATATCTAAGATTTCACTGATTGGTAGTGTAAAGAAATTAGTGAGTAGAATCAAAATTTGCTGGGGACCAGCCTGATAGTACAGTTGGTAGGTGCTTGCTTGCCTTGCATGCAGCCAACCTAAGTTGGATCCCTGGCACCCCATCCCTGCCAGGAGTGATCCCTGAGTACAGAGCCAGGAATAGGTACTGAGTCCCACCTGGTGTAGCTCCCAAACAAACAAAACAATTCTTCTGTAAAATCACCTAGTATAATTTTTGTTGCAATGAATGCTTTAGTCATTCTCAATCATAGCCCCTGGTCTAAATGCCTACTAGGTGGTAAAATTTGAAAGGAAGTTTGGTACAGGGTGTGGGGGTACTTGACTACTGGGTTTAGTATTCTGGCTCACATGTGGGGTTGGTGGATCCAGGCTGACAGTAGGCCCCAAACCTGGAGCATATTGTATCACTTATATCACTTTTTATCTCGTTGATCTTCGATTTGCTTGAGCGTGCACCAGTAACGTCTCGATTTGTCCATGTCATGTGCTAGTGTAGCCCAATGATATCTGCTCACTCCAGGAACAGGGCCTAAAACCGTTCATTCGGAATTTTGGTGAAGAAGTCTGCCATCTCGTTAGTGGGCGGCCACATAGTCTTTTGACGTCCCATGGAATCCAGTCGGTAACAGCTCTAGTCCAGCGGTCGTCTCTGAATCGCATTACATGTCCGGCCCATCTGATTTTTGATGTCTTGGCAAATGAGACAGAGTCCCTGATTCTTGATCGTCGATGGAGGTCAGAACTCCTGATTCCTTCTCTCACTTGAGTGAAACGTGATACTCCTAGCATAGCTCTTTCGATTCCTCTTTGGGATACCCCAATAGCATTCTCATCCTGTTTGCATGGGGCCCAGGTCTATGAGAAGTATGTTAGTGCAGGAAGAACAGTGGAATCGAAAAGATGTGCCCAGAGTCGGAGGTTCTTTGTCCTCTTAACCACTTCTTTGATGCTCTTAAAGGCGCTCCACGCTGCTCTCTTCCTCCTGCACAGTTCTGGTGCCAAGTCGTTCCTCATGTTGCGTTCTCGACTCAGGTACACATAGCTGCTGCATTCGGAGATGTTCGTTCCATTGAGAGCAAATGGCACATGAGGGACTAGTTCGTTTCTCATGAGCATCGTCTTGTTGAGGTTCAGCTGCAGTCCGACCTTTCCACACTCGCGGTCGAAGTCGGCCAGCATTTGTGCTGCTGGGCTAATGTTTGGCGTTATGAGAACGGTGTCATCAGCAAAGTGGAGGTGGTGTAGTTGTCGACCATCTATCTTCACTCCCATTCCTTCCCATTCTAGTCATCGCATGACTTTCTCAAGGGTGGCACTGAAGAGTTTTGGTGAAATGGTATCACCCTGCCGCACCCCTCTCTTTACGTCAATGATCACTTCCTTGTAGAATGGTGAGATCCTGGTGGTGAATCCATAATACAGCTCATGGAGGATCCTGATGTACTGAGTTTGAACACCCTGTTTGGCTAGGGCTTTGATGACTACTTCAGTCTCAACAGAATCAAAGGCCTTCTTTAAGTTGGTGAACGTTAGACAGAGCGGCATCTTGAACTCTCGCAAACCTACAATGAGTTTGGTTACTGTGTGGTTATGGTTGATCATGCTGAATAATATGGAGCATATTACTTCTCAGGAACCATCTAATGGGATTTTTCAGACTATCTTCTTAAGCTCACATTTATTTATTTAATAAGTTACTTCACAATATTTGATTACAATTAATATTCAAACATCAATCCCACCACCATTATACCTTCCTACCACCAAATTCAGGATGTTTCTATCTCAAACCTTAATCCCGGTCCCAAAGCACAAACAAAAGAATATATTTTATATTGCTTGTCATGAAGAGCTGCTGAACATGCTTACAAAAGAGTGTTCATATAGAAAACAATGTGAAGATTGTTCTATTTCAGCAGGAGCCATTAAGATATTCTATAGGATATCACTAACATGTTGTTAAAATTTGGGTGATGTGAGCTTTGGTATATGTCTTAAAATATGTATATAAGCATATATTTACATATATAATATATATTTCCCTCTGATTTATTGCCTACTGTTTGAACCGCATCAAATGTGGTATGGTAATTATGGAAAATGAGTAAGGAGTGTCTTATGATGTGTCTGCACGGTCCAGGAATATGTTCACTCATATGTGAAGCTTGGCTCGAGCATTGGAAAGCAGCCTGGAGCATGGCGGCGGTTGGGTTGTGGAGGTTGGCTGCCGGGGCTGGGTCCCTTGGGGTGAGCTCTCACCCACCCCCCTCTGGGGCACCCTGAGTGAAAACAGCCTGGCGCGGAGTCCGGTGGCATGGTTATGGGAGCCTCATTTTACGCTCCCTTCTGGGAGAAGCAGCTGTGAGTTCTCGACGGTGGCTGTTGAGATTATCTGGCGCTGGCAGGAGGTGGCTTATGGGTGTGACCCCTGGGTCCCGGGAGACTCGGGGGGAGCAAGCAGAGGATCTCTGCTCCCAGGTCCCATTGAACCCAGAGTCCAAGGTCACAAAGTTCTTCATTACCTGGGTTCCGTGGGACTTCACTCATGCATGAGGCTCGGCCCGACCATGTGGAAAGCGGCCTGGAGCATGGCAGCGGTTAGGTAGTGGAGGTTGGCTGCTGGGGCTGGGTCCTTTGGGGCAGGGAGGGCTCTCACCTGCCCCCCTCTGGGGCACCCTGAAGCACACATTTCTTAAACCATCTTTGGGGTACATAAAAAACACTCAAAGTTAACAAAAGCATACCACAACATAGTTCACTGTGATCAAACAAGTGTGAGAAACACCATACTCTGTCTTTCTTTGCAATTTATTGAGTAAATTAACATAGGGAAGATTTTGCGATATCCTGAATAAATGAACTCACTTTCCATCTTTTAATCTGATTTTTCCACATTGCTTACGGCACAGTATACCATTGTCGATGCTTTTTTGAAACTGCCCCTTCTCTCTGATTCCCAAAACATTGAGAGGAGTCTCTGGGGTTAGGAAAAGCTAAAATGGACTAGCCTACATTTTGTCCATTTGTCAGTGTGTCATTTGAAGCACGTAACAACGTCTCTCTGGAAGAAAATGCTCCACTGCATTCTCTTGGCTCTGATTGAAACAGCAGAACTTTAGAAACATTTTTTCACTCACAAGGACCCCAGACCCCTGACACTGTGGGGACTGCCCAGCAGCCCTTCTTTACCTCTCCTCTCTCACTCTTCATTCCCTTACCCATCCCCCACCCTGCCCACGACATTTCTCTGCCATTTTCTGTGCATGTAATGTATGTACATTGCATGTTCTTCAACTGTGCATGCGGGGGTTCTCCCTCATGACTATGTATGTGTGACTCAGAATTAAAGCTCTCAGAAGAGAGCAATATAGAACGACACGCCCCAGAGATGCCTCCACACCCTGTGCCAGGCTGTCTCATCGAGGGCAACTTGGAGGGGAGTGGGCGAATTTCCTTTTTCACCCCAACAGAGCCCCATGCAGCCGAAAAGCTCCAGAGCTCAATCACTGCCATGCTCACAGCTGCTCCCACAGGCTCAGATGAGCCTCACCCAGGAGTGAATCTGCTGTCTAGTCGTATTTAAAATTTTGAACTTTGCGGCTGCACAACATCTCATACTCTATACCACTGATGTACCAAGAGTAGCACACGACATTTGATGGGGTTTAAAGTAGAAGGCAACCAATCTCATGGAGAGGGGGGAAATACATATATACGTAAGCACACAGGGCTCAACCTTTAATAAACATGTTAGTAATTTCTTAATGGCTTAATGGCTCCAGGATGAAATACAACAATCTTCACACATTTTCCTCCAAGGAAACTTTACTGGACCATTTTTAGTGGATTATTCATAAGCAATACAAAATTAATTATTTCCATTCTGCCTTGTGGAGGCACAGTTTGAGATTTGGGGTGGAAACATTCAAAAGATGGTGGTGGAAAAGTGCAATGGTGATGGTATTGGTGTTTAAGTATTAAATGTAATGAATTATTGTGAACAACTTCATAAAAGTAAAAATTTTAAAAATAGAATATGCATGTGTTTCCTGGAAAACAGCCAAACTTTGTATAAGCTGTTACTTATCACCCTCTCTGCTGGACATTAAAAACAGCCCCTTTGAGCAAACAGTTCTTGGGCCTGTGCTGATGGACGTCCTTCCCAACAGAAGTTATTGAATTGCCAGCTAGGCCCTCTTTTCCTTCCAGTTGCTCCTGTGCTATTTTTCAGACGGCATGTCTTCCAAGCACACATATTAACAGCTTGTAAAACAGGCTTCTGCAAATCCTAGTGCTGGAAATGTGTCTTAAGCAAGCCTTTTAGATAGTGGATACATGCCTAGGGATTTTAGAAGAAGCAAGTTAAGAGCAGCAAGAGTTGCAGGGAGGCTTACATGTAGTCTGTAAAACCAAGCTGGTTGAATTCATAATTAATGAGCCAATAAAATAACTGGATCATCCTGAAATGTGGTATTGTGAATCCCACTTTTTTCTTTAAATGTTAAATGTTTCCTATCCCTCTGCCTCCACCCAGCCCCTTACCCCCATATACTCTTCATATTCTGCTTGGTAGCTCGGTTAAGAATAAGAACTCAACTACTTTCTGCTTAGTTTTGAAAGATGTTCTGTCTTTGGGAAATCTACCCAGGGTTGGGTGTGAAAGAGTTAACCAGTGAAACCCAGGGTCTCCAGAGAGAGTCCCTTGGCTTCCTCACGACAGCAGGACTTTCAGTTCATGCTGAAGGGACACACACTAGGTTCCACTGAAGATGCAGAGGCCATACAACATGTCTGCTCACCTCCTTCCACTTGGCAGTCATGGAAAACTCACAGGCAGTAGTTAAAAAGCTTTGGGAGAGAAACAGAATAATTGGCAAATGACAAAAATAGAAAAAAAGACACTTTTGGAGTTCTGTGTAGCTAGTTACAGATGCTTTCACCAATAACATTGGAAGACAGCAATATCTTGGCAGCTGAGACACACACATGTTCACGTCTTGAGGTCCTAACTGTGCCACTGGAGATTCTAGAGACAGAGAAACCTTTGTCAACCACTGAGGTCCTTGATAGAAAAGCAGCGTAAGTCACTAACAAGCTGTGGTCCAGAATGAGCAAACTGCATCAGAACAGAGATAACTTTCCTTCAAACATCTGGATGCAGATTTCACTATGGCTAGTATGGAGGGCCTAGAGGTGAATTGGTTAATTATTTGAACCACAAAACATCATTCGTATAACTTTGTGTGTGTGTGTTTGGGGGAGGGAATCTGTGTCACACCCAGTGGTTACTCCGGGCTCTGTACTTAAGGGTTACTCCGAAGGAACTCAGAGGACTGTATGCAGTACTGGGAATCAAATCCGAGTTGATTTGATCAAAGACACCTTGACCCCTCTACTAGACCTGTGTGATTTGTTGCAGAGAATTATGCTAATTAAGTTTATTTTATGGCAAATTATAAAGTTAATTCATACGTAAATTTAGCCATTCTTGGGGCTAGAACCATAGCACAGTGGGTAGGGCGTTTGCCTTGCACAGAGCCAACCAGGGTTCGATTCCCAGCATCTCATATGGTCCCCTGAGCACCACCAGCAAAAAAAAAAAAAAACAATTTAGCCATTCTGAATTCATGTCTGATGGGTCTATTAAGTCTATCATTAATAATTCCTTTAAATAAGTGTACTGATACATTATCTATAAAATAGCCTCTGTATGACAATTGCAGACAAGATGCTTGTTTTCTCCAGCTCAAAATCCCAAGTCCTTTTTTTTCTTCTTGGGTCACACCCGGCGATGCACAGGGGTTTCTCCTGACTCTGCACTCAGGAATTACCCCTGGTGGTGCTCAGGGGACCATATGAGATGCTGGGAATCCAACCTGGGTCGGCCACGTGCAAGGCAAATGCCCTACCCACTGAGCTATTGCTCCAGCCCTTCAAAATCCCAAATCTTACTGAGTCAAAATCCCAAGGCTTCCTCTATCCTAACATGCCACTTGTTTGTGAAGTAGTTTTCTCCAAATACAAATAATTCTGTATTAGTTTTAGAAACTCCAAAATGGAGTGTTGGTTGTGCTTCACTGAAAATGAATGCTTAGGGCAAGATTATGGATTTCTTCCAATATTCAAGAGCACTAAAAATTTACCATTTTCCCTTCCATTGTATGGGCATGTCTATAATATTACAAGACTGGCTTTCACTCTGAAAGTGGCATTGCTTGGAATGCCTACTCTGAAATGTGGGACTACTTATATGTAATGGTAACTTTACCCACCCTTCCCTTATAACTGGTGGCAGCCTTAATTATCAGTGGCAACCAGAAAGATGCTCTATGGATATGAAGTATTAAGATAATGTCTCAGTAGAAACAGGACCTCCCCCACTTCTCAAGGATCCCTTTGTGCTCTTGAGTGTAGGCTCAAATTTGATCTCAGAAAAGGAATGTCAGGATAGAAGGGAGTTGCCTAGGATACATTACAGTTCTGGGCGTGGGCAGCAAGAAGAAAGCCTTCCTTCTGCTCACCTGCTTCTCTCCCAATGCACAGTGTCCCCTCCTGGTCTGACACTCTCACTGAGTGTGTTCTTGTCATGGAAAGATCATAGGCATAATTGGATGGAAAAAGAAGGATTGTATTGACTAGAAAACAACTTGCAAGTTGGATGTTTTGTTTTGAGGTAACACCTTGTGGTACTCATGGACAACTCCTGGCTCTGTGCTCAGGAGGCACTCCTGGACATACAGGGGGACCAGGGTCAGCTTCTGAACACCAATTTATTTGTCTTAGATCAAATAAATCTAGACTTTGTAAGTCTCTCCTAATAGAGAAATCAGATTCATTTCACTTTGAAATCAATCAGAGGTCAAAACTTTGGTCAGAGAAGGCAGAGAAATTCGTGGAATATTAGATCAAATGATAATGAGTGTTTGGGCAAGATTTTTTTCTATATCTCTGGTCTGTGTCTTGAATTATAGCAGCAAGCAAGTTTAGTATCTTTATAACCTACATAGATAAGTCTTGCAAACATTAAGAAACTAGCCTTCTCACTTCCTTTACCAAACAAAATGTGTGCCTTCATGAAATTATCAAGATACCACTTAATTAATATTGATAGTAATTGATGCATTATAAAGAAACTTGGTAGATAAAGTTATTCTCTCTTCATCATAATAGCCAATTATTATTAAAATAAGATGTATGTATGCATTGCAACCTGTCAACAAAGATATTATGCTATTTGTTTTCTATGTGAATTATCAATTTACAAATAATTAGAATACAAATAAAATATATACAAAAGTTGCATTGAATATAGGTTTGATCTTTTCATTAAAACCTGTGGGCAGAGTTCAAGGATAGGACATTGTAGAATTATAATTATTAGTAAGCATCACATTAGAACTGGATTGAATGTCCATTGGAAATTGTTCTTGATTTTTGTTTGTTCTAATGCTATTAATGAAGAGTAAAAGGAATACCTGGAAACAAAATGCATCAGCTTGCTTTATAAGAACTCATAAGTTGATAGCCTCACCTATTCTCTTTCAAATACTTTTAAAGCACTTGACATAAAGAGGAACTCACATCACTACCTAAAACTCACTCATAATCATGGTATTAGAAGCATCTTTAAAGCATTTTCTTTAATTAAAAAAAGGAAATATTAATTACAAGAGTAAATGGCCTTTGATGATTTGGTTGCTGCCCATTTGAAACAGGTAGGAAATTTTAAAAATAATTTTTGATTGATTTCTCTGACTTGAATGAAAAATTCTAGATTGTTAGGAAAATTAAGTGGAAAAATCCTTAAAGAAGGTTGGGGTACAGGTACATAGCAGGTAAGGTCAAGGGAGAAGCCTCGAAGAATAGCAGCTTGAATAAGCAGCACACATCATACTCTTGACACACATGTGGATTTAAACCCTCAAGAGTTTTAGATGTAAGTTTCTTGTTCTCTGTGACATCACCATAGCCAATAAAGTCTTTGACACTCAGGACATGCTAAAAAAAGTTATCAAATAAATAAAATTAGTGAATTTATGTACTGAAGTGATAGCACAGTGGGTAGGGCGTTTGCCATGCACGCAGCTTACCTGGGTTTGATTCCTTCATCCCTCTCGGAGAGCCTGGCAAGCTACCGAGAGTATCCCGCCCGCACAGCAGAGCCTGTGAAATCTCCCTGTGGAGTATTCGATATGCCCAAAACAGTAACAAAGAGTCTCACAATGGAGACATTACTGGTGCCCGCTCGAGCAAATCGATGAGCAACGGGATGACAGTGACAGTGTGACAGTGACAGTGAATTGATATTAATTAAATTAAATATACTAAAGAAATTAATTTAAATAAGGGGGAAAAAAAGAAAGGGGAACAGGTTTGGAACAATAGCACAGTGGGTAGAGCGCTTGCCTTGAATGCAGCTGATCCAAGTTTGATCCCCAGCACCCCATATGGTCCCCTGAGCTCACCCCATACGATCCCTGCGTGCAGAGCCAGGAGTAAACCCGGAGCACAACCTGATGTGACCCAAAAACAAAACAAAACAAAAAAAGAGGTGGAGGAGCGGTGTGGGAGGTAGGAAAGAAGGGGAAGGAACGGGGAGGAAAAGAGACAGAGCATTGTTAAATTGGCTAAAGACTTGGGCGTCTTCCTGGCACCAACAGAAGTGACCTCTGAGGGCTGGAGTGATAGCACAGTGGGTAGGGCGTTTGCCTTGCACGCGGCCGACCCAGGTTTGAATCCCAGCATCCCATATGGTCCCCTGAGCACTGCCAGGGGTGGTTCCTGAGTGCATAGCCAGGAGTAACCCCTGTGTATCGCCAGGTGTGACCCAAAAAGCAAAAAAAAAAAAAAATTAAAAAATAAAAAAAAGAAGTGACCTCTGAGCACCTAGCAGACAGAGTGCCCGAGCATCTCCACCGTGCCCCAAATAACAAAACAGAAAGTGGAAAGCAAAAGAGAGAAAGAAAGGGATGGCAGGAGGGAAGGTAGGTAGGAAGGCAGGCAGGCAGGCAGGCAAGAAGGCAGGCGGGCAGGAAGACTGGAAGGAAGGAAGGGAAGGAGAGAGGGAAGGAGGGGGGAGGGAGGGGAAGGAAAGACAGAAAACACATTTTACTGGCATCCAAAGATTCTCACACCTTTTGGGGAGATAATTTATCTAAAATATTTTCTCACATTAGAAATAACTTCGAAGCACTAAACTCATTCTGGGGAAATTATTTTGATCCATTTCTGTCTACACAACAGCTTATCTAGCAAGTGGTGTGGTACCGGCTACACGCCTACGCTGCACGTGATAAGCTTGTTGATATCTGAAAATACGCCACCAGCCTTTGGAGACCACTGTCTTAGGCCGTAGCATTCTGCCTTTGCCCTTGGGTTTAAGGAAAACACAGGCAGCAGACAAGTGCTGGTTTCTTCAGGTACACCTCTCCTGTCCGGGGGTCAGCTGCAGCCTCCTGAGTCTTCCCCCACATCCTTTCAATCCAGCCCAATTTTTAGGGGGAAAATTCTTCTCTCTCTCTCTCTCTCGCTCTCTCTCTGTCTATCTTTCTCTCTCCCTCTCTCTCTGTCTCTCCCTCCCTCCCTCCCTCCCTCCCTCTCTCTCCTCTCTCTGCTTCTCTCTCCCTCTCATTCTTTCTCCCTTTCTCTTTATTTTCTGTTGTTGGTTGTAGGACCACACCCTCTGTCCTCAGGGCTTCTTTCTTGACTGCACTCAGGGCTCACTCCCCCTGTGGAGAGAGAGAGAGAGCCCCCCCCCCCCCCCCCGAATGAGGGAGCAGCTGGTTCTCACCCTGTGGAGCGAGAGGAGCCAGTGCTGGTTTGGAAGCTTGTCATAGGGACTGGGGACATGGCAGGTGTGAGACTTAAGTTTCGTTCCTACAGCAGGTATGTGTGAGCACTGCAGCTGAGGCTGCGGGTGTGCACTGCAGCATTCAACAACAGAGGGAGGGAGGACAGAGGAAGGAAGGAAGGAAGGAAGGAAGGAAGGAAGGAAGGAAGGAAGGAAGGAAGGAAGGAAGGAAGGAAGGAAGGAAGGAAGGAAGGAAGGAAGGAAGGAAGGAAGGAAGAAGGGAGGGAGGGTGGGAGGGTGAGAGGGAGGGAGGGAGAGAGGGAGGGAGGGAGGGAGGAAGGGAGGAAGGGAGGGAGGGAGGAAGATAGTAAAAAAGTAAAGCCTGCTTAGAAATTCTGGGTATGTGCAGTAACTGGTGGGTTTAAGTGCCTTCTTAGCAGGTGGGCAGACTCTGGCTTCTTTGGCGGTGGGGGGGCGGTAGGGACACCTATCTGTGCGCTGGAATTATTCCTGGCTCTGTGCTCAGGGTCACTCCTGGCGGGGCAAGCTCCCTACCCACTGTACTATCTCTCCAGCTTGGGTGGCTGACTTTTAATAACTGGTACTATCTGAGGTCATTAGAAAAATGACCTCATTAGAAAAAGCACCCCAGTGTCCACTGAGCTGGTCTCAGTGCCAGGCACTTTAAGAAAGAAAGTATTGGGGCTAGAGAAATAGCACAGCAGGTAGGGTGTTTGCCTCGCATGCAGCCGACCCAGGTTTGATTCCCAGTGTCCTATATGGTCCCCAGAAAGAAAGAAAGAAAGAAAGAAAGAAAGAGAGAGAGAAAGAAAGAAAGAAAGAAAGAAAGAGAGAGAGAGAGAAAGAAAGAAAGAAAGAAAGAAAGAAAGAAAGAAAGAAAGAAAGAAAGAAAGAAAGAAAGAAAGAAAGAAAGAAAGAAAGAAAGAAAGAAAGAAAGAAAGAAAGAAGGAAAGAAACTATCTGGCCACCCAGAAGCTACCTTGAGGGTGACAGCCCAGGGAGACGAAGTGAGGTGCTCGGGGAGTCTCAGTGGGCAGGATCTACTCAGCATCCACTAGCAGATGGGGAGCCGGGGACCCCCAGATATCAGCCTCTCAAACCTCCACCCTGCTACTCTTGCCCAACTCTACCTAAGTATAACGCGGGAGGTGGGCAGAAAAAATGTCAGTTTCAGTCTCTACATTGGGGGTGATGTAGTGACCCATAACAATGACTCAGGTGGGTGGTTTTTTTTTTTTTTTTTTTTTTTTTTTTACTTTTAGCCTTTTAGGTCACACCCTGGCGCTGCACAGGGGTTGCTCCTGGCTCTGCATTAGGAATTACTTTTGGAAGTGCTCGGGGGACCACATGGGATGCTGGGAATCAACCCAGGTTGGCCATGTGCAAGGTAAATGCCCTACCCGCCATACTATCACTCCAGCCCAGGTGAGTTTTTCTAGCCTGACCCTGCCTGACTGAGTTATGGCTGGGGGTTGGCATACACCTCAGCAGCATGGATCCCAGGGAAGAAGCTCTTGCTTGAGAAGCAGCAATATTTAGAGGGCACTGGGATCCTGAGACCAGCCTCAGGACAGGACGCCGAAAGGCCAGGAAAGCCCTGTGAATGGGGAACGGCAGGGGACATTCCAGCATGCATGAGTGTACCCTTCACAGGGCACCTTCTATGGAGCCTCATTAGTCCTAGGCCAGGAGGAAAATAATTCTGCAACCCAGAGAGGGACTTTCCTTATGAGCCAGTTACCTATGTGAAGAAGAAGCTAAAGTAACCCACCTGAAACCGTATGAGGAATCATAAAACCTCCAACCACTTGGGCTACATGCTCAGAGAACAGAAAGTTCCCATGTCTTATATTAGCTAATTATCTCACACAATACTCATCTCATGAGTACACCTTTCACAAGCTGGCTGGCATTAGGTGCAAAGAACTGGGTTGAAGATGAGACTCCGATGCCTTTTGTGGCTAGAAAATACTCCCAAACTCTTTCCCAGAAATGAGTGAAAAGAAAAGAACCCAGGTAGGGCTCCTCGGAAAGAAAAAGGTTTAGACCCATGAGGATTTGAATGTGACAGTGAAATTTCTCCATTGGCCCCAAACTATGGATTTTCTGTCTAGCAGTGATTTTCGGAAATCGACTGTCTCTTTATGGACAAGTTTATATATTGGAATATACCTCTAGAGGACAAATACTGAAGGATTTTACTGGTCTGTGCTATAGATTTTACTGGTCTGTGGTACAAAAAGAAACAAAACAATGGAATAGATAGGATAGGATGAGAGCAAACCTTGCCTTGGGGTTTACCAAACCAAGAATACCTAGAAAATAGGGGAGTGCATGGTGGCCGACGAGATGGTGATGGTTCATGGGCGCCGTGGTGGTGGTGAGGTGTGGTAACTGTGTACATCAAAACCGTAAACTGTTATAGACTTATGATCAAAATTGTAATACATTAAGTGGATAATTTGAAAAGTAAGTAAATAGACAAGTGAAAATGAGCCTCTAGCCAGGACAGACGCTTATGTCCTGATTAGCAAGGAAGAAAAACAATAATGGAACATTTGTTAAAGGGTGAAGGGCAATTTATCTTGTGTCTGTGACTCTGAAATAGTCTCATAGTCTCACTGGGGGACCTCACTCCAGATTGTCTGCCCAATTGCCAAGAAGAATATGGAGAAAGAGAGCTGTGTCAGAGAACTGTGTTCAAAATAACTCTCTGTTGCTGTTGGTAACTAAGATTCAGAGTAAATCGGGCTCTACGAATCTATGCCCCTTTTTGATGTTCAGTCGGTTGAAAATTTTTGAAAAGGGACTTAGTTTATTTTTAATTTTTATAGTTCAAATATTTCTCAGAAGGTCATGGGTCTTGGGAAGGTTTAGCTTCCATATTTAGATGACCAAAGCTGTGTTTTAAATAATTGTTTAGAAATGCCCTAAAACTTGAATGGAAAAAAAAAAAAGAAGATTAGTAGTTTCAGCTGCCAATCCAAGCACCCACCTGTGAGGAACTGGCCCAGAACAGACCACAGGAATCAATGTAGCTTTCTCAAGACTCTTTTTACAGGAGCCCGCATGGCAGAATAACTTGATTTTCTGCCCCTGAGCAAGAAATTCGGATACAGTCGCCCCGGGTCGCAAGAAGGGTGGTGGTCAGACCAGATAAGCATATCACAAGACCCAGGACTGCCCCCAGAACCGGGACATTCCTGAATATTGGCGCGAATACTGATCTCTAAAACCATAGGCTAAGGAGTGATGTCCTTTTAAATGCATTGGTTAAGAAGGTTTGTAATATTACAAATCTATTGGCTATGAAATGCGTGGGCTCTGCTGTAACGGCCGGGGAAGGCCTATATAAGATCTCCTTTGGAGAAGCTTGGGGTCTTTTGCCCAACCTGCTGGACCTTCGTGTCTGTGTAGGCGGCTGGACCCTGGCTAGCCAGTCTTACAATAAACCCTGCTTGCTGTTTGCAGTCTCTGGAGTCTCTGTCGTTATAGGGAGATTTCGATTCGCGCCCTAACACCACTCTCACTCAGAGGCACCGTTCAGATCCTACCACTTTGAGGAAAATGGTGTCCATAGCCCCAAAACTCTCCAGTTTCCTCTTGCAGTGCATTTTTCCCTTTTCTGTCTCCACTCTTTAGACTTGATAAAGGTTTTTCAAATGACTCAGTGCATTCATTGGGATTTTTGTAGTTGAAAGAACAGTCTTTGGGGCTGGAGCAATAGTATAGCGGGTAGGGCGTTTGCCTTACACGTGGCCGAGCCAGGTTCGATTCCCAGTAACCCATATGGTCCTCTGAGCACCACCAGGGTGATTCCTGAGTGCAGAACCAGGAGTAACCCTTGTGCATTGCCAGGTGTGACCATAAGGCAAAAAAAAACCAACAATCTTTAACCCAAACTACCCTAACTCAGATAGAGATGTCTTGGCACGTAGGGAGAAATTTCCTGAGTTTAGCACTCAGGAAATTTGGTCCATGGCCCCATGACACCTTCAGGCCCTCCTCCCTCCACCCCATGACTTAACTTCCTCTGTGTGGTCTCCATTCTCAGACCGGTTCTTTCCTCAGGGCCCCCAAGTGCCTATCTGGGAACCACCATCTTGGAGATTCAAATCTGGAGGAAAGGCGTGTCTTAGTGTTGGGGCTGGACTGAGCCATCAAGATGAGCCCATGTAGACTGGACCATAGGAAAAAAGGGAACAAAGGGACCCATGAAAATGGGCAAGATTTTTCATGTGTCGTGACTGGTTTGGATGAAGCTGATTATCTTTTTTCCTTTAAGCTGTCTTCAGTAAATAATTTCATAAATCTCAGTATATTGAAAGAGGCCGTTTTTCCTTTTCTCACAGAAGCCCAGCCTGACCTTTGACATGTAGATTCCAGGCTCTGGCCCAGCCTAGTCTTTGGGATGCGAATTTCAGATGCTTGCCCAGCTTGTCTTTGGAATGTAGATTCCAGGCTCTAGCCCAGCCTTGTCTTTGGGATGCTAACCCAAGTGCTTGAAGCCCAAGAAAGGTTTCAGTTTTGGTTCTGTATCTCTTTCCTGAGGCCAAAATCACTGCCTGTAGACACTAAGAAGCAATACATGCCATGCCTGTCTCAATGTTCTTTCTGTAACTTCTTTTGATGACGTCACTGTATTGCGCCCTTTAGAGGTACCTTGATCAATAAAAGGAGACCTCAGGACACTGCCTTTTGTCACAGGATCAGAGACAGTCCAGTGATTCTCCATGAAAAGAATTTCTCTCACCTTCCTTGTCTCAGCGCCTCCGAACGAACGTTCACACAACATCTTAGAATCAATCCCCAGGAAAATCCCTTGGGGCTGGAGCAATAGCACAGCGGGTAAGGCATTTACCTTGCATGCAGCCGACCCCTGTTCAATTCCCAGCATCCCATATGGTCCCCTGAGCACCTCCAGGGGTAATTCCTAAGTGCAGAGCCAGGAGTAACCCCTGTGCATCGCCAGGTGAAACCCAAGAAGAAAAAAAAGAAAAAAGAAAATCCCTTGGACAAACCTTCTCTAGATCATCCTTACTATCATTTCCACACTGTCCAAGAGAACAGGATATGCCAACTGGTTCAGACCTCAATTCAGTTTCTGCTCCAGAGATAGATTCCCATCTATAGCCAAAGAGTAAAGCAACGAAGGAATGGAGTTCCATACTAACTGAGGGGCTCTTGACAAATGGAAGAATGGGATACCAGGAAAACCAAAGGACAACAATCCTATTATCCCCAGTTTTGACTCTTAATTTACCCTAACCGGGGAACACACTCAACACCCATCTCGACCTCTTTGACTTCCTAATTTGCTGTTTGTGGGAAACAGACAAACAGCCCTTTTTAACATAGGACCCATGCTATCATAGAAAAAATGCTTCCAGTCCCTCTGGACCCGGCCAAAAGACCATTACTAACCTTTGCCTGAGAGCGCAACAGGAGATTGAATATCCTAAAAACCAAGCTCTAGTAATATGAACTAACCAATAACTAATTATGTACAGCCATTAGCCTTTTAAATTTTGTTCTTACTAATGAACTCTTCTCTTTCAGCACTTACCTTATCTTCTTTTCTTCTTATAAAACACCCTCTTCCACACCTCCTTTGACCTCCAGCCTTCTTAGGACCTCCTAGTTTGTTTTTTTTTTTTTAATAATTTTATGTTTCTACCTGAAACTGTGTACCCTGAATTATAATTCTTTGATTCCAAATAAATGCCCAGTGACCTTTTGGATTTACTTGTAGAGGAACACATTTCTTGTGTGGGGAGAGATGGGGTTGAATCTGGTCTAGCACCTGCTTCTCGTCAAAGAGTGTAAATGAACATCCTCTAGGACACAGATGTATAGTTGAGGTCTCTGGACTCCGTCCAGCGAAACACGCCAGCAATACCAGGGTCACCATAGACCTTCAGAAATCAGCATTATTGCTTCCAAAGTGTATTGATCATGCAAATTGAAGCACATCTAATTTTAAAAATCTATCCTTGCTGTAGGAAGGAAGATGATACAATGCCTCAGCAGACAGAAAGTGCCCAGAAGCACTTAACATGGTGGCCAATAAAGCTTGGGAAGTGCTTTCAACTGTTGTCTTAAAAATACTCAAAGGTCTATCTTCCAAGAAATGATGCCTTTGAAACTCCGAAGCCCCTGACATAGTCCTTTAACCTAGAGCAAGACAGACTTCAAATACACAAAGGATAGTGAGCCAAGGAAGAGAGTAAAAAGAAATACTTGTTTTTTGGTTGTTTCAAGCAAACTAAAGGAGAAGTTCAAAGGGAACATCTTATGTTCAACATTGAATATAGCCAGAGCTCAGGTGCCAGAGTAGGATGGATAGGAGTGAAAGGACAGAAGTCAGAGCCCTGCCCGCCAAATAGAACAACACACAGGAACTCACACACACACACACACACACACACACACATGCACCCTGACAACCCCCCACAGTGGGGGAGCAGCCCCTCTAATGGCGAATCCCTTCGCCCTCCCACGTCCTGTGCTCCCACCTGGGTCCCTGGTGAGTGGTCCTGCCTACCATTGTCCAGGCTCATCGTCTTCACTGTTAGTTGTTGGTTTTTTCCCCTCCCCATAAATTCCGCTGTGTGGAAACCATCCGGCACTTTCCTGTGGCTGTGAAAGTCCTGGGAACTGGAGAGAGGCTCGCTGAATAATTTAGCGGCAGCTTCTCACTTCCAGAAGTGCTCTAGTTACCTAAGATAGCATCAGGCCACCAAGCTTCCGGTCTGTGCCTGTGGCAGGGCTCTGACACACCGGTGACTGCAGCCGAAAGAGTCAGAAACGCCAGCACACCTCATGAATCATGACTGCTCTCTAAATTGAGGATGGGCACTGGAGCAGGGGGAAGGAGGCAGGGCGTGGAGAGGAGCTGGTCCTTATTAGGTCAAGAGAGGAGGGCAGAAACCGTCCCTTACCTAGCCTCTGACAGCAGGCTTAGCCACATATACGGATTTTCTAACTTAAGGGGCTGTAGAGACAGTGCAAGCGGAAGGCATTTGCCATGCACCCATTTTGTCGTGGGAAGAAATGATCACTTTTGTTTGAGGTCAGTGGAACAAGGGTGTGTGGCAGATTGTGGTCTGCAGCGAGTGGGGGAAGACTTCTCAGCATCTGTACCCCATCATCGTTCCAGCAAGTTGAGCCACCTGCTGCCATCTCCCTGCGCCCACGGCACCTCTGGGAGATGCATGGATGACCTTGTTAGCGCTCATCCCCTCAGCTGGCCAGGGAGCGCCTGTGTCTGTCCCTCACTGCAGGCTCCTGCTTGCTCAGTCTTCCCAGCTGCCTGAAACGTCTGCTTTGGCCACGTGCAGGAAAAGAGCAACTGGAAACTACCCGTTTTCAAGCTCTTTATCCTGAAGCTCTAAGTACTGCTCACCTTGAAAGCCTCTGGTGCCAATGTGTCTTCAGCAACTCTGGAGACTCTAGTGGCCACGGGAGCGAGTCTAGACATTATCGCCTCCACCCGGCGTCAGCAGCCTTGGCGCCACTGTCTCTGGGACACCTAGACAGCCTGGGAAGCATCTTCAGCTGAAACCAGCAGTGAGCGCTCCTTCCCGACATCTCATGGCAGTAAGATGCCTCTCAGGACTGACTGTAAGAAAAGTCTCCAGAGGCAGCCAGATCACGGAAAGCTGGCAAGCACCAGGAGCCAGCAGAATCTTGTTCCATCAGTGGACCTTTCCCTACCTTTTCCCTTGGGAACCAGCCTTCCCTAAGAGAGTTGTTTCAGTCAGTCAATGGCTGGTTTTCTTGGGACTTGCCTAGGGAATCGCTGTCAGTGACTGGGTAAGTAAATCTTGTTAATAGCACAGTGGGTAGGGCGTTTGCCTTGTATGCAGCTGACCCAGGTTTGATTCCTCTGTCCCACTTGGAGATCTCAGCAAGCTACAGAGAGTATGCTGCCCACAAGAGCCTGGCAAGCTACCCGTGGCGTATTCCATATGCCAAAAACAGTAGCAACCAGTCTCACAATGGAGACGTTACTGGTGCCTGCTCCAGCAAATCCATGAACAATGGGAAGACAGCGCTACAGTGCTGCTACATTGTTTACAGATGACTCATTCCCCAAGGCTGGGGATGGGGACTTGGCCACAAAGTACATGCATGAGACCTGGCTGGGTTCAATGTTCGGAGCTGCAAAAAAAGAATTCATTCTTCAATATAACCTTTAATCAGGAATAATTCTCTGTTTGTTGGGGATGGGGGTGGGGCAAGCCTAGTTGTGCTCAGAGCTCACTCCTAGTAGTGCATCACTATCACTGTCACTGTCACTGTCATCCCGTTGCTCATCGATTTGCTCGGCCTGGCACCAGTAGCGTCTCCATTGTGAGACTTGTTGTTACTGTTTTTTGACATATTGAATATGCCACGGGTAGCTTGCCAGGCCCTGACCTTAATACAGTGTCTGGGATTGAAATGGGATGATGAGTTGCAGGGCAAGAGCCTTGACTCCTATACCATGTCTCCAGCCCAGTCAGGTTTTTTCTTTTTGTAGTTATTTTTGGCCACACCTGAGAGTGCACTTAAAGATCACTGAATGAACTCAGGAACCGTATATGGTACCAGGGATCAAACCCAGATCCACACATGTAGGGCAAGCTCCCTACTCACTAAACTATCTCTCAAACTCGCCCTATCAGGAATGTTTTATTGTTGTAACTTCAGCTTTGTATATGGATATTTTGTCTTATTTCTAGATTGATTGAGAACTGGGGAAAGAGAAGTGTTATTTACTTCTTCATATGCTCATAGGAATCACCATCATTATCATCCTCATTACTATCATCAGCATCATGATAATCTTATGATCTTCTATCATTTTTGTCCTTGAATATGTTAAAAAATGAGCTAATATTTTTTTTCTTTTTGGGTCACACCCAGCAATGCAGAGGGGTTACTCCTGGCTCATGCACTCAGGAATTACTCCCGGCAGTGCTCAGGGGACCAAATGGGAAGCTGGGAATCGAACCTGGGTTGACCGCTTGCAAGGCAAACGCCCTACCCACTAGGCTATCGCTCCAGCCCCTAAATAAATTTTTAAAATATTTGTTCTACTTGCTCTTCAAGCCCGTGTTCTCCCTTGAACACATATCTCGCTTGCTTGTCTCTATGTCTTTGACTGTTTTTTCCACTCTGGAGAAGCCTGTGTTCTCTCTTGAACATGTACTTCCTCTCTATCTCTCCTTTCACATATCTCTAAAAAAATTTAGTTCAATAAAAACTATCTTGTTCCAGTAAAAAAAAAGTAATAATAAAAATCTGTTCAATACTCACCACAGGGAGTAGCAGAAAGATGTGGTTAAAATTTGAAGGGTATACAATGGGAAGAAGACATGTCCAGTGAAAAAATTTTTTATTGTGATTGCATTTCTTCCATAAAATGATATGCCCCAGGAAACATAGTTTACTTGCTTATTCATCCGTACTTTTGAGAAAGCTTTTGTGAACATTTAATATGCACTGGTCATATTAAACATAGAAAATAGTTTCCAACTTTTGAATGATTCATACTCTAATAAGACAGGCAGGCCTTAGTACTTATAACTGAACTTTAACCCAATGAATGATTAATAATCTAAGCAAATTGCTCTGGTAGTAGAGAGGCTATTGATGTTGGTGGACCCCACGGGTGGCTTTCATGAGTTGGGAGGAGAGAAAGATAGTCACCTTCTCCCACTCTACCTCTGCCACCAGGGACCCACTGGGAAGACTAGGACTGGTAAAATCTGCAATGAGCCCCTGCTGGCACGGGCCTGAGCCCCGCCAGCCCCACAAGGTGGCTGGCAGGTCACAGCTAAAGTCCGCTTGGTCTGCCAGGCGCCAGGCACAGGAGTTGATCCCCACCACCTGATTTCCCGGGGAGTTACGGACTCAGGCTGGATCGAGGATTTGCTCTTTGCAGGAAAGGAGAAACCAGTCCCAGGCCTGGCCCAGGGTTTTGGGGGTTCTTGTCTCTCTCTCACAGAAAAGAATTTCAGGAGTAGACAAGCAGTGAAGTAAAGCAGATTTTATTTGGGGGGCTTTTGAAGGTGTGAAGGGATGGAGAGAGAGAGAGAGAGAGGGAGAGAGAGAGAGAGAGAGAGAGAGAGAGAGAGAGAGAGAGAGAGAGAGAGAGAGAGAGAGAAATGTGTTCAAGAAAGAATACAGGCTTCTCTAAGGCGGAGAGAGCCCCTACACACATCCCAGCATTAGACAGGAAAGCATGAAAGTACACATCTCAAGAGGGGAGATGCGGGTGACACATGTGCTCGGGCAGCATGTGTGTGCCCTTCCTTTGTCCAAGGTGGCTTTTATAGGCTCTTCTCGGGTTGTCTTAATCCAGAATGTTCTGTAGTCTTCTCGGGGCTGAATCACTAAAGTTAATCGAATTAAGGGAGAGGTCCAAGGGTTTTTCTCCCAGAATTTTTGTTGACCTAAGTTTCATTGCCAAGGGCCTTTCCTTGTCCATATGCCTACATCACCATGACAATTAATTCTGACTGCCAGAAGGAGTTAGAAAAGTTTCAAAGAGTTGAGGACAAAATATCAGCTGAAATCTATGAAGTCACAATAAGGAAAAGAAGGAAATGTTTGGGATATGGAGCAAACTAACAAATGACTCGACAGTTCTGAAAATCAGCAAATTTCAATGAACAGGTTGTGCATTTGTTCAAGTAGATCAGTTAAATGATTATTCTGTACAAAGAACAGCCCTGGGACATGGAAGAGACAAGTATATTTTATGTGTCTCTTTTTGACAGTGATACTACCTAAGAAATCAGACAATCTAACAGTGATGCTCATCTCACAGTGTACAATTATAGGCCTAGACATATCTCTGAGATGATAGAGAATTGCCTATTGGGAACATGATCGTGCAATCATTAGGCTGTTAGGAGACGGTTATGTGATCCAGCGGGTTGTTAAACAATACCTGCCCATAAGGCAGTTAAAGGATCTAGAGTATGTGAATAAAGTGAACCTAGACCTTCTCTGGCTGTTGTCTCAGGACTAGGCTGTCACTCCTAGGCTCTGTGCCTGACAGAAGTTGTCTTCCTATGGGGATTTCTTCAAGGGAGGAAGTAGGTGTCAGGGCATTTTTGCTTTGACCCAAATTTAAACCTATGGCTCGGGATATCCTAACAAAGAAGATCAAGATCAGAAAAATAACATCAAATTTTTGAGCAATTTTCTGAGCTCAAGGAAGCAGGAAAGAAAATTGCCTTTGGACAAGGCCTCCTTTGCTTCACCCTCACCCACAAGATAGGCAATGTCAGAGATGTACATGCCAAATGACATGTTGCTTTCTTTCTTTCTCTGTGGCTAGAGTTATTAAAATAAAGGGTGGTCTTCTAAAATGGACTACTCTCTCTCCAAAACTAGAATCATGCTCAGAGAGCCTTCCAAATTGCTGATGACTACCTGAATTAAAGTTGTATAAATGTGGGCACTTTGCGGAATTGAGTAATAGAAACTTAATTGAAATAATATAATATCAAAACTTGGATACTTTCTTTCCATCTTTCCACATGTAGATAAGCTGAGGCTAATTTGTGAAGACAGGAAGCAGATGCAAAATGAGAAAGTGCAGACCAGCAGAGTTTATAGTTTAACTCCCTGTGAGATAGACACAGTGTCCTCTCGTTTTGGGCCCTATTGCCTTATAATCAATTCTGCATTTACTGTTTTGTTGACCAAGTTAGTTTAATGGAGTCAAGTCCTAAGTCAGTTTAATGGAATCATTCAAAACACCTTACACTACAAAAAGAAAAATTAGAATAGAAATCCACATGCGGGATATGGGGTTTGCAACTCTTCAGTTTAATGGTTCCGTTGACTTCCTTGGTCCTGTGGAACACAGAAGTACAATATTGTGGGGAGACTTGCCAAATATGAAATTAGTCATAGTCTCCTAGAGATAAATGTCTGTCCTTGGAAAATGCAGTTGAACAGAGATTGGCTGTGGAGACCCCTTGATTATGACAGATAGCCAGGCAATGGAGCTACCTCAACCCCAAGAGAAAGCTGAAACCCACTGGGGCTGTTTAAAATTCCAGTTTGCCGGGCTGGAGCAATAGCACAGCAGGTAGGGCATTTGCCTTGCATCCGGCTGACCTGGGTTCGGTTCCCAGCATCCCATATGGTCCCCTGAGCACCGCCAAGGGTGATTCCTGAGTGCAGAGCCAGGGTAACCCCTATGCATTGCCAGGTGTGACCCGAAAAGCAAAAAAGAAAGAAAGAAAGAAAGAAAGAAAGAAAGAAAGAAAGAAAGAAAGAAAGAAAGAAAGAAAGAAAGAAAGAAAGAAAGAAAGAAAGAAAGAAAGAAAGAAAGAAAGAAAGAAAGAAAGAAAGAAAGGAAAAAGCCAGAAGGCAAAAAAAATTTTAGAAGATTTATGGACACTGAGGTCTGTGCTCAGCAGAGAGAAGCATGCTTCAAGTTACACTTCTGCTTTCAGAGGTTATTAGCACTAACACTAGTTTTATTTTCTCAGCACTGAATCTTCTTTCTGTGATGCGAAGCCTTTTGCAGAGTTCTGCATTATGATCTGGCCATTACTAGGCTTCAAGGGAGGGAAAGATCTGGTTAGCATGGTAAAAGGAAATAGACTTTCCTCCTCCTTGGAGGAGGCTTTGCTTCACAGTAGCAGCATTGCTGGAAGGAAGATAGAAGATTCTGGAACTTCAGAAAGTGACCGGCTTAGCAAGAAAGGGAATAGAAGCTCCTGCTAGAGTGGAATTTGGTCATCTGGAATCAGGCCTAGAGACTTCAGTGTGGCATGAATGACTTGGTTTGATTGCAAAGCACCATTCTCCGTCCACCCCTTCCCAAGCCTGCAATTGATGAGGAACAGCTCTGAAGACTGCCTAAGTGCTCAGAAGTATCATCACTGACTCCTGAGCACTCAAAAGGCTACAACTCTGGGCAACTTTGCAAAGATTAAAGAACAAAATGGAAAATGACATTGACGGCTTTTAGGCCTGGACCTTTTTGTGGTACCTGCCGCTTCTTCTCTCTTTGCTAGTTGGTCATCTAGTTGGTCATCAGATGATACACAGAGGACTCAAGAGAGACAATAAAGGACACCAAACCCAGAAGCTGAAATGAATCTGAACCCCTGAGTCACTCCTTAGAAGAGAGTTGCCTGACCTACTTTGACTTGTGATGTGACCAAAGATGACAGTTTTTATATTAAACCACTGAAATCCTTATTGCTTTGTTAGGGCAGCTAACTTGACTGTAACTAAGACAACCATGTAAAGACATGTCTGGGGTCCTATTATTACCCAGATGGAGACCTTTAAACCATCAGAGATTTGGCCTACAGAAATATGAATCAAATCTGGATCTTTTCCCCCAAAGAGCTTGCAACCACTAGGAATCTGAGGAAAAATGAAGGATCGGCAGGCACTTAAAAAATGGCTTTGCTTTCCTATTATAGGCACTAGTGTGAGGCAGTCACCAGGAAATGTTTAAGCAAAGATTCTTGCAAAATTCTTGCCTTGTCAGAATTGCCAAGAGCTGGGAGTTTGTTTCCCAGAAAGCGGCCTGCTTAGCAAAAAAGGGGATGGAAGCTCTTGTGTCCCAGACGGTGAAGTCACTGAGAGCCTACGCGTTTTCTCTCTGATCAGCTCAGTGATTTTCAAAATAGCCCTTCTTCCTATCCCACTACAGTTTTATCTTTTAGTTCTTCATGAGTATGGAAAAATCAAACAAATGAAAGACAGAGCTTAGAGAATTCTTAGTAAGCCAAGACTTTGCTAACACAGTGCAGGCACAATGCATAACTACTGTCCAAATTCAGAACTAAAACAACAACTAAAAGTTGATCTGGCCTCCTGGGGGTAGAGTTGTTTACATGGATTTGATAGACTTCATTTCTTGTCCCTTTCCTTAGCAACTGGATAATACATCAAATCAGAGGTTTACAACAGACCACCAAGAACAATTTGATAAGGAGATACTCGATCCAGTGGGTCTGTGACTTCCCCCTAAATATCTTAAAGTGTAAATATTACTTCCCTTGCCTGCTCCAGCCTCAGGTCACCCTCAAAACCTGTGAGAGAAGAGAGAAGCCAGACACAAAAGGCGACAGAGTGCATAATTCCATTTATATGAAATATCCAGAATGGTAAGTCCTTAGAGACAGAGGCAGATTAGTGGTTGCCAAGGACTTGGGTCAGGGGGTGGAGGGATGGAGATGTGAGGAATAAGGGGGGTCAGGGTTGTGCTTGCTGCTCTTTGGGGATAGGATTACCTTTGGGACTGATGAAAATGTTCTGGAACCAGATTAGGATGAAAGTTGCACAACTTCGTGAATGGCCAAAGCAGCATTTTCTGTTATTGTTTTGGGGCCCCATGTGGCAGTGCTAGGGGGTCTGCTTCCAGTGTTGCTGCAAGGAGGAGCCATGCATTGCCAGATATCAAATCCAGGCCTTTTGCATGCACAGTATGCTCTCCAGCCCTCTGAGCGATTCCCAAGCCCATAAACTGTGCATTGGACGGTGAGGAAGGGGAGGGGGAATTAGGGTGATATCTGGAAATACTTGGGGCTTACTCCTGCCTCTGTGCTCAGAGATCACTCCTAATAGTGCTCGGCAGACCTTATGTGGTAGTAGGGATTTGAATCAGTTTTGGCCTCCACACTGTAGCTCTGGCCTATAGAAATGTTTTTGCTCATTTGGCGGGTCACACCTGGTGATGCTCAGAACGTCCTCTGCGCTCAGAAATTATTTCTGCCCATGCTCAGGAACAACATTTGCACTTCTGGGGATCCAACTGGGGTCACGGCTAGTGCCTTCAGATTGGAACTGTGCTTTAGAATTTAAAAAAAAAAAAAGCATTTTTTATTCATTGAAATCCTGGCGTCTACAATATTATTAGTGATTATTTTTTGGATGCACATAATTCCAGCACCATGCCCTTCACTAGTGTACCCACCTCCCTCCCCTAAGGACCCGAATGTCCCTCACTCAACCCCATCATGATATTCTCTAGTTCCATCCACATCATAGCAAATTGCATGATTTTGTTCTTTCTTAGAGCTGTTTGGTATTCCATTGTGTACATGAACCACAACTTCTTGATCCATTCATCTGTGGTTGGGTATTTGGGCTTTTTCCATGTCTTGACTATTGTATAGAAGTGCAGCAATGAACATAGGTGTGTCTATATCCTTACAAATTAATGCTTTTGTGTTACAGAGATAGATACCAAGAAGTAGTCTTGTGATGCCATATGGAAGTTCTATTCCTATGTTTTGGAGATATGTCCATATTGCTTTACATAGACTGGACCAGATGACATTCCCACCAACAACACATGAGGGTTTCTTTCTCACCACAACCCCACCAACACTGACTACTTCCAGGCTTTTATGATATGTGCCATTCTCAATGGTTTGAGATTATATCTCAGCATTGTGTATATTTGCATTTCTCTAATCATGAGTAAGAATAAACATTCTTTTCATATGTCTACTGGCTATCTGTATGTCTTCTTGGTGAAAGTGTCTTACACTGTGCCTTGGTGTTTTATTTTTCCTTTTTTGGGTAACACCCGGGGTTACTCCTGGCTCTGCACTCAGAAGTTGCTCTTGGTGGTGCTCAGGGGGACCATATGGGATGCTGAGGATTGAGCCCAGGTCAGCTGCACGCAAGGCGAACACCCTACCCTTTGTACTATTGCTCTAACACTGTGCTTTGTAAAAATGGATTCACTGATAACTTGTATGGTGAATGAATCTATCCTCAAAAACATTTGGAGTTTTTCTGTAACAATCTTCCCAGTGGTCTTCCTTGTCTCATGTATTCCTGTGGTTGCTGACTCATTCCTGAAGCTCAAGTATTAATAATGTCAGCATTAATAACAGGAGAAATTAAATGCAATGCACTGCTAGAAAACTGGCAAACACACAAAAACTCAACATCAGGGCAGTGGCCAAATCAATGGGAAAATCTGAAAGGGAAAAAGGGAAATCACGTGCTTTTCCACTTCGTGCAGGGAGGCTGCTGGGAGCAGGCGCAGAAGTGAGGGATCCTGAGGGGAGACAGCAAACACAGAGCTGAGGCATCTCTCTGGGTCCTTCCCACTCCCTCCTCCAAATGCTATTTATAGGTCAGACCCATTTTTTAAAAGATCTTCATACCTCCCAGAGCCGGTTTGGGTGGCAGACTTCGAGTGAGGAAGGATAAAAAAGAAGCTGGGGTTAGACTGGGGTGGCCCCATCTCCATTTCTAATGCTAGACAGACTCAGGCATGGAGAAATGGAAAAACATCTGCCTTCCTTCCTGTCTCCTTGCTTAGCACCTCTGCCTGAGCTGGGAGGTCACGGACACGGCTGCCAAGGCCCATGTCACTTCATAAAGGGGTCCCTCTCCTGAACAAGGCACCCCAGTCTGTTCTGCTAGATGGTTTCCAACTTTCTTTCCAAAGCTAGCAGGACATACATTGGCTCTCAGTTCTCTGCAGCTGGGCACAGGAGAAGGCAAACAATTCTTGGTTTCAGTTCTTTGTGCTGGTCCTACTCAGGCAAAGCTGCAGACAGAGGTGCCCTGCAGCTGGTGGAGGGCCCCAGAGCAGGTGGGAAAAGTTTAAACATTTTGTGAGCCAGTGCTTTAGTTTATTCTTTGTTGAAGGCCACATCTGACTGTGCTCAGGACTTACTCCTGGCTCTGTACTCAGGGATCACTCCAGGCATTGCTTCAAGGGACCACACATGATGACAGGGATCAATCCTGCACTGATCATGTCCAAGGCATGATGTTGTCTCTCTGGTCCTCATGCCAGCTCTTAAACATAAATTTTTTTTCTTTTTGGGTCACACCTTGAGATGCACAGGGGTAACTCCCGGCTCTGCACTCAGGAATTAGCCCTGGCGGTGCTCAAGGGACCATATGGGATGCTGGGAATCAAACCTGGGTCAGCCGCGTGCAAGGCAAACACTGTACCCTCTGTGCTATCATTCCAGCCCCCATTAAACGTAATTATTATTTTTCATTTATAAGTAGTAAAGCTGAAAGAATTCTCTAAGAACCTTTTATATAAGGCAGATCTATAGCAAATAAAGTATAAATTACCCAGTGGATGTAAGGGTAATTTCTTAATTTGAAAGAGAAAATTGAGCTAGTGGGGGCCCCTCTTATTGTCATATTTGGTGGAATTAACATCACAAGTTGCCTGTGATTCATGAATTCAGCAGTAAGCAACAATGGAAACAGCTTGAGGGTCAATCAGTAAGACAGAATTTAGCATGGATGCCTGACATGTTATATAATTATGTTTAAATTGCATAATACACTCCCTGTATATCAATAACATTCATAATTGACTCATAAATTTACCTTTTTCCAGAGGAGCAACTTTAAACACTCCCAGCCCGCACCTCTAGGAGACGTAAGTGAGTTATTTGTTCATCTTTCCATTTATTAAACAAAAGAAAGAGGGGATAAGGGGTTAGAGAGATAATATAGGGGTTAAGGCATTTGCCTTGTATGTGGCCAGACCAGGTTTGATCCCCAACATCCCATGGTTGCCGGAGCACCTCCAGACACCCCTGTGCACTGTCAGGAGTGGTCCCTGAGGACTGCCAGGTGTGGCCCAAAAACCAAAATTGAAAAAAGAAAAACAAGTGGAGGAGTGAAGGAAGAGCAGAAGAATGGGAGAGAAAGAGGGCGAAAAGGAAGAAAGGAAGGGAAATAAGAGAGCGGAGGTCTCTTGCTCCTTGCTTTGCAAAGCTAAAGTGGTGAAGCAAAGTCAGGGAGGAGAGGACTTCCTCTGGTACCATTCCCTTGGCATAGGGACAAAGGGCAGGAGCCTCCTGTCTGGTATGGCCTGAGAGATGCTCCTGTGTTTGCCAACCCAGAACGACCTACCCCTCTGGCCAGCCTGGCCTGCTTCCTGCAATTCACAGCATTTGTGCTTCCTCCCTTTGGGTAAGGATAGCATTCTCTGACCTTCACCATCACTCATTAGCACCGCAGTCCACATTTGTGTATAAATAACTAGGTATGACCTTGAAAAGCACCAAACCTCCCTGCTGGGAATTGAGATATAATTAAAAGTCTTCTTGACAAGAAGACTCCAGGGAAAGCCCAGACACTAGGCTTGCCTTGGTAGTACAGGCCATCAAGTGGACTGTCTTAGCACGTGTAGGCATCGGTCAGTGAGCCTCAGAGGACGTGGTAGTGTCCTGGAGACACCTTCATCTCTGGCCAGTCTGGTGCATATATGGGTGTTGAGCTTATACATTAACCCTTATGAAAACAATAAGGGGGCCCAAGGAGACTCCAAGTAAACCAAGGACCCCCTGGAATGTTAGGGAGGGAGTCAGGAGGGAGGGTTCAGATAATCAAACTCCACAGCTGACCTTTCACTGACATAACACCCTCATTTTCATACACACCCTCCGGCATAACCAGAGAATGAATGAATGGGTAATGAATGGGACACAAAAAGATAAGAACTGACTGAGGTCACTGCATATGGCGGCTGCTGGTGTTCATTGCCACTGCTGCTGACTCCACCAAAGTCAGCCCACAGAGAGGTAACCAAGTACGCCATAAGTAAAGAGCTGTAACATTTAAGACTCCTGGTGGCTAACTTGCTATTACTGTTCACCATCCACCAGAACCTTAGCTCTAACCAGACCCATTACAACACTAATTCGTGTTAACATCAATTCACTTTGACCATATACCATTCGGGGGGAATGAGAGGTGGGATATGAAGTAGCAGGGAAGGCTGTGTGTGTGTGTGTGTGTGTGTGTGTGTGTGTGTGTGTGTGTGACAGGGTTGTATGGGAGCCCTATGCTTTCTACTCTGCTTTACTGTGAACTGAAAACTGTTCCAAAACCTAAAATCTATTTTTACACCCTGAGAGGGTTCAGGTCACATGTGTTTACCCTATTCGCCATCCTAGTTGCAGCTGCCTTGAACCTTTTCACCACCCTCAGTGTGCCTTACTATGACATTAGCATTTATAATTCTTGGAAAGCTATAATTAGAACTTAATAAATAACAGCTCTGTGTGGATTTTGTATCCAAGTCCTCAGATAAAGAAATAATGGAAACTCTTCCAGCTTAATCCCTCCAGCCCTTCTTCCCTTTGGCCTTCAGACCAAGTATTGTGATATGCTCCTTCTCAAGTGTCTGCCTCTATCTCTTTTTAGGTGTGTCAGGCTATTGACTCTGAATGGTTTCAAAACAGCTACACTAATCTCTTTTCAAAGACTTATCTAATTTTATTTCCTATTGCACTTTGTTTTTCTCAACTTTAAACTTTATTTATTCTTAGTACTGTGATGACTTTAAAGTTATCTGCGGTCTAAGTAAGGGTTTCCTCCTTTAGATGTTCCTGGAAAGGCCCAAAGGAGAAATTATAGTGCTTGGGTGTGCATCAAACCTTTAAGCCCATGTGAGAGTAACCCAGTAGTTCTGCACTCCCTCTATCTCTACCTGATACATATATTTTAGTGAATGTCAAAAGTCATATATTTGGGGATTGGAAAGATAGTGCAATGGGGTAGGATGCTTGCTTTGCATGCAGCTAAGTGGGGATTGAATCCACACACCACACATGGTCCATCTGAGCATTGCCAAGAGTGATCCCTGAGCACAAAGTCAGGAGTAAATTATGAGGACAGCTGCATGAGGCCAAAAACAAAAGGTCAAAAAACTTTGGGTTTTTTTTTTCTATTTTTGGGTCACACCTGGTGATGCACAGGGGTCACTCTTGGCTCTGCACTCAAAAATTCCCCCTGGCGGTGCTCAGGGAACCATATGGGATGCTGGGGATCGAACCCAGGTTGGCCGCGGGCAAGGCAAACGCCCTACCTGCTGTACTATTGCTCCAGCCCCAAAAGGTCAAATATTTTTAAAGGTAATTATGAATCAGTCACCAGGAACACAGAGCAGGCATAACTTTTAGAGGTATAATCAGGTCACCAAATTTTCTGCATGTTTCCTTGTCAACAAAATGGAGATGGACTCCGGAAAAAGGGAGCAAAAACACACTGGCTGGAGGCTCATTGTTTGGACAATGTGGCATGTTTCTTCCTGGAAGCAACTACAGGTGGAAACTTCTTTGGCTACTGATTAAACCACGACAGAACCTCAGCACTCACAAGATTCCAGGTCCTGAGCCAAACTGTCCATGGTCACTTCTCTAGGTGTCTCCCTGACTGGCTTGCATCTCAAAATCACACCACAGATGATTCTCTATTGTCTCCTGGGCATGTGACGAATGGTTACCTGCATTCACCAGTGGCTCATATTCTCACAAATATTCCTGGTCTTCCCTAGGAAAGTAAATATCCATAGGCCGTATCATCCAACTAACTCAACTCCGTATATGCCCCGGACCCCACCCACCCTGCCTTCCCCCTCTGGAATCTTGCTCTGCAGCCTATGTGGGCCAGACTCGCTTCCCAACTCAGTCTGTGTTTTCTTGCCAATAAAGCCCTTCTTGTCAACCCAGCTGGTCCTGTCACTCTCATATGACAGTGGCGACACCGATGTCAGGGTGAGAGGAGTCAGGCTGAAATTACTCCAGGGAGTGGCGGATACTTCCCCTCCGCTGAGCCTGACCTCCTTTCCTCCTAACCATAGTGTCACTGTGAGGAGGTGTCAGCCTGCTTCATTCTGAGGGAGCCCCAAGGACCCCAAACCGCCCTACCTGCCCATTACTCCATTGGCAACTGCTCTTCTCCCTGACATACATGTCCTTCTAAATGGGAGGTCTAAAATCATTTCTAATCATTGTTCTTTGGCATAACATAATGCAGGCTTTAGGTGCATACTCCTACAAAGCAGCACTGTATCTGCTACAATACATTCACCATGATACCTCCGGTTCTGGAAGAATGGTTTGGGATGTCTTTTTCTCTGTAAGTTTAAGTGAAGATAAATCAAACCTCCTCTTTTGTGGACCACTTTTATGAAGAAGGATATTACCATCCTTATAAATGGGACAGTGGTCTGATCCAGGATGTACCCTGCCCCGTGTCCTCTCTGACCCAACTCCTGCCCTCTGTGTGCTGATGGCCACAAATACTATCCCTCTGTGACCAGACTGTGGGGGGAGGCGGGACACAAGGCCCAGTTCTTGTCACCCTCCCAGGCTGCCACTGGCGTCACTGTGAGTGGAAAGATTATTCTTCCCTAATTCCCTCTGCTCCAAGAGGACCCAGGGGATCACTCTGATTCCCAGGAGCTGGTGCTCAAGTGGACACCTGGTGCCTCTTCTGACCTCATCAGGCAGGAAGCGATCCAGGGGAAAGAGCAGAGAGCCTGAGTACGGACCATGTGCTGTGGGCTCCAGACCGTGCATCTTTGCTATTTCAGTGCAAGTGCCAACAACGGGCCTCTACTGCCCTACATCCATTTCCAAAGTACTCTCTCAAACACATCGCCCCCTGCACTGCCCCTCCTGAAGTTCCCCCTTTCAAAGGACCTGATGGGCCTAGATAACAGGCCATGCACATGACCCTCTGTTTCTCTTTCCCAGTTCTGATTCCTATTCTTATGTTTAAAAATCACAATAGGGGCTGGAGTGATAGCACAGCGGGTAGGGCGTTTGCCTTGCACGCGGCCGACCCGGGTTCGAATCCCAGCATCCCATATGGTCCCCTGAGCACCGCCAGGAGTAATTCCTGAGTGTAGAGCCAGGAGTAACCCCTGTGCATCGCCGGGTATGACCCAAAAAGCAAAAAAAAAAAAAAAATCACAATATAGCAGAATGTCCTGACCCCGCACCAGGCTGTCTTCACTAGGGCACCTCAGAGGGGAATGGGTCGACTTTCCCCCTTACCCCAAGCAGAACCCCAGCACCTGAAAACCTCCAGAACCCAACTACCACCACGCTCAAGGCCACTCTCCACACGCTCTGATGAACCTCACCCAAGAGGGAACCGGCAGAAAAACCCAGGTATGCGGGAACCTGTGGCTGAGATCTCCAAGCTCAGTTGGGTTGGGACTGGGCCTCCTCCCCCCATGTCCCCAGTTTTCCAGTAGCTTGGCAGTCACACCCACAAACTGCCCCTGGCACCATGTAATCTCATCATTGGCCAAGACCCAGAGACTATAAACTAAAGCTCCCGGAAAAGGGTGCCGCAGAATGTCCTGGAGTGCACAGCTGCATTCTCAATCGCACAACCTCTTATACTCTAGCCCACTTACATACCAAATGTAGCACACATTTGTTTGGTTTTAGCAAACTTGCTTGTATTCTCTTATATATGGGCTTAAATGGCTCCAGAATGAAATACAACAACCTTCACACTCTTCCCTCATTGTGGTGGGAAGGTGCTCAGTGGTGGGATTGGTGTTTGACTATTATCTGTAATGAACTATTGTGAACTACTTTATGAAAATAAAAATATATAAAAATCACAAAAAAATCACAATATAGAGTAAACCCCCCAAATCTTAAACAACCCATCCATGACCCAACCAAGGCACTATCAAGTCTGTTCTCTCTCTCTCTCTCTCTCTCTCTCTCTCTCTCTCTCTCTCTCTCTCTCTCTCCCCCTCTCTCAACTTTCTCACAAACCCTTTCTTCCCAGGCCCATGAGTAATAAATGTTTTCTTTATTATAGCTGGGGACAGCTATAGAATCATGTCCCTAAATCTGAAGAACTCCAAGAGCGAGTCCAACCACAACATTATCTGGAGCGGAAATGTCCGGGAGGAGCTACCCACAAGTGAAAGGGCCCAGTGAGCACCCCAGGGGTCCTAACTCACAGACAGCATCACTCTCAGCACTGTGCTGCAGAGCAGGCCCGAGGGAAGGGCAGCATCTTCTGGGGGCACAGCCACACGCCCCTGAGGCCCAACCCGGTCCCGGCCATAGAGCAGCTTTGCCGGAGCAGAGACCTCTGCCTTCTGGGGCCACACTCCAGCCTGTGGGGCTTTGGGAGGGGACGGGGGCCGATGAGCAGAGCTGTTCTGCCTGAGTTGGGCCTTGCATGCATGGAAGCCACTTTTCTGCCAGCCCTTCCCTGTGGGGAAGGCTGATTTCACAGCTACCCTGGACAGTCGCAGGGCGACAGAGCAGAACCGGCTGCTCAAGGCCAAGTGCCCTGCAGCAAGAGCTCTGGGGGCTGGGGGCCAAAGCCAGCGCCTTCCCCCACAGCCCTGCCTCCTGAGTCATGACTTCTGGGCCCTGGGGAGCCCCTGGAGAGAGGGGGCCCTCCTGGCCCCGTAGTGCAAGCACTGTCCTGAGTCCTGCCCTTGAGGAATGACTCCAGACTGCAGAAAAATCAGAAAGATCAAAGGCAGCTGCTGGTTCTTGGTGTCTGGGGCTCTGCGGTCTGCCAGCACAGAGAGAGGGGCATCTAACCCACCTACCCCTCCCCGCAATGGTTCTGGAGGCTCTGCAGAGTACGATCCCGCTATCTGCAGCTGCGACCTCACCGAAGAAATGCAGGCAAAGGAGGGAAGACTTTTTCCAGAGCAGAACTCACTTCCAAACTTCTGGTCTTTGATAATATTTACCTAACCTAAGAGCCGAAGAAAACGGATGTTTGGGCGCAGGGGCTGCTCCCAGGAATAGATGCCCGTTGGAAAAACCATGAATTAAAAAGACACTTGTTGGGGCTGGAGCGATAGCACAGCGGGTAGGGCATTTGCCTTGCACACGGCCGACCCGGGTTCGAATCCCAGCATCCCATATGGTCCCCTGAGCACCGCCAGGAGTAATTCCTGAGTGTAGAGCCAGGAGTAACCCTTGTGCATCGCCGGGTATGACCCAAAAAGCAAAAAAAAAAAAAAGACACTTGTTGAGGAGAGATAATACAGGCAGTGAGTAAGGCACTTGCTTTGCACACAGCCGACCAGGGTTTGATTCGAGGCACCACATAGGGTCCTCAAATTCCTGGACACAGCCGGGAGTAAGCTTGGAGCACTGACAAGTGAAGTCCCCCAAATAAAAATAAATAAAAACCTTTATCTATGGTGGAAGAGGGTCCTTGCAGGCACTATTGCAACATATTAGGCCATTATAAAAATTTTAATAAAAAAATGTATCAGGGAAATACTGTAAAGCTAAACTGGTATGTTAAATATAGGTTTCCATAATTATAGGAGATCTTATTAAGTGATACTGTTGTGGGATATAGTCTGATGAATGATAGGGTCTCATTCTTAGAAGATGATTATCAGATGCTATTATCACACCATGGCATATATTAAACTTCATTTAGAGTTTAATACCTCGAGTCTAACGACCCCATATGCTCTTGTTTTTGCTTTCTCCCTTATAATATAGAATGTGTTGCATACAAAGAAACACAAACCAGCAAGTTTCTGTAGAAACAGTTAATACCATCAATTCAATGGTTCCTTCCCAAAAGTCCTATGGCAATCTTTACACACACACACACACACACACACACACACACACACACACACACACTCACGAGAGAGAGAGAAAGAGTTCATGGTAGGTGAAATTCTATAGCAATGAAAATGTCAAAAATCCCACTATGGAGGAATAGCAGAAATCAGAATCCTGGGCTCCAATCTCAGTATCATCACCCAAAAAGTCATGTTGACCAAGTTATCTACTTACATAGCCCCAGCTTCTTCCCAGTAACAACACCGCTCCCCAATGGATGAGAATTGAAGGAAGTTCCTGGCCAATTGTTGGCTTTTCCCTCCCCTTTTTGAGGCACTAATCATTTTACTAAGAAAAGGATATTAGGAATAATTAAACTTGTCAACAGCCCCCACAGTTCAAGAACTATCTCTTTTGAAGAACCCAAAGGATTGAACATAAAATTTCAGACGGTATCTATATGAACAGAATCCACCCACATCTGAAAAAGAAGAGGTGGAATCTTTGTTCTGGTTTCCTGCAGTTCCACTTGTCAGTCTTTCCTTGGAAACCCTTTTGCCAGTTCATCACATCTGATCTGGGAGAGACATTCACTTCCCCAGGGTCGCGGGTGATGAACTAGGTAGGAACGCTACAGAGAGAAAGAAGAGAGGAGTGTTATATCTCAGCTCACTTATTGCCAAAAGCTTAAGGAGGCAGGAGAAGAGGCGGATGGAGAAACTTTGAAAGAGCAACCATTTTTATGAAGTGAAAGGATATCATTTTCCTAATTTAATATTAGGAAGCAGAATTATCTTTAATAAAATGATTATCTTAAACTTGGAGTGGGTGTGATTTCCTTTGTGTTCTTCCCTTATAGTACAAGAGCATGACAAAGAAGGGCCATCTTAATATGTACTTTTCATCCTACCTCATTTATTTCCACCTCCTCTTGTGCTAAAACCAGGAAGTAAATTTCAAATACTCTTAATTATCTCCCATATATATTTCCTATGCCAACAATAATAACAAAATTCTAGGGTTATTCCTGAACACAAAGTTAGGAATAGCCCCTGAGCACCTCCAGGTATGACCTGATCCCCTAACCCTGGACGAAACAGTTCTATAATCTTTCATTTTGAACTATGAAAAATTGGGCTCTTACACTGTCCTTACTTTCAAGGTGGTGATAGCTGGGCCTTTGGGGCATTAAATATACCAGTCATTTTAACAGCAAAGACAAATGGATAGGAATAAAGATTCAATTCGGGTGTGCCTCATTTTATGCTCTGCAGCCTGTCCACTGTTGCTTTTGTTGCCTGTGCTTTTAGAAAAGCAACAATAAGCAAAGTCCATGAAATCCTTAGCAAAGCAAACATCACAAAGAGTTTTCCTTTTGGTTTTCTTCTAGGAGTTTCTCAGTAGGCCTTATGTTTAAGTCTTGCTACATTTTAAGTTGCTTTTGGTGTGTGGTATGAGAAGGGTCTAATTCATTCTTTTGCACATGGATATCATTTCCCAGCAATTGTGTGTAGTGTTTGTTTGGGGGCCTACTTGGCAGTGCTCAGAGGTCCCTCAGCTCTGTGCATAGAAGATTGCCCGCGGCAGTGCTAGGGATGGAACCTGGGCCTTCTGCAGGCCAAGCATTGCTCCAGGTAACACTCCAGTTCTGAAGGCAGTTTCCATTTCTCAGTAATATTCCCATTCTTCAGGTGATACTGTGGTGTGGTTGGGAGGGGTCTCAGCAGGGCTTGGTCTGGCCTGGCCTGGCCTGGCCTCCACCACTCAGAGTTTTGAACTGCAGCCCCCTTTGTTCTGATCGGAACCATTTCCTCTTTGCTAAGCATGCATAGTGATCTTTGCATTCTAAAGTAGACATGAGAAGCCTCATTTCGGACTTGATTTGTATAATTGTTATGTCAGATGTGATAAATGTTTACGTATTAATGTTGGCAAGCTCCCTGTGGCATACTTATATGCCAAATACAGTAACAATGTTGGATCTCATTCCCCTGACCCTGAAGAGCCTCTAATGTGGCACCATTGGGAAGTATGAGTAAAGAGAGGCTGCTAAAATCTCAGAGCTAGGATGAATGGAGATGTTACTGGGCCCACTCGAGCAAATTGTTGATCAATGGGATGACAGTATATACATACCTCTAGGAGAACCTGGCAAGCCACCGAGAGTATCCCACCCACACGGGCAGAGCCTGGCAAGCTACCCATGGCTTATTCAATATGCCAAAAACAGTAACAATAGGTGTCATTCCCCTGACCCTGAAAGAGCCTCCAATCATTGGGAAAGATTGAGTAAGGAGAGGCTGCTAAAATCTCAGAGCTGAGAGGAATAAAGAAGTTAATGGTGCCCACTTGAGTAAATCGATGAACAACTGGATGACAGTGATATAGTGATTCCCATTCTATTTTATTCACCATGTATACTTCCCTCTAGGGCCTGGAGAACATAAATAACTACTGTTTTACTGTCTTTTGGGGTGAGGTGATTTGGAGGTCACACCTGGCAATTCTCAGGACTTACTCCTGACTCTGCACGTAAGGATAACTCCTGGTGGGTTCAGGGAACCCTCTAGGGTGCTGGGAACTGAACCTGAGTCGACCAATGCAAGGCAAGAGCCCCAAACCCACCAGGAGTAATCAGAGTCAGAAGTAAGCCTAGAGCACCACTGGGTGTGGAAAAAAAAAAGTCATATTGATTGAATTTCTCTCTTGTGAACTTGAAATTTTCCCGTACATATCAATTCGATCTAACGCCTTTAAAAAGAAAATTTTGATGGTGTTTTGGTTCTGTCCCCTCTTCCCCTTCCCTCAATATTGATCAAGACCCACCATAAAAAGTGGAGCAGTTTAACAGTGTGTGACATGGTGTAAATCCTAATAAAACTGGATTTACACAGTGTGAATCCTAGTAAGATTGATTATTCAGTATCAAGTCATGTGTAGGTCAAAGAATGTCTTACCTCTGAATGAACCTAGTACAAACTTGCATTTCTGTTTTGACTGGCTTGATGGCGTAAACTTGAGCTTTATAAAAGATTTGCAGTTTTTTAGTGGGGAGA
Organism: Sorex araneus; assembly: GCF_027595985.1. Taxonomy (NCBI): domain Eukaryota; kingdom Metazoa; phylum Chordata; class Mammalia; order Eulipotyphla; family Soricidae; genus Sorex; species Sorex araneus. The sequence continues at coordinate 19,916,296 of NC_073308.1, read as the reverse complement.
AGAGTGCACAAAGACAGACTATATGAGGCATAGAGGTGAATATTTTCTATTATCTATCTAACACCTAGCTAGCAGAAACAAATTGTTGGATCCTGAAAGTTCCCATAGATCACGAAAAACAATGCTTCGGATGGAAGGAGACGTACTCATATAGGCTACAGTGTATGTTGTGAGTGGACACTCACAACAGTGTGAGCAGTCTAAAGCTCAGAGTTTGGGATCTTCAGACCAGGAAGGTTTCCCCCAGGCCTCTCACCCTTCCCACCTTTCCGATGAGGCTGAGTTTGCTTTGGTCTTGGGAATCTAGCACTTAATGGCCTTTGAATTCAAATGAATTAGTGTTAGGTTAAAGGGCCAGTCTCACAAGTTGTGTGGCCTGCAGGAAGTGGCCTGCTTTGAGTGTCTCAAGGTAATATGGTGGCCCCCTATGAGGCATTATCTTTCACCATCCTGCCAAACTACAGCATAGGAGCTAACACCAGAGAAAGGCTATTGCCCTGAGCACAGAAAGAGTATTCTAGAGACTCCTGAGAATGGGTGTGCTTGGAGGAGGTAATTGACCAGAGAAGCTTGCAAACCACAAGGTTCTAGTGCTTTCACTGTGGCCTCCTCGCTGGAGCACAGGGCTATGTTCTAACTCTTTCCTCAAATCTTCCTTCTCAAATCCTCACTCTATCTCCCATTCCCCGCTTATGCTTCCTGGTTAAACCCTACTCTTTTTATCAGATCTCAGACATAAACATCTCCTCCCCAAGGAGCCTTTCCCAGACCTAGATCAGGTTCAACAACCCCTGTCGCTGCCACAGTGTCCCTGAGAAGACTGGGCTTCCCCTACTGTACTAAGCTTCTCCAGTGAAATGATCTGTCTCGCCTCTATTGCCCTTCCCTTGAGGGCAAGGCTAGGCACTTCAGTGGCGGTGAAAGTGCAGTAACTTCATACATCAAGACCATAAACCAACATTAGTACAACCATGATACCTGAGAAAGAAATACTGTTGGCTTATGTAGCTCATCTTGGTGGTGGCACACTGGAGTGTGACGGTGTTGTGAAGAGAGCGCGGAGGAATGGAGAGCTGTGTGAGAACTTAAGATAGGATCCCACAGAAGGACACATTGAAAATTTTATTTTTTTAAAACAATGTCTTTTTTTTTAATTGCAGCACATCTGTTTTTGTTTGTTTTGAAAATTCCCTAGATAGGAGCAGTTCAGTGCTAGAGTAGAAACAGAAGGGGTTCAGGACTAACCTGCTGAATATTCACTGGGGCAGTTGTTTCTGCAACCTTGGCTAAATTGGAGACACAATAGAGAAGTAATGGCCCAAAGCAACCTGTAGCTGGTACCGAAAGTTGGAAATGGAACTTATTTGGATCCTGGCCACTGTGCAGTTGGCCACGCTGGCCAACGAGTCCTGGCCAGCGTCCTGAGCATGTGGCACAGTTGCCCTCTTTGGAGAAAATCAAGAAGCAGACACCACAGTGTGGGCGTGTTAGTGCCTCTCTTTCTGTATCAAGGGAGTAAAAGAGTGAGAAAACAAAACACAGGAATTAATCTCTTGATTCTGAAGAACTTCTTAACAATGGGAGAGGCTCAAAAGGGGAAAGAAGTAGAGACGTTTGGTTTGGAAAATGTGAACAATTTATCACAATGGGTTTAAAATTATAGTTAATATAATAAATGACATACAGATATAGATAAATAGATGAAGGTAGGTAGATGATAAATTCATAGGTCAATCAATTGATAGATATTGCTTTAACATTTCTATAGAATTAGTGTAAAGAGGAAGTAATAAATTTCATTCATTCACAATTTTAGGTAAAAGTTATATATGTAGGTATTTTTTGGTATTCAGCAGTCTTTCTATAGATTTAAAATTTTACAACTGGGGCTGGAATGATAGCACAGCGGGTAGGGCATTTGCCTTGCAAGTGGCTGACCTGAGTTCGATTCGAAGCATCCCATATGGTCCCCTGAGCACGACCAGGGGTAATTCCTGAGTGCAAAGCCAGGAGTGACCCCTGAGCATTGCTGGGTGTGACCCAAAAAGCAAAAAAAAAAAAAAAATTACAACTAAAAATTCATGGTTGATCAAAGGTATAACTTCATATTTGGTTTTTCTTTTCTTCTTTTTTTTTTTTTTGCTTTTGGGTCACACCTGGCAATGCACAGGGGTTACTCCTGGCTCTGCACTCAGGAATTATCCATGGCAGTGCTCAGGGGACCATATGGGATACTGCGAATCAAGCCTGGGTCGGCCGGGTGCAAGGCAAACGCCCTACCTGCTGTGCTATTGCTTCAGCCCTATAACTTTATAGATTTTGGTTGGGTATTTAGAGAAGCCTTTACCCCCTCCCCGATATTCTGACTCACTCCCCACCTAGAATGCACAAGAATTCTCTACTGAAAGGATCTAACCAAGCTTCGCCTCTTACTGCTATGGCGAAAAGACCCCTAACTAGTCCAGCTGGCCAGCGTCACTTACCAGAGCAGATTAGACCCACCACCAATGACCCAAATTTCCCTCCCACTATCTCTCCTCAATGCTCAGTCTGCCTCTATGGCAGGCACTTTTCTTCTCTCTCTCTCTCTCTCTCTCTCTCTCTGTGTGTGTGTCTGTATGCTGTGTGTGTCTGCCCCTCTGTCTCTCTCTCAGTTATAAATGTATCTGACTCCCAAGGAGGAAAGGTTTAGACTCTGAAATATTCCAATTCCCTTCTTCTCCCTTTCTCGTGAAGTGATTACAGTGAATCTGGCCCTTTGCTCTTGTTTGGTTCTGTGTGTTTTGCTTTCGATCTCCTGAAAGAACTGCGAGCCAGTGTCTGCTGAGCAAAGTTGCTAGGGCAGCCTTCCCAGAAGCTCACACCTCCTGTGACAGTCACGTGACACAGCCACCAGGCCTCCAAAATATTACATCAGCCAGGATTGTAACTCCTGTCCAGGAGCTGGCTGTCATCTGGTGGTGGTGGTGCCACCACGGAAGAGCGACAGCCACCACTCAGGCAGAGGAAGCTGTAGACAGAGCCACAATGTGGGCCAGGTGGATAATAGATTCACCCACGAGTCAATTGGGTCCTATCTGAATGCCTTGACTTTTGAGACAAGTCACATTACACAAAGCTCGGGGATAAAGGAAAGTGGCTTTTTCCTGGCCAGATGAGGTCATACGTGGCTCATGTTTTGTTGAGTCAGGTTTGGGTGATGTGGGTAAACATGGGAGTGAGTCACCCCTATCCATTGGCTGAAGGAAATGGACTCTGAAAATCAATATCTGCTCACAAGGGAGCAGAAATGGACTAAGAGGACTTTAAGGGGATTGGCAGAGACAGGTCTGCTTTAAAGACCCCTGCCATCCATCCTCACCTCACGATAAAGACACAGGTCTTGTCCCCTCTTCCTGGCAGAGGAGTGAGAAGAGGAATAGGTCAACCCATCTACAAGGACCGGTCTACCTGGAGCAGTACAGCTAACAAGCTCAACTCTTTCCAAGTGCCAGGTGTTGTGTCAAGCAAGATCCTGATCTTACCAACAGCAAGAACAGGTAAGAAGCCCACCCTTTAAGAGGTCTTCATGGTGGTGGTGCTGCTGCCACCACAGAGAGCGACAGGCCGGCATTCAGGCAGAGGCAGCTGTAGACAGATCCACAGTGTGGGCCAGGTAGACAATAGATTCACCCACTAGTCAACTGGGTCCTATCTGTATGTAAAACCCTCTCTATTTTTTTTCTGTACTTATTTTTAATTAGTGAATCACCGTGAGGGTACAGTTACAGATCTACTCATCTTTGTGCTCTTGTTTCCCTCATATAAAGTTCGAGAATCCATCCCTTCACCAGTGCCCATTCTCCACCACCAGTAAACCCAGCATCCCTCCTACCCTCCCCAATCCCATCTCCCCCCACCCCACCCCACCACTGTGGCAGGGTATTCCCTTTTGTTCTCTCTCCCTAATTAGGTGTTGTGGTTCACAATAAAGGTGTTGAGTGGCCACTGTGTTCAGTCTCTAGTCTATATTCAGCCCGCATCACCCTTCCCCCGCATGGCCTCCGACCACATTATACTTGGTGATCCCTTCTCTGAGTTGCCCTCTCCCCAGAATGTGAGGCCAGCCTCCAAGCCATGGAGTCAACCTCCTAGTACTTATTTCTACTAGTCTTGGGTGTTAGTCTCCTACTCTGGTGAAACCCTCTCTTTGTCAGGGTTTCCATCAGTGTGCCATGGACCATTCCCCACCAATAATGTTGAGCATCACTGAATCAGTTCCCTTGAGCAATGTGAATACAGATGCATTTGAATCAACTTGAGTGCCTCTGGGAACAAGCTCAAGGGGAGATAGCATTGATCATGAGGATCTTAACCAAGGTCACCATGTTGGGTGGTATTGATGTAGGCAGGTAGACAGGGAAAGGTCTTCAGCAGTGAAACTTCACTGTATCACTGTCATCCTATTGTTCATCAATTTGCTCAAGCGCGTGCCAGTAATGTCTCCATTCGTCCCTGTCGCGTGCTACTGTAACCTAATGGCGTACTGGGGTTCTTTCAGAATCAGGGGAATGAGGACTGTCGTTGTTACTGTTTTTGGCATATCAAGTACGCCATGGGTAGTTTGCCAGGCTCTGCCATGTGGGCCAATGAAACTCAGTTCCACAAAATTTCTGGAAAGGAAAGTTCTAAGGTTGATCCACCTTGTGGATATGGAAAACAAGACCTGATAAGACCTCTAGAAGACCCTGAGGAAATCGGACCCCTCCCCACAAAGGAAATTCCTTGAATACCCTTGGACGCCACCCTTAATCCAATTAACTAGTGTTTCAGCCCAGAGAAGACTCCAGATTATTCCAGACCAAGACAACCTGAGAAGAACCTATAAAATCCAGCCCAAAATCCCATTTAAGGCTCTCTACGGAGAAACCTGTGTTCTCTCTTGAGCGTGTTACTCCTCCCTCTCTCTCCCTCTCTCCCCCTCCACAGCTTAAAAAACCCTCCAAATAAAATCTGTTTTACTTCACTGCTTGTCTACTCCTGAAATTCTTTTCTGTGAGGTGAGACAAGAACCCCAAAAACCCTGGGTCAGGCCTGGGACTGGTTTCTCCTTTCCTGCAAAGGGCAAATCCTCGCTCCAGCCTGTCCGGGGCTCCCGGAGAAATCGGGGGGGGGGGGGGGGGGGGGGGGCGGGATCAACTCCTGTGCCCGGCAGACCAATCGGACTTTAGGTGTGGCCTGACAGCCACCTGGTGGGGCCAACGGGGCTCAGGCCCGTGCCAACAGAGGCTCATCACACATTTTACCAGTTCTAATCTTCCCAGCGGGTCCCGAGTGGCGGAGGCGGAGTGGGAGAAGGTGACTGTCTTTTCTCCTCCCAACTCACCTGAGCCACCCATGAGGTCCATCAACATCAATGATTCATATCACCTTCCTGCTCACTGGGAACTTCAATCTTACGGGCCTCTCCACATGTGTCCTTTGAGCAATAAGATGCAGGCTCACTGCCATACACACAGCCTCCAGTCACACTCGCCTCATCGTGGATCCCAGCTTCATATTTATAAGCTCTTGCACCAGACTTCTTGCTTTTCTTTCCGCATCTCACCCCCATTTGTACTTCAGCTCTGTTTTAAAATCCAGCTCCAGGTCCAGGATGTATTTTTTCCCCTACATACTCAACACTGTTGGTCCTTCTCCTTGCCAGCCTGTTGGAACACTGCCTGCGTCTCAGGCCTAGTCGCCTAGCAACTCTCAGCTCTTCCCAGTTTAGGAGCTGGAGGTGTCAAAGGAGCCGGATGGCAGAGGTGAGAGAATGAGGAAATCGTGCTTTGCTCCCAAACCCTGAAGAAAAGGAAGGCTGCTTCACCGTCATTAGTATCCCAAAAGAAGGAAGTGACTTTCCCTGGATTATCCAGGAGACGAGGCCATTGAGGTAACAAAGAATTAGCTAGGGAGAGTGAGACTGCATGCCAGAAGCAGAGGTTTCTATTTGATGGGTACTTCAAGGTTCGTTACCCAGCTACCCTAAGATCTAATGAAGAGTAAAGTAAATGTGACTCTTCGTGTGTGAGAACACAGGTTGATCTGTAAAGAAGGTACTTGGAGAATAAGATCATTCTAGGGCCAGACAGCAGCAGTCATGTACCACATTGAGAAGCCTTTTATCTTTTATATTTAAATTCAAAATTAGAAGGAACCTTGGAGAGCTTTTAGTTCACTTTTCCTTTTCCTTTTGAAGAAACGGGTGACTTTCAATGAAGTTCCCAGTAATAGGATGCTGACTTAGTCCCAGTAGTTTTTAGATTTTCCTTTCTGTAATCTCTCCAAAGGCTTTTATTTGAAATTAGAAACTTAAAACATGATCAGAATGAAAGTAGAATATTTTTCCTTAAATATTTTTCCATAAATGTTCCTCACGTTCTTCTTCCCACTGTCTTGAATCATGTGGAGTTCTGTCTAAATGGCAGAAATAACTGGATGGCTATGATCCAAAACCATTTTTGCTGGCTATAAGTGAGGTCTCTGGGATGAGAGGGAACACACAGCTCTTCTTAAAATTGAAGGTGTTGGGGCTGGAGTGATGGCATGGCAGGTAGGGCGTTTTCCTTGCATGTGGTGGATCCGAGTTTGATTCCCAGCATCCCATATGGTCCCCGAGCACCGCCAGGAGTAATTACTGAGTGCATGAGCCAGGAGTAACCCCTGTGCATTGCTGGGTGTGACCCAAAAAGAAAAAAAAAATTGAAGGTTTTTGCGTTCAGGATGAAACTGAATTCTATCAAGGCAAGAGATGTGCTTACACATACAAAGCAAAGAACAACACAGTGATTCCCAATGGCAAACCTCACAAAATCAGAGTGATCTGGGGAGAGGTAATTTGTCAAAGGGAAACAATGGCATGGTTCAAGCCAAATTCCAAAGCAACCTTTCTGCCAAGATAGTTGGTTCAGAATTTGTGTGATGCTAAATCTCTCAAATATTTTAAAGATTTAAAAATAAATAAGATGCAGATATCTTTAAAATATCCCTTACATTAAGAATCAAATATATAAAAGAAGCTGCACTGAGTAGCCTTTTATTTTAAAATCTTGGGGAAGGGTCGTGCTAGGGAGATAGTGCAATATTGGGGATTGAACTTGGGACTCACCTGTGTTGCAGCTTTTTGAGCCATTTTCATAACCCCATTATCTAAATTAGCAAACTTAGTAAACGGGTTGGACTGGAGCCCTAGCACAGCGGGTAGGGAGTTAGCCTTGCACACAGCTGACCCAGGTTCAATTCCTCTGCCCCTCTCGGAGAGCTTGGCAAGCTACTGAGAATATCCCACCCGCACGGCACAGCCTGGCAAGCTACCCGTGGCGTATTCAATATACCAAAAACAGTAACAACAAGTCTCACAATGGAGACATTACTGGTGCCCTCTCGAGCAAATAGATGAACAACAGGATGACAGTGCTACAGTGCTACAGTGTTACAGGGCCAGACAGCAGCAGTCATGTATCACATTTTTACATGGGAAGTTGGGTCATACCTTGAGTAAATCAAGACCTAAGAAAATGAACAACACACGGGGTCTTCCAATAAGAGAAAGAGGCCACGAGTCTAGACGCAACCTCCCAAGGCTCTATCCAGCCGAGATTCAGTGCAGAGTCACACTGAGCCACACCACAGTTGAGGTCGTGGGTTCAAAAGAGCTGGGTTGTTTAGGGCTAAGATACTTAGGTAGAGAAGAAGCAGCTGAGCCACATGACCTGTACTCTCAACTCACCATTACATTGCTCTTCCTGGCTGAGGCAACCAAGATGAATGAGAGAGAACCCTTAAGACAGAAAGCCTCAGTCGCTACTCACCCATGATTCTGCTACAGAAAGAGACTCTCAGCCTAACTCTCACAGGCCCAGTTGTGTTTCGTGATCTCTCAGAACCATTCCTGTGCCCAGGAGAACAGGAAGCTGTGATGAGCAGAACTGTGATTCTGGCCCGCTACTCTGGGAGTGGTGGCAGGAGAGGCTGGTAGCTGAAGAATATGGGTCATAGGAAAGCCTGCCTGGATGTCCCAACCGATAAATACATTCTCTCCATCTTGTTTTCTGCAAATGCTGGAACCCAGGTCAACTGCCATTATCTCATCTCACGCTGCTGCTCCCTTTAGCCCTCATGCAGAGAAATGAAGCTTTAATAACTAAACTGGATGGGAACATTGGTGGTCCCAAGGAATTTTTTGGCGAGTTCATCAGCCTTGTCAAAACTGATCCACAGCAGCAGACTCCACACGAACCCCCAAAGGACTGGAGAGCAGGAGACTGCTGTGAGAGAAAGCCAGCGCTCTGGGTTTTGTCAGTGATCAACGCTGGAACCTCAGACAAGTCTCATCTCTCTGTTTAGAGAATGTGAGAGCTGGCCCAGGAACCAGGAAGATCCTCCTAGCCCTAATATCCTGCAGCTGCAATCAGGTGTAGCCAAGGGCCTGTCACTGTCCCCTCAGGAGGCTCATTTAAGATAGGAAGTGAGCTCAGAGTATCCCATTTTCAAATAAAAAGAGGAGCAACTTTCTCCACAGACCCTGGCAGGAAGAGGCACATGGATCAAGCTAAAAGGCAAAGTTCTTAGAAGGACACAACTGCTTTGTCAGCCCTAAAGAAGAACAAGAAGAGACTTCTCAGGGCCACAGAAATGCAGCCACTTAACCAAGACACCAGGGGTCCAACCAGTAGGAGGTGGTACTAAAAATCCATAAGGGTAAGTAAAACAATGTTGGTTGGGCCTAGAACGAGTGTACAGGAGTTGAAATGCTTGCCTTGCGTGTGGTCAATGCAACCAACTTTGAGGTCTCTGCGGAGACTAGGATGAGGGAACGACGATGACGGGACTACAACCAAAACTACAACTATGATTCCACCGTGAGGGAGAGATCGAACTACGGGGAGGAGAGAGAAACAACTGACTACTGACCAGCCTGGGCCCAGTTCCTATTTCTCCGTTCCCCAGTCCTTCGTACATCCGTTGCCATTGTCCGGTCTGGGGAGGTGGCTCTCACCACAAAATGCTCGTGTCCCATGTGCCACCATGCTTTTTCTTTGGAAACTCACAGTGAACAACTTTACAAAGATAATTAAAAAAAAAAAAAGCAACATTTGCTTTACTGACCGCCATACTTTGGGGCATTAGACCTTCGAGATGTTCTGCTTGCAACAGAGGGGGCAATGAGTGGGGCTTGAGGCCCCAAACCAACACCAGCGCACACTGTGCTGAGGAGCCCATGCTCTGTATGCTGGGACACCGATATGGTCACCGGCATGGCATGGTTCCCTGAGCTCCCCCCAGAGAGTGACAAAGGAGGTTGTTTGGGGATGTGCGATGACACTGGGGCTTTGTTGGAAGAGGTGCGTCTTATACACAATAGACATATAAAGTCGAATGCCATTGAAACTCTACCGCATTGTAAATCAGTGATAAATCAATTTTAAAGTAAGTTAAAGAAATACTGCCACCATTTTCTTTACACAGACAGCAGTGCCCAAGAATCTCAGCACTGCTGTTGTTTTTTTTTCTTTTTGGGCCACACCCAGCAATGTTTAGGGGTTACTCCTGGCTCTGCACTCAGGAATTACTCCTGGTGGTGCTGGGGGGACCATATGGGATGCAGGGGGATTGAATTCAGGTAGGCCGAGTGCAAGGCAAATGCAAATGCCCTACCCAATGTACTATCGCTCCAGCCCCCTCAGCTCCACTGTTTTTGATGTCCAAAATGTGAGATCACTTTTAATAAGTGGAAACAAGTAATATAATAGATGACACACAGGGACTGGAGCAACAGCACAGTGGGTAGGGCATTTGCCTTGCATGCACCCAACCCGGGTTCGATACCCAGCACCCATATGGTCCCCTGAGCACCGCCAGGAGTAATTCCTGAGTGTACAGCCAGGAGTAACCCCTGTGCACTGCCGGGTGTGACCCAAAAAGCAAAAAAAAAAAAAAAAAAAAAAACAAAGATGACACACAACCCAAGTGTCAGAAATCCCTGAACTGGGTGGAGGAAAAGAAGGGAATTTTTTTCTTTTTAATTCTAGCAATTTATTTATCACAACTTTAGTGATTCTCTCTTATTCCTCCATTTGGGATATAGAAAATAAGATTTTCAACATCATTCATTTTAGCCAGTATTCCATGAAGGGTTAAATCCCATTTTTCTCTTTAATTGAAAACAAATGTTCTGGCATTAAAATATAAGCATACAAGCAGAAGCATTCAAGATAGGGAAGAAAATCAATGAAATAAAATCAATTCACTAATTCCACTACTATTTGAATGTGCATTATGGTAAACATAATTGACACCGTGCTTTACATTCTCTCTCTCTCTTTTTTTAAACATGAAAGACTTCACAAATTTTCATAGGATTTCATGATAATCTTCTCTGTGCCATTTCCAATTTTAGTACGTGTACTGCCAAAGCTTTACATTCTATAGACAGCTGTTGTATGCCATACATGATCTCACTTCAGCTTCAAAGTTCTATTTCCTTATAAGGGACTTAAACAAGCAGTATTGTTCCTAATTTAAAGGTGGAAACAAGTTCTCAGAGGATGAACTGCATATCCAGAATTAAACAGAGAGGGAGATGACAGGCAAAGACTGCAACTTGGAAGACAAAATTCCATTTTCTTCATCCACAATATTATGCCTCTCAACACATAGAGAAGAGCAATAACAATAAACTAGGTCAAAAGATTTTTAAATGTATGGAGTAATTTTATTTTTATTTAGGTCTCCCTACCTTGCATTTCACTTTATTTTTTCATCACAGTGGGGAAAAAATGCCTCAAAGTCTTGTTGTGAAAATCAAATTTAAAGATCTTCTAAAGAAACAATTTGAGAGTTCTTGTTCCAATAAGGAGAAATAAAAATACCTGATCATCTTTAAGTTATGAGTACCTTGAAATGCCAAACAAATTATTAAAAATGCACTTTTAAATCATAACTGGAAACATGAAAACAATGGAAATGTTGCAGGTGCTAGAAATTAAAGACTGGAGATGGGGGAAGGAGAAGTAAGCTTGTGAGCTAATCATAGATGATTGGAGCAGGAGGTAGCATCAGCCTTCGAAACACTAAAGTTTTCTTTAGTGTCTGCCTTGGAAATGACAACTAGGCTTCAAGTTATTTTAAACAGTTCTTGGTGTTTATTCAAAATGGTGTCCTTCCTAAAATTAGTAGTGTAAATCAAAGAGTAGATGAGAACAGTAGTCTTCAACCATTGATCTAGGGAACACTGCCAGCCCACAGGTGTAAAGAAAAATGGTGAAAACCACTGATTTAGAAGCCAATGTATTTCCAAAATAGACAGCAAGAAAGAAATTGAGTTCTTGGGAATTTAAAATCATCCCCATGCCAAACATGGAACAATAAAACATGGTTCCAAGTCCTGACATCCCTATGACATCTACCCAGAGCCAAACACAGCAGGCTTCAGAGAATCCCACCTACAACCCAGGCACCATGAGATACATTCCCACACAGAAGACATTGCCAAAAAGGAGATAGGGCTTACAATGATAGAGCACAGGAGGAAAGAGACTCATGAAAGAGGAGGAGGAAAGTTTTTGCTATTAGATTACCAAAATATTTGCTATTAGGTTACTAAAGGAAACCATAAAATAAGCATGTTTAAATTTACTAAAGACACAAAATAAAGGGGCCAGAGAGATAGTTCAATGGACTGAGCACATGCTTTGCATGCAGGAGGTCAGGGGTTAACCTCCAGCAGCTAATTGTCCCCAGCATTGGGAGCAACCCTCAAGCACGGAGCAGGAATAATTCCTAAGCATGGCCAAGTGTTACCCCAAACAAACAAAAAATAGAAAAGGCGGAATTAAAACATAAAAAAATGTAATTTCATTATTATGAAAAGAAATGATTTTGAAGAACTAAAATTTAAAAAGGACTAAATTATATTCTAAAACTAAATAAATCTAGGCACCAAAGTTTTAAATGATAATAAATTGGTTAAAGAGCACAGTAGATACTGTTAAAGAAAGCAATAGTGAACTGGAGAGTGAATGTTACGAAGTTGTTCTAAAATGAAGCTCAAACTGAAAAAATATGAAGCAAACAAGTAAGCAAAACAGGAGACTTAGAAACTCAACATACGTTAAAAAGAAGTGATCTCTCAAAAGGAGAAAGAGGTGATTTTTGTTTTTCTTTTACTCTGTAAAATTTTATTTTTGGTTTTCAAGATCATCAATGATGCTCATTTAATTTTTATTCTCAGATTCTCTCCCTCCAAAAATACAGTAACATTCACAGTCTCACATACACAGAACCATAAAATTGAACATTTAATTAAAAACATATGAAGAACTTTGATAATGTTAAGATACTGTAAAGAAGATAATGATAACCCCATTATCACTTGATATTTTAGGAAGTGTGTCTTCAGATCTCTAGATCTGAGTTCAAGTGTCTGCATAGAGATTTGTGGAAGAAAATGACTGTTAAGGGTAATTAGTATACTATTTTACATATTAACTGTAGAAGGTCACTGGTATTTAAATGACTGAAGATGGTTGTGATAGAGTATTATGCAGATAGAGGTGATTTTTAAAGGCAGGCATTAAATAATCAATGGCTAGTGATTTTTATAAATGGATCAAAAGGGCTGGAGCAATAGCACAGTGGGTAGGGCGTTTGCCTTGCACGTGGCCAACCCTGGTTCAATTCCCAGCATCCCATATGGTCCCCTGAGCAACGCTGGGGGTAATTCCTGAGTGCAAAAGCCAGGAGTAACCTCTATGCATCGCTGGGTATGAACCAAGCAGAAAAAAAAAATGGATCAAAAATGATTAATCCCTAGGTTTAAGAAATCCAATGACTCTTGAGCAATATAATAAAATAAATAGACATAAATTCATTTTTAGTATACCAAAATTCAGCAGAAATCAAAAAGGTAGAAAAGGCAAAGATTATTTCAAAAGGAAAAAAATGTTTACAATCAACTATTCAATAGCAATTATAGAAGCCTGAAGGCAATATAAAACTTTTTTTTTTTTAAATTTTATTGAATCACCATGTGGAGGGTTACATAGTTCTCAGGATTATGTCGGTTATACAATTCTCAAACACCCTTCCCTTCACCAGTGCCCATCTTCCATCACCAACCCCCCCAGTATACCTGCCGCCTCCTTCCACCTCCCCAGTCCCCACCCTTGTAAGTGATGTTTCACTTCGTTTACGCCTTATCTCGATTACATTCCATGTTTCAACACATAACTCACTACCGTTGTTGGGGTTTCCCCCAAAAAAGAAAAGCAGTCCTATTGCCAAGGAGGCATTTGATAGTTCTCCACTGCTAAGAATATAGAGATATTAAGTCCCGCTGTTTGTTACATAACTTTTCTTTTTCCCCCTTGCCCCGCGCCACCGAGTTCACGCCTGTTTAGTAATCGCCACGCTGCCTGACAAGGGAAAAAAAAACCGAAAAGGATGGTTAATTCCCATCATCAGCAGGCGTGGGGCTCTGGCTTAGTTGATAGACTAGTAGAGTGTCTGCAAGCAGTTTCTGGAACCAAAGGTCTCGCGCTGGTATCGGCTCCGGCTCAAGATTCCACCAGCGTCCCACTGTTCCATGTACATAATTTTCCCCTTATATCCCATTCCCACGCCACCAGGTCTGTTTGCTTAATGGACATCACACTATGTTTGACACCACGCCGCGTTTCTTCCCGAGAAAGAAGGGTATTTCTTCTCAGCCGGCGTGGGGATATAGCTTAGTTCAGTCTAGAGAGATGGCTACCACTTTGATTAAGGCAATATAAAACTTTTAAAGTAATGAGGTAAAATAGAGTTAATTTTAAAATGTCCCTAGCACTATAGCACTGTTATCCCATTAATCAGAAAATTTAACACAACATACATTTATAATAATAATAATAATTATAAAAAAGAAATCTCGACAAAGTAGGTACAGAAACTGGAGAGATGCTAAGGAGTCATCCTGTGATCATTAAGAAACTAGCATGTATACAATTAAATGGGGAGGGAAGAAAGGCATAAATTCATTTCTACCATCCTGCATTCTTCTAATGCATAAAGTGGTACTAGCTTGGCAACTGACTGAATGCCAGAAATAGACTCCAAATTTTTATTATTATTTTATTTTATTTTGGGGGCCACACTTGGCAATACTCAGATTACTCCTGGCTCCTCAGGAATTACTGCATGTAGTTCTTAGGGCACCATATGGGAATGCCAGGGATTGAACCTGAGTTGGCCACATGGAAGGCAAATGCCCTACCCATTATCCCTCCAACTCCAAAATTTCATACTTTCGCTACAATTTATTTCCCCATTTAAATGCATTAAAACTTTCTGAATTCCCAAATTCGGTGCTTGGGGTCAGATGTGCAAAGGTGGGGCACAATACAATGCTGAGAATCAAACTTAGAGTTTCTGCATGCAAATCATGTGCTCCAACCCTTTGGTGTCTTTTTTTTGTTTTGTTTTCTTTTTTGAGGGGAGAGGGTCACCCAGCATGCTCAGGGGTTACACCTGGCTCTGTACTCAGGAATTACTACTGGCGGTGCTCAGGGGACCATGTAGGATGCTGGGATTTGAACCCAGGTTGGCTGCCTGGAAGGCAGCCGCCCTCCCCGTTGGGCTATCACTCCAGCCCAACTCCAATCCTTAGAGAGTAATTTTGCTCTACCCAAGTTCCTGAAATTTCAGATAAGGAAAGACTGTAGTTGGAAGTGGCCTAATCTCAAACCCACCCAAAGCAACCCATCACTGATATCTATAGCATCTTCTTGATAAAAGTGTGGTAGAACACAGCTTCCCTGGGGTAAGCGTTCCAGAGAATAGTAAGAATCTTCATCAATTGAATCATCATTACATTATATATATCATATATGACAACTCATGTGATAGAGTATTTACTATATTAGTATATAGAATAAACAATATAAATATATACAAATACATAAATATAGACTATTAAGTCTATATCTTGAATATTATAGTACATGAAAATATGATATATAAACTTTTAGTATATCATATATATTATACTTAGTCTAGTGTCTAGTATATAACATTATACACACACATAGAGATCCCTTATAGGTGTAATTCTAAAATGGTCTCATTATTCTCTATCCATTTATTCAACTGTGAAAGCAGAATTTTGGACTTGGATGGTCTCTAGATTTCATTCCAACTCTTAATTTCTATTACTTCAAAATATGCAGTATATAATTACTTACTTTTTATTAGGGCTGGAGCGATAGCACAGCGGTTGGGCGTTCGCCTTTCATGCGGCCAACCTGAGTTCGATTCCTCCGCCCCTCTCGGAGAGCTCGGCAAGCTACCGAGAGTATCGAGCCCATGTGGCAGAGCCTGGCAAGCTACCCGTGTGTATTGGATATGCCAAAAACAGTAACAATAAGTCTCTCAATGAGAGACGTTACTGGTGCCCACTCAAACTTTTTATTAAGAGCATTTCCTCTAGTCAAAGTGATTGTATATTCAAATTCTAGATGTTGTGTGAGAAATGTTACAAAGTATTCCATCAAATTTACCAACATTGTTCGAGGCTGTGATAGCACAGCAGGTAGGGCATTTGCCTTGCGCGCAGCCAACCCGGGTTCGATTCCCAGAATCCCATATGGTCCCCAGAGCACTACCAGGAGTAACCCCTGTGCATTGCCCTGTGCATTGCCATCATCAAAGAGAAAAAGAAAAATTGTTCTTCTTCACTGCCCAACATCTATTTATTTGCTTGTTTACACTTACCCAGATGCAAACACACTTTTTCAGGGTATTTGATAAAGTAGATGTCACATTAAAAATTTTTATTATTTTACAATGATTATAGAGTTTATAGTAGAAGTGTTGACAAATGAGTATGTTTATCTTTTTATGTATTACTATTATGCAAACTATAATTTAGGATTATGAAATCTTTCTATAGGTCAACTATGTGAAAATATGAATAAATTCATGGTAGAATCTTTGCTCATATGGACTTACCTTTATGAGATTCTTTCAATGTAATCCTAATCATATTTCTTTTTTTTTCTTTTTGGGTCACACCCAGCGATGCTCAGGGGTTACTCCTGGCTTTGCACTCAGGAATTACTCCTGGCGGTGCTTGGGGGACCATATGGGATGCCAGGGATTGAACCTGGGTCGGCCAAGTGGAGGGCAAACGCCTTACCCGCTGTGCTATCGCTCCAGCCCCCTAATCATATTTCTGTTACCAAACATTTTATTAGAATTTTCTATAAAGTAATCACTATCTATACATATACATATGTATATACACAACAAAGGATCTCTGTCCAGAATACATAAAAAACTCTTACAATTCAACCATAAATTAAGGTAAATGCCTTAAGCTGATACTTCAGAAATGGAGAGCTATGAATGATCTGTTAGTATATGAAAATGTTCTCAACGTCATTATTTATGAGGAAAAAGCAAGCTAAAACCACAATGAGGGGTCAGAGTGATAGTACAGTGAGTAGGGCACTTACCTCGCACACGGCCAACCTGGATTTAATCCCCTGCATTTCATATTGTTCTTCAAGCATCACCAGGAGTCATCCCTAAGCATCACTGGATATAGCCCACAAACAAACAAACAAAACTACAATGAGAGGCCACTGAAGAATCACTAAAGTAACTAAAATGAAAATGATTGACAATATAAGGTGAGAATGTGTAGTAACTTAGTGTTTGGCAAAGTTGGTTGGAGTATAAATCCTAGAACCACTTTCTTATAAAGGTAACAGATACTTATTTTCTGATAGAGGAATTTCAGTTCCAGTTATATATCTAAGAGAGTCACATCTCTTAGATAAACATGTCTATAAAAGGGTGTGTGTATGAAAGTTGAAAACAAAAGTTAGAGCTGTAATAGCCTCAAGCTAAAGCAACCCAATTCCAGAAATTGAGTTAACTGGATAAACAAGTGTGGTATAATCAAATAGATACTACCATCACATAAAAATGAACAAATTTGAGAATGGGCACTGGTGGAGGGATGTAAACCAAACGCAGACATGAAAGTTCAGAAGTTTGTAACTGTACCTCATGGTGATTCACTAATAAAATTTTAAAAAAATGAACAAATTTCTGTCATACACTCAATATGGGTAAGCCTCAGAGATGGGGTGAGTCGAAGAAGTTAAACACAAAAGAGCACATATCTCTAATTTCAGCTTATGACCTTCTAAAACAGCCCGAACTCCCCTTTTAGGAGAAAAGTGAGTATTTTTCTGGGGCAGGGAAGTATTGGACTAGTGTAAATCAGGATCAACCACCAAGCAGCAGGAATAAACTTTTTAACCTGATGAAATGTCTTTAATCTATCTAAACTGATCTAAGCTACATTGATATATGCACTTATTTAAACTCATCAAGCTGTAGTCTATGCAATTACATGTATGTAAGAGAGTTCACTAATGTTGACTTATGAGAATGGTCACCACTCTCAGGAATAGATCACTAACCAATTTTTCATTATTGAAGAGAAAGAATTTTTCATTCTATGTTAAGGCTCCTACATTTAACTCATATGTTGGTTCTATACATGTTCGTGTAAAACACTTGGTTCTCAAAAGTGGTTCATTTGTGCCCTGGCAACATAAGTGTGAAGAAGGCTGGATTTGGAACAACAAGGGGCTGAGCTGGCTTGCAGTGTGAGAAAGTTTGGGAAGGACAAACCACCTACAGAGTCCATGAGCAGACAGCACCTTGACAAGGAATAACAGATGTCATAATGCTGAAAGTGTATCCTGCTATGCACCTAAAGGTGGGAGGGACGGTGACATCTGTCCTTTGTGCACATCCAAGCAAAGTCATAAATAATGCAGAGCAAAGACAAAAAGGAATTTTGCACTTGCCATGCTAGTAAGTTCTTCTCCTGTCATAGGTCTAAGTAAACTGCTAGGGGTTTGCTACAGCTCAGTGGAAGAGCAAACGCTGCCCCTCTGTGAAATCCTGTTTGATCCCCTGTTCCGCAAATAAAATTAGACTGCTAAAAACCGAAACAATAAGAATTAAATGAGTTAAAAACAGTCTATCTGAGTTTAGCATTTTAGGGAATTATGACCCACATAAAGAAAGCTGTAAGTTTAATGAAATAACAATGAGCATCTTAATGTTGGGTACAGATGTCACTTTAACAAGCCATTTCAGGTGAGAAGAGTCCTAATGAACTAAGGTTTAGGAGGCGACAAATACAGATCATTGCCTTTGAGTGTTTTATATTGTTAGTGAGTTCCATATTAAAACAGTATCAATGTTTTTTTTCACATTTACTATTGGCCTTTATTAAATGTTTTATCTATAGATCCACAGTCAATGCTGCTAACTACTGTCAGTTATACCACAGAAAACATTCAAAGAACCTCACTTACTGTTATTAACATGCATTAACCAGGATTCATGCTGCACTGAAATATTTATTAATATATCAGTGAATTATTTATTCCCTTGTTTTATTCATTGCTTAACATCTCAGCACTTTTGAGATTTAATTTACTTTGGAGGAAAAAATCTCAAAACAACCTTTTTCAGGTTCACAGAGCTTAATGACATATCTTACCAAAAAAGTATTATTCTCCTTAAAGTCAGCGGGTAGGTTCATTTACGGAAAGTGATTTAAGAAGAATGGCTGTGTCATACCCCGTCATCTGAATATAGGATAGTGTTGTGTACCGTTCATAGACAATTGATGATGGGAAAAGGGTAGGAGGGCCAAAGTAGACAAATGAAAAAGAAATGCAAATGGATGCCAAGGAATTCATAGTGTAAGGCAAAACTAGGAGAACATTAGCTGAGATTCCACATTATTTTTGTTTTGTTTTGTTGTATTTTCAGGGGGTAGGAGAGTGAGGTCACACTCAAGGTCACACTCAGGGATCACTTCTGTTCTGTACTCCTCGTGGAGCTTGAAGTGTTCATGAGGTTCCAGGGATCAGACACAGGTCTTCCTCATGCAAACCCTAGGCTCAGTCTATGTGCAATCTCTCCACCCCAACACACATCTTGTTTTGCTTTTTAAATACTGTAGTTGTGTTTTGTCTACATAAAAATCTACATTGATTTTGTATCATCATTATTGATAGTGGTTATTAAAATGGACAGTTATTAGACTTACCACACAGAATCTATTTTCTTAGGGGCCTGGGAGATAGGAAAGGATGTGATCCAATTGAATTTAGAGAGATGAGAATAATTTAGTTGCTGATATCATTAAAATAAAAATAGTAGGGGCTTGAGAGATAGTGCAGCAAGGCTCTTGCTATGCATGAGGCTGGCTAGACAAGAGGCTGACCTGAATCCCCAGCATCCCATGTGGTCCTGCATGCACAACCAGGAGTAATTCCTGGGTGCAGACCAGCAGTACCCCCTGAACACTGCCAGGTCTGACCCCAAAATGAAAATAAATTAAAAATTAAAATAGTAGTACTAAAATCATAGTCATCATAAAACAATGAAGCAATAATTATCATAAAACATCCAAAACTCCAAGAATCATTTTATTTTAATGATATCAGCAACTTAAATCATTTTAAACTTTTCATTTTTAAAAAATTTAAAATCTATTTTTTTGATCACTGTCAGTATTGTTGATTTGTATGAAGTCAATATTCCTACTGGGACTGATTGGAGAAAATTTCTGGAAAAGTTAGCAATCAGCTCTGGCAAGTAGGTAGGCGTCAGCTCTGACAACCACTAGACGTAAATCTAACTAACAATGGAGAAAAACATTTTATCTTGTGATTGTATCTTATACAATTTTATTTGTAATCATAATGTAAATAGACTTGGAGAAGAGGAATACAAACTGATGAAAATGACCCTACCAAAAGCAAATTTAACAGAAAGGCTAGCTTGTTTAAAGGGAGGTTGTGCATGGGGAATAATTAATTCATTCAGAATATTTCTCTGTAAGCCTTTACTGAACTTCTACAGCAAACTCAGCACTTTCAACTCAGACTCTATAAATAAGCAGCTTGAATGTGATGGTCAATCTTTAAGGATTTTCTGAGAGTGGAGAAATGATCAATAAAGAAATTTAGAGATTAATCTAAATTTGAGACCATTGCAAACAATAGCAAAAACTCTAAAGTAATGCTAAGAAGCCGGAGCGATAGTACAATGCATAGAGTGTTTTTGCCTTGTACATGGTTGACCCGAGTTCGTTACCCAGCACCACACTTCATCCCCAGTGCATCTCCAGGAGTGGTTCCTTAGTGCAGAGACAGGAGCAACCCCTGAGTACTGCCGGGTGTGGCTCCAAAGCAAAACAAAACAAATGATAAAAATGCAAAAATCATAAAAGGAAAAGATCCAATAGCTGGGAGTGTGGTTCAAGAAGCACAGCCCATTCAAGATGTGAACCATGACATTTACAGAAAATAATTCTTACACACTGAAATTATTAAAGTAAAAAAAATAAAGATAATAAGGAGTAATCCCTGAGCTGAGTATGTACCCATTCCCCAGAATAACCCAGTACATAAAATTATGTTCCATAGACCTTGGTCACTCTAAAATGTTTTTATATTTCCTGAAATTTCTAGTGTGTTGGTTGCCTTTCAAAAGAAAAAAAATATCTGTGTCAGCCTGTGAGATGGCTCCAAGGGGTTGCAGAGCTTTGTATGTGGGAGCCCTGGGTTACAGCCGTGGAGCCACATAGTCTCTTGAGCACTGCACAGAACCTGGACTTGTCCCGGAACACCACCAAGTGTGCCCCAAACTCAAAAACTAAATCAAATAGGCTTTTCAGAACCCAGTCCAGGGCACACACCCTCTGCCCCAGGTGTTTCATCTTCCCTTTCCTTTATGGCACACTCCATTCCTGGGGTCACCTCCTGGTTTGGGATATATAATTTCTTCCTCTTACTTTGACAGAGTCAAATCTCTCTCTCTCTCTCTCTCTCTTTCTCTCTCTCTGCTCTGTCTCTCTCTTCTTCTTTTCGCTTTCTCCTCCTCCTCCTCCTCTTCCTCCTCCTCCTCTTCCTCCTCCTCCTCCTCCTCCTCTTCTTCTTCTTCTTCTTCTTCTTCTTCTTCTTCTTCTTCTTCTTCTTCTTCTTCTTCTTCTTCTTCTTCTTCTTCTTCTTCTTCTTCTTCTTCTTCTTCTTCTTCTTCTTCTTCTTCTCTTCTCCTCCTCCTCCTCCTCCTCCCTCCTCTTCCTCCTTCTTTTGTTTGAGGTGCCACACATTGTGTTGCTTAGGGGTTCCTCCTTGCTCTGTGTTCAGGACTCATTCCTCAGGAGACCCTATGCAGTGCCAGGGATTCATACATCTATTCCCTGGGGTTGGCCAAACTCAAAGCAAGTGCCTCAATCTCTGTACTATATCTCTCTGGCCATCATCTTATGTTTTATTAATAAAATTATTGCTATTTCACTATCTTTTTAAAAATTATTTCTTCCCCTGGCAGCACAATCCTGTGTAGTATACTTGTGTTTACCTCATGTGACACATCTGTCTTGCCCATCCCGGCCCTGACAAGGTCTTCATTTCACATCATTTACATACCACCCCCTGGAGGCCAGGCTGCTCTTTCCTCTTTTTTTCTCCCCTCCCTTCCCCTCCTTTCTTTTCCTTTCCTTTTCTGATTTTTTTTTTTAAACAGCACCAATGATTGAACTCAGGTCTCTTGCATTTGAGGCATTTGCTCTACCACTGGGACACACTCTCTTTTTTTTAACCTTCTTTCCTCTCTTGCTCGGCTTAGGTGGTATTTCTTCCAGGAAGCCCTCCCTGACCTTCAATCCTTGGTGTCCTTGAGTTCTCCCTTGCACTGTTTCCAATATTGTGCTTTCAGAATGTAGTCACAATGCCTGTCCATCTGTGACTGGCCTTCGAGTCTATTGTTAGTACAGACATGTGTTTCTTTTGGTATATTAAGAATGAGTCATAGATATGCTGAGCTCCCTGCACCTAAGAAGATATTTTGAAACATGCATTGAGTGAGGGGCTAGAGAGAGTACAGCGGGTAGGGCACTTGTCTTGCACATGACTGACGGGGGTTTGATCTCTGCCTCCCCATCTGGTCCGCTGAGTCCCATGGGAGATCCCTGAGTGCAGAGCCAGAGGTAAGCACAGAGCGCCATCGGACGTATGACTCCAAAATAAAACAAAATAAGTAATGACCCCCAAAATAAAACAAAATAAGGAAGCACTGAAGGAATGACGGTTATAAAGGTAAACAGCACAGCCTGCACCCTTGACTACACCCCCATCTAGTGGGGGAGAGGGAAATGCAAACAGAAACCGGACACCCGATTGAGGGGTCCCAGAGAAAACGCAGTGCGACTCCAAAGTGTCTGTGCACCTGGAGGTCTGAGCCCGCCCAGAGGAGGGCAAGTCTGAGTCCAGGTCTCCGGGATTTCAGTTTTCTGGTAGAGAAAAAAGCAGCAAGTGGGTGCTAGAAGGATCCCGCTTGCCCCCGCAGCTCGAGCCCTCTGCACGCTTTCCACGTAAAGAAGGTGGGAAGGGCGAAAGCATGGCCACAGTGAAGGGTGCAGTTAATGAGGGGGAAACTGCGCTTGGGAAGAGATCTCCAAACGCAGGTGTCAAGGAGAAAGAACACCCGTGGCTGTTGCAGGACCCCGATCACTGAGCAGCTCCAGGGCAGGAGACACCCCAGGGCCTGTGGCTGTCGGGGCGAGGAGCGAAGGGAGAGAGAGGATCCTAGAGGCAGGTGCTCTCCTGGAGGAAACTGTCTCGACTCTGGATTCTGGGGCAGGGACGGGTCTACAGCACTGCGGAGGGAAAGGGAAAGTGGCGGCTCAGCGCCCCCTGCCCCAACCTGGCCTCCGGTATAAATGCCAAGGAAATCCTGCATCCTGCATCTGGAGCAGAGGACATTGGCCCACAGGACCTGACTGCCAGCCAGGTATGAAAGAGGATACAAATGCTGACATTGTGCAAAAGGGAAACACAACTCGCATCCTGTAGTGCTTAGGGCTATTCTCGGCGCTGCTTTCAGGGCAAACTCCTGGCAGCGCTCAGGGGACCGTGTGTGATGCCCGGGGACCAGTCTCAGGCTACATGCAAGGCAAGTGCCCTACCCACTGTACTATCTCTCCTGCCCTTTCCTGGACTCTTTTAAAGCTCTATTTCAGGGGCTAGAGAGGTTGCCAAGCACGCACTTCACACGTGGGAGACCCAGATTCAATCCCCTGTACCACGTGTTCTCTAGAGCACAGAGTTGGGAGAAGCTGTAAGCCCTGCTATGGGCAGCCCCCAAACAAAACCAAAACAATAAAGAATAAAATCTCTCTGTCAGCTGGATTCCTGAGCCAGTTCTCCTCTGGCGCCGGTGAGAGAGTCCTCTTTCATCCTATCCCTTTTATGTAAATCCTGGGGTGGCTTCCACCAGGAACTTCCAGCTCTGACTTTTAACATCCCACCTTCCTTCCTTCCTTTCTTTCTTTCTTTCTTTCCTTTCTTTCTTTCTTTCTTTCTTTCTTTCTTTCTTTCTTTCTTTCTTTCTTTCTTTCTTTCTTTCTTTCTTTCTTTCTTTCTCTCTCTCTCTCTCTCTCTCTTTCTTCCTTCCTTTCTTTCTTTCTTTCTATTTTTTTTGTGGCTTTTTGGGTCACACCCAGCGATGCTCAGGGGTTACTGCTGGCTCTGCTCTCAGGAATTACTTCTGGCAGTGCTTGGGGGGACCATATGGGGTGCCAGGAATTGAACTCAGGTCGGCTGTGTACAAGGCAAATGCACTACCCACTTTACTATTGCTCGCTCAAGCCCCCAACATCCCACATTTCTAACATCTGTTGAACAAAACAAAACATTGTAAGGGGCACACCTGGCAGTGCTCAGGGATTATTCCTGGCTCTGTGCTGAGGGATAACGCCTGGTGTTGCTCAGGGAGCCAGATATGATGCTAGGGACAAAACTAGGATCAGCTACATGCAAGAAAAGTACCTTAAAAGTATTGCACTTTTTCTCCAGTGCCCCCCTCCCCCCGCCGCCTGCCAATTTTTTCCCCACCAAAAAAGAACCTTTTTGAAAAACAGTTCCTGGGTCAGAGAGAAAGAACAGCAGATCAGGCGTTGCTTTGCATGTGTCTGACCCCAGTTTAATCCCTAACATCTCATATAGTGATCCCTGAGCACTGCTGGGTGTGGTTCAAAACCCAGCTTTTAGACAATCTCATCACACTTAACACATTCAACATTGAGTTTTTTCCTGTCAACGGAATGAAATCATTTCTGCACTCAGGACAAAAGAAGAACTTTAATTATTCAGAGTTTTCTAGGGCTTCCTTGAGAAAGAAGTCAAGTGGTGCATATGCTGTGGCTTCTTTGCCTTTAAATACAGTTGGGTTGATAGATTTTGACAAGCAGGACACCCTCAAGAGAAGAGAAATTTATACTTCAAGTAAGGAAGGATGACATCAGGCATTTATCTTTTGGAGGGGAGAGAGTGTTCTGGGGAATTCCGACACCTGGGTTAAAGTGCAATCCTGGGGATAAGAACTTCTCATGGGGCTGGAGCCACAGTATAGCGGGTAGGGCGTTTGCCTTGCACACATTTTGATTCCCTTGCACACATTTTGATGGCACACAGTTTGATTCCCAGCTTCCCATATAGTCCCCTGAGCACCACCAGGGGTAATTCCTGACTGCAGAGTTAGGAGCAACCCCTCTGCATCCCCGGGTGTGACCCAAAAAGAAAAAAAGAAAAAAAACCTTCTCATTCCTGCATGTACAAAAAGAAGGCCAGACTCCGGGCCTGATTGTGAAGTTGGACAGAAGATCCCATTTTCCCCCAATTCCAAACCTCCTTTTACATTCTCAAATAGCTGCTGGTTCGACACTACGCTCACTGCGGTCCTGTGGACAGAGCACTTGGCCACCACCTTGATTACTACTTCTCTCTCTCCCTCTCTTCCTTCCTTCCTTCCTTCCTTCCTTCCTTCCTTCCTTCCTTCCTTCCTTCCTTCCTTCCTTCCTTCCTTCCTTCCTTCCTTCCTTCCTTTCCTTCCCTTCCTTCCTTCCTTCCTTCCTTCCTTCCTTCCTTCCTTCCTTCCTTCCTTCCTTCCTTTCCTTCCTTCTTTCCTTCTTTCTATCTCTGTCTCTCTTTCTCAGAGTGCTGGGGGACAATATGGTGCTGAGTATCAAACCCAGGACGCCTGCATGCAAAACATCCACTCAACCCAGTGAACCATCTCTTTATCTCTTCAGTCCCCTATTTTTCTTTTCTTTCTCTTTTATTCTTTTTCATCGTGTGTGTGTGTGTGCGTGTGTGTGTTTTGTTGGAGATTTAAAATACAAGATAGGTACTCTACTGAAGTCTTAAGTGTCCCAATCTCCCCTCCTTACCAAACAAATCATAGACCAGACCATTGCTTTGGCCTTACAGTGTTGCTAAGATACCCTGAGACATTCCTCTGCTCTATTTTGCTTCGTTTGCTTTCCTTGGGGGCCTCATCCAGCTGTGCCAGAGCTTACTCCTGGATCTCTGCTCAAGATTCACTCCTGGCATGCTCAGGGAACCATATAAGGTGCTGGGAATCGAGCCCAGGTTGGCCAGATGCAGGGCAAGCACACTACTCCAGCCCTGCAAGGTCTCTCTGCCTTTATTCAGGCCACATGCCACCTTCCTGCCATGTTCTAGCACCTTGACAAAGCTCCTCACAGACCAACACACAGGTTTGATCAGCATTTCTCAACAGGGGCAATGGGCCTCTGCGGTTCCTAGGATATTCCAAGGAACAATAGATGAAAATCACTGAAATGATTTGCCAGTGTGAAAAGGGGGCCGATGAGTGGGACAGGGGCCACAGGAAGGAAACAAGCTCAGGAGGGGCCCCTGCCAGAAAAAAGCTGAGAAAGCGCAGTTCAGATGTGGGCTTTGAGGTTCTTAGTCGGCTGGCACCAGCTGGTTGACTGCGCTTCTTCACCTTCCCCCACTGCTAGGAAGCAGGATTCATCTCTCCCTTCCTTCCTCCCACAGCCCCTCGGCAGGGTTTTCGCCCCTGCTGCTGTTTGGCAGGTTCTTAAGGATTGTTTTCCTGTTAGGCAGCAAGTCTCAGGAGGGCCTGTCCTTCTTGACTCACCCCGGCACTCTGCATGGACGCTCCTGTCTGTGGTGTGTGATATCGAGGGAACGTTAGAATCCTAACTTGGGCAACCCCTTCACAGCTGACCCTCAGCTAGGCTCTGAGCAGGCTTCGGAGTCCTTCTCTGCTCTCCTGGCTCCCTCTGGGAGATGCCCTCCTGTTTATCCCCAGGCCTTTCCTTGGGTGTCTACACAGACATTTGAGAAACTCTAGCTCCCCCAAACTGTTGCCTCTCCAGCTCCTTAGTCCCTTGAGGGACTTTAGATTTCAGGCCCAGGAAGGGCATGTGCACTGTCCATGTCATGTGGCATCTCATGTAGCAGAGATGAGACAGAGCCAGACTCTCCAGAACCCAGGCTTCTCATTCACCCTCTGGTCTCTGGCAACTGTGGCCTCTGGCTGCCTTTCAAGATTGGCCAGGATCCACGCAAATGGCCCTTAGTAACCATCTCTGTGCTCTTGAATCCAACACTGACGGCTGGAGAGAAAGTTCGTATTGGTATCTCCTTCTGATTGTTTGAGTAATAGTGTGTCGTTTCCCCCACACCTCCAACTTCTGAACTCCTAGCTCGGAGACACTTCTCTGGGGTCTGTGTAGGCTGTGCATTTCTGGCAATGTGCCATCCTGTGACTGTGTGTCGGACACAATCCTCCCACGCAGAGAAACCATGGCAGCAGGATGCCAAAGGAAGCCCGCGGCAGGTTTAGAACTTCCTGGGGGAAGAGTTCAGTGGGTGAATGTGCTGGCATTTCTGTGAAGAGTTTCTGACGTTCTTGAAAACCTTTATGAATGAGCCTTTTCAATCCCAGCTGGAAGGAAGTGGGACAGAGCCATTGAAAGTGACAGTAAGGAAATTAAGTGGCCACTAAGGAGACATAGATGAGTGCCTTGGGGCAGAACGAAGGTCTGTGTGGTTATCGCAGGCCAGTTCCAGCATTGAGCTGAACAGGGGCTTGTAGATTTTGGTGGTGTGCTGGGGGAGTGGGGTCACACCTGGCTGTGCTGGAGGCTTTCTACCTGCTCTGTGCCCAGGGATGACTGATTACTTCTGGCAGGGCTTGGAGAACCACATATGTCTATGCCGTGTCGGCAAACTAGTTGGCCAAGTGCACTGCAAGCACCTTACCCCCTGTGCCTTTTCTCCAGCCCCAGGAGCATGGTTTTATCACTCGGCAGAGCGTCTGAATTAAATGGTATTCTAGTCAGGTACTGGTGCCATATTTTAGGGTTTAGTCATCAGGAAAGATGATAGCTGGAGGAAGCACTGCATTATTTTCAGATGAAAAGGGGAGAACCGGAAGTTGCCTTTTCTGCAAGCTTTGGCTGTAGACTGATAGGTGTCCATGCTGAAGAAAGCTATGGAGAAGCTAATCCAAGCACTAAACTCTAGGGAGGAACAGAAACCTTGATAACATAGAGATCACTGGTCTCTCCCATGAGAACAACTCCATGCTAGAAAGAGGGAGGAATTAATGAAGCAGGAATGTGGACACTGAATCACACCTGTTGTTTTACCAGGACTCAGTAAGTAAGTACACGGGCGGGGGAAAACAGACACTCTCTACTACTTGGATTCCTATGTTCCTGGTGGGGGTGTGTGTGTGGGAGAATATGTCTAAGGGCTTTGAGTCAACATTAAAATATTTTTTCCTTGGTTTTGGGCTTTTTAAAATAAAAATAACTTAAAATAGCTGTCCAGTTAAATTATCTGGACCATTAAGTAGTTTAAGTGTCTTCTCAGAGACATATACATATCTCCATTAAAAAAAAAAACCACACAACATGGGCACCGGTGGAGGGATAGGTAAACGATCACTGAATGACTGATATGCAAACACGAAAGTTTATAAGTTTGTAACTGTACCTCACTAATAAAAAATTTTAAAAAACCCAGATAAAATACTTTTTCAAGAGGCATTAGACTATCCAAGTAGACAAGCATGGGAAAATGCTGCTCAAAAAATATCAAGAGGGGACAGCTCAAAGGGCTGCAGTATGTGTTTGCACATAAAAG
The DNA here is from genome assembly GCF_027595985.1 of Sorex araneus. NCBI lineage: Eukaryota > Metazoa > Chordata > Mammalia > Eulipotyphla > Soricidae > Sorex > Sorex araneus. The sequence continues at coordinate 19,888,208 of NC_073308.1, read as the reverse complement.
CCCCCACCACCCCTGTGCCCAATCCCATGCCTGGGTATAGCCCCTGTAGCCCTGGTGGCCTTGCTGTCAGGCTACAGCTGCAAGAACAGTGGCTTGCGACAAAAACTTTTCAGGTCCTGCCTAGCCAGCAGAGTATTACCAGGAATGGCTCCTGGGTGCCTGAGCACTGCCTGGGAAGAGCCCCACTCCAAATACATGATGTTTTGTAAAAATAAATGGGTTTTGGATGATTCTATTTACTTCATAGTCACTCTGGCTTTTTCATTCAATGTTTTTAGTATGTGCCAGGTTCCCAGATAGTCCCTAGAAAGTGGCCTGAAGTGAGATTCCAACCTCCGGCCTTGGCAACTGTCAAGACTGTTCTGATCCGCGCAACTCTTCCTTTAATAGTACAAGTCAAAACTAATTAGCTAAGGTCTCTTGTTATGTTTCGTCATAGTGGTGTGGGATTTCCACAGGGCTGAACTGGGAAAAACTGAAGATTTACTGCAAAGTCTTAGAAACAGGATTGATTTTACCCAGGGGCCCCAGACTGAGCTCGGGCCCTTTCAGGTTGGGCCCCAAACAAAGACAGAGAACTGATACTCTCAAGCCCCATATACAGGATGGGATGGTGCCTCCGAAGTACACCCACAGTTAAAAGCAGGAGATTGATGGAAATGATCCTGGGAGGAGCCGGCAGATTAGGAAGGCTGTGGGGAGTGGAGGGAAGGAACAGAAGCTCTGAGGAACCGGGTGGATGTCAGTCTGTAGAGAGGGCCCAATAAGAGGCCCCCAGGGGAATGTTTGAGCCTAGCTACAATAGCACTTTGAAAATATATTCTACTGGGGGCTGGAGCGATAGCACAGTGGGGAGGGCGTTTGCCTTGCACGTGGCTAACGCAGGTTCAATTCTCAGCATCCCATAGGGTCTCCTGAGCACCACCCAGGAGTAATTCCTGAGTGCATGAGCCAGGAGTAACCCCTGTGCATCGCCGGGTGTGATCCAAAGAGAAAAAAAAGAAAATATACTCTACTTTTGTTTTTTGGGTCACACCCAGCAGTGCTCAGGGATCGCTCCTGGTGGTGCTGGGGAACTACGTGGGTTTCTGAGACTGAATGGGTAGGCCACATGCCAGGACTATTCCTCCTGCCCTGAAAAACAAACGAATCTCTTTTTTTCTTGTCCATAGCACTTGGTAGTTCTTTCCTTCGCACTGCCGTAACTTCAGTCCGATCCGTGCGCCGTCGCTCACTTCCCGCATCCATCACCCACGAAACAGGCCCCTCAGCCCTTCCCCTCTGCCTCCCGGCGCCCCGCGTCGGCTGGCGCGGCAAAACCGAGGCGACAGGCCTCTGCGGCATGAATGGCTGGAGGGATGAATGGAAAATCACCGGTGACGACAGCGGCGTGTGACCCGCATCACAGGCACGCTCCGAGGTGTGTCTCGTACTACGCGGACTCGGGGGGCTGCGAAAGCGCCTGCTCAGGGGCCATCGGCGGAAAACGCCGTCTCCGCAGACGCCCCCCGCGCCCCGCCCGGCCCGCCTGTCTTCTCCGTGGCCTACCGGAACCCTGCCAGAGGCCGCTTCAGAGACTCGAAGGCCCGTGGGGGCAGCGTCCCGTGAGGTCACCTCTGGCGCCCCGCCAGCGGGCACAGCTGCCACCGCGCCAGGCCGCGCGCCAGCCGCAGCCTCAGCTTCCAAGTCGCCGGGCCCGGGCCCCGCCGCGGCTCACGTGACCGCCGCGTGCGCCTGCGCCGTGCGCCTGCGCTGTGCGCTGACAGCTTCCGGTCCGCTGGCCCCGCCCCGGGGTGGCCGGAGCTGCTCGGCGGCCGCGGGCGGAGCGGGGCCGCGAGCGGGGAGGGGCGGCGAGCGTCGGAGCCGGGTGCTGGGGGCGGCCCCGGAGCCATGGCCTGCTCCATCGTCCAGTTCGGCTCCTTCCAGGACCTCCAGGCCGCCCGGGACTTCCTCTTCCCTCACTTGCGGGAGGAGACCCCCGGCGGCGCCGTGCGGCGGGACCCCAGTAAGTGCCCCCGCCCGCGCCCGGCCCCGCTCCCGGGCCGGCCCCGCTCCCCCTTCGCGGGCGCTCGGGAAGGGGCGCTCGTCACCCGCAGCCCGCGTCCCCCTCCACCCGGAATACCGCGGCGCCGTGCCCGGGAGAAGTGCCGGGCCCTGCCCGACGGCCGCGCACCGGACCCGAACCTGCACGCCGCGGCGTCACCGGGTCCGCGCCCGTCCCGCCGGCTTGCCGGCTTCCCCGCGGAGGGGAGCGTGTGCGCGGCCGGCCGCGCCGGACGCTTCCCCCGTCCGCGCCGCGCGGGTGCCGGGGCGGCCGCCCGCTGTTGCATCAGGCTCCTCCGCGCCTGGTCCAGCTGCCCAGTGGGGCCCGCGAGGCAGGGCAGCAGTTAGGGGCTTACCTTCTGCACGTGGGTGGCCCCGGGGAGTCTCCCTGGCACTGTCCGGGGTCCGTCCCCCCAGCCCCCACCCCAGCCCCCACCCCAGCCACAGGGCGTGGTTCCTGAGCTCAGGAACAGCTGGAGTGCGCACCCGTCCTCCCTCCCCCCCCCCCCAATCAAAAACCCAACACCGGAAGAAGCTGCCAAGTCAAACCTGTTCGGGACCATTTCATCTGGACCAGCCGCCAGCGCTGCCAGCACTGCCACTTGTGTCTAAGAGCTTATGTGCTCTGGGGGGTACCGGGTAAACCCATTCCCGCACCCCCGTGATTGTGGTTGGCGTCAGCGGGGGCAAAGGGGTGGCATGGGCTCTTGCAGGTGACACTTAAGCCTAAGTTCCCCCCACCCTCTTGAAGTGGCCAACGAATGAGGGAGAGAAGGGGCATGGCAGACGGAGGGAGGTCCCAGTGCCAGTGCTGGGTATTGAGAAGGGGGGGAAGCTGCGTGTTTGAGGGTGGGAGAGAAAACCAGGGGGCACCCGACGCTGGGCATTGGCACCAGGAGCTGGATGGCGAGCAGCCTGCAAAAGTCATGGGATCCTCCGGAAGACAGGCAGAGGCACCACGGTGTCCATGAATGTTAGTGTGTGTTGGGGGGGGAGGGAGAGAGTAGTCATCTGTGCAGGGACTCGGGAGCCCAGGCGGGACGCGCCCCAGCAGGTTTGGAGGAAGGGTGAAAGAGCAGCTAAAGGAAGAGGAAGGGCAGGACCCAGAAGTTCTGGTGATGGCATTTGTGCCTGGTGTTAGTGGGTGTCTGGGGGTGGGTGGGTGAGGGGGATTGATGAAGCCTTTGGTTTAGGTTGGGCCTGGGTGTAATGAGGGTCCGGGCTAAGATTCAAGTTTTAAATTTCATTTATTCAGGTTGCAAGTTTAAGTTTGAAATAGGTGTGGCACGTGCAAGCAAGGGGGTTCAGTCCCCCCCCCCCTCACCCCCTCAAGATGTCTGGAGCGTAGGGAGCCCCCACGGTCAGGAGTTTTCATTCGGGAGCTCCTAGCAGAACAATGCCTGTCCCCAAGTGAGTTGCAGATTGCAGCTGTCACTGCAGGCTTGCTGGGGACGGCAAGCCCAGGAGAGAGAGAGGAGGGTGAGGGACCCTGGAAGAGCGGTCAGTGTCCCGAAGCAGACTCCATGGTGCTGAAGAGGAAGGGACCGGGTCTGGCTAGCAGTCCCTGTGGGTGGGGAGGACAGAGAGCGTGCTGATTGGGGGTTCCATGGGAAAGCTGTTGCCTCAGGGTGCCTGCCTGGGACGGCCAGTGGGCACTGTCCCCCGCCACTCCTCCCCCCACCCCAGACCTGTTGTCCCCTAGGCGGTGACTCCAGTGTTTCTGTGGCAGCTGCAGTTGGGGTGAGTGTTCCTGACTGTTGCGCTCACTCTGCTAGTGTTCTCAGCTGCAGGTAGGAGTTCTTCCCAGCTCTTCATGCCCCGGCGGCCCACCACTACCCCTCAGCCTCTCCCCTGCTTTCCTTTCTTTAGACACTCTGCAGTCTGTTGTTCGGCTCTTTGGCCTAAACCTAGGAAGGAGCGGGGGCTCGGGTTTGGGGGGGAGTGGTACTCTTGTACCGTGCTGTGCTCATGCATCCATCTGGGGCTGCGGGATGCAGCCACAGACACTTGTCTCCTGTGGAATCAGCCGGACTCTCAGGACCTGTGCCCTAGCCCATGGTTCTGGATGCTCTGCGCAGCTCTAGGCTTACTCGCTGCCCTGCTGCCGCCTCCCAGAGAAAGAAGCCTTTTCTCACCAACGCGTCTGAGAGAGTCGTGCCCATGGCGCTCAGGTGTATCATCACTCAGGCTTGCTCCAGTTCAGTTGGCTTTTGTTGTCCCTGTGGGGTCAGCTTTGGGTCTGAGCCCCTAAAGCTGGCAAGTGCTACCAAGGCATTGGATTTTACCTAATTATTGAAAAAAAAGGGGGGGAGGGTGATTCCCAAGGGGGCTAAGGGGGCCCAGGGGCCACTCCTGGGTTGGCCTGTGGCTCTCTGCTAAGGCTCGAGGAATCAGCGCTGTTTGTGCCCTGCGGTGCTGGGGACCATCAGACCCACCCCCACCCAAGTGGTGTTCTGGGGTCTCAGGGCTCCAGTGCAGTGTTCAGCGATGTGGAGCCGGGGTGCGGACCCTGCTTGGATGCATGCCCAGCGTGCGCGCTAACCACTCTACTCTGCCCTGACCTGGATTGAAATAACCATTTAATGACTGGCGGCTGCCACGCTGGATGCCACTGTACGGCTGCTGTCATCCAGTCCATGCAGAGTCAGTCCGTGTCCAGAGTTACCCAGTGAAGGGGCAGATTTAGTTTGCACTCGGTCCAGACTGTTGGCTACATCATGCCCCAGACATTGGCGTTATGCACGTCTGATTGGCTACCCTTTCATTTCTCCATGTTTGTTGATACTGTTGTGACTGCAGAATATTTAAGTAGAAGATAAATGGGGAAGCTGGGGCGAGGGCTTTGGTGCTGCCCTCAGATTTGATCCCTAGCAAGGTCCCAGGTACCCCTGGGGTGACCTTCCTGAGTGTGGAGCTGAGAGGGCCCCTGGTTTCTACTGGGTGTGGCTCAAACACAGAAAAAAGGAAAACTGTTAGTTACTGAGGTCCTTTGTAAAACTTGGAGTTTACATAGAGTCTTGGAAAGATTTGTAATAGATTTCACCATCTTTTACTGAACAATAGTTTTATAAAGAGCTCTTCATTAAGAGAATAGGTACCTAAATTTTTTTTAACTTTTTTTTTTTTAATTGAATCACTGTGAGAACAGTTACAAAGCTTTTGTGCTTAAGTCTCGGTCATACAATCATCAATACCCATCCTTTCACCAGTGCACATTTTCCACTACCAAAACCCCCAGTATACCCCCCATCCCGCCCCTCCCCCTACTGGTGTGGCAGATATTTTTCAGATTACTCTCTCTCTACTTTGATTACATTCAGCATTTCGATACCAGTCCCACCATTATTGCTTGGAATTTTTCCCCAACACTCAGACCTGCCGAAAAGGCAACATTAGACAATTTGTTTTTTATTGCTGATTATGAATAGTATATGGTATCATGTGGTCGCAAGAGTGGGCGCACAGTTTCGGAATTCTAAAATTTTAATCATTAGGTCTGGAGAGATTTCTGCCAAAAGCTGCTCAGTTCTGAGATTCTGAGATGTGTGTGTGTGTGTGTGTGTGTGTGTGTGTGTGTGTATCTGGGATCGTGACCATTAAGGAGTTTCATAAGTAGCCGGAGGGGCCGTTTGTGGGCCGCATCTCAGGGTCTTGTCAGGGCGGGGAAGAAGAAGGACTGACTCCACCCCTATCCCGTGAGGCCTGTTGTGTCTTGTCGCAGCTGGCCCATACCTGGATTGTCCAGTGAGCTCTGGAAAATGGTGGCTGCCGAGCTTCCTGGGGAAGAGGCGGAGGGACGACACCTTTTCCCATCGGGGTGGCCTGGCCCCAGAGAAGTAGTGTAGGAAGTACCCAGGTTCGAATCCTCAGCATCACATACTGTACCCCGAGGACCACCGAGGTCACTCCTGAGTGCAGAGCCAGGAATAGCTTCTCAGCTGTCCTGGGTGTGGCTTGCCCCTCCGCCCCCAGATTGACAGTTAAAATGAAGTTACCAGAACAGATAGGTGGGACTTGCCTTAAACTGGGGCTAATGATTGACATTGCTTTTCTTCACTTTTATTAATGTTATCAATGATTACTGTCTTGAGAAGCAGAAATCATGGAGTCATTTATTTTCTAGTTTACACCGTCTTACTTTCTTGTCCTTACTTGGAGGGGATATAGAAACAAAAAAAGTCTCAATTATTTCTCGTGGATTGTACGTTCTAGAAAAGGATCATTTTGAAGTCTGAATCAGTTGGTTTAATGAGTAGTTTTATTTTAATAGGTACAGTAGCCACAGACCTCGTGCTGCCTGGCTCCAGAACTCAGCAGTCCTGCCTTCTTTCTTTGAATTGACAATCACTGATGTCATATGTTCGCTTATAGAGTGAGATGGTATTTTGTTTGAAAATGGATCTTGAGGCCTGGTTATAACATAGAAATTAGGTCACATAACCACACGCTCAGTCCCTAGAGACCCCCAAATACCCGATATTCCCTGGCACCATGGGGCCAGTAGTGCTGCATCCTTGGTAATCCCTGGCGCCATGCGCCTGACCAGTACCGTGTCCTCGGATCCTCGCATTGACCCACCACCAAGAATCACTGATGGAGGTCCTGGGCACCCTGACCACTGCTTGGGAGACACCGCCCCCATAAAATGATCCTGATCCCCCTTTTCCCATTGTTTATTTTAGTAGTAACTAATAGTAATTGTTTCTATCAAATGCTATTTCAGACATGAAATTTGGTCTTATGCTTTGAAATTTCTGAGATGGGTAATGGTATGAATTACCCACCTTAACTTATGGTGTCATAACTTTGGATGAAGACTGGATATCAGAGCTTTCTTGGGGCCTGAGCAATAGTAAGTTACTAGGGCATTTGCCTTAAGAGTGGCCTACCAGCACTGCAAATAGTCTCTGAGTCCCCCCAGTCATGATCCCTGGGTGCAGAGCCAGGAGTAAGCCCTGAGCATAGCCGGGTGAGGCCCCCAAAACAAAATAAAACAAGAACTTTTTTTGTATTTGCAGTTGATTGGGTACAGAAGAAATATATGTACCGAGAGAGGCTCAGAATATTGGGGGGGAGTAGTAATTTGTGCATTAGAATATTGTGGACTTTTAAAGTGACCTAATAATAAAACAGTTTCCTTCTGACATTCTGTAGAAGTAAAGCATGCAAGGAATTATCTTGGAGTCATTGATTAAAGTGAGGTTATTGTACTACAGTTACTGGGAAAAGTCTGCCTATTAGGGTACCCTGACATCATGGAATCCTTTACATGATGGGATATTATGGGATATACAAAGGGCATAGAATACCCTTTTGAATACTAAGTGGAAACGATTTCCTTTGTTTGAGATCATACTGAAAGAGAAGTAATCTAAAAGTGGAATGTCTGTCGGTATTTCAGAAAATCTCTAGGTTTCCTTAGCCCCTGCTTGTTGTTTCCCGGTGCCGGGAGGGTTCCTGCATGGCATGTGCTCACCACTGAGCTGCCTCCGTAGCCCTGTGTTTCTTCAACTTTACAGACTGCCAGTGGGTGCTGGGGAAAGAGCTTTAAAAGGCAGGAATGTAAGGTTTGCATGCAGGAGTCCCGCATTCCATGCCTGGCACCAGCTGTGTCTGAAAAACAAAAGCTAGAAGCATATCTTACAGTTAAATAGTTTTTACCAGTGAGGTAATTGAGATATGCATGTTCTTTAATTTCTTCATTCAGCTAGTATTTGAGAATCTACTATGTAGTGAGCACATAATATTTACATAATATTTTTGTGTGTGTGGGGTCACGCCTGCAGTGCACAGGGGATACTCCTGGTTCTGTGTTCAAAGATAACTGCTGGTGGGCTCAGGGAACCAGATGGGGTGCTGGGGATCAAACCCAGGTTGGACTCATGTAACACAAGTGCCCTACTGCTGTTCTTTCTCTGGCCCTAAGGACAGACTGATCTTTTTTTTTTTTTGATCTTTATTTATTTCTTTTCAAAGTTAATCCCTAAATGATTATGTTTTGAACCTCAAAGTTATTATATACACATGTAGTATTTTTCTATATATAATTTCAACTCTTTATATTTTAATGAACCATCATGAAGTACAGTTACAGACTTACAAAAGTTTGTGCTTACATTTCAGTCCTACAATGATTGAGTGCCCATCCTTCCACCAGTGCCCGCTCTCCACCACCAATGTTCCCAGTATCCCCCTAACCCCCCAGCCCTCTCCCCCTCCGCCTCTTTGGCAGGCACATTCCCTTTTCCTCTCTCTCTCCTTTAGGGTGTTGTGGTCTGCAATGAAACTATTGAATGGCCATCATGTTCGGTATATAGTTTACTTACAGCACGCATCGCCCATCCCGAGTAGGCCCTCTAGACACCATTTACTTGGTGGTCCCTTCTCTGTCTGAACTGCCTTTTCCCCCAGAATGTGAGGCCAGCTTCCAAGCCGTGGAGCAAACTTCCTGGTCCCTATCTCTACTCTCCTTGGGTGTTAGTCTCCCATCCTGTTACTTTATATTCCGCAGATGAGTGCAATCTTTCTATAGGACAGACTAATCTTGAAGGTTTAATAGTTTTATCCTTGTATCACTTGTCATCCCGTTGATCTTTGATTTGCTCGAGCGGGCGGCAGTGATGTCTCCATTCATCCCTGTCGCATGCTAGTGTAGCCCAATGGTATCTGCTTGCTTTAGGAACAGGAAGAACCTCAAACTGTTCATTCAGGGAGTTTTATCCTAGTAAAGAGAAATGCATGTCTGGAAGGAGACCGAGAGATACCATCACAGACCTGGGATCTTTGGAGAACCAATGTCTTTGGTCTCGCCTGCACTGGGACTTGAGCAGCGCCACCGAGGATCTGCCATTTTCTCCAAGTCTTCATAGTTTAGTGCTCATGATGGAGAGAAGGTGGTGAGTCAGCACTGGGAACACCAGTGTGTGGTTCCCAAAACTACAGAATAAATTGTGATGGTGAGCAGGGCGTGGTCATGGGTGAAGCTCTAGAGTTGGGCCCAGGGGTTGGATTTTACTTATAAGGTAGTGGGCAGGGTCTTACTTTGAAGTCAGCAGGCTTGGGATTGTAGGGAAATTTGTCAAGGTTTGTTGGAGTAAGTCAGATAGTTTTAAGTGAATCAGCTTCCTGATGTCCCTACGAAAGTGGCTTTTCTCAGGGAAGTATTGGGGAGCAGGGGCTGGAGCTTCGTGATCACATGGATGGTCAGGGTCAGGGGGCATGAAGACAGAGCCCTGACTCAGCCGCACTGGAAGTCCGAGATCTAAGCTGCAGCTCCTGAACTTTGTGATGTCTCTGTTCGGGTGGAGGTGGGCTGGGAGGGGCAGAGTGTGGCGGAACAGGGGGAGGGAAGTTCACACTGGTGGTGGGGTTGGTGTTGAAAACTCAACTATCAGTAAGGTTACAATTCACGGTTTTGTAAATTAAAAAAAATTTTAAAATGCCTTTACTTTGACTTTCCTAAGAAATGCTCCCTTCCCACATTCTGAGTACTGACTGACTTAGTAAGTCATTCCAGGAGGTGAGAAAGCCCATCCTTTAATAGCACCCTGGAAACTTCTCTGTCCATCTCATTAGGAGATTTTTGATTAATTTCTGCTATTTAATGATAACAAACTCTGTAATTTATGTTCTCTTCCTAAATTGCTGCTTCTAATAGGGCAGGTTGTTGATGAGGGGGGATAAAAATCCCAGATGACGTTGAACTGAATTGACGTTTGCTTAAAGTCGAAGTTTAAGCAGTTTAAGATAGGTTAACTGAGGACGTACGTGATTGCAGCCAGTCAGGCAAGAAGAAAAATCTTAATACTTAGAACCTTACAGCCACAGGAAAACTTTTCTCCTCGATTCATTTCCCTTTTTGCAGAGATATTTTTGGACTGATAATAAAAGTCTGCAATTGCATTCCATGGAGGAAATGCAGTAGAACAAGAATTCAAGGAGAAAAAAAGGACTTATAAAATTACTCATTGAGAGATGATACTTTTTAATAGATGTTGATAGTTTTCATTTCCCTACAGGAGCTAGAATTCCATGAATTAATTTTAAAAGATAATTTTAATATTAAAGTGCTCATTTTTATAGTGTATCAGAGATGACATCTTTGAGCAAGGAATACTTTCTTATATAAACTCCCTTTGTCGTGTATGTGAGCAGAAAGATTAAAGATATTCTCTTGTAGGACTTTTTGGTGCCCAGCTACTTTTTTTTTTTTTTATATCATAACATACATTTAAATGAAAGAAATTGCCTGGTGGATCCTGGCTAGCAGACCTCCATACTGACCTTAGGCAATACTGAGGTCTCTTATACATGTAAAACCACATGGCTTGGGTTCCCCGCAGCCTCAATGAATGGGCAATATGGTGGGTGATGTTGGCTGAAGGATGCCACCCCTTATAGTAGAGTTAGAAGGAAAAAATCACATTTTTTTCATGACTGATAATTTATTATACAGTCATCACCTCCCTGTCCTCTGGCCCACTGTATCCAGGCCTAAGAAATAGTTTTGGTGACATTCTGAGATTCTGGTATGTTAACGGTATCAAATGATTTTGGGCCCACCTCTGTGGACTGCCAGAATGTCACTGCTTCTGAGCTCGGACAGCCAAGAAGGGAGAGCCCTGTTTGCCGGTTTTCCATTTCTAATTTGGATTGAACTCAGAACACCTCACATTCCTTATTCAATAGGATTCTCGATCAACCCTCAAAGGCATCTCACAGCTATCTTCATGGCAGTTCTGTGCCTTTAACCTTTGTACCTTTACTTGGCAAAACGTATTCCTGTGATAGCAGGAAGTATCTGATTAAATTATCTTTCGTCTTGTTCGTAGAAACTCCGCAGTCTGAACCACAGTCTGGACCCCCAACACTCACCCCCCCACATCCCTGCCCCATGCTAGCCTGAGCAAATACTAATAATTTGCAGAAGGCTTTTCTCAAGGTCTTTGTCTTCTTGAATGTTTTAAAATGGGCATGAAGAGATACTGGGTCTGCAAGGGACAGGAAATCAGATGGCGGCTGTCTTCCTGTGATTGCATGAGCCATTTGTGAGTTGAGTCAGATACTTTTTATACCCGGTGGAGGAGAAGTAATCCATTTTTCAAAGCTGTGTTGATGTTTATTAAAGGTTATGTGCACCACTAAGCTGTTCGGATGCCTCTTTTGATTTTGTATCTCAAGCAGTAAGTGCACTGCCCAACACTTAATGATGTTCATTGTTGAATGAATAAATGGTGGATGAGCTTATTTGTATGGAATGTTCTGATTTTATAGGGTCTTTCTGAGATTGTGGTACCTTGAAAAATACTTAATTTTGATAACAGTTTAATATAGAATCATGGACTTTAGAGGATACCTTTTTGTATGTACTTTGCTTTCTCACTAAAGAGTAATTTCTGGGCGGGAGAGTGGTACAGGAGTTAGCAGGTGGGAAGGGATTTGTCTCGCGTGTGGCTGCCTCGGCTGCACCCTGGTTTGATCACCATCACTAAATATGATTCCCTGAGCACTGCCAGAGTCACTCTTTTTTTTTTTTCTTTTTGGGTCACACCCAGCAATGCACAGGGGCTACTTCTGGCTCATGCACTCAGGAATTACTCCTGGCAGTGCTTGGAGGACCATATGTGATGCTGGGAATTGAACCCTTGTCGGCTGCGTGCTTACTATCACTCCAGCCCTGGAATCACTCTTGAGTACAGTGCGAGGAATATCTTTTGAGCACCACCGGGTGTGACCCCAAAACCCAAACAATAGAAAGGGTATTTCTAGAACTGTGTAAAAGGAATGGTCTAGTTGCCATCAGCCTACAACAGTGCAGTTGGTTTTGGGGGCAGTGGGGAAAAACAATCAACAGAACAACGATTGCCTGTGTCAACTGGATTGCCAAGAACAAGCTGTCATTTTCCAAGAGAGGAAAAAATACCACACTACTCAGGGACCATTGTTATTTGAAAATGTTCTTTAACTGTAAACCTAACCATTCCCTTTAAAAAAGAATGGGGGCGGGGGGTGCAAACCCAGCAATACTTAGAGGGTATGGTGGTGCTTGGGGGAACTGTATGGGATGACAGGGATCACTACTGATTGGCCATGTGCAAGGCAAATGCTGTCCCTGCTGGGCTACCTCTGCGGCCCCTAATCTTATCCTCCTCCATAAGCCGTAGGAGAATTGTAAATTTGGCAGAACACCTAGGAGCCTGAACTTGAGCAGACCTGAACTCAAGTCCCATTGCTGCCACGTAGTCCACTAGGATCTTGGCCAGACAATTGTAACTTGCAGTAATTGGCATTTCCCGTTTAAAATGGGCGTGGTGAGCATCCATGCTGAAGTGTATCAGTGTCTCTGGGGCACTTAGGTGTATAGAAATGCTGACTGCACTTAGCTATTGTGGGCAAACCCTGGTAGGTGTCTTGAGTATTTTCCCTCTGTGCTTTGCTCATTTGACCAACCTCCACCTTCCCTAAAGAATATTTTTATATTTTGGCCATTTATTTTAAAGTCTCAGTTTAAGAAGACTTTCTTTCTTTTTTTTGCTTTTTTTTGGGTCACACCCAGCGATGCACAGGGGTTACTCCTGGCTCTGCACTCAGGAATCACTCCTGGCGGTGCTCAGGGGACCATATGGGATGCTGGGAATCGAACCTGGGTCGGCGGTGTGCAAGGCAAATGCCCTACCCGCTGTGCTATCACTCCAGCCCCCAAGAAGACTGTATTTCTTCTGTGTATTTTTTCATCTTTCTCAAGCCTCATCCAAGTTTGCGTAGTTGATTCCAGCATTCACCACATGTTTTTTCTCCTACGCTGGATCAGGATGTACAAGGCGTGTGTTTGTGTTTTTCTCAGAGCCTTACTACAGGATTTGGCACATAGTATTTAACAGAGCATTTGTTAAATTGTTTAATTGATATGTACATGGAAACCTTCTATAAGTTGTGTGGTATTAATCAAATGATTTTGCTATTTTAGGACAATACATGCGTAACTATTACACTTGGCATATTAGGAAGTAGTAATTTGCTTATCTGAGCGCCAAAGATAAGAATATGGCCACAAAGCTAGTGGGGCAATGATTCTAAGTTCCAGACTGTAACTTTTTTTTTTTCACTATATGTAATTGTAGCAACTTCTGATACCCATATAATTAGTTACTATTTGCCTCCTTTCTCTTGTAAGCATCCTAGGTAATCAGGTTAACTACCATCATTTCAATTAATACTTCTCCCAGAATTTTGAAACTGGTGGAAATACTAGTTTTTGTTTCTGTTTCATAGTATTTAATAACTAGTTTTGAAACTTTGCAGTAGGTTAGGCTCTGATACTTCAGTCTGTTCTCTGTGGAAGAACCCCATTCGAGATTCGGGTTCTATTGCTTTTTGTGGGGGTGCCCTCCTGTCCAGCAGGGAGGACCCTTTGTGGGGCTGAGGAGGGCACACAGCCGAATGAACAGACGCAGAGCCAGAAAGCAGCAAGATGAGAGAGAGAGAGAGAGAGAGAGAGAGAGAGAGAGAGAGAGAGAGAGAGAGAGAGAGAGAGAGACAGAGACAGAGACAGAGACAGAGACAGAGAGATTATTGTACTGGCAGTTACAGTACTTATACCTCTCTGCTGGGAGGAGGTGGTATGGTATGCGTGCCTGGACCCCCTTACAACAGTAGTAAAATGCAGATCAGGCATGGACGTGGCTAGTGAGAAACAAATGGTGATAAGATCAGTAAGATCAGTAGTGGCAACCTTGTCACAGTGAATTTAAGTAAGCCTCTGTTTGATCAGAAGATAAAAGCCAGGCTCTCTAAAGTGGCTCCCTACAGCTTTTCCTTGCTTGATGGTGAGAACACTTCCTCTATCCTGGAGTTGCCCCTCGGTAATCTGTTTATCTGTTTGGGGCCCTTATTTCACCTTTATTTGTTTTGTAATTTAACTTGAGTTGACACAGATCCTGTAGATGATGGTTTTTCTCAGTAATAGATCAAAAATGGATCACTTGGGCCAGGGAGGGGGTTTCAGGGCTGGAGCGCATGCTTAGACTCCACGGCTCTGGGTGTTACCTGCTACACCTTGGAGTCCCACGAGCACTACTCCCCTCCCCCCACCAAACATTTTTCCTATCTTACCTGATTTTCTAAAAGATAGATTCAAAGTTAACTATAGAAAAGCAGGTGGCTTGAGTAACATACACACTCATACTCCCCACACCTGGCTTGGATTTTTAACACCTGTTATGGTGTTTATTAATGGAACTTAGGCCTCCTGCGTGCAGATGACGCGCTCAGCCCATTGGGCTCTCTAGTAAACAGTGACATTCCAGAGAATATTCCTGCTTGTGAGAATCAGGGTATCAGAAAAGGGTGGAGAGGAGCAGGTCGGTCTTGTTTTAAAATTCAGTGTGTGTGTGTCCAAATATTTGTCATTTTAAGAATTTTTAAAGCTATCTTTGCCTTTTGGTTTAAATGTAAATAAGCCTGCTGTCCATTGTTTTAAACCCAGGTAACTTGCACAGTTTTACTGTTGCGTAAATTTGGACTCTTACTGCAGTCACAAAATCCTGATATAATTAACTATTGTTTTCTTCCTTAGGGTCAGCATTGTGTTTATATAATGTACATTTATATCACATATTCAGTTGGTTTGTTATACTTAGAGAAAAATGTTTAAAAATATTTTGAGTTCTATATTTTATGTGAGCATTTTTAATCTTTTTTTTTTTTTTTAATAGGTAAATCCAATTGGGAAGATGATGGCTGGGGAGCATGGGAAGAAACAGAACCCCAGGAGCCTGTAAGTCGTCTGTGTATGCTTTGTGATAGGGACTTTACTTTTCTAATGATGGTGACCAGAATTGTCAGGAAACTTTTTGTGTTTGGCGATGCTGAAGTAGATAATAAAGCTGAATAATTATTAATAGATCATATTAGTTAATAATATTAATAAAGTTGATAATAAAGTAATACCTGTTCATAAGCAAGTTAGTGGCTTTATAGTTCAGTGGGCTAAAGGGAGAAGAGTTGTTTTAGGGCTCTCTCTCCTCTTCACTAATTACCCTTTTAGACGCCTTCACTTACACATCCACCCGCAGCCTAGTTAGCTCTGGCCAAATTGGGGATGGGGAAAGGCAAGCCAGGGGGTTACACAAAAAAGCTTGGAGACTGCATTACTGTCTTAAGTAAGTTTCCAGGACCTGTGCTTTGGAAATCTTGTTAGAAAAGAACAAAGGCAGCTGTCTTGCGTGTGGTATTGTGTGTGTGTGTGTGGGGGGGGCACACCAGGCAATCCTCAGGTCTTAATCCTGGCTCTGTGCTCAGGGATTACTTGGGGTGGTGAGTTTGAGGACCTGGTGGGCGCGGCTGTTGGGAATCAAACACGGGTCATGTGCAAAGCAAGCACCTTACTTTGTCCTTTCTTTCCAGCCCTTGGATGTGGCATTGGTCACTCTACTTCTGGTGATTAGTAGTTGTTTTCTAGAATCCATTGCTCGGTGACTTGTGAGTAATACAAGCTCCTAAGTAAGCGTGAAGTTTTCTTGAGTGACCCTTACAGCAATTGGACATAATTGCAGTCTCGGAGGCTGCTCTGCGGGGCAGTTATTATAAAATCCGTAAAATTATCTGGTGCGGGATTTCCTGGCAGGCCTCCCATCTGTTAAGATGGGTCATTCGAGCCCGTTGGTACAGGGTTGGGAGTGAGGCTGGGGAACAGCGTGCGAGGCTAGTTTTCCTCGCATGTCTCTGCTGCTGCTTTTCTGCCGGCTCATGAGGTGAGTCTGGTTTCATGGTCATGTGCCATGGGCCTGGCTTACCCTACCACGTGCCTTCTCTACACCACTGTAACCCCAAGGAGTAGAAGGCGACTCATCTTCCACTCGGGGGCACGGGAAGCTAGCAGGCCTGAGGTATGTGTGGATCTAGAGACAATTATAATGGACCAGAAGCCACCTGACCTGCTTTCAGGTCCTTAAAACTCACTCATGGTGGGAGAGGTCGTAGTTTTTATTGGCTGTGCCTCTTGACTCATAGGCGTCATGGACTGGGTTATTGGGTGTCTCATTTTGATCTTCCACTGTTGCCGCTGATCCTGGGTGAGGTGGCCAGTGGCAGCCTTGGTGAACAGAACTCCTTTAGGCTCCTGTAGGGTATGTTGGGACAGGGATGTTACAGGGATAAAGCCTTTAAACCATTTCAGTTAAAAGACGAAACACCCTCTTACTCATTCCCCAAACATAAAACTCCTAACAGGTAGAACATTTCTGTGTTTGGAATCAAATGGTGGAGGGGTTTGTAAACGGTGTCATGGCTGAGGGTGCCTGTTCCTCTCTGTCTTGATGGGCTTGCCCAGCCCGAGGACCAACGGACGGGCCAAGTGGAACGGTATTGGCCAGCGTCCTCGGCAGCTGTACTAGCGCATCAGCAGCAGGGATTCTGGCTTGTTCTTACTGACCTACTTTGAACCCTTGTCGTGGGCTTATGGGCATGATGGGAAGAGGCAGTGGGGGTGACCCTGCAGTTGGTGAGGACAGAAGTTATTTAGATATGACACGGATTCAGCTGTGTTTGGGGGAGATTCTGTGGATTTGGGTTCTGTTCTTTAGACAAGATAGCATCTTCGCCTCGGGAGGCTGCGCGGCGAGTGGGAACAAAACTGGCATGGTGGCAAGGGGGACGGGTTTGACTGTCTTGGACTGCAGTGTCACCCAGAACGTTCCACGTGGAACCTTTGGGAGCTGACTGCATGGAGTCCCGGGGATGTTCAGCTGAGGGGCCCGTGGTCCTGACCAGTGCCACAAGCAGGCTCAGAGGAAACGAGTCACGGCAGCACCGGCTTCCAGGCGGGAATGGGCCGGACATTCCTTTGGCCTTGTGGGGCTGAGAGCACCCAGAACCCACCTTCCTTCAGCCTCTCGCCGGCACATCTTGTCCATGTGCAGGGGGAGACCAGCAGGGGGAGAAGAGGCACATCCTGAAGTAGTTTGGACGTGCAAACCCATGATGGGTAGGTCCTGTGGGGCCATGGTTCTTGTGGGAGCCTAGCGGAGACAACTCACCTCTTGCAGGCCTATAGAGCATGTAGGTCAGTGCCAATCAGTAGCAAGTTAGAGCCCCCAAATAAGTGTGTCTGTATTATAAAAGAGGACAGAAATCCCATCAGTGGTATTTCCTGTCTGCTGGGTGTATGCAAAGTGACTTAAACCACAGATACTGTAGCATCTGGAAACCCAAGCTAAGGACAGGTGTCCTGTCTGGTTTCAGTGCAGCCTCTGGCCCTGCTGTGCCGACACAGCTCCTGTCTGTGCCCAGGAGAAGGACTGAGAACTGGGTCCCTTCTGTTTCTGGAAGGACACTGCCTCACTGGTCAGGGGTCTGCCCCACTCACCTCTCAAACCTTAGTTTCCTCTAGCATGTCCCGAGCTACATCAGGGATTAAGGTTTCACCAAGTGACACCTTTTCAACCATAAGGGTGCCCCAAATAGTCAACTTGTCAGGAGGCCTCTGCTTTGTACAAGTACAAAGAATAAGGTTAAGGAATTCCTGCTGATGACACACAGCAAATACACTCAAGGACTGGGCAGACCGGCAGAAGGCTTTCAAGATGAAGAGGAAGCAAAGCAAAGATTTTGAACTACCTTAAGGTGATTGGACAGATTTTAAGTAAACACCGTACTGGGCTAGTGGCTGGGTTGAGGAAACTGGGGAACCAGGTGCACCAGCACCTGCTGATCAGTAGTCCTACAACAGGTAAAGTTCTTTACAGTTATGCATCTCTCAGGTGGGAGTTTTGTTTGGAAATGATTATGCTTTAGCCTCATGCTTGAAGAGGAAGTTAAAGAAAGTTGGAAAGAAGCTTGACATGGTCTAAATTAATCTCAATCAACAATGGCAGGTTTGCTTCCTTGGTTCATAAACCAAGAAGTGTTGGGTCAAGAGTTCATCTGGGGGGGCTGGAGCGATAGCACAGCGGGTAGGGCGTTTGCCTTGCACGTGGCCGACCCGGGTTCAAATCCCAGCATCCCATATGGTCCCCTGAGCACCGCCAGGAGTAATTCCTGAGTGCAGAGCCAGGAGTAACCCCTGTGCATCGCCAGGTGTGACCCAAAAAGCAAAAAAAAAAAAAAAAAAAAAAAAAAGAGTTCATCTGGGAGTAGTTTCTGGAACAGAAGGTGTAGTAAGAGATTCACCTTCAGAAGAGATTTCAAAACATGCCCCATCTATACTGCAGAAAGTGCTGTAATACCACCGGTAGAGGCTGTTAGAATTTAACAGGTTAGCGGGGAATGAACACACACTGGTCAGAAGGAGGCCGGAGAGAAATGTGTGTTTATGGGCTGAGAAATAGGGTATTGTGTTGCCTGGGTTGGGATTCTCAGGGCATGAGTGACTTGGGATCACATTGGAAAATTTTGCCTTCTTTGCATGCCGTTGGACTTTGGATAGAAGCAGAGTAAGACTCATTGGTTGCTTGGACTATCTGGTGAGCAGTAACCAAGGCTGGATCTAGACTAGAGATTCCCATCTGGGGGTGATCCACTGTCAAGCCATCCTGGGTTTTCACACCTTGAGGAGTGGTGGTTCCATCCATCCATTTACAGCTTCCAGTGCACAGTACAACACACCCACCCCCACGCCCTCAGTGCCAGATGTCACTGTGCCCAAGTGAAGTTTGAAATCACATTCTCAATCAGTGTTTCCCAGAGTGGGCGGTAGTAGGTCCTGAAAGGGTGCTGGTATAATTTGGGCTTGGTGAAGGTCTGGGTGCCTTTGTGGGTACTTTCTGCTTATTCACCTAAAGAAGATTGATTTCAGGGTGAGGGGTACTGAGTGATGTCTTTTCTGAAAAGGGGGTGGCAGAACAAATACATGACTTGATGTTGCTCTGTTCCTGCCTTTCTGTAGAATTTTTTGGCCTCTTTGGGAGGGCTTCAGCACGGAGGCCTCTGAGACCATTTGGTTCTAGTAAATTCTGGTGAAATGGTTTGTTAGCCTGAGAAGTGCAGTGGAAGGATGTTTGCGGGCAGACAGAGGCACATTTCAATCCTAAGGGTCTTTGTCCAACAAGCAGTTCACCAGACTCAATCTTGGTTGCATGATTTACTTCTGCATCCTTCCCTCCCAAACCCCTTTTGCTTTTTGGGCCACACCTGGTGGTGCTCAGGGCTTACTCCTGGCTCTGCACTTAGGAATCACTCCTGGCATCCTGGGGGGAGGGAGAGAACATGTGGGGTGTCAGGGATCACACCTGGGTTGGCTGCATGTAAGGCAAATGCCCTCTCTGCTATGCTATCACTGGCCCCTTAGGAATCCTGAAGACAGGCTGATCCCTAGTTCTCCCTTTTGTCTGCCACCTCTTCCTTGCTCTCACTCACAGTTCCTTGTTTCCAGCCTTCTGGCCCTGGCCGGCCCGTTCTGCCATCTGTGGCGCTTCTGTTGGTGGTGGCTCGGGAATGGGGGCGGGGAGCATTCTGGGCTGGGGAAGGGATGCCAGGAGCTGAGAGGGGAAAGGGAGGGGCTTGGAGACCAGCTCGGGCATAAACACGTTTTCCCACTGTGCTCCGTGCCAGGGCCTTAGCGGGGGCTGGCAGCAGAGCCTGGCAGCTTTGCAGAGCAGCCGGGGTGCTTCTCGACTTTCCTCCGATCCGCCGGGGAGGGGCCCGCTTTCTAAGGACGACAGAGTCACTCACCGCCTGGCCTCTGCTCTCTAGCTTTCTAGATTGTGTGACTTCTACTTTCCCTCCTTTCGCCCTTCCTGCCTTTCCCTTTCAAAAGGACCCTCTTAACTGTTTCCAGCGGGCTGGAGAGAGAGGACCAGGAGGGTGAGGCAGAGTCTCAGGAAAGTGTTTGATTCATCTCCTTCATCCACAGTCTTCCGTCTCTTGCTCTTTCCAATTAATGTAATGCGGAGGGTGTCAGTATTTGCGCATGTAAATGACCTAATCCTATTTCGTCATCTAGTTGTCCCATGATATATTCAGCCCAGCCTGTGGTGAGGGTCATTCTTTTCTCTTCCTGTCCTTTCGAACAGAAGCTCTGCTACATCACATCTCTTGATCAGCCACGCTGCCCTTGTGACATGTGGGCAGGAGGGGTTGCAATTGAAAGGGTGGCCAGCCTGCTTCTCAGCCCAGCGCTGCCACCTCATGGCATTAAATCCACAGACAGAAGTGACCTCGTGGGGCCAGAGTGATGGTACAGCAGCGAGGGCGCTTGCCTTGCATGCGGCCGACTCAGGTTTGAACCCCAGCATCCCATATGGCCCCGGGGCACCGCAGGAATGATTGGTGCAGAGCCAGGACTAACCCCTGAGCATCGCCAGGTGTGGCCCCAGGTCCCCTAAAAAATAAAAGAAAGCAAAGAAAAGAAGTAATTTCCCTTTGCTGCCTGTTGTCTCTTTCCATTTAAAATGGGGCGAATGACAATATCCAAGTGGATGGTGGTGCTTAGAAAACAGGACCCAAGGCAAGTTTCAGGTACATATCAACAATTCTTGTTACTCCTTTACAGCCGTTCCTAAAAATAGATTTTTTTAGGGGGAAAGGGTCCCACATGTCAAGTATTAGTAGAAAGGATTGATGTGTACTCCCCAGAGGCTGTTGCCCTTCCTGAGCCCCTTCCTCCAGGGCTCCTGCTCGCGTCCCTCCTCTGTCGGGGGGGCAGCGCGGGGGGGCCCCCCCTCTGCTTCCGCATGCTTGTACTTTAATGAAGACCAGGATGCGGAGACGAATGGGTTTCCTGCCCAAACGCTGTGCTCTTGACTTGTTGCTGCAGTCACTGTTAATCAGATCAATGTGATACTTCAGCCACTGTTTTAATGTGTGAAGATTTCCATTGTGGCTGGATCATTTGTATTTGGTCATATTTGGGGGTCTGGCAATGCTAAGAGTTATTTCTGTAGAATATTTTCTTATCCCCCGAATAACCAGCAGATCATTCCACATAGGAACATTCTACTTGACTTGGCAGGGAGGAACTTGTGATTAAATTAAAATTTAATACAGAATTTTTAGTTTAATACAGATTTGACTCATCTAAGTTTAGTTCCAAGCACCAGGTGGCCCTTACTTTATTTTATTTTTGCTTTTTGGGTCACACCTGGGGATACACAGGGATTACTCCTAGCTCTGCACTCAGGAATTACTCCTGGCAGTGCTCAGGGGACCATATGGGATGCTGGGAATCGAACCCAGGTCGGCCGCATGCAAGGCAAATGCCCTACCTGCTGTGCTATCACTCCAGCTCCAGTGGCCTTTATTTTAAAAAAGACAAAGCCACATCAAATTTAGTTCATCTCTTAAAGTATTTTCTTGTAGACCTTTTTGTAGAGCTATTAACTATTTGTCTATATTTTTCCTCAACATTAATAGCAACTTAAGATGCATAACATTCAGCTGCTAGACTTACCCTAATTTTAATAGGTGCTGATTTTTTTCTTGTTAGCCTGGAATGTTCAATTGATAGTAAGTTTTTGAACAGTTGTTTGGTACTTTCTCCTAACTTCAGTACTTAGAATAGTTTTAGTACTCAGAATTTAATAATTGTTTAATAAATGAAGAGTGTCTTTAGGTTTGGTGTGTTACTGTAATTATTTGTGAAATGAGTCTTCAATCAACTTTCTAATTTCTAAGCATCACCATCATTGTTAGCTTTAAGGAGTTATGAATTTTCCGTGCTTCTGTATCTTGAGTGGTTGGACCAATGGGGACAGGGTGCTTTAAGCATGAGATGATTTTCATGTCCAATTGAGTGATAATTAATAGCAGCTACTTGAATAGACAAGTGAAGTAAACGGGAAGAGTTATACATTATAGTTTATTTCCTCCAAGGTTGGGAGAGAGAAAGTAATTTTTCATTTTAAAATTTCTTATTGTGAGGGGCCACCCTGGCAGGTGCTGGAAATCTAGCAGAAAATGGATAGGTCTTATACATGGATGTAATTTGGGGAGCTGGTGAGAGCAACCCTGTTTCGAATCCCTACACCCCACCATACACGGTTCGCGGAACACAGGGGCAAGAATAGCCCTAGAGTACCCCGAGGTATGTCTCAAAAACAGGAAGGAAGGAAGGAAGGAAGGAAGGAAGGAAGGAAGGAAGGAAGGAAGGAAGGAAGGAAGGAAGGAAGGAAGGAAGGAAGGGAGGGACAGAGGGAGGGAAGGACGAGGAAAGGAGCAAGGGAGGCTGAAAGGAAGAAAAAAATTTTGTGTTGGGGTTTGTGATTATAGAAATCACAAAAGATTATAGAAATCTTTTGTTTGGGTTGTCTTAACATTGTAATCAAATTTAGGATGAGTTTTTGCCTCACCCCATATTAATTTTGGAAACACCTTAAGATTTTTGAGAATTTTTGTCTCCAAATGGGAAAATGGCGCAGACAGAACTTTCTGTGCTGTTGGATTCTTCTCCAGGTCCTGCAGAGAGCCTGCCCTCTGCTCACCCACACCTGCATCTCTCGTGTATATTGAATTTTTGTATAAAATGTTGTCTGGGAAAAATAAGTACAGCCACTTAGAGAAAAGTTTGAGAAACATTAGTAGTTCCTAAACACGGTAGCAGTCAGCTGGGAAAAATGAAAAAGAGAAATGTTTGAGGGTGGAGGGTGGTGTGCTCACTTGTGAAGCTCTTGCATCTCCTGGCTGGAAACTTTTCATTTCTGTGACTTTGGTGGCAGGCCACTGAAAACCACCAGGAAGGTGCCGGCAGCCCCTTACCCATACTGGGCCTTGTGTCCGGAATTCTCGGGAGGGTCAGTCCAAGAGCAGAATGAACCGCAGAAGAGGGCCTTCTTAAAACCACAGTTGAGGGGCTGTAGCGATAGCACAGCGGGGAGGGCGTTTGCCTTGCACTCGGCTGACCCGGGTTCAATTCCCAGCATCCCATATCGCCCCCTGAGCACCGCCAGGAGTAATTCCTGAGTGCATGAGCCAGGAGTGACCCCTGTGCATCGCCGGGTGTGACCCAAAAAGAAAAAAAAACCCACAGTTGAGAGCAGGACTGTTGCCAGCCGCCTCTTGGCCGTCAAGTCCCCACAGGAGGGGATACCCAGGAAGGGGTCTGCCGCCCAGGTCAGGGTGGACACTTGCCAGCAGCGGTAGTGGCTGATGATTAAATGAAAGACTGATTAATGACTGCAGTTTTGTAGCCTACTACATTGTAAAAGAGTCATTGCTTGGCCAGTCCCTGGGTTTCAGTAGGAAGAAAGGAATTTTTAAAAATATGCTCCAGTCTCAGTTGTGTAGAATTACGTTTCACAGCTCCTCCTTGTGGCTTCTATATTGGTGTGGATTAAGACAGACTTTTACCAAAGGCATCAATTCAGAGCAAAAGGCCAGGCTCACATAAAGATTGCTTTGCTTCTTTTGCCCCAACCTCTCCTTCCTTCCCACTCCCCACCAAAACCCAAAAGTATAAAACAACCTTTTAAGCCCCAGGTTCTGTTCTATAGCTAATGGATGCATTTACTGTTAACTTTTGTAACTGGGCAGATGCTAGATTTTGTGAAAAGTCAAGGCAAATCCCTGGTGGTGCTATTTTTGTTTTTGTTTTAATTTCATGCCTCACTTGGGAAATTAACTACCCTGTCAAATGATAGTGTTGATTTCCCACCAGTAGCTTCCTGAGAGAGGCATTAGTAGATAAGGCCTTTTACTGTGGGGGAAGTTTCCAGAAAACCTAATTGGTAGCAAATGCCCTTAAGTTCCAAGACAGAATAATGAGTTTGCAGAATAACGGGCTCATCCTTTTAACTCTTTGACTTCTTCAAGCCCACTTTTTTCAGCCCAAGTCCTCTTAGAGTTTCACTGGAAGTGAACGATGCATTGTCAAGCCTTGTGTCGGTTCCTGGGGACGCAGCCTGGAGCGGAAAGGCTTTGTTCACGGCCTTTGATCCAGTTCCCTGTGCTTGGATCTGAGGCTCCCCTGAACCATCTGGCTCCGGAGCCACTTCCAGAGACCCCCCTCCACCCCCCACCCATGTTCTGGCTTCTGTGCTGCTCTCGCCTACCTGCCGTCTGGAGCTATCTGCCTGGCGTGGCCCTCCTGCCGGCGCCCAGAGCATCCCTGCCCAGTGGGCTTGCAGCAGTGTCTGGTGGCGATGGCGATGGGTCGTGTGGTGGCGGGAGGGATGGGCCACATCCCTCCTCCGGGCCGCAGTGCTGGAGCCAGAAACCCGGCCCACAGTGGTGTGGTCCCTGTGTTCCCTCTGTGTGACCCACCCACCGTCACCTCAGCGACACTGAAAATACCGTATGACGCAGTGATTGAAGTGGGTATCCCAGGTTGTAGAGAGAGATAGCATTGGACACAATATATTGTGTATTTTTCTGGAGAAGTGGAGTGGGGTGGAACGAGAATCTGAAATCAGTTGAAAAGGTAAAATCAGTTTTATTGCTGCTTGTCAGTGTCTTTCTTAAAGCTTGAAAAAAATAAAAAAATAAAGCCCCAAAGGCAACTGCTTGCCTGCAGAGCTGGCCCCTTGCCCGCTGCTGAGGGCCCTGCGCCAAGACGCATCCCCAGCCTGCAGCTGACGGCGTTGGCTTCCCCGACCCCCATCCCTCACTATGTTGTTGGACATGTTGGGCCCAGAGCTTCTGGAGAACTAGGACCCAGGAGTGGGCAGCCCAGGATCTGTCCCAGAGGACAGTCCCTCCTCTGCCTTGCTTCCCGGCGGGGAGGCGTGCTCCCAGCGCCCTGCTCCTGGGCCAGGTCTGGGCTCCCGCAGGGTGTGCGGGGAGGCACTGCTGATTTCCCCTCTCCTCTCCTGACACAGTTGCTGAGGTAGAGCAGAGGGAGGGAGCCCGAGGCGGGGCAGAGCATCGCAGAGCCTCACCTCCAGCGCCCCTTACTGGTGTGTTTACCCTGCCCCTGGCAGGTGAGAAGCAAGAGCTTCCAGGGCCTGAGGTAGATGCAGATGCAAGCCCCGTACCTTGTGTTCCGTGGTATTTCAGTGGCCTGTGTGTGGAGGAGGCTTATGCGTCATGACCACGCAATTCAAGTCCTTTATCACACTCTATTGAACCTAGCACTGCAGTTTTTTAATGAGTTAAAACATTCTTTCCCCTTCCAACTGAAAAATGTACGATATGTTTCTTACTCAGCTAAGGCTTTGCAGCTGAAAGCGTCTTGTACCTCAGGGACATCTGGCAGGATCTGAGTCCCATGGCAATACTTGGTGTTGGGTGGGGAGAGGCCAGGGACATTGCAGTGGGCACTCTGCTGCCCTCAGGGCCAGGCTGTCCCAGCTCAGCTCTCCGCCAGGCTCACTCTCCCATTTTCTGGCATTGCTTCCTGCACCCGTGACCTTTGCAGTCTGATGAATACTCCGCACATGCCAGTCAGTCCATCAAGTACAATTCTCGTGCCAGCCCATTAAAAATAAATTGCCTAGGGGGAGCCAAAGGTGCATGTTAAGAGGGAGCGAAAGGCCTGTGTATAAGGGAAGCGGGCAGCAGGTCTGCACGGGGTCATCCCAGCGTCAGCTGCAGAGTGGACATTTGGGAGCTGTGCGGGCCCGAGCTGGAGAAGTCCTTCTCAACGACCGTTAGAGAAACATTAAATTTTTAACCTTTGAATTTCCCTTTATAGTACATACGTTTTTAATTTTAGGGAAAAAGACCCATCAGCTCAAATAAAAACCTGTCACGTAGTCTAGTAGAACCTGCCGCCATCACCATGGGACACTATTTCCTTAGTAGAACCTGCGGCCATCACCATGGGACACTATTTCCTTAGTAGAACCTGCGGCCATCACCATGGGACACTATTTCCTTAGTAGAACCTGCGGCCATCACCATGGGACACTATTTCCTTAGTAGAACCTGCGGCCATCACCATGGGACACTATTTCCTTAGTAGAACCTGCGGCCATCACCATGGGACACTATTTCCTTAGTAGAACCTGCGGCCATCACCATGGGACACTATTTCCTTAGTAGAACCTGCGGCCATCACCATGGGACACTATTTCCTTTGCCCCCGGGTGGCAGATGTCTTACTTGTCTCTCTGGCGCAGACTGTTGGCAGTGTTTCCTAATCCCAGGCCCTCCCTAGGGGACCGTCTTTGAATGTCATGCCGCTTTAGATTTATTTCTGCTAGCGTCCGTGCATTCTTTTTGTTTGTAGCAGACTTTGTCTGTGCTGGTCATCACTGCCATGTTTTGATAAGAAGCGTTATTGATCATTTTAATAGTAAGAACCAGGAAGACTTCTTTTTCCTGTTTCTTCCTTCTGTGCTCCTCAAGGGGCCACAATGAGCTGAAATATGCTCATCATTTTGGAATCCCCAGTATCTGTCGTTTTTCCCACAGGAAGAAGAAGGAAATGCCAGCAAAGCACAAAAAGCTTCCTGGCTTCAAGATTGTGTTTTGTCATTATCGCCAACCAGTGATCTTATGGTCATAGCTCGGGAACAGAAAGCTGTATTTCTCGTGCGTGAGTACCCAATTATTTTTAGTGGCCTCAATTTTAATGCATTTAATAAAAACAAGAACAGAAAATGTGTGCAACTGGTGAGACCCCCGTACCCTGTGTGTGACCGGGTGGCAGTGTGTACCCGACTTTCTGGATCGTCTAGCACTTCATCCCGTTTGTGTCGTTTTCCCCTCTCAGCCTGTCCTTTGTCTCTTCTGTGCTTTGCGTGTCCTGTCTGTGTTCCCTTCTCAGCTGGACACATCTCTGCGGGGGCCCTTCGAGGAGTGCTGGCCGGGGCACAGTGCCCGCCATCTGCTCAGAGGGTGGCCCGGTGACTAAGCCCGGCCTCAGGGACAAAGGAGTGAGGAATGAGTGCAGCTGTGGGTTGCAGCTTGCTCTCTGTAATTCCTGTTAATTTGGGCAGACATTCTCAGTTCATACTTCCTATCAATAATTCTAGAATTAAGATTTGTATATCTGTGGACTCTGAAAAGCCATTGGTCAAAGTGAGATTACATTTCACATGACTCTGAAGTGGTCTTAGAAATCTAATGGGAAAATTTCTCGCCACTTGAAATGAAAAATACCTTTATAATAAGACAGGTGATGGGAGTACAAATTAATAATTGGTTTAATTGGAGGAAGGAGAGATTGAAGATCATGAGACTAAGTAGTTTTATAAAACTGAAGAATTTTAAACACTACACTTACCTATTAAAATAAAAAAACATGGGGCCGGAGCGATAGCATAGCGGGTAGGGCGTTTGCCTTGCATGCCGCTGACCCGGGTTCGATCCCCGGCATCCCATATGGTCCCCCAAGCACCGCCAGGAGTATTCCTGAGTGCAAAGCCAGGAGTAACCCCTGAGCATTGCTAGGTGTGACCCAAAAAGCAAAAAATAAATAAATAAATAAATAAAAAATAAAAAAAACATAAAACTTAAATTTTGCATAGCTCATTCTAAAAAGTGAAATTTATAAGTTACCTTTAGTATAAGATGAAGATTTTTCTGTGTCTTAAATGTTTTTCAGAAAAATGGAAACATAGTGATAAAGGAAAGGAAGAAATGCAGTTTGCTGTTGGTTGGAGTGGTTCTTTGAATGTTGAAGATGGGTATGTACCGGTATATTTTTATACGTTTATATTCTTGGTTTGTATCATACTGAGTGGTGCTTAGGGCCAGCTCACGATGGGCTGTGAACTTGGGTCACTTCTGGTGGGCCTTAGAAACCATATGGGCTTTTAAGGATTCAGTTTGGGTCAGCCATGTGCAAGGCAAATGCCCTACCCTTTGTACTGTCTCCCCAGCCCCAACTAGTTAATACGTTATCTGTGCGTTAAATACACATGTGAAATTGTTTGACTCATAAGTGATTCTATTGAGAAATTTTATTATTTAATAAATGTATTCATCCCAACTTTAGAGGTCATGGAGCATGATTTATTCGTCAGTTTAGTTTTTGCATCATGATGTGATTGCTAAACAAACAAGCACCACCCTCTTTGGTAGAAAATTTTGTTGGTAGGCGGCACAGCTCATGGTGCTGGGTGGGGCGGTTGTTGGCTTCCACAGTGCTGGGACTCAAACCTGGGCTTCCCCGGGCAGAGCTGGCATTAGCCCTGCACACAGCACCCCAGCCCTTGGAGAAGATTTTATAAAGATGACACAGAGAATTCCCTGGTAACCCTCAGGCCTTTTGTCTTTCCGTCTGTCCTCGGGACTCAGCCGTAGGTCTGTGAGCATTGTCTTCTCTGCTCAGTGAGCACTGGGCTTGTAGCTGGCTCCTCAGGCTTTACGGCTCGTAAACACTTAAGCGGTGAAAGTTGGTACATCCAAGTTTTCTGCTGATCCAGGAGGAGTTTTAAGTCTGTCCCAGGGTCCCTTGATAGGGCTGTAAACCCTGAACCGTTTCCAGCCAAACCTTCATGACTGAAAGTAGCTGATTAGTGACTGAGGACATGTACTGTGTTCGGGTACAGGACAAGCACACGGAAGCCCCTCGCACAGGCGGAGTACAATGTAGGTGCTTAATGAACGTGTTTCCTATTTTATGAGAATTAATAGTATTTTTCAGTTCCTTTCATATAAGATTCTGGAAGATATTTGATTGCTGCCAGAAATGTAGAACAAACAAAAAACGTGGAGTTACAAGGACAACAAACAAAAATGTTGATTTTGTTTAGTGATTGTCTGTGGGCCAAGAATGTCTCATGAGAATGTTTAACTAGGCTGGTCCTGAGACTTGGCAGGTTATAAAACAGTCCTAGGTGTCACTTCGGTTCTGAGGCTCTGAGCTGCTCAGGAAGTTTTCAAGTCTGAGTGTCAGGAAAACTATTTTAAGGAACACCCAGCGAAGCATGTATTCAGAAATAGGTTATAGGGGGCAGCATTTTTTCTGCCACATCTGAAATAAATCTCCAACCAACGGAACGCAGAAAGTCCTCAGAATAAACCCCCTGATGTGTGCCACTGCCCATCCCCACTGCCACGGGGGAGGAGGGCGACAGGCAGGTCTCTCTCCCAGCTCTTCACGTCCCTGCCTCTCGCAGATCGCAGAGCACTGTTTCTTGGGCAGTACAGCGGGTCGGGCATCTGCCTTGTACGCGGGCGACCAGGTTTGATCCCTGGCATACCATATGGTCCCCTGAGCACTGCCAGGAGTGATCCCTGAGTGCAGAGCCAGGAGTAAGCTCTGAGCATCGCCAGTGTTGCTTACTCCCCCCCCCCCCATAGGCACTGTTTCCTAAACTCTGGTCAATTGTCCCTTAGAGCTCATGTGCTCACTGCCTGGTAACCTCAGCTCTAGAGACGCAGACCTGGGTGACAGATTCATGAGTTAAGCATGTGGCTTGGATTTGTCTTTCAGGGAATGTGTCACCAGCGCTCTCTGTATCCCGCTCGCAAGCCAGAAGAGGTAAGGGGCGGTGGGCATCTGCTCGCCTCGCACTGCTTGGCTTGGCTTGGGCTCATCAGCTTTGTCCACCACAGGAGCTCCACAGGGCGCCCTGACTGGACCTGCATCGTGGTGGGCTTCACTTCAGGCTACGTGCGCTTCTACACCGAGGTGAGGGGTCCCGCTTGCCCACAGTGCCCCCTTCTACTTGTTTGGGGCTTGGGAGTGGGGAGTTGGCACTTGTGAAAACGGGGATATGGGTGAGGGGAACTTCTGCAGCGAAGTGGCGCTGCATGCCCCAAACGGGAGAATATGGGGACCCTTCTGGGGACGCCGGGGAGCTGGGCAAGGACACAGTGGCTGTCTCCACTTCCTGGCAGAACGGTGTGCTCCTGCTGGCACAGCTGCTGAACGAGGACCCAGTGCTGCAGCTCAAGTGCAGGACCTACGAGATCCCGCGGCACCCTGGCGTCACTGAGCAGGTAACAGCTCCGCCCGCCCCACCGCCACTGCTTCCCTCTTCATTGCTGAGACGCTTCCAGGTCACTGTGGCTGCTGCACAGCTGCCATGTTCCAGAAACACACCCTGTCCAGGGCTGAGTGCAGGGCCCAGTCCTGCTTGTACTTGTTTAAGGAAGCAGTGTTGGGGTTTGTCTTATACCAAAGTACTTCAGTGAGAAGCCAAAATGACTCTCAGTTTTGGAGTAGTCACAAGGCCAAATCATTAAATAATTTGTACAGTAAAAGAAAAGAAAGCATTGGTAACATAACTCTTAATGTGTTGACTACAGTATGCTTCACATTTCTCAGACTGTCGTAGCACTGTTGTAGCGCTGTCGTCCTGTTGTTCATAGATTTGCTCGAGCGGGCGCCAGTAACGTCTCCATTGTGCGACTTGTTACTGTTTTTGGCATATCGAATACGCCACGGGTGGCTTGCCAGGCTCTGCTGTGCAGGCGGGATACTCTTGGTAGCTTGTCGGGCTCTCTGAGAGGGACGGAGGAATCGAACTCGGGTTGGCCATGTGCAAGGCAAATGCCCTACCCGCTGTGCTGTGGGAGATGCTTCACATTCATTGAAGCTTGTATTTATTTTTATGGGGGCAGCAGTACCTGATAGTGCTGTTGGCTTCTTGTGGCTCCCGGTGGTGCTCCGGGAACCGTTTGTGGAGCTGGGGATCACACCGAGGTCACTTGCATGCAATCCATTATCTGAGTGACCTGTTTTATCGGCTGTCTTATCTCTCAACCTTTTTTCTGTTTTGGGGGTCCTCGTGTGTGGTACGAAGGAGTGCCTCTCAGTAACTCTTGATGAACAAGGTCAGTGGTCCAGTGTGAGGCATGAGGCTGTGGTGTGGCCCAGGCCTCAGTCCCTGGGGTACTCGGGGCACCCTGCAGGACTTGGCCATTGCTCTGTTTGAGTTTGGGTTTGATTGTGCTGGGGTCACTGATGATTTCGAAAGGCCGAAGGCATGCCTCATGCCTGGCACATGGGATGTCCTGGGTTTGTTCCCGGTGTGGTGTGGCCCTCGGAGCACTGCTGGGGTAGCCACTGGACTTGAGCAGCACCACATTGCTGGGCCCCACAGGGGCCATTGGGTCCACACAGTTCAGCTTGGTATCCCTGGGAGCGGCCCCAGGGTTCCCTTAGCACCACTCGGGAGATCCCCTGCCAAAGACTAGAAGAAAGTGCTGGTCTTTAATATCCCAGGTGCTGCATGAGAGTTCTGTCTTAAACATTAATTTGGAGCCACATAAACAGCCGACTTTTATCTGGCTCACTGTGTGTGCATGGTGGGTACTGTGCCCAGGCCCTGAACTGTTCAACTCAGCAGTGATATCTGTGTATGGATATTTTGTGGACTTAAATGGCACGCTTTGTCACTGCTGGAGCTCAGAAGGACTTAGTCCAGCAGAAGAGACTAGACCAACACCTTTTACCATCTGGTACTGAGTTCCCGGGGAGCACGATAGAGCCATGCTCTGTGAAGCGCAGGAGCAGCGTTGCTGAGTCAGTGCATTTTAGCTGGCAGGGGAGTCGGGGGGACACATGGTCCGAAATGGGGCCAGGGAAGCGCTGGGAGGAGCCAGTCCCGGCCCATGCAGAGCTCTCGGTGGTGGCCGCCATCCTTCCCACGGTGCAAAGAGAGGTGACACCGGGAGGGGTCTCTGCCAAGCAGAGCAGGAGCTTGGAGCCTACGTGTTTCATACTAGCCTCCGAGCAGAGCCCTCGGGGAACTCGGGCCGGGAGTCTGGGGACTGAGCTGCCGCGTCTCGCACTGCAGACTTTGTGGGACGAGGATTGTATAGAGCAGGAGCAGAGCAGGTAGCCACACTGGGTCACTTCAGTAAGGCCCAGCCAGCGAGAGCTGGGAAATAAACCTGGATGCACGTAGCACAACACTGTGGAGCCGTGAAGAAGATTCACTAACTGAAGTGGAGACCTGGCACAGATGCGTTCTTGGACTACCGGATAGTGTCTGTTGGGCTTGGTCCGGTAGTAAATCCTCCTCACTTGGCCGGGGAGTTTCCTTCCCCTTTCCTCCTACCTTCCAAAACCTTTCTGTTTCCAAAAAACAAAAAGGAATAGTGTCTGTGAACCTGCTCACACACAAGTGTTTTAGTACTTGTAAGGAAAGCTTTTGGTCATGGGTGGAATTTCAGATGAGTTTTCGTTTCTCCTTTCTACTTTATTTCCTACATTTGCACATGACTTATTTCATTTCTATGAGACTTGTACTTTTTTTTTTTTCTTTTTGGGTCACACCTGGCAATGCACAGAGGTTACTCCTGGCCCTGCACTCAGGAATTACTCCCGGCGTTGCTCAGGGGACCATATGGGATGCTGGGAATTGAACCCGGGTTGGACACATGCAAGGCAAACGCCCTACCCACTGTGCTGTCGCTACAGCACCAAGACTTGAGCATTTTTTGTTAATCTCACCAGCTGTCTTGAAGGCATTGTTCACATATGCAAAAGCTCATATTTGAAAAGAATTTTAAGTCCTTAGCCAATAGGCATTGTGAGATTAATTTTTCGTTTTATTTTTAAAGGTCTTCTGCCTCATATTGTTTTGTGTGTTGGGTGATTGACAGTATTCAGGCCCAGCTTTGTTATTTTTAATTTAAAATGACATTCAGATATCAGAAAAATAGCAACATTGAAAAATTGAAATGTATGTCTTCTTATTTCTCCAAATAGAATGAAGAGCTGAGTATCTTATACCCAGCTGCCATTGTGACTATTGATGGATTTAGCCTTTTTCAGTCTCTTCGTGCTTGTCGGAATCAGGTAGCAAAAGGTAATTTTTCTCACTTCACTATGTTTGCTTTGATGTAGCCTACATAAATAAAACTTGCCGAGCAGAGCAGGAGCTTGGAGTTAAGCAACTCAGTTAAGCAGCGCTTCCGAGCCATGATGGAAGGGGGAAGCCCAGGCCTGGAGCATTGGGAGGTGTTGATGGATAGATCGCTGAGATGGGCACCAGAGAAACATCTGCTCTTCCCAGCTGATTGGAGAGTGGCCGGCAGGAAAAACAGACCAGTCACTGGTTTGGGAGAATGCCTTTGTGGGCTTAGACTTGTAATTGTATGAAAACCAGCATTGGCATGTGGAATTTAGTTAAATCTAGATGGGAAATGAATTTCCCGCTAGGTCAGCAACTGGCAGACCAGTCTACTGGAATCTCGTGACTGTGTACATCTCCACTCTTCCCACCGAGGGTAATGATGGTGCCACGTGCAGGGAGATTTTTCCCTAAGTTGTCAGGATCTGCTGAGAATTGACACTGGCTCCCTTGGATTATCTTGGAACCCTTTTGGATG
The DNA here is from genome assembly GCF_027595985.1 of Sorex araneus. Taxonomy (NCBI): domain Eukaryota; kingdom Metazoa; phylum Chordata; class Mammalia; order Eulipotyphla; family Soricidae; genus Sorex; species Sorex araneus. The sequence goes on along the minus strand of NC_073308.1, from coordinate 19,855,061 downwards.
GGAAGTGGTCGAGCCCCGAACATGATGTGTATATACAGGCAGCTGCGTTCTTTCCAGATTTGAGATGAATCATTGTTTTGTTTTCAGCCTGAGGTAGAGGGTGGTGGTTTGATCATAGGGGGGCTGCTCTCAGTTTTGTGCTGGAGGTCACTTGGTGGTGCTCAGGGAGTAATACCGTGCTAGCAGCGAACTTGAGCTTCTTGCATGCAAAGCACATGCTCCCGCACTGAGCCCAGGTTTGTGCTCACAGCATGAATCAAGACTCACTTGCATAACCCATAGTTTACTTTCTTCAGAAAAGGATACATGCAATAGTTGGTCATCTAATTCAAGATGTCATTGATTGTGAGATTCACTTCTGATTTCTGTACCACTCAGAAGCGAGACTTCTGCCAGTAAAAGACATACCGTTGATTTGTAGATTCCAAGTTTAAAGATGGGGAAGAAAGGCCTTAAAATTGGTGAGAATACCTGTACTCACACTGCCTTCCCTTTGTTCCCTGGGATAGGGTAAAGAGACTATAGTGTTCCTGAGACAAACTAGTAACAAATAATAGACATGCCCCTGAAATTGTAGGTTAATTCACAATGGTTATTCATGAAGCCAGAGGGAAACTTATAGGACACAGTTTCTTTTAAGGGGGAAAATACAACAGCCTTAAACTGCAATAGAAAATTTTGCACTCATATTTGGTCAGGGTGAAGTGATAAAATTCTGAAGTCTTAGTTAGGTGTTTTTTAATGTCACAAGCTTTTCTCAAGTTAGAGTTTGTTTTCAATTTTTATACCTATTGTCATAGTCCAATAAATTGTTTAAATTTAATCCACTGTAGTTCCATCATCTTGGAAGCATTTAAAGTAGTTCCCATTAAAATACAAACCCAAAGAGGCTAGTAAGTTTCTGTATATAAGAGTTCTAGCAACAAAATGAACTAGCAGTAGGTATTATTATGTTGTAATTGGTATTGTCAATTGGTAGATTTTTATTGTTTTTGAATTTCTGTTTTGTTTCAAAACCATAAAGTCTATTTTGTCTCCTAAGAAGTAGTAAGCCATTTAGTGCCCTCTTATTTTGAAGGGTCTAAAAAGGGTCTAAAAAACCTGGTGACTTTGCTACAAATTGTTGAGACTTTCATTTCACAAGTAGAAGGAAATCCTTTTTCCTTTGTCTTTCATTTTGAACTCGAACCCCCGCAGAGGCTGCGTTTCTCCTGTCTCCCAGTACTTTTTGTCACTCAATAGCACGTCACCAGCATCCAGCAGGATTCTAATGCATGGTCTGAGGAGTTTCTGTCAAAAGGGCCAGAGTGTGTGAATGTGGCAGGGGTGGTACCTCTTGGCACCTCTCCTGTTGTTGTGGCGTTCTGTTCCTTCTCTCTGGCAGTGCACTTGTTGCCAACAGCATTCTGTCCAGCCTGGCCTCCATCACGTGGCCCAGAGAGCTTGCCGTGCCTGTGCTCCTGCCAGGCATGGCCCATCTGCTCTTCAGTTTATCACTGTGTGAACCACGGGCAGCTGCTCCGGGAAATGTCACTCCCAAGGGGGAGAAATTGCTTACTGGGGTGGTGGGGGTGCCGCTGGAGCCATAATACAGTGGGAAGAAGGGTGTTTGCCTTGCATGCAGTCAATCCAGGTTTGATACCCGACATCCCATTTGTTCCCCAGGTTCCTACCAGGAGTAATTCCTGAATACAGAGCCAGGAGTAAGCTCTGAGTATCTCTGGGTTTGACCAAAAGCAAAACCAAAAACAAAAACAAAAGAAATTGCTTACTGGGGCTCCAACTGTAGTTTGAATTCATCTTGATTTATGGCAGCAGTTTAGACTTAACAGTCTTTCTCAGCTTCTGTGTTCCCAAACCTCCTGTGAAGGCAGTTTAACTCTTTCCTGTTGGTGCTGTGTGGGCATTGTCTCGGGGTGAATATTTGTTACTTTATGCCTTGTGTAGTACATTGTCTTGCCTCATGATTAGTCATTGAAGTTTAAAGTAATGAATTATGTTATAGTTTAAAATGAGGTTTTGTTAAAGCTTTATCTATGACAGTTAACTTTAAAATATCTAATTTTTCTCTTTACCAGCTGCAGCATCAGGCAATGAGAATATCCAACCACCACCGTTAGCTTATAAGAAATGGGGTCTACAAGATATCGATACTATTATTGACCATGCTAGTATTGGTAAGCATTACGAGAGTCCAACTTCTTTTATTTATTAATTTTTTTGAATGTAATTTATTTCTCATACTCTGAAGTATTTTCTTCATTATAAATGTTCATTCTGGGCAGAGAGGTAGTTCAGAGGGTAAGTTGCCTTGCATGCAGCTAACCTATATGCAGGGTTCTATCCCCAGTATTCCATGTAGGTCCCCCGAGCACTGCCAGCAGGAATTCATAAGTGTAAAGCCAGAAATAAGAGCCTCGCTGGGTGTGATCCAAAAATCAAAATTAAAAAAAAAAAGAAATGTTTGTTCTTTTGTGAAAAGAAAATCATTTTGTGTGACATTTGAAAGTTAGCTCTGACTAATAAATCATTATGGGTTGTATTTCAAGAAATGATAACAGTTTTAATAATTTTATAGTTTTAAGTCACTTCTGGTTTGACTCAGTATTTCTGCAGAAAAGTTTAATCCATAGTGTCATATAGATCAGTCTTTTAAAGAAGGAGATCTTGTAGACCAGCAAGATGGAGATAAAGAGCAGATTGTTTATGCAGCCAGCCTTTGAAGGCTCGTGTCATTAGGCGTCGGGAAAACAGACACCGGGACTGAGTGTTTTCAGGCAGGAACTGGGGCAGGTTGGACGAAAGTCTTGGAGAACCTTGCAGTGGCTACTCTGACAAGTGACCCGGTTGTTGTGAGTGCAGAAAAGGCCCTGGCTCCGAGAGGAGCTGGGAGACAGTGGCCTTGACCTCAGGTCGAGGGAGTAAGTACCCTGGGCCACTAGAGCAGGCCCCACGGAGATGTTCCAGCCAACATGTCTGCAGGCCTAGGAAGGGAAACTTCTTCATGCCCTGGAAGACACAGTGCGTGCCAAGGAGAGGTCTCGAGAGCCAGGCCAAATCCAGGGAAAAGAATCGTGTAGCACTGGACTTGGAGCACAAGTTCATCACCACATAGCCTGTTGGGAAAATCACTCTGGCCGAGGTTTGAAGTCACAAGAGAAACCTCTGGAGAAGTTAGTTCTACCTGCCGTTCCCCTGCTTTGGCATAATTCCTGGTTAACGCAGCCAGTGACTCCCCACCTCTGGCTAAACCAGCTAGTAGCTGTCCATGATGATGTAGTAACACCCGCCAGGTTACTATTCTTTGCACCATCTTCTGAATTAAACCTGGGTTTTTATTTCCATTTGGGGGAATAGGTGCTGAAGTCCCCCTTTCTATGAACTTGGCCTCTCAGCAAGAGGAAGAGCAGCTTCTCTTGTTATTTTACCTGTCCACATTGTAGCCTGTTACCTTCTTTAGGACCTGTTGGGATCCCAGAGTTTAGGCACCTGATTTTTCCCACAGGAGATTTTGCCGTGTCTGTTCCTCTAGTCATGCCTTCATGATGGGGTGTGCTTTTCTCGAAGGAAACGACTCCGTTTGGCTTCGCCCAACTCTGGCAGTGGTTGTTGGATTCCGTTGGTTCCCGGCCGGCCTTTCGCAGCTGTGCCTCCCCCAGGAGCTGTGTCTTCCTCTGCCAGAGTCAGCTGACCGGGTCGCTTGACTGCCTTGCTCGAGCTCTGGAAGAAAAAGTTTCATGCTCTTTCTGTTTCCTTCTCCCATCTCCAAACTCTTCCCACCCCCTCTCTGCTGCCCTGATCCTCTCCTCAGCCTTAGCCTTATTCATTTGTCTGTTGGGGGCTACACTTGAGTGTGTGTTAGTCCGGGCATACTCTGGACTCAGGGCTTACTTCTGACCCTGTGCTCAGGGATCACTCTTGGTGGTGCTTGGGGAGGGGTTCCACTCACAGTGCCGGGGATAGAATAGGAGTCTGGCTGGCAAGGCAGGCCTTTCAGCCCCTGTACTCTCTCTCCAGATCTTGCTCTTCTTTCTTGACCAAAGCCCCAGGCCTTCTGTGAGCCCACAGGCCTGACATTGCCTGGAATGGCCCCTCTCTGGCCCTCTCTCCCCTGCACACTGCCCTGCGGCCTTTGCACATGAACTTAGGGCTTCTGGGCAGCCTCAGCATCCTCCACTTCACATCATTGTTGCTCACGGGGCAGGGCTATCAGTCTGTGTGCTCCTGCTCTTAAAGGCTCAGGGAGAAGTTACTTCATTGCTTTCCGGACAACAGAGTATGTTTTTTGTGAAGAGCGCCTTTTTGGTGGGGGCGTAGATGATTCTGTACATGGAACACTATAACAGGACTTAATAGGAAACCTTCCAAATGCTTGGTTTTTCACTTGTGTAGAAGGTGCAGGTTAAAGGACATACTGATGGCCAAATGAATAGTCTATGATATTTTGAATTTTTTCAAATGACTGGTTAGACTGAGTAGTTAGCATGAAGTTTAAAGGGGGAAGTCATGTAAGATGTCCAGATTTCGTGTTGCTGTTTTCTTACTAGGTATTATGACTCTGACCCCTTTTGATCAAATGAAGACTGCTTCCAACATCGGTGGCTATAACGCAGCCATCAAGAATAGCCTGCCCGCCATGTCTCAGTATATCACCGTCGGCTCCAATCCGTTCACAGGCTTCTTCTATGCCTTAGAGGTAAGGCTGTCCTCACTCTGGCAGGGCTTGAACCACCTTTGTTGCTCCGCCTGTACACAGATGGGTATGGAGGAGAGATGACAGAGTTCTCATTCCTAAGTTTGAGATCGTTCTCCACTCAGTTTCCCCTAAGCATCTTTAGATTGGTTGACCAGTGCCAAATTCAGTGTGAGAAAACTTGTTTTCCCTTGCCCTGAGTTCTTGGACAGTCCAACTCTCTTTCCGTGCGGACATCAGCATGTGCCAGCCAGGCTGGTCGGTGCCACAGCAGCCCGGAACCTGAGGGAGTGAGGGATGGGAAGGACCGAGTAGGCTGCCAGTGAGAGATGCTGCGACTGGTGAAAATCGCTTCCTGACATAGGGGAAAGTCAGATGTCAAATTTGGCAGCTCTTATTTCTCACTTTTTTTTTTAAAGCAACCTTGAATTGTTCGTACTACCTTATTACTTTTTATAAAATCATATTCAAGAGGAAGCAGGGCCAGTTGTGTAGAAATGATAACTCCAGTTTGGGGGTTGCCCCCAAACCAAGAAGAAAAAAGAGAGAACTGCATTATTGCCACCTTAATGCCTTGCCATGATTTTTTTTTATCAATTGAATTGAAGTTTGAAGAGGGAAATCGGAGGATGAAAGGACTGCTGGTGGGTTCGCTTCTGAGGGCTGCAGCAGGAGCTCTCGGTCGCGCCTCTAATGTCCGCCATAATGTTCTCCTTGTGAGGTCGGAGAGAAACGGATTTTTTTCTTGCCTGCTGGTCCCGACTTTGTAGCTTTTCAAAACCTTTTGAACTAAACCCGCTGTCACGAGCCTGAGCACCCTTCCTGTCCCTGTCTGTCGGTGGCTGAGCCCCTCTCCCATGTTCCTCCTGCAGGGCAGCACGCAGCCTCTGCTGTCCCACGTGGCGCTCGCCGTTGCAAGCAAACTCACCTCTGCTCTGTTTAATGCTGCCAGGTAATCACACAACAGGTGAAAACGTCTCATTTGTATCGAGGATCGTTTTCATTGACCTTTAGGACTCTGCCTTCTGCAGCTCCAGATGTCCCCGTTCTATTCCAAATTCTCTTGCTTTTCAGTGGCTGGCTTGGTTGGAAGAGTAAGCACGAAGAGGAAGCCTTCCAGAAGCAGAAGCCCAAGGTGGAACCAGCTACCCCATTAGCTGTAAGGCAAGTGTGTCTGCCGCCCCCACTTCAGTGCTGGAGAAGCAGAGTTATTCCCCGGTGTTCCGTGCAGAGCTGGTTCGTCCGTCTCGCTGTGTCAGCGGCACCTCTGGAAGCCGTTGATGTAAACTGTTTTTCCTGCTGGAGCACCAGGGCTGTGGTGCAGTGGTTCTTGACTGCTTATTTGCGTTCTGTCTCTCTGTCATTTAGAGCTGCTCCATTTGTGTTTGTTGTGTGCTTTGTCACGAGTGTCTGTCCGAGTAGTTAGCTGGAATGCTGGGAAACTACTTTGGTCATAGTCATGACTTTTTCTCTTTAAAATGTGTGGTGTCGAGTGAAGTATCTGCTTGTATGTAAGGCACTAGACCCAGCTCCACAGTAAGCAGGGAACTCAGAATACAGTAACTACGCTTTAAAATGTCGGACCCATGATAGCACAGTGAGGAGGGCATTTGCTTTGCATGCAGCTAGCTCTCTTGTTTAGTTGCCAGCACTGTTGTTGTTGGGCACAGCAATGCCAGGAGTAACCCCTGGGCACTGATGGGTGTGTCCTCCAAGTTTTTTTTAAAAATCTACCACAAATATCAGGTATGACTAATTAATAACCTACTAATTTATTAAGGCTATTATTTCATTATATTAAAACAGTTTCATCCTATTTTGTTTTATACAGTTAATTATTCTGTTAAATGTATTTCTAGATTAGAATCTAAGTTTCTTGTTTTGTTTTAAATCTTAGGTTTGGGCTTCCTGATTCGAGGCGCCGTGGTGAAAGTATCTGTCTGTCTCCCTGTAACACACTGGCAGCAGTAACAGATGATTTTGGCAGAGTTATTTTATTAGATGTATCCAGAGGGATTGCAATACGCATGTGGAAAGGTACTTTTTCCAGAGCTAAAGAAAAAAAATCAGTTTGCCTTTTACACGAATCAGCTCCTGACTGATGATACTGTTTATCCTTTATTTATACTTGCTTTTTAAAAGAAGAAAGAGAAACCATGAACTGGGTACTGGGGACCAAGCTTAGGGCTTCACACATAGGATGCTGGTGCCCGATCAGCTGAGCTGCATCCCCTGCCCAGACTGGGCTGTCGGTTTTTGAAAGCGGGGAAGGGGTCCCAAATGGGGAAGCCTGGAATGTTCAAGTTACGTCTTTCATTCTTTAAAGGAATACGGTGACTGGAGGCAAATACAGAATATTTAGGTCTGATAGGAAGGTGATTGATTTAGTATTTATTAAAATTGTTTTCTGTCCAAGGAAGGAGATCAAGTACTTCCATGGCTTTTCTCACCCCTTGGGAAAATATCCCTGAGTCTTTGAGAAGGTGACTCTGGCCTGACTGGCCCACACCTTCCCGCCTCCAGGGTACCGCGATGCGCAGGTGGGTTGGATCCAGATCGTGGAGGACCTGCACGAGAGGGTGCCGGACAGAGCTGACCTCTCCCCCTTCGGACACAACCAGGGCCCGAGCCGAGTGGCCCAGTTTCTTGTCATCTACGCCCCTCGGCGGGGGATTCTGGAAGTGTGGAACACGCAGCAGGGGCCCAGGGTCGGGGCCTTCAACGTGGGGAAGCACTGCAGGTGAGCCACACGCCAGCACCACCACTGCTAGCAAGAGCAGGTGGGCAGGGAAGGGACGCTGCGCCAGGGCCACACCACCAGACACATGTTACCTGAGTCTTGTGCTCGTCCAGTTCTGCTGTGCTCCTTGTCCAATTCTGCTGTGCTCCCCATCCTGCTTCTGCTGTGCTCCCCGTCCTGCTTCAGCTGTGCTCCCCATCCTGCTTCTGCTGTGCTCCCCGTCCTGCTTCTGCTGTGCTCCCCATCCTGCTTCTGCTGTGCTCCCTGTCCTGCTTCTGCTGTGCTCCCCGTCCTGCTTCTGCTTTGCTCCCCGTCCTGCTTCTGCTCTCCCCGACCTGCTTCTGTTGTGCTCCCCGTCCTGCTTCTGTTCTCCCCGTCCTGCTTCTACTGTGCTCCCCATCCTGCTTCTGTTGTGCTCCCTGTCCTGCTTCTGCTGTGCTCCGTCCTGCTTCTCCTCTGTGTGCCTGACTGGGGAGCGAGTACTGAGCAGTGAGGAACTTCCTGCAGAGGCCGTTGTGCTGCTGCCTCGTGGGCGCTGGCTCTGGTGGTGGGGAAATGCAGGGTGGCCGAGCACTAGACCTTGAGCTGTGCGGCCTGGATTCTGGTACCTGGCTCTGCAAACAGAACATATAACAGTTAACTTCGGTCATGCCATTTGTCCCCATCCCTCTGCTGGTGTCTGCCGGGGCAAAGTGAACGTCCCTTCGATCTGTCCCGGGGATGATGCTTGGGAGGCAAGTGCCTTGTTGTGATGACACGCAGACCTAGTGGAGTTTGTTACATTTTCTGGTGAAGTCAAACTCAAACAACAGTCTTGCTTTACTTGGGTTTTTAGTATCAGTATTTATTTCCCTTGTTAATGCTCCTGATCTGAATAATAGTCTAGGGCTTCTAAGCTATGATAAAGGCACCCTTTGGGCTAGAGTGATAGCACAGTGGGTAGGGTGTTTGCTTGCATGTGGCTGACACGGGTTCCATTCCCAGCATCCCATATGGTCCCCCGAGCACCTCCAGGAGTAATTCCTGAGTGCAGAGTCAGGAGTAGCCCCTGAGCATCGCCGGGTATGACCCAAAGAGAAAAAAAAATGTACTCTTTGGCATTTCTTCTCTCTCTCATATGCCTTTACTTCTTTAGGCTTCTGTATCCTGGCTACAAAATAATGGGCTTAAATAACGTTACCAGCCAGAGTTGGCAGCCACAGACACACCAGATCTGTCTGGTGGACCCGGTGTGTGGGAGTGTAAAGACGGTGGTCGTCCCTTTCCACTTAGCCCTGAGGTAAGGCCGACGTGTGGGCCAGCGCGCCCCCTGAATGTGCGTCTCCGTTACTTTGTTCCTCGGAACTGCTGCGCCTGTCCTCAGTCGTTTCTTGTTCGCCTGAGATCTTTAATAGTAACTAGGAAGTGTAGAAAGGAAAAAATTGGAGCTTTTTGGAACTAGAAGCAAAACTGTTTCACGTCCTGTGGGCATTTGTTGTGTTTGTTGTTTTAGTGATAAGAAGAGTGAGCGCGCGAAGGACATGCACTTAGTGAAGAAACTTGCGGCCTTGCTGAAAGCAAAATCTCCCAATCTTGGTTGGTACCCTTAAGGAAAATGACAGAATGTACTGTTATGCCGTTTTAGAAGTCGCTAGGGTATTGTAAATGGAATAATCTAGTGTATTTCTGAGCTATTACGACTCCCTTTTGGAATGAGGGGAGGAAGTACATGTGCTTTTCATTGAATTTTTTCTTGGAAGAATAAAATTATCCAGGAAGGATTAAAATTGATCACAATGAGGGCCAAAGAGATGACCACTACCCACTTCGCTCCCGGCCCTGCATGGTCCACTGAGCACCACTGGGAGCACCCCTGAGCACAGAGCCAGGAGTAGCCCCAGCACTGCTGGGTGTGACCCCACCCCCCGCTAAAATAAAATAAAATAAAATGTGTGACAGTGAAACAGTGTCAGGGAATGCAGAGACCCTGGTCACATAAATTTGTGCCGATTTCTTTCAGAATCAAGTTGACTTGTTAAAAAGTAAAAATTTTAATTCTCTCTCTAGATTTGGTTGAAAAAGAAATAAAGGAATTGATTCTTGATATTAAGTACCCTGCAACCAAAAAACAGGTAAGTGTATATATCAAATGAACTTTGATTGCTTATAGTTACCACACATCCTCCAAAGAAAAGTATTTGGTGTTTTTGGGTCACGCTGGGCAGTGTCCAGGCGTCCTTCCCTGCTCATCACTCAGACAGTGCACCTGGCAGCACTCGGGAGGTGTATGGGGGCTACAGATCAGCCCCGTGTTGGCTGTGTGTTGGCAAGCGCCCTTGCTGCTGTGCTACAGCTTCAGCCTGCAGAGAAATTCCAAGTGCAGAGCCAGGAGGAAGCCCCGAGCACTGCTGGTTGTGGCCCAGAAGCCAAAAACAAAAATAAAGGAAAAGCATTTTTCTGATTCCTTGCAAATATGACTGACTTGAGTCTCCCTGTCTGTTTTCCTTGGTGCTCTTGTGAACGTGCGGAGGTTCCCGTTGTCTCTCCCTCTCTGGTTATATATATATGCATTTATATATGTGTATATAACACTGTAGCACTGTCCCGTTGTTTATCAGTTTTGCTTGAGCGGGCACCAGTAACAACATCTCCATTGTGAGACTTGTTACTGTTTTTGCATATTGAATACGCCACAGGTAGCTTGCCAGGCTCTGCCGTGTGGGCAGGATACTCTCAATAGCTTGCCGGGCTCTCTGAGGTATGTATACATACATACATACATACATACATATATATATATTTCTAATTTTTTAGAGCATAATAAAGCCATGATTGGACTTCAGTCATACAGTAGTCCAACACCCATCCCTCCACCACTCTACATTTCCCATCATCAGTGTTTGCAGGTTCCCTCCCATCCCCTACCCCCACCCCTGCCTGCCTCTTTGGCAGGTGCTCTTCTTCTCTCTCTCTCTCTCTCTCTCTCTCTCTCTCTCCCCCCCTCCTTTTGGGCATTGCAGTTGGCAATATATTTTTTTTAATTGGCAAGCTACCTGTGCATATTTGATATGCCAAAAACAGTAACAAGTCTCACAATGGAGATGTCACTGGTGCCCACTTGAGCAAATCGATGAGCAACAGGATGACAGTGATACAGTGATATTTTATAAAGTAGTTCACACTATCTGATTATATTTAATATTCAAATACAAATCCCACCATCATTATACCTTCCCACCACTTTATTTTGAATGTTTCCAGATCGAACCTCAACCCCTGCCCAAATAATATATATATTTTTTTTTTTTTGGCTCTTTGGGTCACACCCGGCAATGCATAGGGGTTACTCTTGGCTCTGCACTCAGGAATTACTCCTGGCGATGCTCAGGGGACCATATGGGATGATGGGAATTGAACCCGGGTTGGCCTCATGCAAGGCAAACACCCTGCCTGCTGTGCTATCGCTCCAGCCCCCAATATATTTTGTATTGTTAAGAAAAAATGCTGAAAATGCTACAAAAAAGTATCCTTAGAAGAAAGAGTGTGAAGATTGTTGTATTTCACCCGGGGGCCGTTAAGCCCTTCTGTAAGTCTATAAGGAAAGTATTTCCCTCTAAGTTTGCTTGCCTCCTACTTTGAACCCCATCAGATGTGAGGTGCTCTTGGAGTATGGGCAGGGTGTGTCTTATGAAGTGTTTCAACCACGATGCGTCTGCACGGTCCAGGAATAGATTCACTCTCGGGTGAGGCTCAGCCCGAGCGTGCGGAGAGTGGCCGTGAGCTTGGCGGTGGTTGAGTTCTGGAGGGTTTTGGCTGCCAGGGCTGGGTCCCTTGGGACCTCTCTCCCTCTCTTAATGAAGTCATTTATCAGACACGCCAGTGCCAGCCCGTGTTCCAGTGAGGAGCAGTAAATGAAGGTGTACTGACCCGGTGGTGCGGAAGCCCCTGGTGTCCTCCCAGCCCCCATTCCTAAGGGGCCCGGGGCTCAGGAGCTAGCGCTTCCCTCTCCTGCTTTTCCTCGTTGTTCCGCACTCGGGGTAACATCTTCAGGACCTATCTGTGTTCTTACCTTTCCCCACTTCGGTGAGGGGGCAGCTTTTTGGTCCGGTCTGTGCAGAGGCACTCAGACCCTTCTCGGGGACAGTTTTGACTCTTCCTGGTTCCCTGGGGCACACAGTTCTCTGTCAGTCGTGTCCCTGTTGTTTCATTCTCTGTCTGGGTTTTTACTTATTCCACTGTCTTTTGCATGGCCTGAAATGGATCGAGTGTTATTTACAGAGCCACTTTAATTCTTTGGTGTGTATAACAGCTTAAATACGGAGCATTCCTCTGTAATTTGGGGTGGGGGGGTGGGGGGGAAGGAGGCACAAATAGAAAACTTACAACTTGACCGTTACTTTCAACCTTTCAAATGGCTGAATATTCTCTCCTAGGCTCTGGAAAGCATTTTGGCAAGTGACCGTTTACCGTTTTCCTGTCTAAGGAATATCACTCAGACTTTAATGGACACATTTAAAAATCAAGGTAACAGGATGTGTATGGACTGGAGATTGTGGTCTGATTTCAAATTTTAGAAACGATTATAGAAGCCTGGTAATGTTGACAGTTATATTTCTAACCAAGCCAACTTAAAGCTGGCTTAATAAGCAAATTATAGTATTCTGTTTTGAGATTTTAATATCCTATTTGAGGTTCTTTTTTTTTCTGTACATACATAAACCAAATTTAGAATGTGTCCTTTAAAAACCAAGGCGCACTTTAAAAGGCATTTCTGTCTTGGGACAAGAGTGATAACACAGCAGGTAAGGCACTTGTCTTGTATGCAGCCAACCTGGTCACCCCATATGGTGTCCGGCACCCCACCAGGAGAGATTCCTGAGCATAGGGCCACGAGTATTCCCTGAGCACTGCTGGGGATGGCAAAAAACAAAAACAAAAGCAAAACCAACCTAAACAAATGGCATCATTCTATTTCTCAAGGCTTTAATAAACTATCACAATTTTTTTTTTTTTCTTTTTGGGTCATACCTGGGGATGCACAGGGATTATTCCTGGCTTTGCACTCAGGAGTTACTCCTGGCAGTGCTCTGGGGACCATATGGGATGCTGGGAATCGAACCTGGGTCAGCCATGTGCACGGCAAATGCCTTGCCCACTGTACTATCACTCCAGCCCCACTATCACAATTTATTAAATAAATATGATCTAGCTCTGGCCTGCAAGTAAACCAGACGTACTCATAAATGAGACTTCTAGAAATGTCAGGTATTGAATATCTGACATTTTATTTTATGATGGCTGTAAGAATTTACTATCTGAATAGTGTTCAGATGACTATATCCTCAGTAAGAGTTTGTGAGGGTTTACAGTGTCTGCCTTTCAAAGGAGGAATATTTGTGTTAGATGTAATTATTTGTCATATAGGGATGTATTGGGATTTTCCTGAGAGAGATTTCAGCTGAGCACATACTTTGCATGCAGGAGCCCAGGTTCAGCCCGCAGTACCCATATCCCGAGTATCACTGAGTGTGGGCCGTCCCCCGCCCCACCCCCAGACAAAAGAAAGGACAGGCGACCTGACCGATGGAGGATGCAGTGTGGGATTCAGCCCCAGTCTCTTGTCGCACAGTTTCTGGTGGTCGTCTTGCCCGAGCCCATGAGGACTACACTCTGCTCCTCGTCCTGAGCATGAGCACTGTGGGCAGCGTGGGGGAGTGTCCTCCCGTCTCTCTGCAGGGCTGGACGAAGGCTTTGCACTGTGTGACCCCGCCCCCGTGCTGCCCAGAGCAGACCACTGACCACCGCGGGGGCGACCGAGATGTACCCTGCTCCCCAAGGACTCTGCCTCCAGACCGCCTCTTTGTTTGGAAGCAGCTGGTTACAGCCACAGCCAGCTCAGGGCTTACTCCCGGCTCTGTGCTCAGGGATCACTCTGGGTGGTGGTCTGTGGGGTGCTGGGGGTTCAGGACGGGATTGAACGCGTGCCAGGCAAACGCCTTAACCCTTGGGCTGTCTCTCCAGCCCGAGGTCATTTATTTCTGAATTTCAGTGTCAGACTACAGTGTTTTCCCTTCTCTCTTTGTTGTTCTATTTTGTAGAACAACTCATTTCATGAAGTAGTTTAGACAGTTTGCCACAAGGAGAGAATCGTCTTTACCGTCTTAATCTGTGATAGTTCGAGTACCCCTCAGTTAAATGTGATGGAGCCGCAGGGAGTCGTGTAATATTAAATTTAATTTTCAAAAGGCATTATTTGAGTCTCCCTAGGTATTTCATGTATTTCTCTTTTTTTCTTTTAGAGCTTGAGTCTGTTGATGAAGGATTGCTACAGTTTTGTGACAATAAGCTGAAATTACTCCATCTTTATGAGTCTGTTAATCAGTTAAATTCCCTTGATTTTCATTCAGACACACCATTTTCTGATAATGTAAGTAATCTCAACTGATGATATTATACAGAATAGTCTCTTTTTTTGGAAACATTGATTAAAAGTTTTCTTTGATAGGATAATAGAAAATCAGGAATTAAAAAATTGTGACCCCCCCACCAAAAAAAAGAGATTTTTTTCATTTATAATGGAAACTGCCTGCATAAGCTAACATATTTTTAACCTTTGGGATTATACATAAAATTTTATTATGTTTTGTAAATACTCTAGCCATAAGCTAGTCGCTGTAATTCTATGATTGTGTAATACAAAAAAAGCTGTTTTTAGGAGTTTTTATTTTTCTCTTTACCTTAGCAGTCAAGTCATTTCATGCAGTAAAGTTCAGGTGGATTGCATCTGTCTGCAGGATCTCCTTGACCATCATACATTCTTCAGTGCCTAAATTTTTTCATAATCATTCTTTGAAGGAACTTTCTAAGAGTAGCCCTTGTAGTCATATGTCATTTCAGGACTAGTTTATTATTTTTTTTTTTCAGATAAACTGCTCCTGAGTTCAAGATTCAAGGAGAAATTGTCTTCTCGGGTTCAGGGTCTTGCAGTTTGGATGATGGGGTCACACTGGTGACAGATTCAAAGAAAGACACTTGGTTTATCCAGAACCTTTTCCTCCTGTTTTTTAAGGACTTGGCAGTGTTACTAAGGCTTGATGAGAAAGAACTGTTCAAGCTTCAGGCATTGTTGGAGAAATACAAGCAGGAGAACACCAGGGCCACTGTTCGGTTTTCTGATCACGTGGATGGTGTGTTGCCCGTCAAAACATTCCTGGAATACTTGGAGTATGAGAAAGATGCCGTCAGTGTGAAGAAGATAAGTGAAGAGGAGTACGTGGCCTTAGGTGGGTGGCGGAGGGACCCGTCCTGTGAACCCTCCGTTTCCAGGGGCAGACTGGGAGGACTCAAAGCATCTCCAGGGTTTATTTTACTTTTTCACTGGAAACTGACCACACGCACGCACGCACGCACGCACGCACGCACGCACGCACACTGTATGTCTCTTCAGCCAGCCAGAGGTGCTCTGGATCCAGGTGCCATCCGAGCAGCCCTGACTGGGTCTGCGAGAGGGACAGCATCAGACGGGGTTGCTCTCTGCCCGGTCAGCTGAGCAGACTGAGCTGTGCCTTTTCCTCTCGTGCCTCGTCGCTTCTCCGGGGACTCTGGCTGGCGGTGTGGGGGCGTGTCTGCAGGTGGCGAGCAGGGTCTGTTTCGTCTCACCAGGCAGTTTCTTCTTCTGGAAGTGCTTGCACGGAGAGAGCTCCACGGAGGACATGTGCCGGGCCCTGGAGGCGGCGGGGCTCAGCCCGCAGCTGTTGCTGGTGAGCTTTCTCAGTGCCAGAGTCTGTCCCCCCGAGGCGGCCGGCATTGTTGGGAACACACAACACACACACACACACACACACACACACACACACACACACACACACACACACACACACACACACACACACACACACACACACACACACACACACACACAGAGACACTCCCCAAGAAGTCTGTCCTCTCTAGCTTTCTGACTCCCAGTGTTTCTGTGTTCCGATGCACACACACACACACACACACACACACACACACACACACACACACACACAGAAACACAGACACTCCCCAAGAAGTCTGTCCTCTCTAGCTTTCTGACTCCCAGTGTTTCTGTGTTCCGATGCACACACACACACACAGAAACACAGACACTCCCCAAGAAGTCTGTCCTCTCTAGCTTTCTGACTCCCAGTGTTTCTGTGTTCCGATGCCTGTAGCTGAGCACAGGCACACAGAGGGACTATGTGGGATTCTAGGGCTTGGACCAGGTTAGCTGCATGCAAGACTAGCGCCCTCTCTTTAGTGTTATCACTCTGCCCCCTCAATAGCTGTTCCTTAGTATTTACTGTTGATTATTTGGGAGCAGAAAGCTCTCTCAGCGCACCGGGCATATGCTTGGTTTGCAGGAGGCCCCCGGGTGGCCCTCAGCACAGTCGGAGCAGCTCCTGGAACCCCCACAAGGCAGCTTGGACTCGGGTGTCCTGGTGGCCTCCCAGGCAGTGTCCAGGACATCTGGGGTCCCCGCCGGCAGTTCTCAGTCAGGGCGCTGTCCGCGCGGTGCCAGGCCGCAGGTTACATGCTGCCATGCTGGGATCCTCAGACCGCACCTGGCGGGGTGTGGGCGCCTCCAGGGTGGGGGGGAGCATACGCTGCAGGGAATCGAACCTGGGTTGAGCAGGTTTGCCCTCAGCCCTGTGCTGTCCTGGGGCCTCCAAGTTTGAGTCCTACAGAGCAGTTCCCAGCTGCCACGGGAGGGCCGGCTCCCGGTGCTGCCTCTTCCCTCTCTCATCCGTCGGTCTTCACCGGCCGACAGCTGTCTGGGAACCGCTGCTGCAGCCAGGCAGCCTGTGTGCTGCTCCTCTGAGCAGAGGCTGGAGCTGGGGCACTGCTTGGCCCGCAGGACAAGCAAGAGTCTCGTAGGCGGCTCCCCACGTTCTGGGAGGGGACGCACCAGCCTCAGGTGTGCGCCTGCGCTCGCAGCAGAACAACAGGCGTTTGCTCTTCTCGGGCGTTATCTGTGCTGAACAGATTCTCCCTCTGATTCCAGTCTCTGCTCCTGAGCGTCTGGCTTTCGAAGGAGAAGGATATTTTGGAGAAGCCGCGGTCTGTGTGCTGCCTCCACACGATGCTGTCCCTCCTGAGCAAGATGAAAGGTGAGGCCCCGCCGTCCTGCTCCCTGGGCTGCATGGCCTGGCGGTCTGGCCGCTTGCCCACTTGGCCCCTCTTGTACTGGCTCCGTGTTTGCGGGAAGGAGAGGAAAGCTCGTTTCTCCACACACACAGGGACACCATTTACAAAATGCACCATTGCCGAGACCCTTGTCCGTATTAGTACGAACCTTTCAGTGCCACTGGGGTGTGCATCAGAGGAGGGGGTTCCCATAGTGTCATCTTCGAAGCCAATGTGATGTGGCAGTGCGGGGTCCTTGGAGGAGGCGAGCTGTGTCTTGCTTTGGGCATGATTAATCTGTTCTGTTAAAACCTTTTGTAGTAGTTTGCAGTGATAATGAAAATATTCAAATAGGGATTTCTCCAGAAGTGAGGTGAACCTGTGGAATATACATGTTCTGAATATACATGTCTGAATAAAGCAGATAGGTGTATTCATCTGCTCACTCAGAAACATGCAGCTACATTAGTGGGGGGGTTATGTGTAACTGTGTAACGTGAGAGTTCAGACAAAGCCTGGGAGAGCCTGCACTGTGTCTGCTGGGTTCCATCCCGGACACAGCAACGGCACACAGTCTGCCACCCCGTGCATAGCCCTGGCGCCCAACACTGTGGCCCCCAAGCCCCGGCCCCACAGTGCTCACTTGTTTCTTCTGTGCCTGTCTCCTTCTCTGCAGTGGCCATCGATGAGGGCTGGGACTCCCAGTCCGTGTCCCCGTGGTGGCAGCAGATGCGGGCCGCGTGTGTCCAGTCCGAGAACAATGGGGCCGCCCTGCTGTCGGCACACGTAGGCCACGCCGTGGCCGCCCAGCTGTCCAGCAGCGGCTCTGAGAAGAAGGTAAGTGCGTGGCCTGGCTCCCCCAGCCACATAGCCCGTCCATGGGAAGCCCGTCTCTTCCTGGGTGACGTTGTCTACGTGTTGTAGGACATCATGGCTTTGACATGTAGTATCTGGCAGGTTCTGGGTGTGCGGAGCGGGTGGGGGTTGCTCCCGGTCATCTGCTCGTCCCTGTCACATGCAGCCTGTTCAGTCGTCACCACATGGGACGAAGGGCAGGTCTCAAAGCTGCAGACTCAGACCGAGCCTCTCGTGCCGGGCAAGATGGCCTGGTTCCACACAGCCCGTCAGAGCCCCTTGGCCTGACCGCCCCCCTCTCCTGACTGATGGCCGAGGCTGTGGCGGGTGGGCGCCCCTACCCCACTTTGTCGTCTGCTCCCAGCCATGGGGTTTGTCCGTGCAGCCAGGCACTTCTGTCTGTGGGCGGCCGTGGGACCTGCCCGGAACTGGCCGTGCCTCCAAGCTCACTCAGGTGGACCGAGCCCCGCCCTGGCCAGCGGATCACCCGGGCATTTTCTGCCCATTTCCTCAGGCTGCTGCGAGCACTGACTCGGAGGGTCTCACCGACTCCTGGGAGGCGCTTTCCCTGGACTCGGAGTACTGGAAGCTCCTGCTGCGGCAGCTGGAGGACTGCCTCCTCCTTCAGACGCTGCTGCACAGCAGGCCCGGCGTGCCGCCCCGCCTGTCCGCGCTGCAGGCCGAGCCGCTGCCCCGGCTCTCGGTGAAGAAGCTACTGGAAGGAGGGAAAGGTAAGCCTGTCCGCACTGCAGGCCGAGCTGCTCCCAGGGTCTCGGTGAGGAAGTTAGGGAAGGAGGAGTGGCCTTGCCCCCCGCCCCCAGGCCTGTGTCTCTCTGGGGTGGGACTTTGGTTGCCCCAGACCGGAGCAGCGTGACTGAAAGGACAGAGATGGGAAACGCACTCAGCGCAGTTTCCGAAGCTGGCCCAGGGCCGGGAGAGAGGCCCGGGGTTCTGGTGCTTGCGTGTGGCTGACATCTGCTGCTCCCTCCTGTGGGCTGGGGCCCCACGGCCTCCGTCCCTTGCTCACCTGAGGCATCTGTGTGCGTCTGAGCACGCCCTCCCTGCGCTCTGCCCCCACGGGGTCTGGACCTTTATTTTCCCACCCTGTTTCTCTGCAGAGACTCATTCTTTTTTTTTTTTTTTTTTTTTTGGGTCACACCTGGCGATGCACAGGGTTTATTCCTGGCTCTGCACTCAGGAATTACTCCTGGCGGTGCTCAGGGGACCATATGGAATGCTGGGAATCGAGCCCGGGTCTGCTGAGTGCAAGGCAAACGCCCTACCTGCTGTGCTATTGCTCCGGCCCCAAGGGCTCATTCTAGCTCTTCCTCGTATTATTTATCTTTGTGTGTGTGTGTGTGATGCGGATAGCTTGAATTGAAACTTACTTAGAAAGATAAGGGGAGAGAAGGGAGGACATGCATGTTTCAGGCAGAGCACAGCTCCTCGAGCAGAGAAGAGGCCGAGAGGCACAGAGACAGCGAGCGAAACGCGTGTTTCCGGGGAGAACATGGGCCTGAGGAGTGAGCCTCCTCCGCCCTCCTCGTCCTTACGGGCCAGCCCAGAGGCACCCTTCTCTGGGGACAGCCCACTGCCCGCCTGCAGGCCCGCCCCGTGCGTCCCCAGTCCCGGGGCCTCCCTGTCCTTCCCGGTGCCCCGTGTCCTTGGCTGGAGCCCTGGGGCCGCGGTGGGAGCCGAGGAGCAGCTCTGCTCTGAGACAGGCCGTTCTGCCACGGCTGCCTCATTGGGACAGACCTGGGCACTGAGGGATCTTTATTGAGTCTCTTACTCTCTGCAGGGCTCGTTTGTGATAGAGTTTTTTAGTGGTAGGTCCTCCGCTCATCCCGCTGCCAACCTAGCGTAAGCCCGGGACCCGTCCTCACGGCGGCTCACGCCGGCCCGCCCGGGGCCCGGTTCTGGAATGAGAACTGGGAAAGGGTTGAGGGGCCAACGCTGAGAAGTGGGCCCCGCCGAGACGGCCGCTCCTGGCGGTCTTTACCCACTCGCGTGGCAGTCCTCTGGGACAGGCCCTGTGTGGGGAGGCCTTTTTGGTTGTTTGTCTCAACTTGACTCAGACAGCAGAAAGATGGAGGGAACCAGTGTGGGCAGAGCAGAGCAGACGCCTGCTGTCGGCTAGGTGGTCCTGACTGATCTCCAGTTTGTATTTATGAGGTGGGGGCCCTGGCAGTGATGCAGTCGGCTGTGTTGTGCAGGCCAGTGACAGCTGCGTTGTACCACAGTGTCCCCAGAAATTCATAGGTGCTGCTCAGAGAAGCCAACTCACTGGACGGAGCATGTGGTCTGGAGGTGGGGCGGGGGAGGGGGGTCTTGACAGACCATGCGTGCAGATCTCTGCTCTCACTGACATTGAATACCATGTCAGGCAGCTGCAGCCTGTGTCCAGTGAGCCCGGCCAGCAGCAGTCCATGGTGCATGGACACGCACGTGCATTTATAGTTGTGTGCTTGTCTGTGGGGGCACAGGGGCTCGGTACCCAGCAGCCCTCTCCCGTACTGGCCCTACTCTGAGTCTCGGGTTTCCTGCCACACTGCGCTCCCTGGGGTACACGACCCGCTGCCCTTTGCCCCGTCCCTTCCCTGCAGGTGGTATTGCAGACACAGTAGCCAAGTGGATATTTAAGCAGGACCTCAACCCTGACGTCTTAAAACTGGCCAGTAAGGATACAGAAAACCCAGATGAAGCCCAAGAAGGTGTTTCAAGAGGTGGATCTGAGATGTCCGAGGGGGAGGCAGACCTGGGCGGCACCCCAGGTAAGCCCTAACTGTGGGGATGTGTGGCCGCCAGGCGGAGCGCGTGTCCCCAAAGCACAGAAGTGACCCCCCCTCTGCCTTCAGCGCTGCTCTGCCTGGCCTACGAGCAGTTTCCCTGCAGCCTGGAGCCCGACGTGCTGCACGCGCACTGCTGCTGGGAGTACGTGGTCCAGTGGAACAAAGACCCGGAGGTGAGCCCCGGGCCCTCCCGAGCCAGCACACTGTGGGCCATGGGTGTTCCCAGGAGTCAGTGCATGCATCAGGCAGGTGGAAGAGACAGCAGACTTTGAGCTTAGCAGAAATCACTTCTAACCGTTGGATTTCTTTGCCCTGGCGTCCTGGGGCTACAAAGTTGTGTCAGAAATTTCTCTTTGTATGTGAACTGTCTAGTAAATGATACCTCTTCTGTTTCTCTCTTTTTCTCCCTGCATGTAAGGAAGCACGTTTTTTTGTTAGATCCATAGAACATTTGAAGCACATTCTTAATGCACACGTTCAGAACGGTAAGTAAACTGGGTTTGGAATCATGATTGGTTAATTTGAGGAAGCAAGACTCTTCTGGGTTTTAAAGTTTTTTTAGATAATGTAGTTTAGGTGACGTGGTTGCAGTAGTGTTAGTGCGTATGGCGTGCAGATACCGCACCCCACAGCTTGCTGAGCGCCTGAGCCTCATGAGGCTTCTAGTCCCTCCACCTCACACCCCGCCCAGTACCCCATGCCAGCAGCTTGTTTATGCCACCTTACAATCCTCAAGTTCCCGGTTCAATGCCACCTGCTTTTTAACTTGGTAATTTTAAACTTTGGGCCACACCTGGTGTGATGACTCTGGCGCCAGTGCTGGTTACTCCTGGTATAGCTCAAGGGACTGTCCAGTGGCAGGGATTGAGGCAGGCCTCCTGCCCACAGTCCAGCACTGGCGCTGCCCCTCTGGCTTGCCTGTAAGTGGGATAGGAAAAGGCTCGGCTCAGATTGTTTCCCTGTGCCGGGGATCACACCTTCACACAGTGCAGTACTTGGGTGTCTTTTAAGAAATATTTCCCTGTAGTTTGTTTTAGTTTCTGATGTCTTTTTCTTTTTGGGTCACACCCAGCAATGCACAAGGGGTTACACCTGGCTCTGCACTCAGGAATTACTCCTGGCTAGTACTCAGGGGACCATATGGGATGCTGGGATTTGAACCCGGGTCGGCCATATGCAAGACAATCGCCTTACCCGCTGTGCTATCGCTCCAGCCCCATTGTTTCTGATTTTGAGTGCTTCTTGTTTGTCACTTTATTTGGTGTTTACATATGAACAAAAATCAATTGGTGGACATTGGGGGTGTTGTTCACTACTGTCTTGGTGAAAATGTGCCCTTGGCACTTTCTGTATTCGTTCCATCTTCGTATTGTGAGTGCTGTGGGAGGTACACTCGCCTCCAGGGAGACCACGGAAACCCTCACCTCAGGGAACCATGAAAACACCTCCAGGGAGACCATGGAAACCCTCACCTCCAGGGAGACCACGGGAACCCTCACCTCCAGGGTGACCACGGGAACCCTCACCTCCAGGGAGACCACAGAAACCCTCACCTCCAGGGAGACCACGGGAACCCTCAGCCTCCAGGGAGACCACGGGAACCCTCACCTCCAGGGAGACCACGGGAACCCTCACCGCCAGGGAGACCACACGACACTTTGAGGGAGACCACGAAGCATTCACCTCCAGGGAAACCACGGAAATGCCTCCAGGGAGACCAGAGGGAGACCACGGAAATCCTTACCTCCGGAGAGACCACGGGAAGATCACAGAAACTCTCACCTCCAGGGAGACTGCTGAAACACCTCCAGAGGGACCACAGAAACACTTCAGAGAGACTACTGAAATCCTCATCTCCAGGGAGACCATGAAAACCTTCACCTCCAAATGGAAACAGCTCCAGGGAGACCATTGAAGCGGGCCCTGTGGTTTTACCAGTGTGGTTCCACCTGCTCTGTACGAGTGTTTGTTCCACGTGCTTGGCATTGTCGCTAAGAACATTATTTAGCCTTTTTATTGGTGGCTTAATAGTGTTTCTGGGATCCTAATTTGCATTTATCTCACAAATGATGATGTGAATCTTACATTTTTATTGACCATTCGGTTACCTTTTTTTGGTGATGGTGGGTTGTGGGGAAGGCGGGAGTGGTTATCTCCCTATGCACTGCAATTCTGAGTTCCTTTAATTTTGTTCTGGGGTCACAGTTCGTGGTGCTTTGAGTAGTTCCTGGGCCTGCTCGAGGCTCGGTGCCCAGCCTGGGGCCGCTCATGCTTCTACATGCAAGTGCAGTCGCCCTTGTGAGCTGACCAGCCCTGGGAGCCAGCTCTCCCGTCACTCCTGATTGTCATTTTACAGAGGTTATGTTGGATGTAAGACATTTGTTGTTAAATGAGAACCCATCACCCTCTGGTCACGCTTTGCTCTCTCTCCGGACAGGTATCGCGTTGATGATGTGGAACACATTTCTGGTGAAGAGGTTTTCCGCGGCTGCCTACTTGATGGATAAGGTTAGGCTGTCTTATTACTTGTCTTCTAATTGGAAAATATGGTCTTTCTGGAGTAAGGAAAGGGTCTTTTAAATTCCATAGATGTGGAATTTCTTGTTTATTTGGTTCCCTTTACTAACTTGTGTTAGGAAGTTTATCTTCAGTGGGCCTTCTCGGCTTTTGCTCAACTATTCCATTGTCCCCATGCTTACTAGGTAAATGTAATTCCCAGGCTGGCATTTTGACAGCCTGAAGAACCTCATCGTCAAACGCGTGAGGGCCAGCTAGCCCCGCACCTCATGTTTCCATCGGCGGTGGCCTGTGTTCACACTCCTCCGACTGCACCCACCCATCTTTCTTGCCTGCACCTCTTCCTGTCTGCTTAGCCGGAGCTTTCGCAAGACTCACCCCCAGCCCCCGTGGGCCTCTACATTGTTCAGTCCCACGTCTCAGCACCTGCCCACTGAGAGCAAAAGAGCACAGCCATAACGGGTGTGTGGCTGTGTCACCTGGAAGTGGCCCCCACCACAGTCCCACCTGAGCCTCACGCTTGGCTCTGACTTTAAACCCCGTGAGGAGGGAGCGAGCGTGTCTGTGGCTGTTCTGTCAGTTCCGTCAGTTCCTTCTTGCTGGAAGGAAACAGGAGGAGCCTCAATAGACTCAGTGACCGTCACCACAATTAATTGACCTTTATGGTTATCAGTTTGGTGACTTTCATCTGTTTCTGTGCACGGTCACACTGCTTTGTAGCAGTGGTAACACTGTTTTGTGTTGTTTTCTCTCAGGTTGGAAAAGCACCGAAGGACAGGCTGTGCCGGAGGGTGAGTAAGGTCCTTTCTCTGGGTCTCGTTGGTCCTGGCCTGGCCCAGGATCTGAGTAACTGCAGGGACAGACTTTGCCTGTGGCCCTTCTGATGACACAGCAAAAGACGAGGAGCACGGAGAGGCCACCGTGAAGGAGATTGCTCACTGTCTGTGGCTGGGCTTGACCCTTCCAGCCTATCAGGCCATTGAACTCCACTTACACAAGACAGAGTTGGGGTGTCCCGCATGCTGGAACAGTCAGGGCGTCCCCAGGTGCTGGAACTCCAGCTTTGGTGGGGTGTGTGCTGATAGTGGACTTGGCTGAGTTTGAAATGACTCTTTACCCGAGTATCTTCGGGCAGAGTAGACACAGGCCTTAACGTTTTCAGTTGGTCTCGGGGATCGCTCTTGGCAGTGCTCCAGGACCCCTGCAGTGCCAGGGCTCAAACCCAGGGCTCCTGTGTGCCACACGTGTGCTCTGCAGCCTGCCACCGGTCTTTCGTTGTGAACACTGGCACTGTGAGGACCACTGTAGTCTGGTTGGAGCGGCGCTGTGTGGGTTTGTGCATGTATGTTCGTGCACGTGTGTTTGCATTTACATGAGTTGACTGGTTGTGATTTATTTAGCATTTGGGGGACACACCTGGCAGTGCTCACGTGTGCTTTCTGAGTCTTTGTGGCCCCCGTACCCCTTGGTTCCTTGAGCACTGTGGGGATCAACACCTGCACATAGCCGGGAGTAAACCCTGAGCACTGCAGGATGGGGCCCAGCGCCCCAACCTGTTGGCATCCTGGAGTGACCGTTGTTCACTACAGAAGCTCATGGGTCCCTTTTTCACAACAGGATGTGGGGATGAGTGACACAGCCCTGACATCCTTCCTCGGCTCGTGCCTGGATCTTCTGCAGACCCTGATGGAGGTCAGTGAGCTGGTTGTCTCGGGACTGTCTGTGATGGGTTCCTCTCGAAACTTTGGCTTCATCCTGGAAAACATTTCTGGGCAGACTGTTGGGGGCAGAACAGACTTTGATTAGAGTTTGGGGTTGGCACACAGGCTCCGCCCTTGCTTCCTTCTCCTCACACCCTGCAGGCCGACGTGAGCCGGGACGAAATGCAGATGCCGGTCCTGGACACGGAGGACGCGTGGCTCACCGTGGAAGGCCCCGTGTCCATCGTGGAGCTGGCCCTGGAGCAGAAGCCTGTCCACTACCTGCTGGTGGAGCACCACTCGGTGCTCTGCTCCCTCCTCTTTGCCGTGGCCAGGTTCGCGCTCAAGGCCGTGAAGCCCCTGTCGCTCTTCGACAGTAAGGTTGGTTCTCGGGGCCGGCAGGCGTCCGGGTGGGCTTCGCGAATGCAGTGGCATCCCAGCACTGGTGGTTTGCAGGGCGGTGCTCAGTGAGGGGTGCTCTGCTCGCCCAATCCCACAGTCTCCCCATCTCCTGCCCCCTCGGCTGCTGCCTTTCTTCCTGCTGCATCTGGAGGATTTGTCCCTGTTCGTTCTTGGACATCCGGGTTGAACCCACCCCGAGCCTGAGGCTTGGGTCATCTTGAACATTCGCTTCTCTTCTTTGTCTCTCCCCAGCAGCCAAAGGGCCACTGGGCTCGGGGCAGTATCTGCACCCCCCCACCCCCACGTCAGCACATCCTCATCTGTGTCTCAACTCTTCTTTCTCCGTAGGGGAAAAACGCTTTTTTCAAAGACCTAACTTCCATTCAGTTGTTACCGAGTGGAGAAATGGATCCAAACATTATTTCAGCGCGACAGCAGGTAGGTGACTGGAGCTTGTCTTATCTTGTCCAGGAGTGGGGGCGGTTTAATGAAAGTGACCGAGTCTCCTTGAGAGAGCCGGTGCCCTTTAAAACACACTCTTTCTTGCCAATTAAACAGTAGTGACGGCAGCCCTCCACCGCTCTGGCTCTGAGACCTTCGCTCTGTCCCACTGTGCTCAGGCCCAGTGCTGGCTGGGGTGGGCTTCAGGGCGTGGCCCTCAGATCCCTCCCTCAGCTCACCTGGCCTCGCCTTGTCTCCCTGCTGTCCAGTTCCTGCTGAAGGTGGTCAGTGCTGCTGTTCAGGCCCAGCATGCAGCCAGGAGAGACAGGGTCTCACCCGAAGAGGCCCCCACAGCTCCCCTTGGCAGAGACCCGGATTGGCCAGCCCTGGCCATGGACTTGGCCCTCCACCTGCAAGTGAACGAGGACGTGGTCCGGCGGCACTACGTGGGGGAGCTGTATAGCCACGGCGCCGACCACCTGGGGGAGGAGGTAAGGGCCTCTCGGCCAGCGCCTGCCCCTTCCCCGCTGGGTTAGACATTCTGGACAGGGGCCACTCAGGAGAATAGTCAAAGGCAAAGGCAAGCCCAAAGGGCCAGGCAGACGCTGTTCATACGGGGTGATGAAGGCAGAGGGGGAAACAGCGTCTGCGAGCAAAGTGTCGGAGGCCAGAGACGGCACGGCGGGGAGGGCACTTGCCTTGCACACCATGGACTCAGGTTCAGTCCTGGCACCACACAGGGTACCCTGAGCACTGCCAGGGGTGGCCCCAAATTACCCACACCCCAGCACAATCCGGAAGTTACTCTGTTGGGTTGCCCAAGGGGATGTTTGAACTGAACCGAAGTTTCTGTAAGAAGAAAGCAGCCCGTTGTCTGGAGACCGGCAGGAACAGCTCTGGAGGGGGAACATCAGGCTGGGGAGGGCCACGGGCCCGCATGGCTCACCCACGACACCATCAGGGACTGGGGTGCCCGAGCCGACGGGGAGACCCGGCCCCACACAGAATTCCCTTCCCATGGCCTCAGCCCCGCCACAGTGGGTCTCTCGGAGGCCTCACCCCGCCACACTGAGACTCTCGGTGGCCTCAGTCACTAAGTGTCGTGGTGACAGGAAAAGCATTAGGCCCTGAGCGGAAATGAGGGTTTGGATCCTGATTCCGACTTGGACTGTGCCTGGCCGGGCACTGAACTGGAACAGGGGGCTCAGCGTGTCCCTCCCTGTCCCTCTCCAGGCTATGCTCCAAGTCCACGACAAGGAGGTGCTGGCCTCGCAGCTGCTGGTGCTGACGGGCCAGCGGCTGGCGCACGCGCTGCTGCACTCGCAGACTCGGGCGGGGATGGAGCTGCTGGCCCGCTTGCCGCCCACGCTCTGCACGTGGCTCAAGGCCATGGTAAGGAGGCCCCGGGGCCGTTGGGGGGGGGGGGGCCACAGTCACAGCCGGGCTGTGGCTGACCGGAGCTTAACTCTGTCCCTCCGCAGGATCCCCAGGATCTCCAGAACACTGAAGTGCCAATTGCCACAACAGCGAAACTGGTGAACAAAGTGATCGAGCTGCTGCCAGAGCAGCACGGCCAGTACAGCCTGGCCCTGCACCTCACGGAGGCCGTGGACGCTGTCTCCCTCCCCACCCTCTGACTGGGCGCAGGAGCGGGTGGCGGGCCGTGGCTTTGGTTTTATATGGTATATATACACACACGTCTGTGACTTCTGTAAAGTGCAGTCCTGCCCACCTTCACCCCTTCATCCCGAGGACAGACACGGACAGACACGGACAGACACAGCTGGAGCCGAGACCGCTGCCTCCTGTTTGTGGCACAGGCTTCAGTAGCTTCACTCTTCAGCTCTGCCGTTGCTCGGGCGCGGCAAATTTTGTTTCTGTGACATTCTGTAGTTCCTACTCCATGGGCTGCTCCTGTCACTGACCATGTGTGTCCCCCACGGCATCTCCAGCAGTGGCCCTGGAGAGCCAGCAGCCCGTCCTGTGTGAGGTTGGGAGACTGCTGGGCCCAGCTGCCAGCCACCTTGTGCTGTCACCATCAGAGGGCCTTGACTGGAGGAATGATGTGCTCAGGACACCACCGTGTCCGTCAGAGACACCACACAGAGCCCTGGCCCAGGGTATGTGCCAAAATCGAGCACCCGATGGGGGCCGGACAGGACAGCAGGGAGGGTGCTGGCTTTGCATGCAGCTGACCCAGGTTTGATACCTGGGACCCCATATGGTCCCCTGAGCCCACTAGGAGTGATCTGGGTGCAGAGCCAGGAGTAACCCATGAGTATCACCAGTGTGGCCCCAAGACAAAACAAAAAGTGTGCAGAGATGCGGGCAGCAGTGAAAGTCAAAATTGGCTTTAAAAAAAAAAAATCCCAAACCATATCCATATTAGGCAGGCAACTGTAAAAATGTATCATCTTGTAAAGCTTACGTTGGAAACAAAAGAGGCTAAATGTTTTTAGTCCAGCTTTATTTTTCCTACAGGTGTTTAGAGAAGTCTTTCTGGGATGTGGGATCTTCATCCGTCTGGGGACAGGATGGAGATGCTGAGTGACAGGACAGCGTTAGCAAACCTACCTCACTGGGTCGAGAAGCTCAGGTGCAGCTGTGCCCACACGCCCAGAGCGACCCCTGGGCCCCCCAGTGCCGAGGGACCCAAAGTTCCGCTGATGGTCGGTACTGACCCTGCATGTCCGAGGCCCCGGAGGCGGCGCGGCAGTGGCAGGGAAGGCAGGAGGGAAGGGAGAGTCCGGTGTGGGCAGATCCCTGTGGGTTCTTGCGGGTGACATCACATGCACACATGCACTTAGCAGCCAGGTTCAAGTCTGGAGAAAGTGCCCCCAGCCCACGCCCACACTGCCCGCAGCTGGGTCTGCCTCTCCCACCCAATGTGGAGCCTCAGCAAGCTCAGAACCTCCTGCAGTTCCCCTGAGTACCTTGAGAGTGGTGAGGGGGCCGGGCGGAGAAACCCGAAGCTCTGGGAATTACTCGCCAAGTCTTTCTTTGGATTCTCTTAACACTTTGGCTCATAAACAAGCATTTCTGAAGACAAACCTGGTTCTTCTGGTTTGGCAGTTTATCCAGGCCTTTGACTCTGTCAGGCTCACTCACCAGGGGCAGGATTCCGACTGAACCGTGTGACATGGTTAGAAGCCCTGAGGGCCGGGAGGTAGCTCCAAGGCTGGAGCGGTGTCTCGCTGTGGTCTGGGGCCCCCCAGCACACCAGGCTGCGTGGGGAAGAAGCGCAGGGCACTCAAGGTTGGGGGCGTGGTCAGCGCTCGGCGTGCATGAGGCCTTTGGGTCTCAGCCCCGATACCACACACAGGCATGTTCTCTCGGGCTTTCTGAGTAAGTCTGATGGGAAGGAGGCCAGGAAGTGTCACATTCCGCAGGAGGAGCAGTCATGGTGTCAGCGCTGGGCACTGCCATGAGTGGGGAGGGACACCCTTTCCTGGGTGCCGCCCTGCGCGACTGGACCTCGGGACATGAATCCCACTGTAGAGCAGTGATGGGGGGCACCTGCCGGCCCCTCCGAGGGAGAAGAGCTGAGGGACCAGGGTGCAGTGCCACCAAGTGCTCCAGGAGTGTGCAGAGAGGACAGGCAAAGAGCTTTAGCTCTAAGTTCCTTTAAGGTCACAGTAAAAGGTATGGAATTGTTTGCTTAAAAAAAAGCCAAAAACCCAAAATAGAACAGGACTGGCTGCAAAACCAGCAACGCTAATGTGACGTGAAATGTGACAGCAGTGCATCTGACTGACAGACGGTTTCGGCTTCTCGGGGGCAGCAGGGACACTTCTTACCCAACAGGGCTTCAGAATTCTGTCTGCTTAGTAGAATCAGCCATGCCTAGAAAAATGGACTCGATACTAAACTTTATAAAAAGCTCTACCTACTGTAATGTAATGTAAGTAGTGAAATCCTGTAAATACTGCTATTTTCTGTCTGCTCACTGTTGTGAATTTATGTATATCAGTAAAATTAATTTTCAACGTTGCTGTTTCTCCCCCACCCCCTCATTTACGGCACTTGCTCCTACTGCAACAGCAAAACCCCAGCTGCTGTGCCAGCATGCGCGTCACCAGTCAGGCAGCCCTGCCACAAATATGCCTCTGCTGCAACATTATTTTTTTTAACTCAAGATATTCAAAACTTATACACCCACATCAGTAATTTTCCAGAAAGCCTTTATTTTTGTACATTGTAGAACTTAAATAGTCAAAAGATGTATAAAATATTTTTTGCCTAGCCATACCTGAAGGCTCAGCCGACTGAGCACTGGGTTTTGGGTGTCTCCATACCCGTCTGGAGAGGGGACTTTTTCACATGTGTGAAAAACACACACACACATTTTAAAATCTACTTACAGGAAAAACCAATTCCAACTCGACCCTCCCCGTCCACAAACTCCTTTTCTGGAAGGTGCCACCAGGGCCTGTCCTCTCCTCCTGGGCTGCTCTCTGAGGTGCTGGCGCTGCCAGGAGCTACTTGCCCCCAACCACCTGGGCACAGCGGGGGCAGAGCTGCTCCGTCGATGTGGCCGTGTGCTTCCAGCAGCGAGGGCACTTCTCCTTAGTGGTGGGCATGACGAAGACGGTGTAGGAGGATTCCTCCCGGATATCTGGAAGGAAAGCACGGCAGTAGCCAGCGGGCCCTAGCCCGCCACACCCCTGCCCAGAGCTTCCTCCTTTGGCCTCAGCAAGACTGAACGTGCAGCCAGGCACGGGGCAGCACAGCCGGGCACTGCCACTCCCATCTCCCTCACCCTCTGGGCGTGGCTCTTGTGAGCCCCGCCTAACTCCAGGGCCTACCTGACCCGATTGTAGAGAGCCAAAAGTCAGTGGCAACAAAGGGGTCCCAGTGGGACTGTGAATCAGGCACTGCTTTCAGGCTGACAGAAATGGCCCATCCAACTGGCAGGGCAGCAAAGCACCCAGAGCTGCCTGTGGGGGCGGGTTCCTGCCCTTGTTAAGATGGAGCGAGCAGCAGGCGAGGCTCTGGGTTCCAACACCAGCACCGCCAAGATAAAGGATGCTTGGTCGGATGAGTGCTTCCTCCGAAGGCCGCAGCAGGGCTAGGGGGCCGGGGTCACAGTGCCCCAGAACCACTGGTCTTTTGCCTCCTCCTGGCCCTGAACTTGGGGTGTGCCCAGGGGCTGCTGGGGCGGGCGAGAGTGGGGCAGGCAAGGCTGGACAAGCACGGAGTGTCAGCAGTGGATGGGGGAGGCCCAGCTGACTCCACAAGGTTCACTGTCCAGCCCGCATCTTGGAGATCCTCGGGCAGGAACTGGCCAGCGGGAACAGTGCCCACTGGTCACGCTGCCTCCCTAGAACCGGGCATGTTTTGGGCAAGAACACAGGAACTGCACCACAAAGCTGCAGACAAGGATCAAACACTCATGGCGATTAGCGGCCTCGACCTTCCTCACCTTCCAGATTGATGACGAAGCTTCCCTTGTGCTGAGTCACACCCTCTGCCAGCGGGCCGGGCCCCTGAGAGAGCAGCGTGGTCTGGGACGCCATCATCAGCTCATTCAGCTGCGAGGTGCTGGACGTCTCCTCGCTCTGCAGCATCTGTGGGCAGCAAGTGAGGGCCAGTGCCTGAGTTCCACGCCCCAGCAACTGGACGTGGAGTGGGGCAGTCTGATTCTGCCAGTCAGGAAGGACTGCTCGGCCCCACAGCCTGTGCAGCTGAGCTGCGGAGCAGAGGGACTCCCAGGAGCCTGAGAGGTTCACCCTGAAACCTTCCCGTCACTGGAGCTTCCTGCGTGGCAGACACTCCCCCTGCCACCGACTGGGCAGTTCCAGTCAAACACCATGTTCGGGGGCTGGGGAGAGGACAGCGGGAGGGGCTTTGCCTTGCACGCATCTGACACGGTTCAGATCCCGGCACTCCAACTAGTCCCCGGAGCTGAGCCAGGAGCGATCCCTGAACACTGCTGGGTGAAAGACCACACACACACACACACACACACACACACACACACACACACACACACACACACACACACACAAAGATAAACAAGGAACGGTTCTGAGCGAGGCCAGGAGCGATCCCTGAGCACTGCTGGGTGAACACACACACACACACACACTCTCTCTCTCTCTCTCTCTCTCTCTCTCTCTCTAAGATAAACAAGGAACCGGTTCTGAGTGAGGCACCTCGATGATCTCGAAGAGCAGCCCCGGCTCGATGACGATGATGAGCTCGTGCTCGGCGGGGTTCCGGCCGGGGATGCTGCCCAGGAAGCAGTCCCGCATGGCGCTCGCGCTCTCCATTGCCTCCTCCAGGCCCGGCTTCTTCCAGATGGAGCTCGTCTGGATCCACCCGGTGCGAAACACACTCTTGGGCTCTTGAAGGGCAGACAAAGGCGACTCGCTGAGTTTCCCAACAATGCAAGCTCCGCCCGGGGGGTGTGATGAAGCAGCCGGGGCCCACCCCAGCACACCCAACACTCATCTGGAGATGACGGATAAACATCTCGTATGATCTCTAAGGAAAGAAAACTGCACCAAAGGCAGTGATCCGGTACCGACCGCACCTGTCTCCAGGCGGGAAGGTTCAATGTGAATTTCTCTCTTTCCAGGTATCTATAGTTCCTAATTTTCTCCAACACAAAGAGAAAAGAAATGCTCCTACTAAGGAGTTCACTGTGTGGCAGTGCTCTGCCGAGACCAGAGTCCCAACCCCGCTCTCGGAGACGCCAGAGAATTCCCCCTGGACACGCGCCTATCAGCAGGTGAGGCCTCGGGGCACCCTCTCCCACCCGGAGAGCAAGTCAGCGTGCCTCACCCTTCTCATATGGAATGTGCTGGAAGGCCTCTTCAGCCAGGTGAGGCAGGATGGGCGCGATCGCGCGGACTAGCACATCCAGGATTTCGGCCAACGCGGTCTGACAGGAGCGTCGCTTGGGGTCGCTGGCGCCTTCACAATAAAGCCTGCGGGAGGACCACGCTCAGCAGCGGCAACACTGACCCTATGGCTCCTGTCTTTTTATTGGTTTTGGAGCCACACCCAGCAGTGCTCAGGAATCCCTTCTGGGGGGGGCTCAGGGGACCATATGGGGTGCTTGGGACAGATCTGGGGTTGGCTGCACGCAAGGTGTCCTGAGATACCGTTAGACGCCTCCAAGCATTTTTAGTTGGAGATGAAACAGACTGGAGCTAGAGTGACAGTGAACAGGAAGGACACTGGCCATGCATGTGGCCAAGTCCGGTTCAATCCCTGCCACACCATAAGGAATCCTGAGCCCTGCCAGGAGTGACCCCAGAGTGCAGAGACAGGTCCTACCTAAACACTGCTGGGCGTGACTCACACCTGCCCCACAAATAACCACAAAAACCCAGTGTGGGCTCCAGACACGGCTTAATGCCCTAAGTGCAAGCTTCATGCGGAAAAGGCCAGGGACCCACCCCAGCACTCCGTCACAGGGAGATCAGGGTTCAACCCTGGCACTGTGCCACAGGGAGAGGGTCAGGGTTCAACCCTGGCACAGTGTCACGGGGAGAAGGCCAGGGTTCGACCCTGGCACTGTGTTGCAGGGACAGTTCAGCAATGGCCTCTTCTCTTCTCTCCTTGTGACCACCTCCCACATACAGCGTACCAGCACCATTACAGAGAAACCAGGATAAGGAAACGGAGAGTTTAGGGCGCACTGCCCTGTCAGTAAGTGAGAAAGTGGTAGAGTGAAACTGCCATCGCAGCCCACCTTGGCCAGCGCCCACTCTCGGCTCTGCGCTGCCGACCAGGCGCCACTGACCACCCAGCCGGACATGCTGGACTGTCAGAGCATTTCAACACTGGCTCTACGTACCGATCTTTGATGATGCTGAAATAAAACTGAGAAAGTTCTCTGGTATAAAACGCCTGTAAGAGCCGAACGACTTTTCCAAAGTCATACTGCTTATAGGAATCCGTGATCTAGGAGGCAAGGCAAATTGGAGCTGGGGTAAGCCGATGGAAACACAAGGCATCCCATGGAAGCACGTCCCTGAAGCCTGCCCTGAAGGTCGAAACGGCCAGCTGGGACCTGAGCCAGAGTTCTGAGGCCCTCCCCAACGTGCCCTCAGGCTCTCAGGTTCCTCCAATCGCAAAGCCTTACTCTGGAGAGCACAGAACGCACAGCACAGGGCAGGCTGGCATGTGCACAGACCCTCTCGGTTCCTGAAAGTGACCGCAACGCTCATGTTGCAAACAGCTTGTACTTACACACAAGTCTAAGTACAAGACACAAGATCTATGTATTTTACGACACACAGAAATTTCAGTACTTTGCAGGGTGCAGGGAGGGCTGCGGGGTGGGGGTGGGGGGACATGCCGCACCCCTCCTCCCCCAATTCTTAAGTCACCGGCTGCTCAGGCCCCAGGGCAGTGCTCGGAAGGGAGTGCTCAGGTGACCCGGTGGTGCTCGGACTCCAGCCTGGCCATCTGTAAACTGTCATGCGCCTGCAGATGCACCAAGCTCACTCTATCCCTTCCTGCTAGAGACACGCAAAGTGCTCGAGAGGAAAGAGCAGCAGAAGCTGGACCTGCCGTTCCTTCGGGAGCTCAGATGGCAGCCCTGGGCCCGCAGGCCTGCTTCCTGGGGCACAAGGCCAGCCGGGCCCCTCGTGCCTCGCACAGCGCAGCAGCCCACGGTGCACCTGCCCGCCAGGGCTCTGCTGGGCAGTCACCTTGTTGGCCAGGTCCTGCAGTAAGTGCAGCATGTACTGGTCCACGACATACATGTCCTTCACGGGGACTGAGTCCACTTCCGGGTTGAAATCAGCCACGTTCCCCAGAAGGAAGCGGAGTGTATTCCTAAGCTATTGAAGAGGAAAATATAATATACGTTCAGAGGCAAACGAGGCTGTGACTTTCGCCAAAAAGTTTCCTTATTTCCTATACTTTTCTATAACCCACATTACTTTCTTTCCATTCATTTTTAGCCACCCAGTGATGTGCGAGGGTTGCTCCTGGCTCTCTGCTCGAATTACTCCTCACGGTGCTCAGGGAACCATACGGGGTGCCAGAGATTGAACCTGGGTTGGCCCCGGGCAAGGAACACTCCACCCCCTGTACTATCTCCAGCCCCGTGTTACACTCTCTGTGGGAGACCTACTTTTTTTTTTTTTTCTTTTTTGCAGTGCCTTAACTCCTGCACTACTTTTCAGGCTCCAACAGCTTTTATTTTTATTTTTATTTTTTTTTATAATTTATTTATTTTTAATTAGAGAATCACTGTGAGGGTACAGTTACAGATCTATACACTTTTGTGCTTATACTTCCCTCATACAAAGTTTGGGAACCCATCCCTTCACCAGTGCCCATTCTCCACCACCCGTAAACCCAGTGTCCCTCCCACCCTCCCCAATCCCATCTCCCCCCCACCCCACCCTGCCACTGTGGCAGGGCATTCCCTTCTGTTCTCTCTCTCTAATTAGCTGTTGTGGTTTGCAATAAAGGTGTTGAGTGGCCGCTGTGCTCAGTCTCTAGCCCTCATTCAGCCCGCAACTCCCTTCCCCCACATGGCCTTCCACTACAATGTAGTTGGTGATCGCTTCTCTGAGTTGCCCTTTCCCCGGAACGTGAGGCCAGCCGCGAAGCCATGAGGTCAACCTCCTGGTACTTATTTCTACAGTTCTTGGGTATTAGGGGAGACCTACTTTTGAAGTATCACTCCTAACCAAGAATATGAATCTGAACAAATCAGCTCACTCCAGTAGCCGACTTGAGAAGCCACCGCTGGACATTACAGGGGAGAATTTCCATCAGATCTCTGCGGGCTGCCAGGCAAACCAGCAGCCTGCGCACTCGCCCACGTCCCAGGAGGGAATGAGAGGAACAAGGCCCTGGCTTTCATGGAAGCCGTGTGTGAAGTTCCAACAGCTTCGTGGCAATTCGCTGTGTTGTATTTTATTATTTTAATAAACTACAAAAGGGCAGTATTTTTTAAATAAGAGAACGTGAAACTCCATTTTGAAGGCAGGTGTTTCCTTCCCAAGGGCTGTGAGAGCCGCACTCAGGGAGGCAGCTGAGAGCTCGCGCCCGGGGGTGCTCCTTTCGCCCGGAGCAGCAGACCCACCTTATTGATATCGTCCCTCGCAGCATTGAGCACCGACTGACTGAGTGCCACCTCGGTAAAGACGTTGGACTCGGCCACCCACCATCGGAGCACATCAGCGCCATAGGGCGGCTCTCGGCTGTGGTCCTGCAGGGAGCGGGAAGGAGGGGCACGGCACAGTGTCAGTCCCAGCGAGGGGCCACGGCTGCGCGCACGGAGCGAAGGAAGCTGCTCCAGCTGCCCCTGGGGGAGCTCAGCGCTGCCCTGCCCCCCACTCTGTGAGGGGAGTCCCCCTTCTGTGTTCCCTGGCAGCCCTGCACATGCAGAAATGACCAGGGACCTGAGGAGCAGAGCAAGGCCAGAGACGTAACACGGAGCTCGTGGTCCCCCTCGAGCAGACCCACGGGCCGACCAGGCACCGGCCAAGGGGCTCTGCCGCCCGCTGTGGCCTTACGGAGCTCCCAGAACCACATCTGATATGCTAAAAGCGCCGTCAGTTGATAAACGGATGGAGCATGATTTAAGGACCTAAACGAAGAATCAGGCCCCAAACCAGGCCAAAGGCCATGTCAAGCCCACCGCTCCCTACTTAAGTCACGGGCCCCGAGCAGAACCATCTAGAAGGAAAACAGGGTGAGAATCCCCGTTGCCTCTGGGACTGCTGGCATCCGGGAGCGCCTACCTGCCCTCCGTCGATCACCACAGCAGGATCGATGACGTTCCCCAGGGACTTGGACATCTTCTCCCCGGTCTCTCCCACGGTGAAGCCGTGCACCACCACGGTCCTGAGGGGGGAGCCGATGGTCACGGCCCGCCCGCCGGGGGGCTTCTCAGCTCACCCGGGAACAGGGCTGCCCCAACTCCTCCCAGGGTAAGCGTCCTTGGCAGCCTAGTTCTCAGGAGCCCAGTCGGATCCCTACTCACGGAGCACTGCTGGGGTAGCCCCCAAGCCGAAACAATTTTAGGGAGCCTGTTACTTAGCACCCCAACAGGACAGCCGGGAGGGTGCTTGCCTGGCACGCGGCAGACCTGGGTTCAATCCCTGAGTTCAGAGTCATGAGCACCCACAGGTGTGGCCCCAAATCCAAACTACTAATAATGACAATGTCTGTCAGCTGGCGGGGAGTGGCTTGGGATCAGAGCCTGCCCGAGCACACAGTGAGGGTCTCCCAGATGGCCAACCGCTGGCCAGCACTGAAGCATTGGTCCAGTAGACCAAAGTACCACAGAGAGAGGCCCCCAGCACCCCTCCCCCAGCAATGCCTGAATCCCCCCAAATATGTTACATATAATATATTAACATGTAGGTGATAAACAGCAAGAATCCTGAGTGATTTTTTTAAAGAATCTGATTAGAACTTTCTTACTTGGTTTTTGGGCCATACCTGGTCGTGCTCAGGGCTCACTCCTGGTGGAGCATGAGGACCAAATGGATGCTGGGTATCGAACCAGGGTCAGGCACGTGCAAGGCAAATGTCCTACTGGCTGGACTATCCAACTCTCAGCATCCCCAGTTTAACAAAATTCCCAAAGGCTATATTTATTCATCTGTAACCTGCACACATCACAAATGGCAGCGGGTCGAGCTCACAACAATTCTGTGAGGGTCCCTCTCCGCAGACCCTTACTCCCCACTGCGCCCCTCTCACATGGGAGGGAGGGGCTAGTCAGAGCAAGGGGCCTCTCTCGACTGTTGTTCCCTTCTCTCACTCCTGGAAACTACAAAAGGGGCACAGAGAGACTCAGCACTGTGTCGGCAAGTACTCAGCGGGAGTACTCAGAACTGGTCAGTATGCGGCAGAGTAACTCAGAGCTAGTCAGTACTTGGCAGAGGTGGTTAGTCCTCAGGCTGACTAATACTCAGCAGGATACTCAGAGCAGGCCAGGCCAGTATTCAGTGGGGTACTGAGCTGGCCAGTACTCGGTGGGGTACTCAAGAGTGCTGACTGGATTTCCAACTTGGTGTGAGACTCACTTAAAAGGTGCTTGTTTCCTGGCAGCCACACTGGTCATTAAGGAGGACTGGAACCAGCCCCCAAGCTGGTCTTTTCCTTCCAAGTACAAATCTGCTCTTTGTTCAGTTCCTTGAAGAAAAAAATCAAATATAAGGAAACCAGAAAAATACAGTGAATGATTAGGAAGATGATGGGGAGTGGGCATCTGCCATAAGAAGGGTGTTTCCATTCCGACCACTGGCACCCTCCCTGCAGCTTATAATCCAGATAAGGAGAAGCCCCAGGGAAGGGCGGGTGTGGCCAGACACACCCCCGGGGAAACTGAACTCTGGAACTGTATGGCTGTAAAAGCAGGGTAGGAAAGACTATAACATCCGATTAAATCCAAACCCTGGAGTGAGCCTGGCCACCACAGATAACCATGGGCTAGATTAGGGCTCCTGGCCACCCACAGATAGCTCTGGGCTAGATTAGGGGGTCAATCACGAGTGACACTCCCAGGGAAGGAGAATGAACTGTAGCTTTCATTCCCTCAAGAAATTCCAGTGACTAACTCCAGAAGTTAACTCCGGAGGTTCCAGCAGGGCTGAAACACAAAACCAAACTTGGAGAAGAATGTCTCCTTAAGGGCAGCCGGGTCCTCAGGTGGACACGGGGCCACTGTCGGGTCCTTCCCGCCACACCACCCAATGGACAGCCAGGCAGGACGACACCCCACAGAGCACAAAGCACCCTGAGCCAAGGTCATGGGTTAGAGTGAGGGACCAAGAGGAAATGACAACCGAAGGTGTCCAACCGCGGCTCTGTCACCTTCCTGGACATCATGCAGACGCTCCTAACGGGGTCCGAGAAGGATGCCTGGGTCTGACCCAGGC
The DNA here is from genome assembly GCF_027595985.1 of Sorex araneus. Taxonomy (NCBI): domain Eukaryota; kingdom Metazoa; phylum Chordata; class Mammalia; order Eulipotyphla; family Soricidae; genus Sorex; species Sorex araneus. The sequence continues at coordinate 19,816,926 of NC_073308.1, read as the reverse complement.
TAGGACTGCAGACCAGGGTGGGTAGGTGCAAGGCAAGCGCCTTAGCCCTCGTAGCTGGACACTCCCAGTCTGATCCCGGCAACATGGACCCCCAGCACTGGTGGGAATGGCCCCTGAGCATCTCTGCCCCTGGCCGTGGTCCGGTCCCAAGGCCCAGAGCAAAACCAAAGAAAAACTCGACTCCAGCGCACGGTCCTACCTATCCCCGCAGGACTGCCCATCCCACCCTCTGCAGGCTGCAGTGCTGCCATGACCCCCAGCGTCCGAGCAAGCAACCCCCACTCCACTCACCTGGAAGAACGTACGACCAGGACGTTCCACTATCAAACCAGATGTCCAAGATATCCTGACTCGGGACATACTCCAGACCATTGGGCCCACTGGCCTGTAAGGAAGATTCAGAGGGCATGAACACCTCCAGGTCACCACAGAAGCGCTCGATACCCGGCAGGCTTCACAGACGGAAGGGCCGGTGACCCTGCTCTCAAGCGGGGCTGCTGAGACACTACCTTGGTGCTTACGAAAGTGAGCGTGAAAGCACATGAGCGTCAGCGCTGGGTGAGGCTCTGGGCTCAATCCCAGTGCAGCCCCCGTCCCAGCCCGAATAATCAGCCACTTCATTAGCCCTCTGCTAATGGAAGCATAAACTCTGCTGATTTTCTGGGAAATCACCTTCTAATGTGGGTTCTGATCTGGAAGTCGACCGGTCAGGCTGACTCACATCGCATGGAATGTGGAGGCGCCTTTGGGGGCCAGGTGAGGGGTGGGAGGTATGGTCCTCAGGCCCAGCTCCATCCATCTGACCCTCCTGACCGTGGGGGCAGGGGCCCAGAGCGCCCCAGCCACACAGGATCCCGCGCAGCCACTCACCGTCCAGGGACTGACCCCACCAACGCCCAGGGACAGACACACAAAGGGTATCCCCAGTGGACGCACACTCACCTGCGACAAGACGTCGGGCGGCAGCAGCTGCTCCGGGGGGAGCGTCCACCAGATGCCGCTGCCCTGCTCCTCCACCAGCTTGGCCACGTGCTCCACGGTCTGGCTGTTCAGGGGACAGAAAGCCAAGCTGTTTGAGTGACCATGGGGACCGACTCGAGCATTTCTCAAAAGAGGAGGTGGCAGTGTCCCCCGTGTGCAGGGTGTCCCCACTAACGTTAGTGCCATCATCGTCAGTCACTGCTGACCTGGGCTGCTGTGTCGCGTCAGTCAGCAGAATGCGGGCAAAGTGACCACAGGGATCCTTAGAGGAAAGCACGTTCCTAAGGGGACAGCACGGGGAACGGACCTTCCAGGGCCCCTGTGTGTCTGGGACCTGCACACAGCTCAAGCCAATAAATAAATGCTAACCCTGAAGTAATCCCACACTGAGAAGATCCAGTTGTTCAATACTTTCCCCAAGCCACACTTCAGGAAACACTCGCCCTCAGTCTGCCTCTGCTGCCACAGCTCTCCTGATGGCCCAGCTTCCTCGAGTCACCTCCAGGGAGGCCAGAGCCACGGCCATGGGCACAAGCAAGACCCTGCAGCCGTTCCTGGTGTCACTTCATCAGCAGGCAGCACACAGACCCTGGGGCATATGATTGAGAACTGCCAGCGACAGTTGTGAAAGCACTTGCCTTGCACACAGCTGACCTGGGTTCAATCCCCCCATCACAAATGGTCCCCTGAAATGCTCCAGGAGTGATCCCTGGGTACAGAGCCAGGAGTAAGCCCTGAGCAGTGCCAGGTGTCTGTGGCAAAAAAAAAAAAAGAACAAAGGCAAGCAAACGAAAAACCACTACCAGCCACAACCTTAGACATCCTGTTGTTTTCTGTTTTTGTTTTGCAGCCATGCCTGACGATGCTCAGGGCTAACTCCTGGCTTCGCCTTCAGGAATTTCTGAATTACTCCTGGAGGGACTCGGAGGCCACAGGGATGCTGGAGTTTGCGCCCTGGCCAGCTTCGAGCAAGGCAAGTGCTCTACTTGCTGCTATCATCACTCCGGCCCCTAGACAGTTATTCCTGTAAAGCAATGACCAAAATGCAGCCCCACAGAGATGCTCAGAGACTCAAACACAATCAGTGCGACTAGCCCTGGCATCACCTTTCTCCCCAGCACACACCGTTAATGAAGCAGCTGGGCTCACTGGAGTCAAGGAGACAGAGTAAGCTTTAAGATACTCCTCTGGATGAAGATACGTAAGGGTTTAACCCGAGTTTGATCACCCCAGATAAAGTGAAGTGTTGATGAAAAGGCTGTGTGGGAAGTGGAACACAATAGATATAAATCAGACTGGTTCCACAACTGAAATTTCAAACTCAAGAAAAGAAAACTGGTAACCTTTGAATAACCAACTGAAAAAGTGTAACATGAAAAAGGATCTATTTAATGAAACTGAAAATAGTAAGAATGCTAAAATGGGCACAAGTCCATATTTTAGTCATATTTAAAATGGACTTTAGCAATAACGATGAACTTGTGATATGAGACCATAAAAATTTTGTGCAATATATACCTAGTTAATGTGGTAATATTTAGTTACATATTACTGTTTTATTTAGTTTGCAGTGAACATTTTATCTGTTAAGAGAACAGGAATATAGGCAATAAAAAAAAATCTGAATAAACCTAATGCTATTCCTCTAAAAGAAATATACAGAGACACTGGCCAGGTATATTCATGCATAACACCGCCAGGAGGATAAGAAATTCTTACCAATTATAAAAATCTCATGAATTATAAAGAGATGATTCTAAATTATGAATGCTACTTGCACTTTCCTTTTTACAAAGCAATTGTAGGTGAAGAATAAAATAAAACTGAGCCAGTTCTAAAGGTGTCGGGAAAGTAACATACTAAGAAGTAAAAACTAGCAGGGAGACACGTAGGCTAGAGGCAGAGCACAGGTCTTGCACGTGTGAGGGTCTGAGTTTGAGGCCCAGCAGAGCACAAAGGGAATCGGAAGACACGTGAACAGCCAATGGTTTAGAGTCACACTGATGCAGATACTCAGATCGAGACGGAGAGCACCTGCAGGCACAGCATGCACGATGCTTCTCAGAACTCTGAGAAAAAGCACTCTGGGGGGCGGGGGGCAGGGAGCAGGGAGGGAGAGAGAAAGTGAGAGAGGGGAGAGAGGAGAGGAGAGAGAGAACTACAGAATACAGTTAATACTAATAAAAACAAGGCTGTGGTAATTAAGTCTTTACTGGGATTTCAAAAAATGCATAAATAACATTTAAGCCCAGTACTTCCTTGTAACACACACAGAGAAATCTGGACAAGCGAAAGCTGTTTACAACGTATGCTCCAATTGAAGCATCTTTCATAAAAGACAGGTGGTAGCTTCATTCACGTTTCTTCACTTTGTGTCACAAAACAGAACTACACCAGCTACTAAGCAGAAGACTGCTGTAATTCAGATCACTCTGAGATGGTCCCCAGTATGTGTGTGTTTATTTGTGCAACACCTGTATAAAATGTTCTTTTTTGGTGTTGGGGCTACACCAAAAAAAAGAAGAGTGGTGTGGAACCTGGTGGTGCTCTGGCGCTGTTCCTAGCAGAAACGAAACTAAAGGCAGCTCTGGAATAAGGAGAACGACATTTGGGATCAAGTTGCCTTTGCCAACACCAAAGGCAAAGCAGAGTGGCGTCCCGGCTGCATGAGGCGACCGAGTGCTCTCTGCCTGCCGCCCCCGCCCCAAGCACTGCCGGGGAACAGCCCCCAGGACACCAAAAGAAGTAAGACGGAGACATCCTCCGATCCAAACAAATCAAAATTCCAGTGTGCAGATGATTTATTTCACAAGGAACTGAGACTGGTTTTTAATATCCAGTGTGCAACATAAGCACATGCTTTCTAACCTAAAACTCAGAGTAAATGACAGTTGATAAAGGTGGGTGAAACCACTTATCGTCACATAATCTCAATGCCTCCACGTTAATGGCGGATTCCATAAAGCAATAAGCCCATCATAAAACTTTGCACTTTATGCAGGGCCCTTATCTGACCACATGCATTCCGTGTTCCTCCTGAGGTCAGTCAGGGAAGACTTCCTGGCAGCAGGAGCCTATCACACCAGCCAATCACTATCAGCCTCCCTATCAACTGGGCCAGGGGTTTATTAGCGAGTGTTTGGGAAGACACACTGGGGCCGGGGAGAAGCTGGAGCTGCCGCCCTCCTGCTTCCTGCTCCCTGTTCCGCAGCCGCGCAGTAACTGAGGCGGGGAAGAAACTTTAGACTAACTTCCCCCCATGTGTTTCTGGAATGAGAATGAGGTAAGAGTTTATTAAATTCTGAAATAATGAAATTTGGTGGTAGGGATTCTGTTCTTGATTCAATCTGAGACTTATTTTAAAGGTGAGCAGAAGTCACTTTGGAGAAAATCTTTAATGAATATTAGCAACCTTCACCAGGAAGGTTCACCAACATTTACATAGAAAAATCTGCTAAAGGTAACACTAAAATGAAAAATTCCTTGCCCCTCTGAGGACGTTTCCAGAGGTCTAGGATTGTTTTCTTTAGCGTGTGCTAACTGATGTACGGACATTATTAAACTGATGGAGCCCATCTGCGATCTCAGTCACAGCTTCCTTCCGAGCTAGCAAATGTTTCTGGACTTTATTTTCTTTCTGTCAAAGGCAGCCCCTGTCTTTACCAGGGCCGGACTGTCTCTGCAGTCACAATGGCACGCCAGCGCCTCAGCGATGCTCCCGAGAGACGTGAGCTGCTTGCTGGGTGGGTAGGGCCAGTTCCGTGAAACAAGCCTACCGGAGTCAGCTTCGCACGAGAGAAGCGGCCTGGGGAGCCCCTGGGGTGGCCGAGTGTAACAGCAACTCCATGTGGACCGTGTCCAAGCCCAGTGGAGATGCTGTTACTCTCGGCGGCTTCCAGCTCGCTACGACCCAGAGCCACGGCGGACAGCAGCTGGGAGCAGCAGCAGGAGAGAGGACACTGGCAGCTGCAGCGCTGGGTCCGACTCCCTCAGGAGACGCGGCCGCCGTCCCCCGGGCTGACGCGGGAGGAGCGGGACACAGGAACATGACCTATGAACTGACAGACAGTGGCTCGCCTGCCTGTCACTTCCATAGGCCAAATTCTGTGGCCCACTGGCACTTCGCGATCCACAGCCACTGTGTAACAGCCACAAACTGTACTGGCTGTAAATAAACATAACCGATGCCTTAGGAAGAAGTGCACGTGTTTCTCTGACAACGCTCATTTCACTGGGCCTACTCAGTCATCAACTGTTCTGCCATTCCACTGTCATGATCCAGGGGCCAAATGGACCAGTTTGTTCTGTTTGCAAATATATGCATTTGGTCCTCTTCAATCACTTGAACAAAATTACCTAAATATCTTTTTTGCTAACCAGTAAAAAAGAATGAGAAACAATGGACAATGGTAGTGGCTTACAAACATTTCCTTGAAAGAAATTCTTTCTTTCTTCCTTTCAAGGAAAGAAAGAAATTTAGTGTGGAACTTTGTGCAGTAACTTGTACAAACTGAACTTAGCTATAATACACCATAGAGATATGAAGGTTTGAGCAGTTTACCTCTAACCAAACCCTAAATTGTAAGAACAAACAAGCAGGAAGGCTTCAAAGTTCAGTGTCTCTGGGAAACTACCACTGAAAGGGCCTGGTCTCTGGCCGCCAGCCAATACTCGGCCGCTGCCAGCCAAGATTCCCCACACCTGGCCCTTCCCAACCTCTCCCCATCCGTGCCGGCCCTGTCCCACTCCCTTCTGTCCCACCCGAACCCTCTCTTCCACAGGCTCTGCGTCCCCCGCCGACTCCCCCACTAGCCACACCTGGCCATCTCCAAGGCCCGCTCACAGGCCACCTTCTCTATGACGGAGGCGAGTGGCTGAGCAATGGCTTAGCACCAGCTAAGGCAGAGCCACGAGCAGCACCGTGTGGGAAGCTGGAGAGGTCTGTGCCGTGAGGAGACTGAGAATACCTAACAGGGAACTCACTGCACCTCAGGGAGGGCAGGGGACCTTACCACCATTTTAAAAACAAAATTACCCAGAATGGAAACATGGCATTTATAAGCAGTAGCATCTGGGAAACCCAGCCATGCTGACAAGGAAAGGCATCATTTCTTTCTGTGGTGGTGAAGAAGGGGCCATTCCCTGGTACAAGGATGGGGGGGAACGGGACACTAAGCCTGGTGTCTGGCAGTACAGAGGAAGCCCGAGGGAGCGGGGATGGAACCCAGATTACCCACATGGGAAGCACTGCTCCAGCCCGGAGCAGGGCAGCTGCCACAAGCCCCCCCATCGTGTGTGTGTCTGACCCCAACATCTCAACAATGGAAGGGGGCAAGGGAGAGAGCAGGGGCCAGAGGTGCTCTCAGGTATTTCTGGACACAGCTGGAAAACACCCCGAGCCTGGAATGTGGCCCCTCAGGGTGGCCAAGACCCCCCACCTGCACCCCCACGAAAGAAGAGGGCAAAGGGAAGGGAAGGGGAATTCAAGAAAGAAGAAAGAAAGAGTCCAACTACATGCTAGTAGGGTCCCATATCCGGAGAGACTGTCTGCAGCAATGCTGGGGTGAGAGCGAGCCAGCCTCGGGCCAGAGCACCGCCGAGTCTCCACAGCACCAGGCTGCAAGGGGCATCCAGGAGGCTCTCCAGGGGCCAGGGAGGGAAGGTGGGCAGGAGGGGGTCTCCAGGGGTAGGGTGGGGGGAAGTGGACACTGGTGGCAGGTGTGGTGCTAGAAGGTTCCATGCACAGAAGCCTACTACTGTGAATCACAGTCACTCCATACAAATAGAAAAAAGGGAAATTAAAACTTCCCCTACACCCCTCAAAAAAGTCATTATATGGGGGCTGGAGCAATAGCACAGCGGGTGGGGCGTTTGCCTTGCACTCGGCCAACCCAGGTTCGACTCCCAGCATCCCATATGGTCCCCTGAACACCGCGAGGGGTGATTCCTGAGTGCAGAGCCAGAAGTAACCCCTGTGCACTGCCAGGTGTGACCCAAAAGAAAAAAGAAAAAAAAAAGTCATTATATGAAGGGATCTTTGTAAAATGTGTTTTCGTTCTCCCTAAAAGACCTTAATTTGAAAATATTTCTTTAATCTATGTCAGGATTTTCCAGCTCACTGTTTTTCCAATCTGGAAGATTCATGACTAGGAAAGCTGAAAAACGTAGGGCCATACCTGTTGATCAAGAATTCATCTTTGGTTTTATGAAGGAACACGGGAATTGGAACGCCCCAAACTCTCTGCCTTGATATACACCAGTAAGGTCTCCTGTCCACCATGTCCACCATGGCATTCTGTGCTGACCCAGGAATGAATTTCACTTTCTTTAAGACTTCCTGCAACAGATTCACAAGGCAGGTCCAATGAGAGAAGGCAGAGCAAACTGTGTATGCTGTCCTTATTTATCCTAAATATGCTCTTATTCTGGATGTTCATGGTCATTCACATGTGTCCTGTCTCCATGAGACATCAAAGTAAAAAGTCCCTTGCTAGATTTCAGAGCAAATCAAGCATCACTGACCCAGACCCAACCAAGAGCAGATGTTAAGGCGACAGGCAGGGCCTTGCACGCAGCTAACCCAAGTCTGATGCCCAGACCACCAGGAGTGACCCCTAAACCAGAGCAAAGGTAAGTCCTGAGCACGGCTGGGTGTGGCCCGAACAAACATAAAGAATCAAACTTGTCTTTAGCATCAGATTTTAATACTCTATAACCAAAAACCTGTGCAGAGCTGGCAGACAGATTTTAGCATTTATAAGTGACCAGAAAAAGGTTTCTCAGGGAGGCCAGAGAGATAGTACAGCAGGCAGGGTGCTTGCCTTTTACACACTGACTATGGTTCAATCTGTGGCATAGTATGGTCGCCCAAGCAGAGCCAGATGCAACCCGACTGTGGCTGGGTGTGGCCCAAAAACGAAGAAAGGTTTCCAACAAATGTAAAAATAAAAACAGAGGGGCTGGAGCAATAGCACAGCGAGTCCAGAATTTGCCTTGCATGCAGCCGTCCCAGGCTCGATTCCCAGCATCCCATATGGTCCCCTGAGCACCGCCAAAAGTAATTCCTGAGTGCAGAGCCAGGAGTAACCCCTGTGCATCGCCAGGTGTGACCCAAAAAGCAAAAAAAAAAAATAAATAAAAATAATAATAAAAACAGAAACATACCATCCTTCTCACAGATGTCTACTTAAGAAACAGAGTGGGAACTGCTCTGCTCTGTGCTGGGAAGGCTCCGGAGGTGAGGCCAAAGCGGCATTCAGCACAGCACGAGATCCAGCTCCAGGCGCAAGGCCAAGCCATCTTTATATCTGGTCACGTTAACAAATCCTTACAATCTGTCACTCGGGAAAACCAGGCTGAGATACACAAATAGGAGCCTTTAGAACACCAGCTAGAAAGCACTCGGTAACTCAGAGCAAGACCCTGCGACCGGGTCCTGGCTCCTTCTGGGAGCATACCCCTCTGAGAAGCTGCCGAGAGCATCCTGTCTGAACAGATGAGGACCTGAGCTTCTCGAAGGTCTAGTAACTCATTACACTCAGCTCTGCCTGCGTCGAGACCACCTGCACAGCTCCAGGCAGCAAAGAGAGGAACTTCCAAGAAGGGCACCCCTAGCTCTCTCCAGAGCCCGCCCCTCCAGGCCCTGGGGAAGCACATGTCCCCTGCTGAGGCACCGCTAGCAGGATGGGTCCGTACCTTGGCAGTGCTCTTAATGTCTGCGATGTTTACGAACCACTGCTTGCTGGCACGAATAATCACTGGTTTCTTAGTCCTCCAGTCATAGGGGTAGCTGTGCACCAACTTCTCCTCTTTCAACAAATTCTTTGCAGCTTGAAGCATCTTTATAACTTAGCGGGAGGAAATGCCAGCAACAACAGTATCAGACATGATGTGAAAATATAATGAAGATCCTAAATACTCTAAACTCCCAGGGAGCACTAAAATCTGAGCAAGCAGGTGAGAATAAGAGTAGCCACTACCAGGACTGGGGAGACAATTCAAAGGCGGAAGCACATGCTTTGTAAGCAGGAGGTCCAGGTTCCACGAGTACTGAATATGCTGGGATGGCCCCTGGCACCACCAGACAGGATCCAAACAAGCAAAACATTTCCACTACCAGATATCAAAGTATGGCTATGAATTCCCTGGCCAAAAAATAAAAAGACAAAAAAGAAAAAGGAAAAGTAAAAAGTGAGATGATATTCTCATTATCTAAAATTCTACATCCAAATTCAGATTCCAAATCTTTCGTACCATGAATTGGAAAATGGTTTCTAGGTAATTCAGAAGAAACCAGGGAGAGTGGTTGAATTCTACACCCCCAAAAGACAGTCTCAAACCCTAACTCCTAGTTCCTGTGCATGGGACCAAATGTGATTGAGATAAGGTCAAAGCAGGTCAGAGAGAACCCTAGAGCCAACCTAGAGTCTGTGTACAAAGATCCACAGAGAAACAAAAGGGCAAAGAAAGCCCCGTGACGAGGCCAGAGTGGAATGAAGCCGTTACGAGCAGAGGTGTGTCAGGGTTAGCTGGAGCCCCCGCAGCTAGAAGAGTGAGGCCGGGTGCCTCCAAGAGCTCCCAAGGGTGCACGCCCTCCACCCCCCACACCCTCATTTCAGCCTTTCAGCCCTGAAGCCATCAGAGAATCCGTTTCTCTGGTCATCAGCCACTAAGTTCCTTGTGACTTTTCCAGAGGTCCTGGGAGTCACACACTGACCGAGTTAGGCCTGAGTCTTCACTGGGACACAGACAGGATTCCTGAACCCTGAGGCCAGTCACACTAAATGCCAGCAACAATAACACCGGACATGACGTGAAGGGCCTAAGGGCATGAGAGCCACTGGTGAGCCACCGACAAGCCTCCCAAGGGCTGCAGGGAGTGGACCCCCTGCTCAATGTGCTCCTCCCGGGCTTGTCTGCAGACCCGTCTTTGAGCGGCCATCCTCAAAGCCTACTGTCCCCGCTGACCACTTGGTCTGCTCAGCAGACAATGTAGTGAGAGATGGAAAAAAGCTGGAAAAAACCCAGTCTCCTCCACAAACCACACAACTAGGTGACCAAAGAAAACACGGTCTGGGGGCTGGAGTGACAGTACAGTGGAGAGGGCGTTTGCCTTGCACGTGGCCGACCCCAGTTCAATCCCCAGCATTCCATATGGTCCTCCACGCACCGCCAGGAGTGGTTCCTGAGTACAGAGCCCTAAGCATTGCTGGGTGTGACCCAAAGAGCAAAAACAAAAAAGAAAACACAGTCTGAGTTTTCTGAGTCTGTGCAAGAGTGAGTGAGAGGGGAAGGAGGCGGCGAGGCTTGTTAGCTGCTTTGCAGAAACATGGTCCATGACATGAGCAGGACCAATACTCACCCACATCAGTCCCCTCTGTGAGGACACCCTTGTTTCTGAGCTCAGAACCCGCAGTATCCATGAAAACTCCATCTTCATTCACCAAACAATCCTGAAAAACACAAAAGCACCACTTTAGATGAGTAAAATGAAACACCAAGATATTTTACTTTACAGCAATAAAAGGCAAAACACACAAAACATCTTGGCAGTGTCTTATCTTTCACAGCACTGAAAACTTAGATCCTTTGATTTGGTCTTTAAGAACTAGTGAACTGACACACTTAAGTCATCTAAGGCAAATTCGTTCATCAAAGTGCATGCCTAAGGTGGAATGAGGACAATACAGACAAGGAACACCTTTCCCTCAGTCCCCGCTGGTCTGCAGCTAAGGCAACACCACTGGGATTACTCACACATGCCTGTTGCTCTGAATGTGGCTCAGGTGACATAACACGATTACAATAGTGGGAACTTTCGTGGTTCTGGCACACACTCATGACACCTCCCTTTACACTTGTGCTATCCCTCCATCCCTCAATACTCTTCAAGTCTGACATGGTGTTGATCTCAAGCTAATCCTAAGAACTCTTTTGTGATTGGTATGAATGACACTTTCAAGTACTGCATAAATCCAAGCATTTCACAACGCAGCTTCAGTTTCTCGTGAAAACACAAATGATATTTGCATGCACCACTTTCATTCTGCACAAGCAATAATGAACAACAGTACCAGGGGCAAGTCATGCTGTGCAGCGACGCTGTAATCGTCCATGCCATGAGCCGGGGCTGTGTGGACCAGTCCTGTTCCCTTTGTCATGGTCACGTGATGTGCAGGCAGAAGAGGAGACTCTTGGTCAGGAACTAAAGGGTGAGCACAAGTGCTTCCTGCCAAGTCTGCACCTGCGGAGCCAGAAAATTGCACCCAAGAATCAGTTCAGCCGGCAGTGCCCCTCTCACAGCAGCAAGCACCAGAGCGAGGTCCAGACAGGCGCTCCAACAGGCTGGGCCTGAGTTCCAGGCCCCTGACCGTGCTCTGTGACCTCCAGTGATCTGTAGAAGACTGAGCCACTATGGTTCCTATCTTCAAACCATAGGTGAGACCTAGTTCACGTGCTCAAAATATTTTATGCATTTTGAGCACAGCAGTACTTGCCACAGAGGAAATGCTTTAAAGTATTAACAACTATTATAACAATTCAAATGAGACCAAGAAAACTTCTCATTTCTTAAAGCTACATAGTGCTCTTACCATGATGTGATGCAAAAAACAAAAACAAAATAAGACTTCCCTTTATAAGTCCAAAAATACTGCTTACTGACAATTCTTTTTTGATTTGCTCTGTTTGTAGTGATGCTGGAAGTCAAACCCAGAGCCACATTCATGCTCTAGTGGTGAGCCAATAGCCAGCCTGATGGCTGGGCGCACGCCTCTGAGCAGCGCCGGGCACTGAATGATGCCTCCCGGTGGCTCTGCCTGTCAGAACAGTCTCGGCTCCTCACCTGGAAATGTTGAGATAACTTCCATTGTGGTTTCCAAAGAGGAAGCAACAGCAGATACTTTATCTTCAGCCAGTATGTAGAAGTCACCAGATTTGGAACATTTCACCACAACATAACTAAAACAAAATTCAAAAAGAAAATTGCTAAGAATATAGAAAAGCTACAGATGTTTTAAATGTTTTACATAATTTTAAGAAAAACTAACTTCAAAAAGGCACTACTTTGGAGGGCAGAGTGACAGTGCAGCGCATAGGGTGTTTGCCTTGCACACAGTCAACCAAGTCCGATTTCCAGTACCTCACACAGTCTCCTGAGCACCATCAGGGAGAGCCCTGAGCACAGTTCCAGGAGCAAGCCTTTTGAGCACTGCCAGATGTGGCAAAAAAAAAAGGTACTCTTCTAACCCCTCATAATTTAAAAACTGAAAACTTATGTCTTAAATGAAATCATCTGAAGCTGAATTGCAGCTACATAAATAACATAGTGTTGAAATTCCCTGTTTCAAGAGAGAAGTAAGGAAAAAATTAAATCACAATAATGATAATGAGAGAATGAGCCTTGTTTGCACACAAAACAATTCATTCCTAATGGGCTTCAGAGACAGGACAGGAGGGAAGGCACTGGCCTGCATGAGGAAACCCGAGTTTACTGCCCAACACCACACATGGTCTCCCAAGCACCAGGAGGGCTTACTCCCGAGAACAGAGCCAGGAACACAGCCCCTAACCAGCAGTGGGCCTGGACCAAAACCACCCCCACCCCCACCCTCAACCCCCACCACATCAGATGCATCAGTAAACCTACTTTGATTCGGGCTTATAACAAACAGCCTGATTGGCTGGAATTGTCCAAGGCTGAGTGGTCCAAATTAAGAAACTAATACGAGATGCGCTATCTGTGAAAATCAAATTTCAAATGTATTAGTAAGTGTTATAATTATGTCACTTTCATAAACTCGAAAAACAAAGAAACCTTACCCAGAAGAGATTCCAGCTTAGGGGCAGGTTTCAGCAGAGGGAATCTGACGTACACCGACCGGCTGACGTGCTCAGGGTTATACTCGAGTTCGGCTTCTGCCAAAGCAGTCCTGGAGTTGAAAAGATACCACAAGTGAATACATGAAGGGCTCTCAAAATTCTCTGCTCTACTGCCAAGAACAAACAAATACCTTGATGATGGAGACCAAAACACGGGCTTGTAAGATCGATAAATCAAGCCCTAAAAGGGGAAAAAATGTATATTTAAAAGCTGAAATTGTCTAGTACATTATTAGTACACTCAAAGGGGGGGGGGGGAAATTCATCACCTTCTTATACAGTTGGTAGAAAGTCCTTAACTGTTTGGCCTCATATTTTCCATCAAATGTATAGTAGCAATTATTCCAGTCTGCCATTATTCCCCAACGAATAAATGCGGATTTCTGTTTCTCAATTGCTGCTTCAGCAAATGCTCTGGCTAAAAAAAGACCAAGAAAGAAAAAGCTTTTGAAAACCAACAAATTCAAATTCTTAAACGTGGGGCTGGAGAAATAGTGCAGTGGGTAGTGGGCTAGTTTTGCATGTGGCCAACCCATGTTCGATCCCCAGGACCCTAGATGGTCTCCTGAGCCCATCAGGAGCGACCCCTGAGTGCAGAGCCAGGAGTTAAGCCCTAAGTAAAACAAGGAATGTTTCTCATGTAAAATAAGAAATCGTAAAACTATACTTTCAAAACCTAAAATTTTGCTAGTCTTCTGTATCCAGACAGTGGTGATATACTTAGAATGAAAAACTTTCCCTAAGGGCCAGGCATGTGACTCAGTGGTAGAGCACAGACCTTGCATGAATGAGCCCCACACAGGAAAACAAACAAAACCCAACTTTCCCCCCTTATATTAAAAAGCCAGGAAATAATAAGCCAGGCCGGATGTGGCCGAGGGGCTGGAGCACACGCTCTGTACATGGGCATTTGCAGTGGGAGCTGTGAGTGGAGGCCCTGGGGTATGGTGCCAAGCACCCGAGTATGGCCCCCAAAACAGAAAAAGGGAAAAAAGATGTCAGAAAATAACCATCACCTGATTATAGAGGCAAACATAAAATCAGCAAGTATAATCTAAGCCACTGATAACCTGTTCCACAAGTACAAACTCTTCCCACCATAACCCAACAGACAACGGCTGGGCTACTAAGAACATAATTACTCCTGATCAAAGCTACTGAAAGGAAAACAAAAATCAAGAAAAAGGAGAAGAAAATAAGGAATTAACAAAAAATCATTTTTAAAAAAGGAGAAAAATGGCCAATAAGAAAGGAATCCAGTCACAGAACAATCTGGGACACGGAGAAGCAGAGCCACACCGCAGGCAGGGACAGGGAAGGCGGTGAGCACCCGGCAACAGGGGGAGTCCTTGGCACTGCTCCAAATCTGAGGGTCCATGGCACCACCTCATAGCCCTTGGGGCCCCAAGCATTACCTCACACAGCCTAGGTGGTCTCTAGGGCACCAAACAACGCTCAGAGGTCCCGATCACCCTCACTCTAGCACGACCTCACACAGCCCATGGGAGCGTAGCAGCACCTACACAGCCCAGTGGGTTGCTAGAAGCACATCACACAGCCCAGCGGACCCCAGCACTACCTCACACAACCTAGGAGACCACAGGCACCACTTCAAACAGCCCAGGGGGTCCCTAACACCACTTCACACTGTCTATAAGGGCTCCCTAGAAGCACTAACAGCGCAGAGATTCCCTAGCACCACATCACACAGCTCAGGGGTCCCTGGTACCACCTAAGAGCTCAGGGTGCCTACATCACCACTTCACACAGCACAGAAGGGGCCCCTAGCACCACTTACACAACTCAGCAGGTCCCTAACAACACTCACATAGCTCAGAGGGTCCCTAGAACCACGCCAAATACCTCGGAGAGCCACAGCATCAGCACACACAGCTCAGGGGTCTCTAACAAGATCTCATAAAAGTCAGGGGTCCCTAGTACCACCACACAAAACCCAGGGATCCATAGCACAAACTTACACAGCTCAGGGGACACAAGCATCAACTCACATGGCCAAAGAGGCCTTAGAACACCACACGCAATTCAGGGGCACAAGCACCACCACACAGATAAGGGGGTCGTAGCATCACCTGACAAGGCTCAGGGGGCCCTAGCACCACGGACCAAACTAGGGGGACCTAGAATCACTAGAGACAGCAATAAAAAATAGCACTTTTTTTTTTTTAGCTTTTGGGGTCACACCTGGCAATGCTCAGGGCTGACTCCTGGCTCTGCACTCAGGAATTACCCCTGGCAGTGCTCAGGGGACCATATGGGATGCTGGGAATCAAACTCGGGTCGGCCTCGAGCAAGGCAAACGCTCTACCCACTGTGCTATCGCTCCAGCCTCCACAAAAACAGCACAATTTTAAAAAGCACAAAGGGCTCCTAATAACACTTACACAAGTCAGAGGTTTCCCAGCACCACGTACACAGCTAAGGGGATACCTAGCGGTGTCTCACAGGGCTCACGGGATCTGCAGCATGCCCACCAGCTCAGGGGGCCCAACACCACCTCACACCACCTCATACAGCTCAGTGGGCCATAGCAGCACCACACAACTCAGGGTCCTAGCACCACCTCACACAGCTCATTGGGTCCCTGGCAGCACTTCACAAAGCCTAGAAGGGACCCCAGCACCACTTACACAGCTAACGGGCTCCTTAGTGCCTCACAGGAGAAAAGGAGAAAAATGGCCAACAAGAAAGGAATCCAGTCACAGGGGGTCTCTTAGCACAACCTCAGCAACTCAGGAGATTCTAGCACCACCACACATAGCCCAGGGGCCCCAGTAACACAGGAGAGCAAATGGGGTCCCTAGCACCATTTGACACCGCCTAGAAGGGTCCCAGCACCACTTCACATAGCCTAAAGGGCATTAGGCTCAGCAGCATTTACACAGCAAATGGGGTCCCTAGCAGTGCTGCACAGAGCTCAGGGGGTCCCTGGAACACCCTCAACCAGCTCAGGGGGCCCTTACACCACCTCACACAGCTCAGTAGGTCCCTAGCAGCACTTCATACAGCAAATATGGACCCCCCAGCACCACTTTCACAGCTAATAGGGTCCCTAGCAGCGACTCACAAGCCCAGGCGGTCCCTAGGACAACCTCAGCACCAGCACCAACACACACAGGCCAGGGGCCCTGCACTGCCTCCTAGACTCGAGAAATACAGAAATATCACCAACATACAGAGCAAATGGGGTCCCTGGCACCATTTCACAGAGCCTAAAAGGGCCCCTAGCAGCACTTAACAACTCAGAGGGTCCCTAGAACCACTTCATAAAAATTACAAGGGGACAAGCACCACTTACACACCTAAGAGAAAATGAGGTTCCTAAAACCACTTCACACAGCCTGTAAGGGCTGCGAGCACTGCGTCCATAGCTCACAAGGTTGACAGCAAACTCTCAAACAGCTCAGGGGCCCTAGCACCGCTTCCAGAACTCAGCGGAACCTTGCATCACCATATAAAGCAAACGTGGCCCCTAGCACCCCTGCACAGAGCCTAGAAGGGATAACAGAATCAGAGGGTCCCTAGCAGGACCTCCAACCTCAGGGGCCCTAGTACCACCAGATATGGCCCACTGGTACCTAGAACAAAGTCACACTCAAGGGACCCTGCATCACCATAGCAAGGAGTCCCTAGCACCACTTCCCAGAGTTCAGTTCCTATCACCACAAAAAAAACAATTAAGGCCCCCACCACTGTTCACACGGTCTATATGGGCCTTCAGAACGATGATACAGCTAAGACGGTCCCGAGCAGTGCCTCACAAGCTCAGGGGGTCCCTAGCAAAACCTCACATAGCTCGGGGTGCCCTAACACCACCACACACAGGCCAAGGTCTCTGCACCTCCTCCTAGACACACTGGGCCCTAGCACCAAAATACAGAGCAAATGGGGTCCCTGCACAATTGCATACAGCCTAAAAGGGCCCCTAGCTCCGCTTACCCAACTCAGAGGGTCTCTAGCACCACTTTACATAGCCTAGAAGGGACCCCCAGCACCACTTACACAGCTCAGAGCAAATGGGCTCCCTAGAACCACTTCACACAGCCCCTTTGGGACCCCTGCCAATACTTCCATAACTCACAGGGTCCCGAGCACAATCGCAAACAGTTCAGGGGGCCCGAGCACCACCACACAGAACCCAGCGGAACCTAGCACCCCGTAGAAAGCAAATGGGGTCCCGAGCACCACTTCAAATAACCTACAAGGGCCTCAAGCACCACTTAAACAGGAGACCCCTCGCACCACTTATCACAGACCAGGGTTCACAAACACCAGCACTCCCTCCCGGGGCCCCTCGCACCAGCACATACCACCTGACACAGCCAACAGGTGGACCCTAGCACCCCTCAGACTGCTCAGAGGTTGTTAGCACCACCAAACACAAGCTCAGGACTCCCTAGCACCACCTCACATCACTCAGGGTGCCCTGAGACCCTCACACAAGCTCAGAGGGTCCCCAGCACCATCACACAGCTCAGGGGCTCCCTAGTACCACTTCACACAGCTTGTAAGGAGCTCCTAACACACTAACCCAGCACAGAGTCCCATAGCACCTCACACAACTCAGAAGGCCCGTTGCACCATCTCACAGGGCTCTGGGGGTCCTAGCACCACCACACAGAGCCCAGCGGTCCCTGGCACCACCTCACACAGTTTAGAGGACACTAGCACCACCTAGCACAGCTCAGGTTCCTTAGCACCACCACACACATAATAGCTTACACCAGCACACGCAAGGTCAGAATCCCTAGAACCACCTCACTCCACTCAAGGTGCCCTAGCACCCTCACACAAGCTCAGAGGGTCCCAAGCCATACTCACGCAGTTCAGGTGGTCCCTAGTCCTGCCTAATACAGTGTATAAGGGGCCCCTAGAACCACTAACACAGCTCAAAGGGTCTCTAGCAGCACGTCACACAGTTCAGGGGGTCCTAGCACCACCACATACAGCCCAGGGGTCCCTAGCACCACTTCAGAGTTCAGGGGGCCCTAGCACCACCACTCACAGCAAAGGGGGTCGGTAACCCCATTTCACACAGCCTATAAACGGCCCCTAGCACAACTACCATAGCTCACAGGATCCCTAGCACCAGCACACAATGCACGGTGCGTAGCCCACCTCCCACTGCTCAAGGGAGCCGAAGCACCACCACACAGAGCTCATGGGGCGCTAGCAGCACCTCACACAGCTCAGGTGGCCTGAGCACCACCACACACAGATCGGGGGCCATACAGCACCACACACAAGCTCTGGGGGTCCCAAGCATCACCTCACACCACTAGGGAAACCTATCCTCCTCACTCGTGCTCAGGGGTCCCAAGCACCTTCACACAAGCCAGAGGGAGGGTCCCATGCCCCAGCACACAGCCCAGGGGTCCCTATCACTAGCACACACAGCCCTAGTGCCACTTCACAACCCAGGGGTTCCCTAGTACCACCTCACACAGCCTAGTGAGCCCCTGGTACCACTTCACAGAGTCTAGGGGTACCCAGCACCAACACATAGTCCTGGGGCCCCTAGCACCACCAAACATGACTTCACACAGCCTATAGGGGGCCCCAAGCACCACTTCACACGGCTCAGATGTCCTCACCACCACACACAGACAAGGGGAGCCCAGCACCATTTCACACAGCTCAGTAGGCCTAGACTACCTCATACAGCCCAGGGTGGCAAACAGCACTAGGGTTGCCAGCACTGACCCCCAAGGTCCAACCCCGACTGCAGAGTGGCCCACAGCACTAGGGTTCACAATACTGACCCCTGAGGTCCAACCCCGACTGCAGAGTGGCCCACAGCACTACGGCTCCCAGCACTGCACCCCTTCCCAGCTGCAGTGGGTCCTTTGTGGTTCCTTATCAGTGCATTATTGGGAATATCAGGAATGACTGCTACTACTATCAGAAGAGAAAGGAAAGGGAACACACACCTGAATAGGTAACAAGGCCGGGCCAAAAAATAAGTAAGAAGCAAAAGCATCACTTCACGAAGAATGAAGACTATAGAACAGAGATTAGCCTTAGAAAGGCTCCCAGATCTCCCCTCTGATGATGAAATGTCAGTTCTTTTTTTTTTTTTTTGCTTTTTGGGTCACACCTGGCGATGCACAGGAGTCACTTCTGGATCATGCACTCAGGAACTACTCCTGGCGGTGCTCGGGGGACCATATAGGATGCTGGGAATCGAACCCGGGTCGGCCTCGTGCAAGGCAAACGCCCTACCCGCTGTGCTATCACTCCAGCCCCTGAAATGTCAGTTCTAATCAGCAAAATTCAGCTGAATTCTCCTGGACTGCAAATGGTTTACAACAGATCTCAAGATAACAAAAATCAAAGAACAGACGTTGTCTCTGATAAGCCCTCCTTCAAAAAGTCAGCATCTACAGGTACTATTTTAAAAAAGAAAACGATTTACCTTTCTCCCTGATTTCCACGGGTGAAAGATTCTGAGCTTTGGCACCGAGTTCTGCTAGTACTTTTATTTCAATGGGCAGCCCGTGACAGTCCCAACCTGGGACGAAATGGATTTTTGCCCCTTTCATCATATGGTACCGATTGGCTATGTCTTTCAAAATCTGCAAAGATAAAATGAGAATCACATGACAGACGGCTTAGAGTCCTTCTTTGCAGGGTGGGGCAGTGTGGAGGGGCCTGCTACTGGGAAGCAGAAGAAGACAAGGGGGGGGAGCCCCAAGACACTCATCCCAGCAAGCAAGGCCACTCGGTGCCCACTCGGCCAGCTGAGCGGGGCTCCGTGCTGTGCTGGCAATCAAACTCAGGTTCCCAGACACAGAGAGCATGCAGACGGCCCCCGGCATCTCCACAGCTTTTCCTCTCTTCTATCTCCCGTTCTTCTTGGAGGGGCGTTACTCCTAGCAGCGACGCTGTGGGGCCGGAGCTAAACCAAGCCTCCTGCATGCATGTGCTCCAGCCCACTCTCTCTGGACCCAGCCCCCTTCTTCTTTGTGGGTGTTGGACAGTAAGCAGAAGCTGCTCAGGGTACTCCTGGCCACGGTGGGGAATCTTGTGGTAACTGAGGTGGGACTTGGGTTGGCCACACTCCAGACAAATGCCTTAATCCCTGTACTACCTTTTCTTTTCTTCTTCTTCTTTTTTTTAAATGTAGGAGTACTGCTATTTATGCAGTGCCAGGCCCTTTTCTTAACATTTTAAAACACCAAGCAAGTCATAGTAGGCTCAGGGAAATAATGAAGCAGAAAACCTCCTTTCTGCAATGAGGAACTGACCACCAAGAAGGCAAGGTTTGAATCCTTTTCTATACTCAGTAGAAAATGATATCATGCAATAAAATTTTTGCTTTGCAAAAGGAAGGCATGTGGAAATAACTGCTCTACTTGGCAAAAAAATGCGTTCTCTTGGGGTTTTCTTTAGAAGGTGCCAAATAACTTAAAAAACTCAAGGAGAGAAAAATAAGATGATTTTATTAGCCTGATAGAGGTGAGGACAACTTAGAAAGGATAGGGGCGAGCTGAGATACAGTTTGTGCTAAATCTGTTTGTTACCTGGAAGGACCCCAGCACTAAACTACTACCATTAAGCTACTCAAGCATCCTGACCTTTGCCAAAGAAAGCAAAGAGAAAGTCTGTGTGTCACCCACGGGAGTCAAGTTTAGTCCTTAAAGGAATCTGGAGCTCTCACTCAATTCATTTAATATTTAAAATCAAGCCTGCAGCCACCCCTAAAAAGCAAACAAAATCAAAACCTAGTCAGGATATGCAGATAACCCAAGTACAGCCAGCCTGGGTCTCTGTCCCAAGCTCATCAGAAGGGAACCTGCCAAGACCAGAACTGTTCCCGGCTGCTCTCCAGAACCTCTGGAGCTCACCTAATTCTTTCACACCCCACATGCAACCAAGTGCAATTGATTCCACCTTTGAAATTGACCCAGATCCAATTGTTTCTCCATGGGACCTTCCTGCCTCTCCAAAGCATCTCTCCGGATATACTAAAACACTGCCTTGACTGGGCTCCCCTACTCACAACCCCTCTACTGTCAGCCTACAGCTAGCACTGCAGCACAACAAGACCTGACTAAGACAAATCCAGAGAGACAGGACAGCGCTTATGGTGCTTGCTCTGCCCATGGCCAACCAAGGTTTAGTCCCCATCATCATGTTGTCCCTTGAACACCACTGGGTGAGGCCCCAGAGAACCCCTGCAAAAGACATACAGGTCATTGATACTGCTACTTAAAAATCTTCTACTGGCTTCTCATTACATTCAGAGTAAAATCTCAAATGCTTCTATCAGCCACTGAAATCTAGCTCCTTTGCCTTCTCTAGCCTTGGCTAATACACCCATTTCCTGCTTCAACAACCGCACTATTCCTCCAGCACATGCTGGAAACGTGCAAGGTCTCTACACCCGGCTTTTCCCGCCTCCCCTGCACACTATCTCCCACGACCCCAGCAGCGGGAATGGACACCTGGACAATCCCACTAGAACTGCCACTGGCCCAAGCAGCCCCTCTGGCTCCCTCGTAGCCCTAAGAGCAGTTTCAGTGTCCACGCTGTCCACTAAAGCGAACCCCATTGACTGGGAGGAAAATATGAAGGTGTGGGTTTCTCACCGTGCTAACTGCTGGGGGAGGTCCAAAAGCACGGCCCCAGCAGAAGCCGTGATCTAGTCTCAGCCCACCACCTTCTCTCCCATTATCCACACTCTGCCCTCGCGTCCTGACCACGTCCAGACCCACCTCCAAACACCAACAACACAACGGAATTTAGGTTTCAGTGAAAGAATGTGGTGAAGGGAGACAAATCTTCAGTGCACAGAAACTCTCTAATTCACCAACACATTTCGCTTTTCTTTCCTCGACTAGGACATACATTCCTTAAGATAAGGCTTGGACTCAATTTTGTTCACAGCTAGTCCCAGAACCTACAATGATGCCTGGCATGGAGCAGCTGCTTGGAAATCACTTATTGAACATTTACTCTGGCAAATATAATTATTTTTGCCAGAGTAATATATTTGCCAGAGTAAATGTCGGCTCAAGGCACATACCAGCAATGTTTTTTTTTTTTTAAACTATAGTCAACCTTCTGTTACCAAATGGATTCCATGGGACATCAGAAGACCGCGTGGCCGCCCACCAACTAGATGGTCAGATTTCTTCGTCAAATCCCTGAATGAACAATTTGAGGCTCTTCCTGTTCCTGGAGCAAGCAAATATCATTGGGCTGCACTAGCACGCGACAGGGACAAATGGAGACATTACTGGCGCCCGCTTGAGCAAATCAAAGATCAAAGGGATAACAAGTGATACAAGTGATTCAACCTTCTATGGCTACTTCCAACTCAGACTTTAATTTTAGGTGCCACTGCAAATTTACAACAGTATCACAGAGTCCAAATACAAACTTCTGTAAAGTCCACCCAGGAAAGTTTCTCTCACGTAATTACCTTATTTAAAGCATGTCCCACATGAGGGTCACCATTTGCATAAGGAGGTCCATCATGAAGACAAAATTCCTTCTTTACTTTCCTTTCTCTTTGCCATGAATAAAGTTCTGAAAATCCACATTTCTGTTTAAAAAAAAAAAAATCCTGTAAGTCCCGAGTCTTACCTTTTGGGCGGCCACATCTAGCAGTCCTCTGCGGACCATGTGGTAGTGGGATCAGATGCAGCCGAGGACATGGTCAGCCTGCACGCCAGCCCTTAGAATGACTGGTTAACCTTAAATATAAGCCAGCATTTGCTACTTCTCATCTTATTCCAATCTGTCCAAAATGAATGAAGTTTCTTCTTGGTGTTTTGGATTTTTGGCTGCAATGCTGATGTGACAGGTTGGCCATGTACAAGGCAAGCCCTACTATGGCTCTGGCCCAGCAAAATGAAAGAAGTTTCTAAGCATGCATCTAAGGGGCCAGAGAGCACTCAACAGGCGGAGCTCTGGCTGTGCATGCAGGAAGCCAGGGTTGCATCCCTGGCACTGACACTGTATGGAAGTATCCCTCCCCCTCCAACCCCCAGCCCCAGGACCACAGGGAACTCCCAACACTGCAAGAAGTGGTCCCAAAACTAAAAATATATGAGAAGCCACCACGTTAAGCTTTGTGCAGTTTTGTGGGGTTATTTTGGTTGCTGTTGGTTTGGGTTTTTGTTTTGGGGCCACACCAGGTGTGCTCACGGCTTACTCCCAGAACACTCCTGGCAGGGCTCCATCCTGTCCCCAGGGACCCCAGAGCACCAAACAGGAGGAGGTGCTCCAGGCCAGCAGTGACAGGTCTGGGGGTTAAAAAAAATATATTAATAATTAATTCAAAGCACGGCGCCTGGGAGTGCACTGGAAGGGCTGCACACACATTTTCAACGCAGGAGGCTTGGGTTCAATTCCCGCATCCAATGTCCCCCCAGCCCTCCGCGGGGTGTAACCCCCAAACAAAATCAAACCCAGAAAGAAAAAGCAAAATTTCCGTCTAAATGAAGGAGATGGAGGCAGAGTTGCTAGGGGCGAGGGGTGGGGATATTCAGATTTTTGGCTGCACGATATTCAGATATCAGGCCCACGACCGATCCTTTCAACGACTCAAGTCACTGGGCACCCGCTGATCCCATGACCTCAAGCTGCCACCTTGTTTCAGGACGGAGTGCTCGTACGTGCACGTGCTCAGGTCCACCGCTTTCTGCAAACCACTGGGGAAAGTCCAAGCCCGACCGGGGTGCTTAAGCTGACAGCGGGGCACCTTCAAAGCGGGGCTCCAAGAATTCCGTCCCGGGGCGGTCACCGCCCCGCCCTCCCCACAGGCGACCCGGTTTGCACGGGAGCTCACGGTACCCACCGCTCACCCCAGGGCTCCGAGCGGGGGTCGCCCGCGGCGGCCTCCGCGCCCTCCCTCCCGCAGCCCCCCGTGCCAGGCTCCGACCTGCTGGATCTCCAGCTCCATGTCGGGCTGCTGGCGGCCCAGCAGCTTCATGGGGAAGCTCGTCTGCGGCAGCAGCACGGTGTCCCGGTACTTGCCGCTCCGCGCGTCCCGCAGCTGGTTGCTGGCCCCGGTGACTGCCCGCACCGGGGGTCCCCACGGCGCCCCCCTCCACCTCGCCCCGCAGCGAAAGCGGGGCGGCGCCCACCAACGCCGCGCGGCGGCCAGGGCCACCGGCCCCGACGCTCCAGGGAGCGCCCCCCAACGCATGGCTGGCCAAGCCGGGCGTCCCGGAAAGCGCCGGCTCCGCGGCTCCTCCCGCCCCTGGACCGTGGGGACCCCCGAGCAGTCGCCGCGAGCCGTACTGGAGTGCGCACGCGCGCCGGGCCGGAAGGGGCGGGGCACCCGGTGACCTCCAAGCGACAGGTCAAATCACGTCCGGGTCGCGGCTACGGTGCCCAGGGTAGGTCTGGGCGCGGAGCGGGTAAAGTCCTTCTGGCCGGTGTGCCCAAATTCCCGACCCCGCTAACATTTCCCATCACTTTGCTTTTCTCGGATGCCGTTCATTGAGCCCCGTCTTTCCAGTACATCATCGCTTCGCCGTGCAACTAGTGTAAAAGATAATCAATTTCACTTTCTCTTCCTACCAAATCTTTTGAGATTTGCTAGTAATTTTACAGGCACAGGAGCCCTCGATTCGGCGTCCTTCTCGGGCGGCACCGCGGCAGCGAGGGGAATTCATAACATCATCATAAATCCTCTCAGATTGTCTCTTACCCTGGATCTGTCCCTGTATTACCGAAAACTGCCGTGTCTGCGGCAACTATGCTCAGGTTTCTGCCAGATTGTGCAATGGGTCACCATCAGTGCTTTTCACTGCCAAATGCTCTTGGGCACGGATCTTCCAAGTCATAAGGCACACAAGCTAAATCCAGCTTGCATCCGGAGTAAAGATACTAATAGATAATTCTGCAAAAATAAAAAAGCGCCTGGGAGGGTCCGGAGAGATACTACAGCGGGTAGGACGTTTGCCTTGCATGCGGCCGACCTGGGTTCGATCCCTGGCATCCCATAGGTCCCCTAGCACCGCCAGGAGTGGTTCCTAAGTGCAGAGCCAGGAACCCCTGAGCATCGCTGGGTGTGGCCCAAAAAGCCAAAAAGAGAGTGGGGGTTGGGAACGCAGAGAGTACAGCTGGTAGGGCTTTTGCCTTGCACGTGGCTGGCCCGGATTCGATACCTGATATCGCACAAAGTCTCCTGAGCACCGTCAGGAACGACCTCTGAGACAGAACCAGGAGCAAGCCCTGAGCACGGCTGAGTTGGCCCAAGGGCCAAAACAAATAAAAAGCTGGGACCAACTACAGCTCCGGGCATAAACACATGCACGAGGTCCAGGGTTAGAGTCCTGGCGCTCCCGCACCGCAAACGGGAAACTAATGAAGGAAAGGGTAGCACACAGTGGGGTCTACGGAGGCAGTTAGAAGGCTTGGGGCGTAAGTATCACGGTAAATCCCAAGTCTAACCCACTGGGGGCACGCGGAGCTAGAGGAAAGATACTCGCACAGGGCCTGGAGGCAGAGGGCGGGGCCAGCGCCGCGCATGCTCAGAGCCCGAGCGCCTGGCCCCGCCCGCTCCCGCACTCTGATTGACAAGGAGTGCGCGGTGGCCGCGACCCAAGGGACCTGCGGCTTGGAGGCGCGAACTTGCTTACCCGGGAAGGTTCTCTAACTCTGTTCCTCACCGGTCAACACCAGTAAGTTTCTCCTGCTGTCAGCAAACCTAGTGGTTTATCGGTCCCCTTAGACTCCACCCTGTGCAGGATTAGAGGCGATTCCAGGGACTTGTCTGTTGTTTTTAAGTGGGAACGATTGCAAGCAGGTCGCCTCTCCTGAAATCCGTGTATTTCAGTTCTGATGATGCTTTCGCGTTGCTAAGGGCTGCCACTCTGGGCTCCGTGCATGCCGCTGAGACGCTTTTCTGCCCCGTATATTTTCTTTTCTGAGGCAGATTTGTGAGTGCCAACCTTGGAATCGTTTGGTGCTTTGTTTATCTGTTCCGGGTTGCTCTGATATGGCCAGAAATTAGACTGATACAGGGACTTGAGAGAGCACCCAGACGTTGCCGTTTTAATCTATACCTAAAATTTTATGAAAATAGCCGTTCACTTCCTTCTGTCTTTGCTGTGTACTTTGCAGATGTTTGATTTATTTCAGTGACCTTGAAGATAGCATTGCTAGTGCAAAAGGTGGGTGCGTCCTGAGAGGTCGCCCCACTTCACAGCCCAGCTCACCAGGTTCTGAGAGTTCCTGAGCCATGCGGAGCCAACTTTTTATTTTTGCACCGATCTCATCCACATGAAGCATCTTTTAGTCCTGTCTTTCCTTAGCAGTAAGGTTGAGCTCGCATACTTAATGGCCCTTGCTTTTCTTGTTCCAGGAATTGCCTATTCCTACCCTGCGTTCATTCTCTGTTTCTTGTTCATCGTTTATATGTCGATCTGTTTAAAAGCTAAAGCCCTCTGTGGAACAAATTTGTCTAGTGTGATACGATTTCTTTTGTTTAAAATATTTGGGCTATATAGATGTAAAAATTGTTTTGATCTTTCATACAAGTGTGTTAATGTAATGTAATCTTGTATTGGTTCTTTTCTACTTTTTGTTGGGAGGGGGTCACAGCCAGCAATGCTCAGGGGTTACTCCTGGCTTTGCACTCAGGTATTTACTCCTGGCGGTGCTTGGGGGGGACCATGTGCAATGCTGGGGATTGAACCCATGTCGGCTGGGTGCAAGGCAAACCCGCTATACTATAGCTCTAGCCCCTGGTTCTTTTTTAAAAGCATGTTTAAAAGTTCTTTATTTGGGGGGATCAGAAAGATAGTAGGGGTGAAGGCAGTTGCTTGCAATATGCCTGCCCCTGGTGGATCCCAGGACCACCTGGTCCCTAGAGCACCCCTGAATGTGGCACAAAAACCCAACAACAAAAACGCCCTTAATCAACCAGACTAAAACATTCTGCCCAAGTTTTATTCCCTCATGTCACGAATCCATTTTAAAATTGTGCACTGTTATACTCATGAGACATTAATACTAATGTCGTTGTAAATCACAGTGGCTCAAGTTTTAAAAAATCAAATCATGATTTTCTGGGATATTGTATTGCTATGTCACTGTCACTGTCATCCCGTTGCTCATCAATTTGCTCAAGCGGACACTAGTAATGTCTCCATTGTGAGACTTGTTACTGTTTTTGGCATATCAAATACACCACGGATAGCTTGCCAGACTCTGCTGTGCGGGTGAGATACTCTTGGTAGCTTGCTGGGCTTTCCAAGAAGAGTGAAGGAATCAAACCTGGGTTGGCCTCGTGTAAGGCAAATGCCCTACCCGCTATGCTATCGCTCCAGCCCATGTATTGCTATAAAGAATGTAAAAGAGACTCAATATTTTCCTCTGACACTTCTGCACAACTAATTTTTTTTTCTTTTGGGGTCATACCCAGCGATGCAGAGGGGTTACTCCTGGCTGTGCACTCAGGAACCACCCCTGGCGGTGCTCAGGGGACCATATGGGATGCTGGGAATCGAACCCAGGTGGGCTGCGTGCAAGGCAAATGCCCTACCCGCTGTGCTATTGCTCCAGCCCCTGCACAACTAATTTTCACCTACACTCAGAAATGACAACTCTAGTGTGTTTTGATTTATCTGGAATTTTAACTATTGCTTGTCTAATTCTGCCTGATATCAAAATGTTTTAGTAAGTTATGGGTTGTTGTTGTTTTTTTTTGTCTTTACAGCCTATTTTGATAACTGGCAAAGAGAGTCATTGATTGTTCTTTTTTCAGAATTTGCTCTGTTTTGCACACAGACCATCAACTTTAATGTCATTTGGTCAAATTTCAATAGATGAATGATACCAGAAATTCACTCAGTTTAGAGCCTAATTCTCATATGTTTGCAATCTTTATGTTAAATTCAAAATATTCTCAAGCAATCATTTGATTCCTATTTTTTAGTCTTTCTGAGCTAGCTCAGTTGACAGCTATAAAGTTTTTCTGTGGTTTTGTTTTTATTTTGCTTTGGGAGCTACTCCCAGCTCTGTGCTTAGGGTTTACTCCCATAAGGGCTCTGCACCAGAGATGGAACCAGGGTTGGTCACATGCAAATGGAGTGCTTTACTCCCGGTCCTATCTCTTCAGCATGTGAAGATTTCATAGGAGGTTGATTTTCTTAAGCATTATATAACTTTTTTTCATCTGTACTAAGTTCGCAGGCCAGAATGTTATGAAAGAGAATCTGGGCTGTGATTCAGCATCATATTGTAATTGTGTCCCAACCTCGCCCTTAGAAAGGCGTTACAGAAGCTATAGGAAAAGTTCGCCCTAAGTCCTGCCCTAGTGTTCTTGCATAAGAGCCTGTAACAAGAAACAGCAGAAAAATCAGGATGATCCTGTATTTCTGTGCCAGGGACCAATGTGTTGCCCGTGGGCTGTTCATTCAGTCACGGCTCCAATCCTGTGCTAGCATTGTCTCCATTCTGCACATTCTGCAGATGGACGAACAGAGGACCTGAGTGACTTTTCCTGGCCACATCTAATGTGGTCAGGAGCTAAGATATGAACAGAGGCTGATAGGCCCGTGCCATGAGTCTGTGGTTCAGTCAACTTTCAGAAAGGCTTGTTCTTGGTGGAATTCAGGACCCAGATAGCATGAAACTGCAGAGTACATGGGCTAACTGCTACAAGGAAGTGATCAACTTTCAAGTAGCTTTTTGGCCTCACTCTTTACCTACCTGAACTAGTCTTATTATTCTCATTTGGGGATCCCCAAGGAGGAAGAATTCAAAGGGCTTATAGGGGGCCAGAAATGTGGCTAAGGGCTAGATCACATGCTTTGGGTATATAGTATGGCTCCAGGTTTTATCCCCTGGATCTCATGGTCCCCTTAGTACCTCCAGGCACCCCAATCACAATTTTAAAAATAAAGAGACCTTTTGTTTGCTTGTTTTTAAGGCTAAGGGACCCTCTTTTTTTTAATTTTGGAATTTTGGTAACATGGCTAGTTCCATTTTTATACTATAAAATTGCACTATGGGTGTAAAAATATATCAGAGACATATCAGAGTAGAGAGTAGTAAGGTTTCATTACTAGTTCAGTTTGGACCACAGAAGTATGTCAGAGAAAGCAGTCGAATTTCCTTGTTTTATTTGGGTAAATATTTCCTTATTTACACAAGTTAAAAATGATTTATAGGCCCAGAGCTATAGTACAGTATTTGTTTAGCACGTGGCTGACCTGAGTTCTATTCCCAACACCCAATATGGTTCCTCGAGCCCTGCCAGGAATGATTCCTGAGCACTGCTGGATGTGCCCCGCACTCCCAAAAAAGTGGTTTACAGGGTCTCTTAATAGACTCTTGTTTTTACTTTATGTCAATTCTGAATGTTCACATTCTTATTAAACAAATGATAATTAAAATTCATTATGTTTTATAGTTTGTTTCCTGGGTCATACTCCTTGGTGCTCAGGGTCTGGCCCTGTGCCTACGGATCACTTCCCAAGGAACCTGGTGATGCTGGGGAGGGAATCCCCACCTCCCACCTCCAAAGCAAGTGATCCCCTCCTCCCTCACCCCTGTAGAGCAGGTGATCCCCGCCTCCCCCCTACAGAGCAGGTTATCCCTGCTTCCCCGCTGCAGAGCAGATGATCCCCGCCTCCCCCCTACAGAGTAGGTTATCCCTGCTTCCCCGCTGCAGAGCAGATGATCCCCGCCTCCCCCCTACAGAGTAGGTTATCCCTGCCTCCCCCCTGCAGAGCAGATGATCCCCGCCTCTCCCCTGCAGAGCAGGTCTCACCCCATTGAGCTAAGTCTCAGGCTGGGCCAACAACTGGGGCTAACTGTAAATGGGGGTTCCCAACTACAGCCTGCAAGGCATGAGGGGTGTGGTGAGGACGGAGTCTAAAGTCTTCCTGGAGAGAAACTCAACACTGTGGGCTTGGCATAGACTGGGAGTGACTGGGTCAGAGGTGAAGGCCAGCAGTGCCCAGTGGTTACTCAACTGGCTCGAAGGTAAAGGGTCTCTCAGAACAGTCAGGATGGTGAGGGGAAGGATTTGTGGGACCAAAGAGCGTTCCCCTAAATACTGCACCGGCCACGCGGTCCCCATATCTGAGCAGGAGAGCTTAGTGCCTGATACTGCCTTTCCTGGTGCGGAAGAAATCAGATCCAGGGCTGGCCAGAAATACAGGGGCAATGGTAAGGCCTGTCAGTGCTTGGTAATTTTTCTCTTCTGTTTTCTAGTTTAGATGCTCCAAAGTGCATCATTCATCATTTTCATAAGTTTATTCCATGTGAAATACTGAATATTTACATAAGGGAAGATGACTGGTTCATTAATGAGGTTCTGAGATAAACAGTTCACACCCACAGAGCCCCATTTTCTTTCCTCTTGATCCTGAGTAGGGAATCATCCCCTTCCCTCCCTTTCAGTTCTCTGCCATCTTACGGGCTGCAAACTCTGAGGTTCTCTCTCTCTCAGGTGAGTTCACGATTGCTGTGACTTTGAGGGGGAGAGGGCAAAGGTGCCGAGTGGCATGAGGGCATACCAAACCAGGTCTATGGTTGGAGTGGGTGCAGGGTGATGCTGTGCCGAGGTCCTTATTTTTTTTTGGGGGGGGCACTCCTGGTGATGCTCAGGGGTTACTCCTGGCTTTGCACTCAGGAATCACTCCTGGCGGTGCTCAGGGGACCATCTGGGATGCTGGGAATCGAACCCAGGTTGGTGGAGTGCAAGGCAAACGCCCTGCCCACTGTACTATCACTCCAGCCCCATGTGCCGAGGTTTTACCGTCCTCTGGATTCTGGATCTGGCTCCCTTCTGCTTTGAAATCATGTTCACTGGGAGCGATGCCAGGGCACACCCTGCAGTGCTGGAGTTGAACCTGGGTCTCCTGCATTGGCAGGCAGCATTGGCAGCCCACCTAGCACTTACTCTGACCCCTACAGTCATGTTTTCAAAGAACATTGTACTTGATAAACAAAATACTTTGTTTGGCATCATACCTGGTGGTGCCTCGGGCTTACCCCTGGCTCTGCTCACAGTCACCCCTGGTGAAGCACAGGGGGCCATCTGTAGTGCCAGGGTTCAAACCCCGTGTTGGCTGCATGTGAGGCAAATACTATTGCCCCTACATTTTGTTTTAGATTGGGGCCAGGCACTTCTCTTGACTTTCATTATGTTTCCAGATGGTTATTAATCTCGTTCAGTCAGGCTGCTTTCTCACTTGATTTGGCTGCTGGTGAGGATGGAGTAAATAACCTGCAGAGAAGAGATGGTACAGTGGGTTGGGACTTGCCTGGCACCTGGTTGACCTGGGCTCTAGCCCTGTACCAGATACAGTCCCCTGAGTACTACCAGGACTGACTTCTGAGCACAGCCAGGTGTAAGCCCTGGGCATTGCAGGGTGTAGTCCCCCCCCAAATAAAAGGCAAACAAAAAATAACAAGTGGATTAAATTTTATTTGGTTTCTAAAGGACTATTCACTGAATGTTCAGAAACATTCAAAATCATAATGACATGCAGTTCCTCCCAACTCAACCATGTGCCAGAATCCCTGAAGGCCTCTTACTTCATGTGACACTTTCCTGTTCTGGATTGTAGAGACAATCACTTGCAACGTTTTGCCCCAAATCCACCAAGATCTTAATTATTGCTTCAGGGTCGGTCGGTGTCTTTTAGCTTCTATTTGCAGCCCATTCTGCATTCTTAGCATCGTGCATGTTACACTTCAGGCAGACTGCTTTCCCCGTGCTTTCTCCTCTGTGGAGAAAGAATGCTCTAGAATTTGTCCAGAAGGTGCATGCTGAAATGATAGGCTTAGTTCCAAATCTCTGCTTAGTGTTTGTTTAGTTAAGAGCAGTCACAGTGAATGGGGCTGTTCCAGGTAAACACGATAAATTTGGATCAAATTAAAATTTGGCGAGTACGGCTGGCAGTTGCCTTGACTGTCACCAAGTGCTTCTGTCTGTTTCTCTGTAGGACCTGCCATGGCGTCTGGGCCCACAGTGCTCATGCGGCTGGTGGCCTCTGCGTACTCTATCGCGCAGAAGGCAGGCGGGATCGTCCGGCGCGTCATTGCTGAGGGGGACTTGGGCATCGTGGAGAAGGTAACCCAGGGCCTCTGAGAAGGGGGCAGGGAGCCAGGCAGGCTTTAATCTTGAAATAATCTCCACTGCGTCCCTTAAGGAGATTATAAGGTCCTTGGTTCAAATTTCTTCACATTTTAAGAAGGCATTTTGGTGGTGGGGGTGGGGTGTGGGGGGTCATACCTGAAATGCTCACCAGGCCAGAAGTAGCTGGTGAGTGCACATAGGTAGCACTGTATCACTGTCGTCCCATTGTTCATCGATTTGCTCGAGCGGGCACCAGTAACGTCTCCATTGTGAGACTTGCTACTGTTTTTGGCATATCGAATATGCCACGGGTAGTTTGCCAGGTTCTGCCGTGTGGGCGGGATACTCTTGGTAGTTTGCCAGGCTCTCCGAGAGAGACGGAGGAATCAAACCCGAGTCAGCCGCATGCAAGGCAAACACCCTACCCGTTGTGCTATCACTCCAGTCCACCACACATAGGTATGGCCCCCAAATCCTAAGTAAATGAACATAAAAAAATTAAAGAGCGACACCCAGCAGTGCTCAGGGTTTGGTCCTGGAGGGCTCAGGAGACCGTCCGGGGGGTGCTGGGTTGGCCACATGCCCTTCCCATTGCACTCTCACTCCAGCCCCGACAGAAGCTTCTTTCCAACCTTTCACCACTATCAATCTCCGGAGAAGAGCCAAACCACACCGCACTGGCTCATTGCTGTTGATTCTGTGAACCTGGAAACGGTGGTTTATGTGACACAGACGTTTAAGTGTGTGAGCAGCCACAGACAACCTGCTTCACATGCTCGCTCTGAAAACTTGCCTCCTCTGCAGACCAGCGCCACAGACCTGCAGACCAAAGCTGACCGCATGGTCCAGATGAGCATCTGCTCCTCTCTGGCGCGCAAGTTCCCCAAGCTGACCATCATCGGGGAGGAGGTAAGGAGGAGTGATGAGTGTTTCTTCAGAGTTTCTCTCCCCTCGTAAAACTGTCATTTCTGCTTTGTGTGTCACTACAGAGGTTTCAGGCATCATCTTTCTAGGGCCGTGGCATGGAGCTTAGAAGCAGAGCACTTGCCTTGCATGTGGGAAGGCCTGAGTTCAGTCCCAGGCAATGCAAAAAACAAAAACCCCACAAGCATTATATCTAGTGTTTTGACAGAAAAGTAAGGGTCTTGTCAATGGGCTTGCAGAAAATGTCGATTTGTAAATATTTTGGCCCATTCCTAGGACCTATGTCAAGATGTAGTTACTGTTATGTTCAGCATACTATGGAGTTCTGGAACTTTGGGGTCAAAGGCGTGCTACTGTTTCTCTCAGCGTTGCTTGCAGACTGGGTTGCAGGTCATACCTGCCATTTCGGAAGGGGAAGAATTGGCCTCTCAGTAGAAGTAGCTTGTATTCCAGAGAGTGGAACACAGTTTAAGTTTAGCATACTTAGAGTGCTTCCCCCACGCCACCCTTCTTCTTCTTTTTTTTTTTTTTTTTTTTGGCTTTTTGGGTCATACCCAACAATGCTCTGCACTTAGGAATCTCTCCTGGTGGTGCTCGGGGGACCTTATGGGATGTCGGGGGTCAAACCCGGGTTGGCCCGTGCAGTGTAAATGCCCTCCTCTGTACTATAGCTCAGCGTCTGAACACTTAAAACCTCGGTGCAAGAGAATAAAACTGAGCCCTGTGTAATCAGATTCTATGAGCCATGGATGGTCATTTTGTCATTTTACTTGGTTTCTTTATTATTTCTTAGTCTTTCTCCCGTCCCCTGTCCTCAGGTAATCTTCATTTTATATTTAATGTTCATCGGTTTATCTTATTTTATTTCTTGGTTTGTTTTTGTTTTCTTTACCTTCACATCTGCTCTTGGACCAGGTGTTCTCTCACATGTCTAACGCCCATGTCATGGAATGTTCTGTCATGTGGTTTTCATGGGCTCTGTGGGCCCTGCAGTGTAGGTCTTACATGGACCTAAAATGTCTTAACTGCCTTTTTGGTCACACCCAGCACAGGGGTTACTC
Source organism: Sorex araneus (assembly GCF_027595985.1). Taxonomy (NCBI): domain Eukaryota; kingdom Metazoa; phylum Chordata; class Mammalia; order Eulipotyphla; family Soricidae; genus Sorex; species Sorex araneus. Next base: position 19,783,005 of record NC_073308.1, on the reverse strand, counting down.
CTGGCTCACTCAGAAATTACTCCCTGGCTGTGCTCGGGGAACCATATGGGATGCTGGGAATCGAACCCGGGTCAGCCTCGTGCAAGGCAAATGCCCTACCCGCTGTGCTATCCCTCCAGCCCTTTAAATGTCCTTTCTTTGGTGGGAGGAAGGGGCCCATACTTGATGGTGCTAGAGGGCTACTCCTGGCCCTCTGCTCAGGAGTGACCCCAGGCGGTGCTCAGGGGAACTACATGTGGTGCTGGGCATTCAAAATGGGCTTGATGGGATACAGGCAAGTGCCTTAAACCCTGTGCTATCTCTCTGGCCCTACAATGCATTTTTTTTTTCTGGCTTTTTGGGTCATACCTGGCGATTCTCAGGGATTACTCCTGGCTCTGCACTCAGGAATTACTCCTGGTGATACTCAAGAGGCCATTTGGGATGCCAGGGATCAAGCCCAGTTCAGCCACATGCAAGGCAAAGGCCCTCCATGCTGGGCTATCGCTCTGGCTCCCTGTAATGCATTTTAGGTTTACTTTTGTATATGGAGTTAGAGAGTGGTTTGGCACCATTCTCTTCAATGGGGCCATCCGGCTTTCCCAGCATCATTTGTTCAAGAGACTGCTTTAAAAGCTCTAAACAGGGGCCAGAGCAATAGTACAGCAAGCAGGCGTTGGTCTTGAATGCAACCAACTTGCATTCTATCCTTGGCATTTTCTATGGTTCCCTAAGCCCACCAGGAGTGATCCCTGAGTACAGAGCCAGGAGGAAGCCCTGAGCACTACTGGGTATGGCCCCCAAACCAATATATAAGTCAAAGCTCTATACATAAATGATCAACAAGAAGAACTAGTGAAAATTAATGTTGCATTCCTTCCCTTCCTGAGGCGAAAGGAGCCCTGTGGGCATTGAACTGCTTTGTGATGGCCATTTTTTCTGCTTTAGGATCTGCCTGCGCAAGACGTCGATCAAGAGCTGATTGAGGACGGGCAGTGGGAGGAGATTCTGAGGCAGCCGTGCCCACCACAGTACAGTGCAATCAGAGAAGAAGACGTAAGAGCCTGGCTTCTCATTCCGCCTGGCTAATCGCCATGTAAAGGAACTGAGTGTTTGCCTGTGGCGAGGAAACGTTGGTAGTTATACAACAGGGATAACCAGAATTGAAAGTCTCTCACAGCCTCTGTAGAAATGTCAGGGTCACACGAACAGTTGCCCTGCCAGTTTTCAGAGTCCAGCACCATCTGACTGGTTTCTCCTCCACTCTCAAGCTATTATTAAATCTATTCTCAGGGCAATAATCTAGGGGGGAAAAAAATTCTTTTCTTTTTCTTTTAAAGCTTGTGGTCTGGGTTGATCCTCTAGATGGCACCAAGGAATACACTGAAGGTTAGTATCTTTTCTTAAAAAGTAGGGTTCATGCACAGAAATGTGTTTTGGGGGTAGGGGGCATGGTAGTCATGGGCTATGCCAGACCAAACTCTGGGAGCCAGGCTGAGCTCAGCACCTGAGCCCCAAGTTGGTATTTTTTTTTATCGAACAACAACAGATCTTGTGTATTTGTGTATTCTTTCGTTGGAAACATCTGAGATTTCATATGTTGTTTGAAAAGCAGGTATCGGTGTTTGTATTTTAAGTCTGAACCCTAAAGCCATATTGCTGTCCTTCCTAACCTTTTGCTGTCCATTGTAATGGTTTTGTTTTATGGGACCACATGTGGCAGTGCCCAGGGCTGACGACTTGCTCTGTGCTCAGCAATACTCCAGGAGGTGCTCGGAGGATCCTATAGGGATGCCAGGGATCGAACCAGGCTATAAAGCAAGCCCCCCTCAGGCTACAAAGCAAGCCCCTTCCTCTCCACACTGGACCAGCCTCCCAGCATTTATGCCCCAGCCCCTGCCCCAGGAGAATTAGAACATGTTACTTACTCCTCACTTCTGATTCTCAGCTGAGAGCCTGTGTCTTGCCTCACAGCCTCCTTGTATAGATGGGTTTCCAAACATGGTGCAGTTGTTCTCTCTTCTGAAATGTTCTCTGATGAGAAAAATAAGCAAGAAGCAAACTGAAATAAAATAGCAACATTAAAGCAAGAAGAGCTGGGCTTAGAGCTGGAGATATAGAAGTAGAGCATAAGCTTAGCCTTGTTTTTGAAAGCAGGATTGACTTTTGTTTTGTGTGTTGGTTCTCAGCTTTCTGCTTTCACAAAAGAAAACTTCTCATAACTACTAGAAGCTTCTTTTATGTCCTTGGTGAGCTGAGTGCATCTTGTAATGTGTCCATGCTTGTAGGTGTGGATGCTGGAAATGTGTCTGTAATACGATTGGAAATAGGGAAGCTCTGGACAACTCTTCTCGGCATCTGAGAATCTAACAGCTGAGAATCTGTACTGGAAAGATTATGCTGAGAATGAAGGAAATTAAACATATAAGCACCCACACTCTTAGTTTTGAATCTCAAGCAAGATGTCACAACTCTCTCTCCACTATTGGATTTACTTACTGTTTTTGATGGGGAGAGGAGATTGGGCCATTCCTGGTGGTGCTCAGGGATTCCTCTGCCTCTGCACTCAGGGGTCACTTCTGGTGGTACTTGGGCAACCATCTGTGGTGTCGGGATCAAAGCCAGGTCGGTCACTTGCACTCTCTGTCCTGTTTTTGTCCTGTCAAGATAATTGTCTTGACTTACTTTGGAAATAAAATATATGTATTACCATTCCAATTCGAATAAGTGTGCCTTAGAAATTACAGGATAGAAATGAATCCTAGGTAGGGGCCAGAGTGATAGTACAGCTGGCTGGGCACTTGGCTTGCACATGGTTGACCCAGGTTCAGTTTGAGGGATCCCATATGGTCCCCTGAGCACTGCCAGGAATAACTCCTGAGTGAAGGGCCAGGAATAAGCCCTGAGCATCGCTGAGTGTGTCCCCCATCCCCCAGAAGAGAAAAGAATTATAAATTATATAAGTATATGTTCCAATTAATTTTTATTTTTTATTTATTTAATATTTATTTTTTATAAAAATAAAATTTATTAAAAAATAAATTTTATTTTTATTGCAGATGTGGTATGTTATTGGTGAAAATACTAATATGTAATACGTGGCTTCCCACAGTCCTCATTTTACTAATAAACTGCTTCTCTGTGGCAGTCAAAACAAACAAACCCCTTGTGCAGGGGCTGGAATGATAATGCAGCAGGTAGGGCCCTTGCCTCGTACACAACTGCCCCAGTCAGTCCCCACCAGGCCATATGGCCCCCCAGGCACCGCCAGGAGTAATTCCTAAGCACAGAGCGAGGAGTAACCCAAGTATTGCTGGGTGTGGCCCCAAAACAAAAATAAACCCCCATTTGAGCAGTTTGTGAGCTGCTGAGTCCTAACTTGAGAAAGTGACTCATCGTCATTCATTTCTTTCTAGGCCTTCTTGATAACGTGACGGTTCTCATCGGAATAGCCTATGAAGGAAAAGCCATTGCAGGAGTTATCAATCAGCCGTATTACAACTACCAGGTATGACTGTAAGTGCTAGAAAAATACCTTGCCAGGTGAACACTGGCGGTGTTATGTCACCCTGAAACCTTGTAGAACAGTGGTTGCACATACAGTTTTCTAGGCCTCCAGGCTTTTCCGAGTGCACATTTTGCAGCCACATCCCAACCTTCTGATGTAGGACTGTTTCTTCATGGCTGTGTGTGCATAGACGTGCCAGTTACATATATCTAGTGGAACTCATTTATATATTGTATATATTGGATAGTTTGCCTTAGGCATTCAAGTGCAAATGTTAGGAAGTTACTGCTCTAGTACACCTTGATCCACTTGATCATCAAGATATCTGGACACTGGAGTGATAGCACAGCGGGTAGAGCGTCTGCCTTGCACGCGGTCGACCCGGGTTTGATCCCTGGTTCCCAGATGGTCCCCAGAGCACCGCCAGGGGTAATTCCTGAGTGCAGAGCCAGGAGTAACCCCTGTGCATCGCCGGGTGTGACCCAAAAAAGAAAGAAAAAAAAGACACCTGATTTAGAGTTCTTGAAGCACCTTGAAGAAATAGACCTTTTCTGCCAAAAGATGCTAGTCATGCCCAGACAGTGCTGCCTCATGCCTTAGCTGGAGTCAGCACTTATCACAGAACTAAATGCATTCGTGCTCTCTTTTCTTTTATCTCCTGTCTGCCTCGACTTTCTTTATTATTTTCAAGAGTCAACTTCCTTAGAAGAATGGGGCTGGTATAATTCCAAAGCAGGAACAGATCCTTAAGTCACATTCAACTGCAAAGGAAAGTGCTGAGGTAAAATACGTGAAGTATTTCACTTCAGGTGATCCTGATAGAAGCTGGAAGAAGCAGACTAGAGACCAGAGCTTCTGGATTTCCAATTTGAGTTAAGAGCAGGATTAACTCCTGCAGGATAAATTTGTGTTTTACTCTGTCATTTGTTTACGTATAGCTTGTTATTTGAGTCATGTACTTCTTGGGATTATTTGCTACGAACAGTTACGACTGTTGAGAAAGGCTGTCATGGAATTCCTGAAATAACCATTAATTCCCTTAGTCTGACTGAAGTGTTTATATAGCGTTACTTAAGGATAAACACTTATATGTGCATCATGTCCTCTATAAGGTCATATTATGACTCCAAAGAGGGCCATTTAAATAATAGCATTGCAGTGAATGGCAGTTTGCATCAAAGAATGATCTGAGTGCTTCGGAGTTGTTAATAATTTCCATTATTTCCGAGATCAGAAAAATTGTATTCATTTTCCACAGAGCAATGAAAAGCAGAAGTTAAGGGAACACAGCAACAGAGCAAAGGTGAGAAAAAGAGCTAGGGCTTGGCTGCTCCGGCAGGTAGAACGGAGGCGGCAGCTGTGGCCCCAGGTAGCTCAGCCCCTCCTGTGCACCCCTTCCTGTCTCCTGACCGTCACCTTCTCCTGCCTCTCTGTTCACCACACCCTCTCTGTGCAGTCTGTTTGCTCTCTCTTCTTCCTGCTCCTTCCCTGCCTCTCTCCCTTACATACTTCAATATCTGTTGTGACAAGCAGAAAAGTTTCTTAGCTTCCTGGTGGTATTCAGGGCCGGATGTTTCGTTTGAAATCATCCTGGTCAGGATGAGACTGAAACCTGATTAGAGTGTAGTGTATGCTACCAGACCCAAGGAATTTCCGCGGGTTAACACTCAGTTAACACTCATTGAAGTCCTTGAAGGACATCCTTGTCCCTGTGTATGCTTTTTGTTTGTTTGTTTTTTCTGAAAAAACATGGGGAGGTGCTCTTGGCAGGGCTGTGGAGGGAGGGCACAGGGACTGATCCAGGACTGGCCAGAGTAACCACTCGGAGGCATCATCCAGGGCACTGCCATCAGGTGGCAGGATGCATTTATGCATTTGACAGCCAAGTAAAGTGGCGATAAAGTGAAGCACTTTTAATATGGCAGTGAAGACGGCAGGTCTGAACACAGTCGAGTCTGCATTTGGTTATGATCTTCCTAGAGCCCTTGTCAGCATACTTATTGATCCAGATTTCATTTTCCCTATCTATAAAATAAGGCCTTAGTGGGCTTGTTTGATAATTGAATGAGACAAGCGCTTAGTCTGGTGCCTGCATGCGTGAGTGACCAGAACCAATCCTGGATATACAGGTGCATGTGTGCCTGGCACAGTTGACCGCAGGTTGCTTTGATGGCGGCATATCATTTTTTGGTTTTATTGGCTTTTTGGGTCATACTCATCTATGCTCAGGGGTTACTCCTGGCTCTGCACTCAGGAGTTACTCCTGATAGTGCTCAGAGGATGATACGGGATGCTGGGTATCGAACCCAGGGTGGCGTATGCAAGGCTAATGCCCTTCCCGCTGTACAATTCCTCTGGCCCCACTGCATGCTGCATGTCATTTTATGTGTCAGTTTTATATGTCCTGAAATACGGCTTATGGCGTTTGTCTGTTTGTTTGTTTTTAACGTGAAGTTTATAGTTAGAATACTGGGGTGGAGAATTCTCTGACCCCTGCACAGGGCGTTTCACATCCTGTGTTGGCAGGAGTACAACCCTCTCACCCACAGCTCGATGGAAAGTCATGATTTGTGGCTACTTTAATAATCTCCATAGCGGCAAAGCATCTGGCACTGTGCCCAGTTTCCTGGTAACCCTGGTCGTTACGGGGCACAGTGAAGTAGAGACCCGTGCATGGTATTTGCTCTCCAGGACTTCAGTCCCTTTTGCAAACAGTGTTTTCAGACCCAGTAACAAGCTCCTTGGGTGGATCAGAGAGGAACAGGAACCGGCAGTCATGTGCTTTCGCAGAGGATTCCAGACATCCCTTCGGGACCTGAGAAACTCAAATATTTGCTGGAAATAGCCATGAGCCATGCACTCATTATCGGGAAACTGTCTCTGCCGTTAGTCTGGCTCTTCTAATTTCAACTGTTGCCGTGCTTAGCCCATAATGCTAGCGGCTAACTGCTTTGTTGATGCCTCACGTTTTCCCACCAGTGGTGACAGGTTTTGCTGTTGTTTTGCTCCCTTCTGTAGGCAGGACCGGACGCCGTGTTGGGGCGGACCATCTGGGGCGTTTTGGGCTTAGGTGCCTTTGGGTTTCAGCTGAAAGAAGTGCCTGCCGGGAAGCACATCATCACTACCACCCGGTCCCATAGCAACAAGCTGGTGACCGAGTGCGTGGCTGCCATGAACCCCGATGACGTGCTGCGTGTGGGAGGAGCAGGAAACAAGGTGTGTGAGCGTCTGTCTGTGGGGACATGCACTGCGTCCCCGGGCGCAGCTGCGGTACTTACAACTCCCAAACTGGCTGGAGAGAAAGCAGAGGAGGCGAGGCACTTGCCTGTGTGCAGCCCCTCTGGCTGTTTGATACCACGCACTGCCTGTGGCCCCCTGAGCATCACCAGGGATCACTCATGAGCATAGAGCTAGGAGTAAGCTCTAAGCACTGGTGGTTGTGGCCAGACTTCCACATCTCCTCACCCCCCCCCCCAAATTTTAATAATACCCTCAACAACCCTGGAGTAGGAATCTGAGAGAAGGCACCCAAGATTGTAATTCATCATTAGAAGCAAGTTCCAGGACCATTTGGACTTTGCCAAAATGTAAGGTCTCCGTCTTTTTAGAAGACAGTTTGGGCACGAGTGATGAGTCTAAGACCCTGCACCTCTGGCCAGACGTTTCTTTCTCAAGAACCATCATGGGTTACTTCCAGAACTTTCTTCAGTGGGTTGAGAGGACAGGCATGCCTACCAGCTCCTCTCTGTTCTTCTGCTAGGCCCTTGAGGAAACTGGGAAAGGGGCCACAGTTTCAGCTGTGTCCCGGCCTCTGTTCTCATGGAATTGCTCCTGGACATCACCCTGATCACACCTTCTGCCCCCTCACCCCGTGCTTCCCTCCCTATTCCTGTTTGTCATCTACTGAAAGGCACCCCCTGTCCCAGCTGTGCCAGCCAAACACCTGGGCACCCTTCTAGATTCCTCTTCCTGCCAGCTTGTTAGTCTGACCCTGCCTGGACCCCTTCATTCCTGCCTGCCACCCATATTCTGTGCCCACAGGGTTTTCCTGGTAGTGCTCAGGGGACCTGCAATGCCAGGGGTTGAATGCTGACCTCTCCTGTGCATGCCAGGCTCTCAGCCCATGGGCATGTGCTCTCTCCGTCTCTCCCGTCTGAGTTGTCGGCACACCGTGACCACTGAGGGCATAAGAGCAAGTTACACAGTTTCTGTCAGGGACTTCATTTGAGCATTTTAGGAATTCTTAAGACGACTGTTCAAAATTACCTACTTGGGGGGCCAGTTGAAGGCATGCTTTGCCTTCAGGAGGCCTGAGTTTAATACCCAGCACCACATAAGGTCCCCAAGGCACCCTCAGGAGCAGCTCCTGGCACAGAGCCAGGAGTAATTCTGGAGCAACACAAAGTGTGTCCCAAAGAATCAACACTAAAAGAAACCTACTTTGATGGTGGAAAGAGGAGCAGGTGTGACTCTGAAGTCTTTAGAAGCTGCTGGTTACACTCCTCAGCTGGAAGGGTTACTTAGACTTTATACGTTGTTGCAGTAGTTGATATTTCTCTGTTGTTTTCTGTAGTAAGTGTTTATTTGTTATGAGATTAGAACTGTTTGGTGTGGGGGCCATACCTGGAAGTGCTCGGGGCTTAGTTCTGGCTCTGCAGTGCTGGGACCACAGGCAGTGAAGGGGAGTGAACAGGTCAGCCTTGTCTACGGCAAGTGCCTTCACCCCTATACTTTCTCTCCTGCCCAAAACTTTAAATCATCTCCTTAAATATTGATTTTATGGTTAGAAAGAAAAATACACAATAAAAGAAACTTTTATTAATCTTGTAGCTTATAGACTGTTCTGAATTCTCCCTTATTGCTGATTCACTTCCCCCCTTCATATGATTATATGTGTATTCCATGTGTGTCTGCATAATTACCCAATCATTTCCATGCCTGGGTACTAAAGATTATATGCTAGCTTGTATCTGACAAAAGGAATTCTTGAAATACTCTTGATAGAAGTAGGTCATTGATCTTTATTGGTTCTCAGTCCGTTTACCTTGAACCTTACAGATTATTCAACTGATAGAAGGCAAAGCATCTGCTTATGTATTTGCAAGTCCTGGCTGTAAGAAGTGGGATACTTGTGCCCCTGAAGTTATCCTACATGCTGTGGGAGGTAAGTCTCTTTCTTTCCAGGGAATTTTCTTATCCATCAGTTCGTCTGAATTATATTATAGTTCTATATTTCTGCTGAATTAAGACTACCCTTATGGTCACTCATTTTCTTTCCTTTTTCTTTTTTAGTGCCAGGAATCAAATCTAGGGCCACTGGGACTAGAGAGATAATAGAGGGATTAAGACACTTGCTTTGCACTAAAACATCCCCACTGTAATTCTGAGCACCACACATGGGATCCCAAGCCCTTCCTGTAGTGATCCCTGAGTACAGAGACAGGCATAAGCCCCGAGCACCGAATATGGCCCCAAGGCTCCCAGCCCTAAACAAAACGGGGCCTTACACACATATATACCTTATTTTTTAACCAGAACTAATGGAATAGGAATATTGGTACTTAGGGGAAAAAAATACATTTATAAATAATTAAAGGGGGCAAAGTGGTCATACAGCTAGTAGGGGATTTGCCTCCCACCCAGCTGACCCAGGTTTGATCTCCAGCATCCCATATGGTCCCCTGAGCACCACCAGGAGTAATTCCTGAGTGCAGAGGCAGGAGTGAGTTCTGAGAACTGTCAAGTGTGACCCAAAAACAAACAAATGTGTAACTAGACCCTGAAAGATACAGTCTTCCACTAATGCTGGTGTTTTTCCTTTAGGCAAGTTAACAGACATCCATGGCAATGCCCTGCAGTATAACAAGGAAGTGAAGCACATGAACTCCGCAGGCGTCCTGGCCTCCCTGAGGAATTTTGACTACTACGCCAGCCGTGTTCCAGAGTCTGTTAAGAAAGCTCTTGTCCCCTAAAGGGATGGCTCCTTCACTTCTCTTGGACTTGGTTCTCAAAGGAAGTGGAAGCAGATGGAATTAGCACCTTTAATCACAACTACTGAGCAATTCAGACTTAGTTATCTGGGAGTGGAAAATCAAACTAAAGAACTTTTCTAATCCCCCAAACCAATGCTGGCATCTGGAGAATCTGCATAGTTGCTGTGATTCGTATCTTTTCTTCAGGCCCAGAGATAGAAGGCTTAGCTCAGGCAGACTGTCCAGATCAGCTGTGTGGGTAATCATCATTCCTGTGTAATCCAGATTTCTCAAGTTTCTGTGTAACTTGTGCACAGATACACAAGTTGTAACTTGAATCATACTGTTTTTCATAGTGATTTTTAAAGTTTTCCTATTGCAATGACTACACTCTCATTATTCTGTTGGTGAAAAGAAATTTATGGGATGTTTCTTTGTAATAAATTTTTTAATTCTAACTGGTGTCATTTTTTTATTTTTAAATGTTTAAAAATTATAAGTTCTCAACTGTCGGCATTCATATATTCTTGTATATTCTTGTTGGCAGAGGGTGGGGGCACACCCAACAGTGCTCAGGGCTTATTCCTGGCTCTGTGTCCAGGGATCACCTAGGAGGCAGGAATCATATGTGATACAAGGATCAAACCCAGGTTGGCTGCATGCAAGACAAGCACACTTCTCACTATACTGTCCAGCTTCCCCGACCCAATTCCCCTCCCCCCCTTTTTTTTAAATTTTAATGACTTAAGGGGAATGAGAGCTACTAAGAAAAGATACAGGGTTCTTTATGGTGGGGGTGGTGATGAAATGTTTAAAATTAATTGATTGGACAACTTCCAATATACTAAGATCCGTTTAATTTTACTCTTTAAATGGGTGAATTGTGGATCCAGAGAGATAGGACAGGGATAGCGCTTTCCTTGTAAGTAGTCAAGTCAGCTTTAACCCTCAGCACTACATGTGGTTCCCTGGCACTACCAAGAGTTACTCCTAAGCACTGTCAGGTGTGGCCCAAAGCCAACATAAAATAAGTGAGCGTACTGCATGTGGCGTGAATGACGCTGCAATTAACTCCGGGAGATGGAAGACTAGCAGCACACCCAGTGCCAGCCCATTGCACAGCACAGCTCTGTGGCCTCCTGTGTCAGCTCAGCTGAGTAGGGGCCAGACTCTCTGGTGAGACACTTCAGCTGAGCCCAGATGTTCTGCAGCCTTTCCTGGAAGACTCAGACATCACAGAAATCACACCTGCTTTCCCTCCTGCTTTCCCACCCCCAAAGATGATACCATTTTTAGAGCCTGGTGTCCAGAAGATCACACAAAGCAATGAGCTTTGTAGTATAAGATTTTATTTGGTACAAGTCAAGCAAGCATTGCGTTTTAAAAACACAGTATCGAGTATAGAAAGCTGACTGCTCAGGGCTCCTCTAGTAGAAGAGCGACCCCTCCTTTGTTCTTGCACCCTCTTTGTCCCTGATTTCTGCAAGGTGCCCAATCCTTGGTGGTCTGGCTAATTTTCTAGTGACTTTCACTTGATTGGCCGCCTCTTGTTTTGGGCAAGAGCCATGTCAAACTCCTATTGGTTGGTACCATGGGGGGGGGGCTTCATGACTCATGTCTTTTCGAGGACTGACTGACCGCAGGTTTCCACATCCTGCTGTGCATCAGGGTTTCTAGCTGACTCTGATCCTGAGATACGCTTCGCCCATGGGCATGGCTGTACACATTTCCCACTAAGCAAGCTTTGGGTGCAGAATGATTGCTACTTAAAGATGGGGGTGCTTGTGCTATGCTGAATAACACCTATTTTCCCTTGTAGTAGAGGGGACGGCCCCACAGTCACCAGTCTGAACTCCAGCAGTAACACTGGACCCACCCATTCCTCTCTCCCTACCTCCACCCCTCCATCAGCATCTCTTCAGTCACCCAGGCTTTCTACTCTCAAACGCATCAGCTTCCTGTGCTCAGTTCTCATGTACGTTCCACTCCCTCAGGTTAGGTGCTCATCTTTCATCTCTCACAGACTACTGCTGAAACATCTTTAGGGGCCGGGGGGAGGGCAACCTGGCAGTGCTCATGGCTTACTCTTGGCGCTGTGCTCTAGGATCACTTCTGACGGGACTCTGGGGACCCGGGGTGCCAGGACTGAACCCAGCTTGTCCACATGTAAGGTAGGTGACCTATCCACTCTACTGCCTCCAGGCCTGCTGTCACATCTTAACTGGGTTCCGGTGGTGTGGCCCACACCAATCCACCTGCTTTACCACTGGTGAAGCACTTTCCAAAATGCCATCTTGAGACCAGAGAGCTAGCTGGATAGGCTGCTAAGTAGTGTGTGAGGGCCAGCTTCAATCCCAGAACTGTCTGGTTCCTATCCCCAGCACCATCTGGATCAACCCCTGAGCAATGAGCCAGGAATAGCCCTAAATACTTCCCAGGGTAGCTCATCACCTAGAGCCCCTTTGGCCTGCTGGTTAAAAAAATATCCAAACACTTCTTGCTACCTCTTTCCTGGAAACAGGTTACTGTGTGCTGTGGTACCACAGCTTTGTTATTTTTATTGATGACTTTCATTTCCTTGATGATTCCATGCTTCTCAAAATCAACACTGATATGTATGAAGGCTGGTAAGATTAAGATCGACAAATTCTATGCAAATGGAAAGGTTGCCACCACTGCCTAGCTGTAATCACTGACCTGGACAGTAAAACCCTGTTCTGAACTCCTAAAACATGTATGTACTAAGCCAGTCAGTCACACAGCAGAAATTCTGCTTCTCCTCATTGCAAAATTCAGAATCTCCTGTATCATATGAGCTAGGCAAATGTCATTGTAATGAATGACAAAGATTAAAGGAAAAAGTTCTCAAAAGTATCACCTAGCAGCGATATTTCAAATGAGAAAATGAGCTCGATCAAATCCACTATGGAATGAGACATACTTTGTCACGGTCACTGTCATCCCGTTGCTCATCGATTTGTTCGAGTGGGCACCATTAATGTCTCTCATTGAGAGACTTATTGTTACTGTTTTTGGCATATCCAATACGCACGGGTAGCTTGCCAGCGCGGGCTTGATACTCTTGGTAGCTTGCCGGGCTCTCCGAGAGGGGCGGAGGAATCGAACTTGGGTCAGCCGCATGAAAGGCGAATGCCAAACCACTGTGCTATCTCTCCAACCCTTTATCGCTTCATTACTAAAGAGACATACTTTAGTAATGCTTATTTCCGAGTAGATAACCAGCGCTGGCCAAGTAGTTGGCCAACAGTGGAATACTTGCCTTATATCTGCAAAGCCCTGGGTCAATTCCTGGCTTGAAAATCAGTGTTCCTTGAAGTGCTCAGACCCACATGGTGCTGGGGACCAAATCTGCCTCTCCCCAGCCCTCTTAGCTAAGTCTCCAGTCTGTAGGGAGCTGCTTTACAAGTCTGGCTCTTATTTCCTAGTAAGACAGCCTGGCTCTTCTGATTCAAACAGAGGCTTGTAGCAAGGTTGCCACTATGGTCGCCATTTGTTTCTCAATAGCCTATGCCTGTAACAAAAGGACATGTCAATCTGCATTTGTATGGGGGTCGAGACACCATTTCCTCCCAGCAGGGAGGTATAAGTATTATAACTGCCAGTAGAATAAACTCTCTTCCTCCTTGCTGCCTTCTGGCTCTGTGTCTGTTCATTTGGCTGAGTCCCCTCTTCAGCCCCACTAAGGGTCCTCCCTGCTGGACAGGACGGGACCCCACACCAGTCTGAGTTTAATGGTCAAAAAGGTAGTACAGTGAATTGCTAATAATAACGTTGTTAATAATAGCATTGCGGGGGCTGGAGCGATAGCACAGCGGGTAGGGCGTTTGCCTTGCATGTGGCCAACCCAGGTTTGATTCCCAGCATCCCATATGGTCCCCTGAGCACCGCCAGGGCTAATTCCTGAGTGCAGAGCCAGGAGTAACTCCTGTGCATGGCCGGGTGTGACCCAAAAAGCAAATAATAATAATAAAAATAAAAATAATAATAATAATTGCATTGCAAGTGGGCAAAAGTAAAGAAATACTGCATTTGACTCCAGTCTGCCCTCCACACACCTCACCCAGATCATTCTGCTAGTTCTGAGGATCAGAGTTTATAAGCCACATTAACAGGAAGATGTTTGGAAGAAAGCAGAAATTAGATTTTGCAGGGTTGTTAAAAGGAAATTCAACAAGGCATTAACCTAGAGAATAAAGGCACGAGAGAGATTTTGGCGTACCAGATTATGGCAGCCTTCATACATGAGACTTTCCTGTGGGGGCCCCTAGTTCTAAACAACCATAGGAGCTAGGGACAGAGGAACAGAACAGCAGAGCTACGCTTGGTAAATCTCTGGAAACCAAGAGGTTGTAAGCTGCATTAAGTTCATCGGTGTAGGTGATAAAGCAAATCTGAATATTTACTTGCTGAATAAAATATGCCTGGATTCTCTGTATCCCTAGTGTATGACATGGCAGATAGAAGACAATATAGAGTTTTTCAAAAGAGGTCCAAGGGTGCTCAGCAAACAACAACTTTCACTCTGTACTACAGGGGATGCAATTGCTCAGTATTCTTTGAGGTCACTGTTGCAGTCTCGAAGTTTCTTAAAGGGCCTAGCACTTTCTTACACATTGTAGAAGTATGCTCACAAAATGTTACTGAGTTACTCCAAACCCACGGAACTAGCTTCTCTGGCACTGGCTGCTGCCGGTGGTGGTGATGTTGCCGGGGTAGGGGCAGGGAGGGGGACTGAATGTTTTTTTCTTCTTAAGCTCAGAAAGTGAGGGATCATCTGTGTAGCCAGTTCCATCCAAGACATGGCCAAGACCCCAGACTGGATAGCACTGGCAAATCTTCGCGCATCCTTAGGTACCCAGCACTTTGGTGTATATGTGTTTCCAGGACTTTCCCGGTAAAGACCCACTTTTAAAAATTTTTTAATTTTTTAATGACTCACCGTGAGGTAGTTACAGACTTACAAACTTCCGTGCTTACAGTACAATGATCGAGCACTCATCCCTCCACCAGTGCCTATTTTCCACCACCAATGTTCCCAGTATTCCCCCCACCCCCCACCCTGCCTCTATGGCAGGGCATTCCCTTTTACTCTCTCCTTTAGGGTGTTGTGGTTTGCAATGCAGGTATTAAGTAGCCATCATATAGTCTACTTTCAGCACACATCCCCATCCCAAGCCAGCCCTGCAATTATCCTTTGCTTGACGGTCCCTTCTCTATCCGAGCTGCCTTTTCCCGTCACATGTGAGGCCGGCTTCCAAGCCGTGGAGCAATCCTCCTGGTCCTCATCCCTACTATCCTTGGGCGTTAGTTTTCCATCCTGTTACTTCATACTCCACAAACGAGCGCATCCCTCTATGCCTGTCCCTCTCGGGAAGACCCATTTTGTGTGGAGGTTCCCAGGAGCGTCCAGGTCCGTAGGAATGCTCCTGCATGTGCCCTCCTCATAGAAGGGTGGTAGAGCCTCCTCCACTTCATCTCCATGAATGAGAACGAACCCGCAGGAGGCCCCGGGGAAGTTCGCCGGGAAATACAGGCAGCCAAAGCCCAGAAGCGCTCCCTATGCCAGGGCGACGCGCGGCGATGACGCACACGGTGTGGCCGAGCCGGCACCCACGGCTCACTGGCCCAGCGAAGGCGCCGGGGCCCTCCGGCGCGACGTGATGACGCCATCGGTGCGCGCGATGCCCCGGTCACGGGCAGGGGAGGGGCTGGGGCCCGGAAGTTGAGCGATGGGGCAGCGCCGAGTGATGACGCGCTAGGTGTGCGCGTGCGACGGCGGCCGCGGCGACAGCGGCGCAGGGGCGGGCCGAGGGCCGCGGCGGCGTCAGTGGCGCGCACACGTTGCAGCTTGTGGCTTTCGGCGTGGCTGGTGTGGAGCCGGCGCTCGGGCGGGAGCACGGACGGCCGGGTCGGCGATGGCGACGCTCTGTCTGACCGTGAACGCGGGCGACCCTCCGCTGGGTGAGGTGCCGCGGCCGTGTCAGGACGGTTGCGTCAGCCGGGCGGGGGCGGGGCGGGGCAGCGCGGGGGTCCCCGGTGCCCCTCGGGCCCCCGCTCACTCTCCTCTCGGTGGAGGCGCGGGTGCCCCCCCTCGTTAAGTTTCCCTCTCTGGGGCGGGCAGGCGGCGCCGCGCACTCCGCGCCCGCCCCGTCCCGCTCCCCCGCCTGGAGAGCGTCGTCTGGGAGCCACGTTGCGTCCGGAGCCGGGAGCCGGGGACCCGGCGGACGGGCGGGGTCGCCCCCGAAATTCCAGCGGGGGGCGCGTTTCCCTGTCCACCGAAGGCGGCGGAGTACCCCGCGTCCCGGGCCTTGGCCCGGCCGCCTCCGCGTGCAGCTGCCGTGCGGCGGGGAGCGGACTGCCAGAGTGAACTGACTTGTCACGCAGGCGGTCTAGAAAGCGACTTGGGGAGTTGCACGGGGTGGCTGAACGGCGTGCCGACTCCGTATTCCTGCGTGGGTCCGAATAGCGTCGATGCAGCAGTACTGCCTTCTCAGCCTCTGTGCTGTCGGAGACCGCGGCAGCGGCAGCTCCGGTGGGCTAGCCGTTCCGGGGATGGCACTTTTTGTTGTGTGTTTTGATTTTGGTAACATGCATCCGTTGTCACCGCCGGGAGTAACTCCGAGTGGCGTGGAAGATCGGAGCTACACCTCCCCTTGTAAATATTTCTTTAAATGACAGTGTTCTGCTAGTTTCTGGGCAGCCGCACACAATTCATTGAACTTTCATTAAAGAAACGGGTTTGGTAGGTTATAGTACTGGAAGTGTGGCCTCGTGGTGAAGAGCGAACGTAAGTGAGTTCTGGAGATCAGAAGCCAGTATATACTAGGTGCGGAATTTTTGATTGTTCCTTGTTAAGACGTTTCTTTCGCTTAGAGTTTGGTGTGAGATTTGCACTGTAGATAGTTTCTAGCTCTGTGGCTGTTACTGTATTAGAAAAATCTTCCTGAACAGGGCAGATATGTTTCCTTAATGAATTAGAGACCTCAGAACCACATTTTGCCTATGTTCTTGGGAAGGATCTTAAATTTGTTGTTACTTAGAAAATGTTGATTGGTTCACATTTTCCCCTCTTTCGCATTTCATTCTGGCTTATTTCAGTGACTTTTGTGGTCTTAATATGCAGTGCCATGAACTGTTTAGGAAAAATGTAGCACTGTAGCACCGTCATCCCGTTGTTCATCGATTTGCTCGAGCGGGCACCAGTAACGCCTCCATTGTGAGACTTGTTACTGTTTTTAGCATATGGAATATGCCAGGGGGTGCTTGCCATGCTCTGCCGTGCGGGCGGGATACTCTCAGTAGCTTGTCGGGCTCTCCGAGAGGGACGGAGGAATCGAACCTGGGTTGGCCGCGTGTAAGGCAAACGCCCTACCCGCTGCCCTATCACTCCAGCCCATTTAGGAAAAATGGCATTGCTAAATTGCCCCGTTTTATAGATTTTCTTTGTTGTTTTGGGGAGCACACCTTGAGGTGCTCAGAACCATTCCCAGGAGTGCTTTGCAGACCATGTGGTGCCCATGGAATGGGGGCTTCTAACATTCAGACTGCACTGGCCCTGATTGGTGTGTTGTTTGCTTGTTTTTGTTTATGTTAAATTAAAATTGTATTTAAAGTGGCTCAAGAACAGAACAGAACACTCTGCCCAGTGCCAGTGGACAGCATGCTTCAGATCCTGCCTTTTTGTGTTTGGGTTATTGTTTGTGATGGTTTTTGTGGGGAGGGGCCCACATTTGTTGGTGCCCAAGAACTACTCCTTGCTCTCTGTCCCTGGGGCCCTGGCAGTGCTGGGGGTCAAATTCAGACCTCTCACATGCATCATATGGATTCAGCACTTTGAGCTGTCTCTGCCCCCACCTTTTCTCCTTTTATTTATAGGGGTGCAGTGCTCAATGAGCACTAGGGACTCCCAGTGGTGCTTTGTCTGGGGGGTGTTCAGGGGCCATGTGAAGTCGGGGATTGAACTCCGACCCTGTGTGTGCTAGATTATGTGTTCCCACTGGAGCTCATCCCTGGCCTACAGTGCTCCCAGGACCATTTCTCCCAGGTCAGAATACTTACAGCTCAGTGGACCTCAACGCAGGCAGCCCACAGTGGTACACACACCTTCCCAGATGCCACCATGATGGCGGTGGTGCCTGCAGGGGGCGCTTGGGAATTGGGAATGGACAGCAGCCTGTTGGCCCCTCCTTGTGGCTCCCAGCCCGGAGACCTTTTCTCTCTTCCCTTGGCTTGGACACTTCTGACCGTGAGAGACTGCTTGGAGAATGTCTCCCAGCACGTGGTTTGCCGTTCCTTGTGCTTGCCTCAGCTGGGTCTCTGGCTGGAGTATGTTTTGCTCTCACTGCACCTAATCATTAGTGTGTGGGCTGAGTCTCCTCATGAGCATGATTCTAACCTCCATTACTTAAGGTAATGTCTGTGAGCCTTCTACGAATTTTCTTTTTGTAATTAACAGACATCTGTGGGGTGGGGCCATGTGACCATTCTCCATCCTGTCAGAATTGACCCCCTGGTTTCGTCATCCAGGGTGATCTCCTGCCTCATGAGAGATGCCAAACAGTACCCTGTGACCTTTTGGTTCTGTTACTCCTATTTATACTGGCACTTTTCTGGGGTGTGTGTTTGTGTGTGTATGTGTGTTTTAAGGCTCTTTCCCATTCAGAAATTCCTAGCCAGTGTTCTTAAGAGTAATTTTGTTGTTGTAGTGATCATGGGAAATGGCCCGCTCTCTGCAGGTAGTTGTTGCCTCCCCCACTTCCTTCTTCTGCCATGCACCCCCCTCCTGCCCACCGCTTTTGCTCTGCTTTCTGTCACTGGATTTGCTTTTCCCTAGAATGGCCTAATGGCCTCTGTGGAACCACATGGATTCCTTAGTCTCTTACTGATTCTTTGGTCTTCACCTCTTTATTGCCTCTGTCAGCCACTTATTCTTTTCATTTGCTAAAATAGAGTATATATGAATACACGAAAATGGGCCCTCTTGCCAGGGTACCTTTTTTGAGCCCAGTCTTTGTAACCTTTTAGCATTTTGCTCATTTTTCTTTGTGCGCGTCTTTGTCACCCAACAGATGTTCCAGGTTTGTCTTGCACCTACTTTCTCTGCCTTCTCTCCACCGCCTTGTTTCTCATGAAGCTAGGGACTTAGACACATCGTCTGGCTGCCATCTGAAGTCAGATTGAGGGTGGGGAGAGATAGTTCATGAGGAGGCTGCTTGGCAGGGCGTTTATCTTGCACACAGCTGACCTGGGTTCCATCACTGGTGCTGCATATGAACTCCTGAGCACTGCCAGGAGTAAACCCTGCTTACGCTGCTGCCCAAAACCAAAAAAAGAAAAATGACGAATCAATCTAGAAAACATAATGTAGTGGGAGGCAGATTGTTCTAGACCATCTGAGGCCGCAGTCAGATCCTACCTCTAATTCACACATTTTGGACTTGGACCTTCTGCCGTAGTTTTCTGTCTCTAAAATGGTGTCTACCTCTTTAGAGGATTTCAGAGATGAGTAAAGCATCTGGTAAGATGTGTGTCTACAGACACTAATAACTGTGGTGTTTGTGCCAGGAAGGGGGAGGCTAATCACAGCACCTGAAAGGGAGCTGCACATATCCAGAAGTGGTCACACTCTGCCATGGCTGCAGTCGGGGTTCCTTCTGTCACCAAGACCAGAGGGCCCTGCTGCTTACAGACCAGTGAGAACTGCTTGCTGGACTTTTTATTGGTTTGTTGACTCATCCCTACCTGTGCTTTATGATTCAGCTTTTAAATACTACGTTGTTTGCGAAGGGAAATAAGATCTTTTCATCTTACTATTTTTAGGAGCTTTGCTGGCAGTGGAGCATGTGAAAGACAATGTCAGCATTTCCATTGAAGAAGGGAAAGAGAATATTCTCCGTGTATCAGAGTAAGTCCTTTGACTTTTTCTTTCTTTTTTTTTTAGTGCTGAGCAACATTTTAAAAAATACTGAAGATAAATGATGCTCTTACTTTACTTGCTAATTAGTATAGTGTCTTGAGATTTCCTTCGCTTGTGAAAGAACTAGACTCAGATTTATGTCTGTCAACGTACTATCTGGTCCCACTTGTTTCAGAGAAACTAGCAGTGTGAAGGAAGATTTATACATACTGGGGTTTTGTTTGTGTTTGTTTTTTTTTTTTTGCTATGGTGGTCCCCACTGTCTGTCTGTATGCAACAAATCAGAGAGAAATATATGTATATGCCTGACTGGGAACACCTGTAAAGGCAATTAAAGGCTGCCTCAAAAACCTCCATCCCTCTCGGAGAGCTTGGCAAGCTACCCTTGGCATACTCGATATGCCAAAAACAGTTAACAAGGACGATCCTCATTCCCTTGACCCTGAAAGAGCCCCCAATACACCTGTAGCACACGACAGGGATGAATGGAGACGTTACTGGCGCCCACTTGAGCAAATCAATGAACAGCGGGATGACAATGATATAGTGATATGATGGACCCCAGGACCTCACCTCGGCGAAGCTGGGGCCTTGCCCCTGAGCTCCATCTCCCAACCCCTGGTTTTTGGTTTTTGTTTAATTGAATCACCATGAGATAGAGCATTACAAAGCTCTTCATGATTGGGTTTCGGTCATGCAATGATCCAACACCCATCCATCCACCAGCATCCATTTCCCACCACCAGGGTCCTCCATTTCCCTCACCATCCCCCACTGTCTCCTGGCCTGCCTCTATGGCAGGCACTTTCTTTCTTTCTCTCTCCTTTTGTGTGTTACGGTTTTCAATACAGGTACTAAGAGGTCATAATGTTTGTTCAGGGCATTCAGTATTTTTACCAGGAAGGTAATGCTGGAGTAGCTTTTTAACGGAGTGGCAGCTTTGGGGTTTGAATGTGACCGCCGAGGCTTCCAAAAGTACAGGAAGGTAGGGGGAGGTGGCACATTCTGACCCCGAGAAAGCCTAGAGATTTCAGTCACAAAATTCGCATACTCAAATTTTCAGTAGATTTGATCTTGGTGGGGTCCATCTTGAGACAGTGGAGTCCAGCCGGGGTCATGGCAGCAATTTTGGATTGTGGGAGCAAGAGTCTTGGGGGTAGTCTACTTGGGTGGCATCAAGTTGACCCACCCTCCTCTAATTTACCCGAGGCAGTTCAGCATGTGTGTGTCCAAGATTAACTGTGGCTTTTGATCTCTTGAGATTTATTTGTCTCTGAAGCAAGGTTGGTAGAAGAGATTACATGGTGGTGCTGGAGTTGGTTCGTGAGGGTGACTGCCAGTACTTCTAGGAGTGTAGGGAAGTGGGGGGAGGTAGCCCATCCCAACTCACAAGAAAGCCTGGAGATTTCAATAACAAAACCTGCCTATCTGAATTTTCAACATATTGTTGTCTCTTTGAGGTCCCTCCTGAGACAGTGGAGTCCGGCCAGGGGCAGGTGATTTGGGTTGTGGGACCAAGCGGCTACTAGGAGCTCTGCTTGGGCAAGCACCAGGCTGACCTGCCCCTGCCTCCCCTCCAATATAACCTGGTCTGTTCAGTTTTGCATGGGTCCAAGATTAACTGTGGCTTTTGATCTCTTTTGAGATTTATTTATAGGTCTCTGAAGCAAGGCCAATAAATTAGCTTGTATAGCTGAGCCAGAGATGGTTTGTGGGCATGGCTCCCACATCCCTAACTTTTGGCCATTTAATTTCTTGGGAAACTTGGTCCCAAGTTATTGGGGTGCAGCCAGAATCACAGTGGCAATTTTGAAGTATCAGGAAGCCTTGAAGGCATCTTCAGGCTGCTGATAATCCTCGCCTGGAGGCACCATACCCCTTCCCAGCTCTTGTTGGTGAGGGTTTTAGTGTTATTACAATCTGATGGCAAGTTGGAACCTGTTAAATAGGAATTTAGTGGGAATTAAATATGCTGAATCCCATGAAAAGTCCAAGCTTGGCATATTAGACACATGAAACAGGCTTCTGAAGAATTTTTAATGTTGGAAATGTATTTACCCAGTGATCATGGAAAATGAGGACATAAATGTGAAATTCTGTATTTGCCTAGAAAAAATGTGTTTGGGAAGTATGCAAGTTTTAAAGTATTTGTGTCAGGGCCATGGGCTTGTGGGTGATGATTGGTCCCTTCGGTGTCATCATTTCCTGTCCTTTTTATTGTTTGCTCTTTAGCTTGGTCATCCCGCTTTTCTCTCCCCCACACCTGTCTATATCTGCTGCTGTATAATATCTGAAAGCCTTGGTTTGGTCTGACTTGCTCTCATGCTTGAATGGGCCACACCGGGTGGAGGGGTGGGAAATGGGGTACTGAACTAGGAGTTTTTACAAAGCAGTTTTGCCATTTCATTCTCACCTGTAAACAGGCCAAACTGACCTCTGTGACATATTCTCGGCAGCTGTAATTCAACATATTTTCAGTCTGTCCTCAACACCTGACAGTTATTTCATAGATGGATGTAGAAAATTACAAAGGGATGAAATGTCAGGGTGCCTCCTGAAGTGAATTGTTAGGATTAGTTGAACACTTCTGAATAAATCAGTATTTGATCGACCTAAACACTTCTTTGGTCGACAGTTATGAAAGGCTTCTTTTGTCCCATGTGCCAGCACAGTGTCTCATTTTACGTTCATCTCATGTTTCTGTTCCAGAAACGTGGCGTTCACAGACATCAATTCCATACTTCGCTACCTGGCCAGGGTGGCCACCTCCGCTGGGCTGTACGGCTCAAACCAGCTGGAACACACCGAGGTGAGACCCATGCTCTTCTTCACTGTGCTTGAGACTTGCTTCCGCTTTTGAGAAGTTCTGTTGCTGGCTCACATACTTGGTCCTGCACAAGGGGGTTATCACCGTCAGCCAGACCTGGTGACAGGATAGTCACTGGATCTCAGTAGGGAAAACTCATGGGCACGAAGTTTGAATTTTGACTCAGGTCAGTTGTCCTGTTGGGGTCAGTGGGGGGTTGTCTTTTAGCTGAGCAGGACGGTGTTTGTATATGGACACATTTTATTGGCCTCCTAGGCCATGCTCAGGGGCTCAGGATCACTTCCGGCAACACATGACCCACCAGCCTGTCAGTTCAGCATGAGATACTGCAGATGTGGTGCTATGAGGGCCTGGCAGTGTCTGGGACTCCTGGTACCCACCCCCGGGCCAGCCAGATGGGCACCCCAAATCCTGTGCCCCCTCCCTCTTCTGCAGGTTGCTTGTGAGAACTCAGAGTCTAGAAAAAACTTTTTTTTTTTTAAAGTTTTTTTTCCCAAGGTCATGCCTGTGGTTTGGGTCCATTTTCTTTTACAACTATGTCTTAGTTCCTTAATGACAAACAGTAGATTAGCTTCCAGTACTCTGTGCAGATGATGGGAAGAGGGGGGCGCAGTGGGGAGATAACATGGTTGCATGTACCCCAAGCCTCAGAGAACTCGTTCTCTGGGTCCCTGGGTCCCTCAATTCTTAATTTTTTTTGTTTCCTTCCCTGAAGTGCTTTTCATTTCATTCTAGATTGATCACTGGTTGGAGTTCAGTGTGACAAAATTATCTTCGTGTGATTTGTTTCCTTCTGCACTCAACGAACTCAATCTTGGCCTGTCTCTGAGGACTTACTTAGTAGGAAACACCTTGAGCTTAGCAGATTTATGTGTTTGGGCCACGCTGAAAGGTAGTGGAATGTTCTGATCATACTAAAGAGTGTCTTTGGGGCTGGAGAATGCTTTTGCCTTGCATGGGCCAATCCCTAGCACCCCATATGGTCCCCTAAGTACCACCAGTTGTGATTCCTGAGTGTAGACAGGATAAACCCTGAGCACCTCCGAGTGTGGCCTCACAACAAAACAGAAAAGAATGTCCTATGAAGTGTATGCTGTTTTAGTAATTGTACATTCACTAGATTAGAATGTAGGATGACATTACTTTGTCCTCTCCCCCCCTTGCCTCTCTTCCCCCTCCCCCCCTTGTCCCGGTTTTTCCCCGGAGTTTAGGCTTACCCCAGTCTCACCCATAAAGGTGTTCCCGAATCTCTCCCATCCCTTTGTTTAGCTATAATCACTTCTCTATGCTCTCTTCCCCAAAACAGTTAATCCATGGCTTTCCCTTAATCTGACTCTGCTAATTTGTAAGGTCAGACCTTCCTAGGACACTGAATATTATAACATTGCCTTTCTCCCCTCTTTATGCCTTTTGAATAATTTACTTTAAAGCTATGTCTTTTTTGTATATACACAAGAAGACAATATTATGTTTTTGTAACTTGGGACTTAATTGGCTTCGAATATTATTCCCTCCCGGGCATCTGCTTTCTCCACTTAAGCCTCAGTTGCCCTCAGTTCCTAGCACCCTAAAAGCAGGGTCCCGACGAGGGACGGGACGGATCCAGGGCAAGCGGTGAGTTGTGTGCTACTCTGGCATCGAGATGGGCCTGGGCAAAGTGCCTAATTCTTAACTATAAGTTAAGAGCTTGATCATAGACAAATGCTCTCATGATCCAAAAGTAATGATGAGACTAGGACCCTGCTAGGGATAGGAAAGACCGATCTGGGCTGAGCACTGTAGTCTGAGATTGAGATGGCCCCAGGAGAGCAATTCCATAAGCTTTAATGCATCTCTTATTGTGTCCATACAAAATGACTAATATTATGAATTCTTATATGTTTGCTGGCTGAGGAGAAGAGAAACACACTCATGGGACTCTGCCCTTGGGTGGATCCTCCTGCTAAAAGAGAATTAAGTCCTAGGAGAAGCATCCCCTAAGGGAAAGAAACCTCAACCCTATTGATGGTGACCACACCTATGTGTACACCTCAACCCCCTCATGCTGGGGAGATTTAACTAGGCTGTAAGAGTGGGTTGGGGGGCCCAGATCCAGAGATCCAGAGAGAGATCCAGAGCTGGGAGAGAAGCAGAGAGAGAGAATGAAATAAACTGATTGAGCAACCAGTTTGGCCTTCTTCCTTCCGTCGCCTGCACACACAGCAGTTCTAGGGCACTGAACGCAGGCGGTGAGACAGAGCCGCCCGGACAGCCCGCGAGTGCACGCACCCCTTGGCGTGCTTTAGTTTTTTACATTAGAAGACCCAACTTCACATTGATGATTGTGTTTGTCTGTCTGTCACGGCAGTCACAGTGGCTGATCTTACAAAGACCCATGCTGCTTCTTGATTTCCTGTCTCATCACAGGAATTCCCTTGGAACATTTCATCACGGAGCACAGCAGTTTCATATTTATTTAAACTGCCCATAAAATAGATTTGCTTTTGAAATTGCAGGTTTGTCATACGATTTTATACTGTGTTTGCTAATAGGAAGTGCTGCATGGCAGGAGGAGTTGAGGCAGAGCAAGGCCCCAGTGCACGTGAAGCGCTGGTTTGGCTTCCTGGAAGCCCAGCAACCCTTTCGGTCAGTCGGCGCCAAGTGGAACATTTCCCCAGTGAGAGCTAAAGTGGTGAGTTACAATTTCTCAGACCCACATCTCAAATCTCAGGGTTTTTTTTTTTTTTTCTTTTTTGGGGGTTACAGCAGCTGTGCTTGGGGTGACTCTTGGCCCTGCACTCATGATCACTACTGGTGGTGCTTGGGGAACCATATGCAATGCTAGTGATGGAATCCAGGTCTACTACGTGCAAAGCAACCTGATCCATGTATAGCCAAGTAATTATTTCAAGGCTCCAAGGGTAGGCTGTGGGGTGGCGCTTGGCTGAATGTAGGTTCACTTCCTGCACTGCACTGTGGCCTCAGCACTGTGCTTAGAGTCCCCAAGGACTGCTGGAAATTACCCAGAAACAGTCAAGAAAAGACAAAGGCCCAGAGGACTGTAGTACTTTCTGTTCCAGTAGGAGCCCAGGTCTACCCCCACCCACAGAATCCCCAAGACCACCAGGAGCAGCCCTGGCACTTCTCTTATCACCAGTTCCCCCCTCCTCCCACCAGAAATGCTTATTTCCAATGACATGGGAAGTCACTCATTACTGGGTTCAGACTCGTCACTCCACTTGGTTGTTCCGGATGGAATCTTCCTCACCTTTCATTGCTCTGCTCATTGTCTCGCTCAGTGGGGTCTAGCATTCTCCTAGCTGTAGATTTTTGTTCTGTTTCCATTGTTCCAATTCATAATTGCATTCCTTAACTTCCTCCGTGTGGAAAGGTGGGGGGAGGGTTGCTGATGAGCAGGGCATGGTTGGGGCCACACAGTCTGCCGACGTTGGACCCAGCACTCCTGCTCCAGCCCTTGGAGCTTTCCCCCAACCTCTTTCGTTCTTTGTAGTTTTTGGTTGGGGTCATGCATGCCGTGCCAGGGATCTAACTCTGGGCCTTAGACATGCTGTCATTTGCTCTGACGCTTGAGCCCTGTGCCCAGCCCCAAACTTCTTGGATCTCTTTCTAGTTCCTCTCAGTGTGAATATGGCCATCAATCTTAGGAAATCCAAATAAATGGTTGCTTTATCCCTCTCTGTTGCCCAGAACACAGAAACCAAGCTTCCCGTTTCTGAGTAACCCATCTGTTTCTGCTCCCTTGCCCTTCCTGCCCTCATGCTTTTCTTGCTTTGCTTTACCTGCTCTTCCCTGCCTTTGAGGCTCACACGTGCTGTGCTCCCTGACTGAATGAACATTCTCCATCAGACACTTTCCCCCTTGGTTTTCCAAGTTCCCTGTGGCTCTCACTGCTTCTGACGGCTGTCCGCTGGATTGATCCCCGTGTGTATGTATCTCCCTCCTGCTGAGCTGATGGATATCCTTGAGGCCGCCAGTGCATAGATGTTCACCTTCCTCTCTCACAGCTCTGCCTGGCACACAGTGGGTTATGAGTAAACGTTGCTATTTAAGCATTTGACCATGTGAGTTTCTGTTCTGCATTTCAGGCGTCCGAGAAGAAGCAAGATGTTGGGAAGTTCATTGAGCTCCCAGGTGCCGAGATGGGGAAGGTTACCGTCCGCTTTCCTCCAGAAGCCAGTGGGTAAGACAGTGGGGCTCACACTTGGGCTTATTTAATGGAGAACTTTAAGGGTGGTTACGAGATGCTTTGCTTATTTGTAGGTTTTTAAATATAGAAGGAAGAATCATTGTGGGAATTAAAATTTTCACAGCATCTTGATCATTTTTTTTTTTTTTTTTGCTTTTTGCATCACACCCATCGTTGCTCAAAAATTACTCCTGATGGTGCTCTGGGGACCATATGGGATGCCAAGGATTGAACCTCGGGTCAGCTGCATGCAAGGCAAATGCCCTATTCTCTGTCCTATCACTCAAGCCCCAGTGGTTTCTTAATAATTGACTGCTTTAGAAAATTTGTGGGTTTTTTTATTAAAGTAGTAAGAAAGACATTTCAATTTTTTCCCAGAAATAACTTTATTTTTTACTTATAATTTTTCCCTCTGTATTGATTGAGATTTTGTGCTACACAGAACATCAGTTATGGTTTCACATTCCGAGAAAGAATTTCAGTTGTAGAAGAAAAGTGTTCACAAGGCCGGAGAGATAGTATAGCAGATAGGGTGCTTGCCTTGTACACAGCAGACCCAAGTTCACCACTTCTGGCATCACATATAGTCCCCCATGCACCACCAAGAGTGATTCCTGAGTGCAGAGCCGGGCGTAAATCTTGTGCATCGCCAGGTATATCCCAAAACCCGAAAGAGTTTTCGAAAGAGGGGAAAAAAAAACTTCATAAAGCAGAAGTTTTAAGTTTTATTAACCTTTTGAGATTTTTCAGACTTCTTTTTAGTAAGGATTTGTGCTTGTATCCTAGGGAATTCTTAAAATGAGCAGTAGAAATCAGGGTAGAATTGTTTTGCTATTTTTTCCTAAAGGGCAGAGAGTGATTAGCGGTTCAGTTCCTGGTGAGTTCTTTCTGTCTCTTTTTGTTGTTTTGGGCCACACCTAGCGGTGCTCAGGACCCCTGGCTCTGTGTTCAGGAATCACCCCTGTGAGGTGCCAGGGATCGATCTCGGGTCGGCCACATTTCCCTCCAGGCAGCTTCTTTCTGTTCTTAGTAGGCTTCCCCCATCCCCTCCCCCCCCCCTTTTTTTTTTTTTTTTTGATTTTTGGTTCACACCTGGCATTGAACAGGGGTTACTCCTGGCTCTGCACTCAGGAATTACCCCTGGCCGTGCTCAGGAGACCATATGGGATGCTGGGATTTGAACCCGGGTTGGCCGCGTGCAAGGCAAATGCCCTACCGGCTGTGCTATCTCTCCAGCCCCTCTTACTCTTTTCTACAGAAGGAAAAAAAAATCAGATTCGAAGGACACATTGGGGCAAAA
Source organism: Sorex araneus (assembly GCF_027595985.1). NCBI lineage: Eukaryota > Metazoa > Chordata > Mammalia > Eulipotyphla > Soricidae > Sorex > Sorex araneus. The sequence goes on along the minus strand of NC_073308.1, from coordinate 19,755,296 downwards.
TCTTTGTAGGTTGAGGCCTCTAGCCTGGGACTGTGCTCTGCAGAACAGCCCGGACAGCCTCTTGCCCCTTCCCGCGTGCCTGTCGGGGTGGGCGTGGGATATCTGCTGCAGCCATTAGCAGATACCAGGCTGTGTTCTGAAACAATGTGGCTATTTTTGGGGGGGGGGGGGCAGTTTTACTTCAGTGTTGTCTTTTTAATTCTCAGCCAAATTCTAGCCCTTCTGTAGTATATGGGATCTGTCTGCAGGTAAAGGAAGCGCTTTTGTTTTGCCTAAGGATTCTTCTGATGGTGCCAAGAGCATCAGAGGCAGCAGTGTCAGTGTTAGTGCTCCCTGTTCTTTGCTGCTTTTAAATCCTGATTGCGGCAGTAGGCCAAGCACAGGTAGGAGTGGGAGAGATGTTTTGGGAAATGTGCAGGTGGATGCAGAAGGGCAGTTGGTACCTTATTGGGTGGAAGCATTCATACGTCTCCCTTCTCTCAGAGGGGCAGACCCCTGGGCTCCCACATACCTGACGGAGCTCTTGCCCTGTACCTCCATCACTGATTTGCTGAAAGCCACCTTAAGCCCTGGTTATTGGTGAGCCGTGTGCATACTATTACCTGCCAGCGTCACTTAGGTTAGTCTAAGTTAGCAGAGACTCTGCTTTTGGCCCACTGCAGTTAGGGGCTCAAGTTTCCTATGTTAGACTTTTGGGCCCTACGTGGTACTCAGAGCTTACTCCAGACTCTGAGCGCAGGGATCATTCTCAGGAGGACTTGTGGTATGAGGTTTCAGGGGTCAAATCCAGGTCAGCTGCATGCCAGGCAAGTGCCTTCTCTGCTGTCCTGTCTCTCCAGTCCCATGCTGTTATTTTCAGCTCTCAGCGCATTTTTATGCATCGTTTGTGTGTGTGTGGTATGTGTTACTTGCAGGCCTGCTCTGTGCCTTCCTAGTGCAGCATTGAATGGTAACAGTTCTCTGGGCAAGACACTGTCACTGTCTCCATCTGACAGGTGGTTCTGGAACGGATTCTAGCAACGTGCCCGACTTCCACATCCTCTGCAGCTCTAGGGGCCCTGGACTCCAGATAGTCATTTCTGTACAGTGTTACTAGAGCACTGACAGTGATTCTAATGTTCTTCAGCTATTTCCTTGATATACCTTGTCTCCTGAGCGGAATTATTTTTGTAATCTTGTGACTTATCTCCTGTTAGCATTCTCAAGGTTTGGCATTGTGAGGACTGACTCTCCCTCTGCCTCTTTTTTTCATTGTTGTTGTTTCAGATTTACTAAGAAAAATGTTTTAAGTCCAAGAGGTGCTAATATGGCCCCTGTATGTTGATTTCTGGGTAAGAATTGGTGGGGGCTAGTAGTCATTGATAAGTTTTCTGTTGGCAATGAATTTTGCATGTTTTCGAGGTAACAGTTTTCAGTGAAATAGACGACTAGTATTTCTGGTTCTTTCCCAGAAAGATCTCACAGTTTTTTTACAGAGAGAGAGAGAGAGAGAGAGAGAGAGAGAGAGAGAGTCTCGTGGGTGTCGGAAAGACCAGAGAGAGAGAGAGAGAGAGAGAGAGAGAGAGAGAGAGAGAGAGAGAGAGAGAGAGAGAGAGTGAGTCTCGTGGGTGTCGGAAAGACCAGAGAGAGAGAGAGAGAGAGAGAGAGAGAGAGAGAGAGAGAGAGAGAGAGAGAGTGAGTCTCGTGGGTGTCGGAAAGACCAGAGAATTTGTCTTAAAGGACAGATGTAGAGGGCACAAAACACCTTAACGAACGGTAAGTGGGACAGCCACAAATGACTAGACTGACAGCTGGACAGAGCAGACAGGCAGAGCACAAGACCAGCAGGGCCATGGCCAGGAAGGGACACTGCTAGCAGCTCAGATGCTGCGCCGCTGGGCACGGGAAAGGCATGTCTGCAGAAGCAGACATTGAAGGGGCATCTTCAAGACATGCAGAATCCAATACAGGAAAACAGCCTTTTACATTTTTACTTTTGTGAGCTGCCAGGGCAAGTCCCCAACAGGGAGCTGCACCCACAGTTTTTCGCTGATACCCACCCTTTTTCTGTTCTAGAATCTGATCTGGGAATACGGTCCTTTATTTCATGCAGAAAGTGTTTTCATTTTCTTGTTCATTTTGTTTTATTTTGGGGCCACACCTGGTGGGGTAGGGGGGGTTGCTGCTCCCTGTACTACCTAGGAGATGGTACATTGCCAATCTTGGGCTCAAACCCTAGATCCCTGCATGCCCAGTATGTGCTCAGCCCATGGAACTGTTTCTCTGGCTCCCTAAATGCATGGCTAAGTACCACCTGTGTACAGTAATGTGTGTAGGAATCCTTTAAAGTTGACTTGTTGATCTAGAGTGCTTCATAGATCTCTAAAAAAGCGGATTGAGTTCGAAAATGACAGAGACATACCCAGTGTCCTACTTTCCTTCCTTTCTTTCTGTCAGCTTGATCCCACAGGTACAGCCACACTACTCTTCCTGTGAAAGGAGTCCAGTTCTCAACTTAACTTGCTTCATGCTTGCTCCTCTCCCCCCCTCGCACCCGCTGTAGATTTTCAGGAAAAGAGGATGTTGCTTTCATTGCCACCTCATCAGTAGCGGATAATGTTGATTTATATAGTATTGTCAGCAGTATCCTAGTGTTGATTTGTGGCAGAGGGTCAAGTGGGTTGGCCCATACCCGGCAGTGCTCAGGGCTTATTCCTACCTCTGCACTCAGGGAACACTTGGGACTTTGCTGGGGAGACCATCTATAGGGTGTCGGGGATCTAATCCCAGTCAGCCACGAACAAGGCAGGTGCTCTAGGCCCTGTCCTATCTATCTGGCCTCTCCAATTGATTTTATTCCTTGTACTTGTCAACCGGCCATGGACCAGAGTCACGATGGCTGGTGGCGTGTTGGTCAGGATGAAAGCTGTAGGATTATTAACTCCTTTGGCATCGGAGAGAACAGAAGGCTAGAGGCAAGGAAGGCCCCTTCTGTGGCTCCCTGATTCTGCTCTCTCCCCTTTTCTTACTCAGCAAACTGACCATCTCAGAGTTACTTCTTTCTGGTCAGCATTAGCTGGTTCTTGGTCCTCATTAGCTTTGGGCCATAAGAAACATGCATCCAGGTGTTGGGGATAGCTTTGGTGGTTCTTTTACCTCCCACTAAATGACCTTTTTTTTTTTTAATTATATCTATAGAAACATTTCTTCCAGATCATAATACTTGTAATGACTTGCCCCTTTGTGAGATTTTGTGTATCAAGCAGTTTCTAAGGATGATTTTGTGAATGGTCTAGTTGCCTCCGCCCTTCCCTCTATCAGGTCAGATGATCTCAGTCTTTCTTGATTTACCAACTCGCAGAGTATTTAACTCTCCTCCCAGAGACTAAATGGAAGCCTTGTGCGCAACCTGTTGATGGGTCTCTGCAATGTCTCTTCTTTCAGGTACTTACACATCGGGCACGCGAAGGCCGCGCTCCTGAACCAGCACTACCAGGTTAACTTTAAAGGGAAACTGATTATGAGATTTGATGACACAAATCCCGAAAAAGAGAAGGAAGATTTTGAGAAGGTAATTAAAGATGCACTGATGACTCTTTGCCAGAAAAATGATTTGAAATTTGAGGGTCACCTACTACCTTCATGGGAGGAGCACTGACTGATGTCCGTTCTCTGTATCTGAGTCTGAGCCCTCAGCCTGAAAGTCATGTGAGTTCCCGTCCTGAAAAACTTCCTGTTTGCAGAACTGGAGTGATAGGTCAGAGGTAGGGTGTTTGCCTTACATGGGGCCAACCCGGGTTCGATCCCTGGCATTTCATATGGTTCCCCAAGCACTGCCAGGAGTAATTCCTGAGAGCAGAGCCAGGAGTAACCCCTGAGCATCACCAACTGAGACCCAGAAGGGAAGAAAAAGCTTACCATTTGCTTTTCCCTCCCCCGGTCATTGTGGATTGACCCAGATACTGTATTTTCCTATAAGAATCAATGAAATGCTTATTGGAGGTCTTAAGTTTTAAGTTTACGGAAGAAACACACTAGGCATTGAGAAGTGTGAAGGGCCCCAGCCTCTTCTCTTTATTCAGGAGGACTGCAGAAGGCATGTGGCTAGAGGACTGCTTTTAGTAGAAACAACTTTTCCACAGTTCAAGGAAAGCTCTGTCACAAAATCCACTCTTGCCGCTGAAAATGTGGAGGCAGTAAAATGATGAAGTCTTTTTTTTTTTTTTTAAGTTTCTGCTCTAATACCATCCAACTTCCACAACTATTTGCAGGCTGTCAAAGTGTTGCAATATGCTATTACGTTTGCCCAAATACGGTGCCAAGGCTTGAAAACTACTCCCATGCTTCCAAAGGCCACAAGCTCAGTAGATTCTTCTTTTGGATTCTTCCTGCAGGTTATCTTGGAAGATGTTGCTATGTTGCATATCAAGCCAGATCAATTCACCTACACCTCAGATCACTTTGAAACCATCATGAAATACGCAGAGAAACTGATTCAGGAAGGGAAAGCGTATGTGGACGACACTCCGGCTGAGCAGATGAAGGCTGAGCGAGAGCAGAGGGCAGAATCCAAGCACAGAGGAAATTGTGAGAACTGGGCCCTGCTCAGTGGGAACTGCTGCTTCTTAGTGATGCGCCTCCTGTGTCTCCTTTCGTGGAACATTTCTCTCCCTCTCTGCACGTGGAGCCATGAGGCAGTACCATCCGCATGTGAATTCATCTCTTAGGAACCCTTTATTTCTTGGTAGGGCGGCGCCGGAGGTCTACTCTCTGCTTGGCACTCGGGGGTCCAAAGGATCTAGGGGACCAGGTAGTGCTAGAAACGGAGCCCCAAGCATCGAATGTGCAATGCAAGTGCTCTGTCACCAAGCTACCCCCCCCCTCAGACCCCAATCCTTTTTCTGTGTTGTCTTTTCATGGTTGGTTGTTTCTTTGTTGGCATTATACCGCATGTGAAGTGTGTCCCTCAGCACCCCTTACCATGCCCAATCTTCCATGCTGCTTTCACACAGTTGCAGTTTTTAAACTATTTCTCTCTGTCAAATATTCCTTCCTGCAGTGAAGTGTGAACATAACATCTAAGCTTTAATCTTGCCCTGTATATCAGAAATAGCACTTGGCAAAAGCCACAGACAGCGCACACCCATCTCTGATTTATGACTTGTCACCCATCCTTCTGAGTTATGCTGCTTTCCTGCTGTAGTTATGCGCCATTTAACTACATGACTATTTAAATCTCAGGTATCACATTTGGGAACTCTAGGAAATTGAAATTGTTAGGAAGTCTTTTTACTTTTTATTTTTAATTCTTTTTTGGTTTTAGGGCCACACCAGCAGTGCTTAGGAGCTGTTCTTGACTCTGCTTAGGAGGGACCCCTGGCTGTTGCTTGGGGAATCACAGGCAGTGCCAGAGGTCAAGCTTGGGTCGGTTACATGTAAGGCAAGTGCCTTAGTCTCTCTGCATTACAGAGATTTCAACTGGACTGACTTATGTGGGGGGGAGGCGGCCACAGGACTCCCTGGCTGTGCTGTGGAGGCTATGAGTTTCCAGGGAGTTCGCCCAGGGTCCTGTGCGTGCTAAGCCTGTGTCCCAGCCTCTGAGCCAGGAGCAGGTGTTTATTGAGAGTGCTGGGATTCAGAGCTTGGAGATGGGGATTTTGTGTTTGGATTTACCATAGAGCTCTTGAGATTTGGAGCTTTCGGGGGTATTAAGCTTGTGTCACAGACTCTTCTGTCATCTTTCCTCTTGGGTGTGCAGGGTCTCCTTTTCTCCCCAGGAACGTCTGGGGGGCCTTCCGAGAGCAAAGACCTGCTCCCTGCTCAACCAGGTTTTTGCAACAGGCACAGCTGGGACCTGTTGGCTGGTACCCGGGGCCTAGGCCAACTTGTTCTGTGCCAAGGACTGAGGCAAGCCAAGGCCAGAATCTCCCGCTGCCCAGACCAGAGAGGGCAGTCGTGCCAGGACTAGAAAGCTCAGACCTTGTATTTCCTCTTCCCCTTTTATTAGTCTCCAGCAGGGAAGTGGGCTGGTTCTAGCTTTTCTCCAACATCTTGGTGACACATTTCCTAAGTGTTTTGTGAGCTTTCCAGAATGAAGCCTTGCCTTTTCTTTCTTTTTTTTTCCTTAACTTTATTAAAGTATTGAGATTTCTGACTTTGGAACTAACAGTATTTTCAGAGGGACAGAGCTTCCGAAGTAAAGCAGGAATGTGAGGAAATGTATATCCAGTTACCCAGGACTCTTATTTTGAATCCCACCTGTGAGTATTTCTTCCGATCAACTCTGACGCTCTCGTTTTATAGCTGTTGAGAAGAATCTGCAAATGTGGGAAGAAATGAAGAAGGGGAGCCCATTTGGCCAGTCCTGTTGTTTACGAGCAAAAATCGACATGAGCAGTAACAATGGATGCATGAGGGACCCCACCCTGTATCGCTGCAAAATCCAGCCACATCCACGAACTGGAACGAAGTACAAGTAAGTGCGTGTCTCTGCTCTGGAGGCTGCGAGACGCCTGTGCGGTTCCCTGGGAGTGAGGAGAAACTTCAGAATAGTCAGGAGGTTGGTGCTGAGGTTGGGGTTCCTTCGTCCACAGTCTGACTGGCCTTTCTGGAAGCATGTGTTATTTTTCTTACAGGGATTTGGGCTATACCTGGTGACGCTCGGACTATTCCTGGCTTTGTGTTCAGGTGTGACATTTGGCAGTGTTGGGGGTCCAGCCACCTCTCCTGGCCCGTGAAGTCTTATTTTCTCAGAGGTTTTTCCTTGGGGGTGTGAAATGGTCAGACTTGTTTCTGTGAAGGCTACTGCACAGTTCAAGTCCTTACACCTGCCCAGAGTTGTTCTTATGAATGGCTTGGAGTAAATCATTAGCTTACCTTTTAGATTAAGATGCTTCTTGCTGTGAACCTTGATTCTGCCATGCTTAAGTAAATTTATGAAAAATGATAAAATAAAAAATTATAGAAATGTGAAAATGATAAGAAATGGGCATGTTCCTGATAGTTTCACTTGTTTTGTTTTGGGGCCGCATCTGGCGTACTCTGGTGTTACTTGCTCTTTGTTCAGTAGCTACTTCTGGTGGGTCTCAGGTGATCATATGGGATTCCAGTGATCAAACCTGGCCTGGCCACGTGCACTGCACGAGCCCTACCCACTGTCCTTTCACACCAGCCCTCTGTGCAGGTTTTCAGGTTAGCAGGTTTTTTTTCTTCAGGGGCTATCCATCCTCCAGTTTGCAGATAATTGTAGAATGGATTTCTTTGATGGTGATATTTCTTATATTTTAAAGAGGCCTACTAAATAGAATCACTGAAGAGGTTGGTAAATGTAGCTGATTAGCCCTGTCTGGCTCATGTTGGGCTTTTGTGGGCAGATGGATATATGTCATAGTCCTGAACACCTGGACTCTGGCTCGATGAGCCCGTCATTCTAATGGGAAGGTGCTACTTTATAAGTAAGCACGTACCTTGAATACAGTTGGAGAAGAGCATTTAAATCCACATTTTCAGTATTCAGTGATGGCAGAACAGCACCCTGGAGCATCATAATGACGTTGTCGCCTTTACCAACAGTTTCTGATCACGTTCCAGTCAAGAGTTTACATGAGTTGGGCCTGATACTGTATAAAAATAAATATCTGCGAATTAGGGTGTGTGTCGTTCATTACTTCCCTACCATGATATACATGGCCATTACTGAAATAAGAGTGTAGAGTTTGCGTTCTGTAATAGTCTCTGAAATTGCAACATTTTTGATTAACTACCAAGTGGGTAATGTACTAAATGCTATATGCTTTGATTATTGTTAATCATGGTACTTGATATTTTTGGTCACACCTGGATGTGCTAAGGGCTTACTGTCATAGCTCTATACTCAGGAGTCATTCCTGATTGTGCTTGGGAGACCATATGTGGGTGGGGTTGGGGATGGAAACTGGGTGAACCATGTGCAAGGCCAGTGCCCTACCTCCTGTATTATTACTCCAACCCAGTACTTGTTGATTTTAAAGAAAATCCCAACTTGGAAAGAATTAAAATGGTATTGCTGCTTACAGACATTACTCTAAGACAGGAAAGGATAAACTGCTTCATGTTGATTTTTCAAAATAACTTTTTTCCCCTAGTGTTTACCCGACGTACGATTTTGCCTGTCCCATAGTTGACAGCATCGAAGGTGTGACACATGCCCTGCGAACAACCGAGTACCATGATCGGGACGAGCAGTTTTACTGGATCATTGAAGCCTTGGGGATCAGGAAACCGTACATCTGGGAATACAGCCGGCTCAATCTCAACAACACTGTGCTCTCCAAAAGAAAGCTCACGTGGTTTGTCGACGAGGGGCTCGTGGATGGCTGGTATGCCTAAACACTGCAATTTTTCACTGCTTTGAGGGGTGGAGGAGGTGGGATGGAGAAGGCCATTGGGGTTCTGCCCTTGTCTCTGTTCCAGTTCCCCAGCTCTGTTTGAGTGCTGAAACCGGAGCATCTGCTGTGGCCTCTGGCACAGCCTGGTAGACCCCGTGGTTTGGGAGGGGGGGTCTAGGCCGCCATAGATGTGACTGCCTTGCTCACGCTCAACGAAGGCCCTGGAAACTCATGCCTGGTGTGAATGAATAAGTCACTGGCTGCAGCCTTGGCTGGGAGGGCCCTCAAGCTGCAGAGCCCTTACCTTGAGGAGTCAGTACCGGGAAAAGGCTGGAAACTGTCAGCAGCACCCGAGTAGCCTCTGGGTTTCTGTGAGAAAGAGGAGAAAAATTCAGTTTGCAGGTGTCTGTGCAAACCGAGTCTGTTCAGATGGCTTTCCATGTTTGTAAAGCACAAAAATTATTGAAACTGATAAGTTGATCATTATAATGGAAAATAAGCTCATAATATATATATGTTTTTAATATTTATGAATACATTATATACTTTTAGAGTTTGTATTTATTGCACCTATGATTAACATTTAAATATTAGATATTTATAAAATTATGAGATTTTGTGAAAATAAGATTATAAATACAATTTGTTAACTCAAAATTTATTGAAGTTAAATATTATAAATAAAAATATTAAAGTGTAGATGTCTATATAATACATAAAATTGTACTCAGCCAACCTGAATTTGATTTTTCATATGGTTCCCTGAGCCCCAGTAGGAGTGATCCCTGAGCACAGAGCCAGGAGTAATCTCTGAACATAGCTGGGCAGCTGAGTGTGGCCCCAATACTTACATGAACAGTATACATTTTGTACTGTTTTTCTGTGGATCTAAACTGGGTACGAGGCAAGTTTGCCTTGGGGCCCCATGTATAGGGCATGGCAGACCTACTCAGTCGGATTGATAGCTCAGACATGCTTTTTTGTGAGTGCAGCTCCCTGTTGGGGACTTGCCCTGGCAGCTCACAAAAGTAAAAATGTAAAAGGCTGTTTTCCTATATTGGATTCTGCATGTCTTGAAGATGCCCCTTCAATGTCTGCTTCTGCAGACATGCCTTTCCCGTGCCCAGCGGCGCAGCATCTGAGCTGCTAGCAGTGTCCCTTCCTGGCCATGGCCCTGCTGGTCTTGTGCTCTGCCTGTCTGCTCTGTCCAGCTGTCAGTCTAGTCATTTGTGGCTGTCCCACTTACCGTTCGTTAAGGTGTTTTGTGCCCTCTGCATCTGTCCTTTAAAACAAATTCTCTGGTCTTTCCGACACCCACGAGACTCTCCCTCTCCCCCAGGGATGACCCTCGGTTTCCCACAGTGCGCGGTGTCCTGCGGAGAGGAATGACAGTGGAGGGACTGAAGCAGTTCATCGCCGCCCAGGTGAGCTCTGCTGCTCTGGCTTTCCCTTGTATCTCATTAGTCTTTACTTCCTTTTTGCAGGGGGTGGGGAATGCCTGGCACTGCGCAGGGGTTACTCCTGGCTCTGCACTCAGAATCCCTCCTGGTGGTGTTTGGGGAACCATATGGGATGCCGGGGATGGGACTTGGGTTGGCCATGTGGCGGGCAACTGCCCATCTCTCCAGCCTCCCTCCCCCACTCTTTAGTCTTCCTGTTGCCATTTCTCTTATTCTGCGTTTGTTCCTTAAACTACAAGGGCTAATGGCATTTTTTTTTTTTGCGTCACACCTAGCAATGCACAGAGGTCACTCCTGACTCATGCACTCAGAAATCACCCCTGGCGGTGCTCAGGGGACCATATGGGATGCTGGGATTTGAACCCGGGTCGGCCGCGTGCAAGGCAAACGCCCTACCCGCTGTGCTATCACTCCAGCCCCGCTAATGGCATTTTTTAAGGGTATGTGGAGCATGCCTTAGCCCTAGCCTAGGAATGAACAGAAGCAGCAGCAGTACCAGCAAAGCCTGTCTTTGCTCCCTGCTGTTCAGGGTAGCTGCATTACTTTTACATAAAATTATGGCTACATATGTATGTTAAAAATGATGCTTTAGATCCCAGTGGAAGTATACTTGCATTTATTGGGTTTATTTATTTATTTTTGCTGACTTGCTTAGCTAAATGACAGTATTCTAACTGCTTCCCCTCTTTGTGGTCGTGGGGTTGATGTGATTTCATGCTTGTTTTTCTAGGGCTCCTCACGGTCTGTTGTGAACATGGAATGGGACAAAATTTGGGCATTTAACAAAAAGGTACATACTTTGGGGTATGGGTCCTCTTTTTCCATGCCTGTCTCCTGAATGATCCATTTAGAATTAATTCATATTTCTCACAGCAAATGTTTGTGAAGGTTATTGTCATTTTGCAGTCTTTCAGGAAAATGGAATGTTTTCCTTTTTTGAACAGAGGCGGGACATTAAGCCTATTAATATTCCAAACAAGTGGCGGTGACTAAAGCAGACACACTTGGAATCATGGGGGGAAGGGTCACAGTGTTTCTGTCCATCTTTTTTGAACTCTGCATTTCATTTTTCTGCTTTCAAGCTGCGAGCGCTCTGTAAGAAGGTATTTCATGATGCTTCTCCTTGCCTTCCTAAGCACATAGCTTTGAGCATAATACATGTTACACCAGCTTTGAAGCACAATCACATTTGTCGGACTAGCCTGTCCAAATCCACTGAAAATGCATTATTCCTATTTTTGTGTGTGTGTGATTTTTTTTCAAAATTTTGTCCTCTGAACTCTTAAGAGGCAAAGGGAAGATTTGGCAAACCCCACTCCCTTGTGTCCCAAGAGGACAGTTTTCAAGTTACACACTTTTTTCCGCTGTACTCCTTCGTATTGCTAATCACGAATTGGAAGCAGATCCTTAGACACTATAATAAGGCAAACAGTTGTGTGCCTGGTTTCAGATTCAGTTTTGTGATTGTGCGCTGTTGAGTCTTGGTGTTGCTGCCGACCGTGCCAATGCCTTGCCTGAGAAATAGTTGCTTGTCTCGCATGTGTTGTGAATTTATTTGATCGAGTCTGTTAAATCTGTTTCGCTTGTCCTGCATCAAGGAATTAATAATTGGTTCTTGCTGTTGCTGCAGTTACTAATAATTGACAAAGCCAAATTCACGGGCAAAGTTAAGACTGGTGAATGTTTCAGTGATAAACATTTCAGAGCTTCCAAGTCCCAGAAAAGCTCCACAGTAAGGCTCCACAGCACTTGGTTCAGAATAATGAGATGCGCTTCACCAGCAGCCAGAGCTTTGTTGGGATGAACAGCGCTTTCTTCCTCGTTTCCTCTTACAAAGCCCCGTCTTCCCTCCTGGGGCCTCCCTGGGGCCCCCCTGTCACTATGGCGTTCCCTGAACCTTTGCATGAGATGGAACGTCTCGGATACTTGCTTTTAGGTAGTATTAGTTGTGCTCCTGTGATGGCCATTGAGACTTTGGGTCATTGTTTCCCCCTCATTTGTTGGTGTCTTGTAGAGTCTTGTCCTTCCTCTCCTCCACTTGTTTACCTTTCTAATACTGCCTCCAACTGCACACCGTGCATTTCCTTTCAATGTTCCGAAGATGTGTCTGCCAGCACCTTCCACCCTGCTCTGCTCCCCTCCACTCCGCTCCACTCCCTGCTCCCCATCCTCCTCTCTGCTCCTCTCCCTGCTCCACAGCCTCCCCTCTGCTGCACTCCCTGCTCCCCATCCTCCCCTCTGCTCCTCTCCCTGCTCCCCACCTTCCCCTCTGCTCCACTCTCTGCAGTCTGTTCTGGCATCACTCCCGGTGGGATCAGGAGACCTCGTGTACTGCAGGAATGGAACCCAGGTAGCTGCAGGGAAGGCCAGCACCTTCCCCATAGTTGTCTCTGGCCCCTGAAGCCCCTCTCTGACCAGGTAGACTGGTCAGTGTGCCACGGACGTAGAGAGGAGGCAGCTGCCTGCTCAGAAGCGAGGGTTTTCCAGCTCCCAGAATTGTGTGGCTGTTGTTTCAGCCCATGGGGTCAGTCCTTCCCATCTGTCCTTTTAAGGCAAGCAGAAGAGAATCCTTCTTGCATGCTGAGTGGCTGTGTGCGGGGTTTTCAGTTCTCTTGGCCTAGCCTGTCCAGGTTCATCACCATCAGGCACCATCCTGAGAGCAGAGTTTCTGTCAACCAGCTCTGTGGCATCGCATCTCTCTCTGTTTCTGTTGCTGGTCTTCATGCCAACTTTCCATAACTCCTTTACTTCATCTTTCCTGGGGCCTGGAGGGACAGAGGTGGTTTTTTTTTTGGGGGGGGGGTGGGGTGGGAGTGCTACAGTCTCTGCTTACTATTGCATTGTTTCGTCACTTGCTCTTGGTGGTCCTCAGGGCCCGGGGTCTGAACCTAGGCCTCCAGCATGCAGGGCATGTGCTTGGCTCATGAAATAGTCTCTCCAGCCTGCAGATGAAATCCAAGTGGAGCGTCAGTGAGCTGTGGGGTATGACGCTGTGAAGTGGGCGCTATGGACAGAGCTGAGTACCCCTGGGTACTGCCCCCAAACAGACAGAAGTCATCCTGATAGCCCTCTGAATATATCGTGATCTTTGTTTTCTCCTTTTCATCTCGATGGAAACTAGTACATGATTTCTTTTTTGTATCGTAACTGGGCTCTTTCTAGTTCCGAAGTAAAGCCTCCAAGATACTCGTAGGAGACATTTCAATTCCTTACTTAGTACTCACTTCACTGATCTTCTTGATTTCATGTACTGAGAGAATCTTCTCAGATAAGGCAGAAGCAGCTTCGAGATGTGTGCTCATTTCAGAGCTGCTGCTTGTCTGCAACTTCTTGAGCTGCGTTAGTTTAATATTCACTTTACTATTATGATGATGATGTAATAATTTCCCCAGCTCTCATCCCTTTCCCTTGTACCTGTGCTTAGTGAGGAATCAACTTCTGAGGAATCAGAAGTTCAGCCTTCTCTCTGTCCCCACCCCACAAATATGAAAGTCTCTGAAAATAAGCATGTGAGTGGCAGGGTGTTATGCTGTAGGGTGTGGGCTCTGATTTCCTTCAGTCCCAAGCCTGCCCTCACCTTCCGCTTCTTGCCTGATGGAGGCACTTTGGGGAGTCCTGAGGACTCTTAGGAATAGTTGGGAAACCACAACTCTAGAGACTTTTTTTTTTTCCTAGAAATGTGCGGTTTGGGCAATGAGAAAGACTTAATAAACTTGCCCCAAGAGTTCTCAAGCTCCTTTAATCCCTTGTAGGATGCTGTTTCTTCGGGGTGGTTAGGAGGGGGCACACCCACTGCTACTCGGGGCTTACTCCTGGCTCTGCACTCAGGAATTACTCCTGACAGTGTTCAGGGGACCATAGGGGGTGCCTGGCAAGTGCCCTTCCTGCTCTCCTGTCTCTTTGGCCCCTAGATGCTATTTCAGGGTGTTTCCAGATGACATGGGACCATGAGAATCATTCTTAGGGTGACTGGACAGGCTTCTACGATAGCCTGTCATCATTTCCCAGAGTGGGGGGGCTGCAGCTTCAGGTTCACCAGTTGGGGGTGCTTCTGTTTGTTTGCTGAGAGTGGTAGATTTTCACTCAGGTGGGATTTTTTTCCCTCCTGAAAAAGGGGCATTAGGCCAGTTAAATTTGGGAGCCTTTGCTCTAAAGAGCTCCTTATTATTGGCCAGTGGGAGAGATAGTTTTCTTTTCCCATCGGTTGTGGAAATGAAGCTGCACTGAGCAGAAATTTCTCCTTCCAGCTCTGGTAAGGAAATCACAGGCTAAAGGACTGGCCTGCTTGTCATGTTCTGTCACTCATCACTCTAGTGCAGTAGAAGCGTGAGAGCCTGCAACTAGTGAAAAACCAAAATGGCCTCAGGAAGAGGAGAGTGAAGTGGGGGGTTTGGAGAGAGGCTGGTGCCAGTTTCAGGCCAGCCAGGACAGAAGCAGATAGAGCTCGGCAGGCCCAGGCTGGGGCATCCACGTCTGTCTTGGGCTCTGAATCAGCCTCTGAGATGGCTTCTCTTGATTCCTAGAATCACTACTGACCCTAACCCTAAAATTCTCCCCAAGGAAACCAACCTGCCCACACAGCAGTGGCAACGACCAAAAACCCAAATGCCAACCAGACTGGCTGGGTCAGCGTCATTGGTCACCTTCTTGACTTGCCAATAGCGTTTGTCCGCATTTTCCTTCCCTTGGCTTTTCTTTAGCGTCCCAGCACTATTGTACGGACTGTCCCCCTTAGAGCATTTCAAATTGAATCGAGAAGTGAAACAGACCCAATAGGTACTTCTGGAGGCAGAAGAGATGAGCTGGGTGGTCCGTTCATGCAGTCGAGGGAGCTTCCTGTCACTGTGAGTCTGCAGGATTGCCTTATTATAGTGGCCTAATGCTGTTTTCCTTGCTATGGTGCCTTCCTTGCTATGGTGCCACACCGCCTGCTTGTGATTGCAGAAACATGCTGAAGCACCTTCGAAGAGACTAAATTCATACAGTCTTCATTCATGATTCTTTTTTCTTTTTTTCTGCTTGACAAATGCTAGGGAAGAGATACAACAGGTGAACCAAAACAAAAAAATTAGTAAATGCAGTAACAAAGCAAGCCAGTTAGTATTCCTGGGCTGTTGGTTTCCAGAGGAAGTGTTTAAAACTTGGACCATCTGACCATGAGGATGTGTTTGTTACAGGTCATCGACCCAGTTGCCCCCCGCTTTGTGGCCTTACTGAAGAGGGAAGTGGTCCCAGTGAACATCCCTGAGGCGCGGGAAGAGATGAAGGAAGTGGCCAAGCACCCGAAGGTTCTGGGGTTCCCCATGTCATATCTGTTATAGCAGGGACAGGAACAGGGCTCCTGTGACCCCGAGCTCTGCTTGGGAGCCTGGTTTTGAGGCCGCTTTTCCATCCAGCATTTCCTGGGATTAGCACTGTGGGAAAAAAAATACTATGGTTTCCTTGCTGCAGAACTTGTGGATGAGAAAGGTGGTGGTGGTGCGGTCACTCTGGGGTTGCTCAGGTCAGGCCCTTTCAGGGGTCATGTAGCACCATCGGTCAAACGTGGCCAGGCTCTGCCACTTGAGACAAACCCCAAGCCCCACTTAATTTTTTCCATAGCATATCATATCATCAAGAACTCAGTGCTGATTCTTTGTTCGTGCAAATGGCAGACTGGTGTATATTATGGGGCAAGAGGAATCTATGCACATATATAGTTATGGGGGGGGGGTCACACATGGTTGTGCTTGGGCTACTCCCAATGTTGCTCTTGGGGTTACTCACAGCAGGGGTCCCAGGACCCTGTGATGTTGGGGCCCGAACTCAGACCTGCATGCGGAGCATATAGGCCAGTAGCTACATCTCTGACCTTGTAGGCTGAGTCTATATGCTGATAGACTCAGCTCTGTTCTGTTCCTGTGTGAAATGCAGAATGAAGAACTGCATTGGTCAATGGTAAAGTTAGGTGAGTGGTCCTGAATTATGTATTCCTGGGTGATCTTTGTTGTTTTCTTGTAGTCTTTGTTCTCCAAAGGCAATTTTGCATCAAGAGATACAATTTTTCCATCTGCACTCCTAGATGTAAGATTAAGAAGTTAAAATATAGGAGTTAAAATATGAACTCATGAAAATATTCCAAAGTCTGTGATCACCTTTCTGTTAACAGGTCATGGCATTGACTACTTTTTTGCTTGTTTTAGGCCCCACTCAGCAATACTCAGGCCTTACTCCTGACCCCACTCAACCAGTATTCGGGCCTTACTCCTGGTTCTGCCTTCTGGACTCATTCCTGGCAGACTCAGGGGACACTATGGAATGCAGGGGTTGGAACCCAGGTTGACCGCCATACCTGCTGTACTGTCTCTGTGTTCCCAGAAGCTTGTTTTTTCTTTTGAAAATACAAACCGATCTCCTTGCACAGTGAATGCCTCAGACCTCATATGCCTCAGGTCTCACATATCTGAGCTTATAAAAATCGCTGTGGAGGTGGCAGGTCTGCAGTCCCTGGGTAGTGGGGTCTTTGCTCTCCAGCAAGAGCAAACTTGGATTGCAAAGCAGGACCTGGCTGGAGAGACACCCACAAAGTGGTTCAGCTCTGAAAACAATGATTGTAGGTCACCCATCACGTTATAGGTCAGGTGGCAGATCCAGTGACACAGGGCAGAGACGCAAATAGTGCACACGCAGCTTCCATTTGATCTTGGATGACCAAGCACATCCCTTTTTCTCTGGGCTCAGTGTGTTACTTTAGCCAATACACTTCTGTTTTTGTCCACCAGAATCCTGATGTTGGCTTGAAGCCTGTGTGGTACAGCCCTCGAGTCTTCATCGAAGGGGCCGACGCAGATACGCTGTCAGAGGGGGAGATGGTGACTTTCATCAACTGGGGCAACATCAACATCACTAAAGTACACAAGTAAGAACTCTTGGTTCATAAACACAGAGAAGAGACGTTTCAGCCTTCCTTCACTTCCTGCAGTAAAGTCCTCAGTGCAGGCCCAGTTCTGTTGCCAAAGAGGTCTGTTCAGCCAGAGATCTGAGACCTGTGTTAAATGTGCTTGCTTTTTGTTTCTGTCTTTGGGGCCTCACCTAGCAGGGCTCGGGGCACCAGTAATGCTGGGGTGGAACCTGGGTTAGCCAGCAACAAGGCAAGTGCCCTCCCTACTGTCCTGTCCTGGCCCCTACATGTGCTGTTTTGTGACTATTCCATGTTATCCGGGAGGTGTCAGCCTTTTTACTTGTAAAGGTTGATAATCACTGCATCTCAATAGAAAAATTTCTGGAAGGCTTCAGAGGGCCTTTTATCATCTGCTGCTTATCTACAGTTTTTTCGTGGAGGACTCTTGAAGACTGTGATGAGGCCGAGCAATCACAATACAGAACCCAATCAAGCATTTTTGGCACTTGAAATTCATTTGTTCATATTTTAACTCATATTTTAACTTTTTTTTTTTTTTTTTTTGCTTTTTTTTTTGGTCACACCCGGCAATGCACAGGGGTTATTCCTGGCTCTGCATTCAGGAATTACTCCTGGCGGTGCTCAGGGGACCGTATGGGATACTGGGAATCGAACCTGGGTCGGCCGAGTGCAAGGCAAACGCCCTACCTGCTGTGTGATCGCTCCAGCCCCATCATATTTTAACTTCTTAATCTTACATCTAGGAGTGCAGATGGGAAAATTGTATCTCTTGATGCGAAATTGAATTTGGAGAACAAAGACTACAAGAAAACAACGAAGATCACTTGGCTTGCAGATAGCACGCGCGCGCCTCCTGTGCCAGCTGTCTGTGTCACTTATGAGCACTTGATCACAAAGCCTGTGCTCGGGAAGGACGAGGACTTCAAGCAGTACATTAACAGGAACACGAAGGTAGCCTTCCTGCAAACCCTAGTACACGGTTTAGGGAAATTGCTTTTGAATTGGGAAAGGCGCTCCAGGGATTCTTCTCCTCAAGGTAAAAATGATACGTAGGACTGAGTCAGACTCGAAGACTAATGTCCCCATTTTGTAAGTGTTGGAAAGTGAGGCCCAGTGAGGTTCAAGAATGTGAGTGATGGGGCCAGAGAGATAACTTGCCTTGCACACCTGGGTGTGGCCCCAAAAAAAGCTAAAGGGAAAAAAAGGTGTGCAAAGCCAGCCAATGAAGCTGGGCTTCAGGCATGGCGCTCAGGCTTCAGGTCTGAGTGATGGCGGCTGCACCTTTGGCCTCTCATGCTGGCACCTGCTCACCTTGTGCCTGTGTTCCCCACATTGTGGCAGACTCATGGCTCTGCTGGCACCAGGCGTCAGTTCTCTTTAACGTTTCCTGCAGTCACTCAGTTTATGCCGTTAGCTTTAAAAATTGCCACCGTGACTGCTAATCTTTATTTGATATTTTTCACCCTTTGCTCTTAATGTGCTAAAGTGGTAAAATTTTCAACATCTTTAATATGGGAATGCTAAGTAAAAGAACATTCCAGGAATGGGGATGGAGATACTGTGTTTTCAGGTTGTTTTTGGTGTTTTGATGTTGCCTGCTTCACTCTTTGCAGCATGAAGAGCTAATGCTGGGGGATCCCTGTCTTAAAGATCTCCGAAAGGGAGACATCATACAGCTGCAGAGACGGGGCTTCTTCATCTGCGACCAGCCTTACGAGCCCGTCAGGTCAGTAAATCAACTGTCCAAGGGGGAACCAGCAAAATACTACAGCAAATATTTCAAAAATGCAGCTTCTGCTGAAGCCCTATATTGTTTTGATTTCTGTATTCAGTATTTCAGGCTTTAATAATGAGAACTCAGAATAAGTATGACCTTAGCAAGTTATGCTTTTTAAATTCTAGCCCATCTTTGAGTTTAATGTTGTTCAGAAAAAGTCTTACTTTTTCTGTGGGCAAAATGATGATATAGTCATCGGGGTATTTTGTTGTTGTGTGGTCCTGGGATCAAACTTTAGACATCCCCTTTCACTGAGCTTTCCCGGGCCCTTGGGCAAAATTATTTAATCCAACTAGGGGAGGGAACAGGCTTTCTCTCCTGGAGAGGTATGAGCCCGCCAGTGAGTTCATCGAGGATTTACATTGGAGTCACTGTCTGCGTTCTTTCTTTTTTTTGCTTTTTGGGTCACACCTGGCAGTGTTCATGTTCAGGGGTTACTCCTGGCTCTGCACTCAGGAATTACTCCTGGTGGTGCTTGGGGGACCATATGGGATGCTGAAAATCGAACCCGGGTCGGCCGCATGCAAGGCAAACGCCCTACCCTCTATGCTATCACTCCAGCCCCTGTCAGCATTCTTTCAAATGAACTTTGCTTTGCCCTTCTATTCGTCAGCCCGTATAGCTGCAAAGAAGCCCCGTGTGTCTTAATATATATTCCGGACGGACACACGAAGGAGATGCCAACAGCCGGGTCAAAGGAAAAGACCAAAGTGGAAGCCTCGAAAACTGAGGTGAGCGTGTGCTGTGTCGGTGGCTCCGCAGCCGGGCACGGGAGTGTGCTCTGCAGATGACCACTGGCTTACATGTACCGACGAGGACTTGTTAGCTTACTCATTCTTTCACATAAAACACCTTGCAAAATAAGAGTTATTGTTTGGGGGCCAAGCCTAGCAGTGTTCAGGGCTATTCCTGGCTCTGCACCCAGTTACCCCCTGGCTGGGGGACGATATGGGATGGAGGGGATTGAAATCATGCTGGCCAGGAACAAGGAAAGCACCTTCCCCTCATTGTACTACTCTCCAACACCATGTAAAGTTTTAAGTGTTTGTTTTGATCTTAAAATGTGAAATGGTTTGATCCTGCATGAGGGGAGTTGTGTAACTGTTTCCTTCTGGTTTCGCTCTGTAGACAGCTGCTGCTCTGAAGGGTCGGGCAGCTCCTGCCGTGAGTGATCCCCGTGCTGTAGTGGAAGACCCCATGGTTCTGTACAGCC
This sequence comes from Sorex araneus, assembly GCF_027595985.1. Classification (NCBI taxonomy): domain Eukaryota; kingdom Metazoa; phylum Chordata; class Mammalia; order Eulipotyphla; family Soricidae; genus Sorex; species Sorex araneus. The sequence continues at coordinate 19,735,600 of NC_073308.1, read as the reverse complement.
GAGTGGCCACTCAGGGGGATGCTGTACGCGAGTTAAAAGCCAGGAAAGCCACCAAGGAAGAGATCGACGCAGCTGTCCGGCAGCTTCTGGCTTTGAAAGCGGAGTATAAGGAGAAAACGGGCCAGGAGTACAAGCCTGGCTGCCCTCCTGCCGCCGGGCCCCCGAAGACCACTGCCCAGGCAGCACCCAGTGCTCTGTCTGCTCAGGCTCTGTATGAGGCGGTCGCGGCCCAAGGGGAGACTGTTCGGAAGCTGAAAGCTGAGAAAGCCGCCAAGGTCAGTGCTCCATACTAGCTCAAGTCCACTGTCAGGAGCTACGAGCTCAGGATTCTGGGTCATCATGCATGTTGTGTGTTGACAGTGCCTGAAGCAGGCTGTGATCCAGGTTTGGGCTGAACTCCAGAGATCCTCAGGGCCTTTGCAGTGGGATGGATGGGGGTAACAGAGCACATGATCCCATGTTAGCTGTGAGGAGGAATGAGCGAAGTCGCAGAGCAGGGGCAAGAATCAAGCCCTTTACGAGCGAGCACACTGCAGAGGAACTGCTTTTCTCTTTCTGGCGGTGTTGGTGGCAGCGCTAAGGACCCAGTATTCCCACAGGTGGGGTGAGGGTCGGGGTGCCCTGCCTCTGAGCCTCATTCCCCAGCCCTTGAGGAGTGCTTCAGGGTAGATGACGGGCTTTATTGGATGTCAGAGTTAGTGGGGAGCTTGGTGGGCTCCGTTGCAGCTTCTGCTTCGGGACGGAGGAGACAGACCGCGTCTCTTGAAGGATGTCTGGCTGGTGCTGAGGCTGCTGGTTTGGCACCTTGTCCCGGGGCCCTGGAAGAGTAACGCTAGCACCGGCAGGCCTGAATGGCAGCCAGAGGAGTACAGGCTCTTTCCTGTGAATATGCAGATGATAGCAGCTTTGGAGCATAAATTCTGGCCTTGTGTTTAGAATCTCTTGGTGAAGATATTTAGCCAGATCGGTTGTAGTAAACCTATTCCTGGCTCTGTGCTCAGGGATCACTTCTGATGGCGCTCAGGGACCCACATGGTGCCCAGGATTACTATGGTGCACTGTCTTTCTGGGCCCTGCTGCTTTCAGATTTTCGAGTAGAAAATCCAGATGTGAGGGTTGTTTCACAAGTGAATCAGATGAGTCGTGGAAAAACTTAGCTCTGGCACAGTGTTCATGAGCCCCCAAATGGGAATTTTTGTTCTTCCTCTTCATTTACTTATTTTACTTTATTTAATAAAGCGTGGGGGCTGGAACAATAGTACAGCAGATTGGGCATTTGCCTTGCACGCAGCTGACCTGGCTTCGATTCCCAGCATCCCATGTGGTCTCTTGAGCATTGTCAGGAGTGATCACTGAGTGCAAAGTCAGGAGCAACCCCTGAGTGTTGCCAGCTGTGACCTCAAAAGATGAAAGAGAAAGAGGGGGAAGGGAAGGGAGAGAATGGGGGACGAGGGAGGGAGGGAGGGAGGGAGGGAGGGAGGAAGGGAGGGAGGGAGGAGGAATTGATTTATTTTGATTTTGGGGCCACAGCCGGGAGTGCTCAGGGGACCATGCAGTGCTGGGGACCAACCGAGAGGTTGCTACATGCAAGACAAGAGCGCCCTGTTCTGTTTTAGCACAGAGAAATGTTTGATCCATTATTTCAGACCAGTGATTCCAACTCTTGCATAGTTGGATTATTTGTGATGGATTTATTGACAACATCTCCGGTAGTCATGGCTTCTTAATATCATGGAAAAATTGGACAAGTATGAAGTATTTCTGTTTCTCCTCTTTGCACTCAGGCTAAGATCGGCGAGGCAGTGGAATGCTTACTGTCCCTGAAAGCGCAGTATAAGGAGAAGACCGGGAAGGACTATGTTCCTCCTGCACAGCCCTTGCCGCCTCAGAGCTCAGGCGCAGCCCCGGCCCAGACCTCTCAGCCCAGTGCTCCAGAAACACCGGAAGCCAAAGCTCTTTTCAACAAAGTGGCTGCTCAGGGGGATGTGGTCAGAAAGCTTAAAGCGGAGAAGGCCTCTAAGGTCAGTGCCATGTCCATGGGGGAAGAAGGAGGCTATCTTTGTCCCCTGCCAGCTGTGGCCAGTTACTATGTCTGCTCCGGGCTGCCAGGGATTTCCCAGGCTACCCCAGAGGTGCCCGAGGGATTATTTGAGCACCAGGGATGGACCTGGGGTTGGCTTTGCCTCTGATCCTGTCTCACCACTGGACTGCGTGTGTGGTCACAGTGACCTCTGCTTCCATCCTTCGCATCTCCGGCTTGCACAGTCCTGCGGTGCACCCGGGACCTGCCAGCTCCTGGCTGTTTTGTTCACCCTCAGAGCTCTTTGATTCTCTTTCCTGCAACTCACTTCTTTTCTGGTTTTTGTTGTTTTTTGGTTGTTGTTGATTTTGGACTGCACCTGGCTCTGTGCTAAGGACTCGGGCAACTCAGGCCTCTGTGTGCAAAGCATGTGCTCTGCTCATTGAGCTGTCTCTCCAGCCATTTCAAAGGGAAGTTTCATCTGGAGTATTGTGTTCTGGTTGTGCTGTCTGGAGAGCAGCAGGGGAATTTGGTGTTTGATGCTGGGTGGATGGACGCACCTGGCGGTGCTTGGGTACCGTGTCTGTTGGGGGTGGAACTGAGGCCTCTCTCCTGCGAAGCTTGTGCTCTTGTCCTTCCTCAGCAGCTGCCCCAGTCCCAGGAGTAGGACTTCTGGATCCAAGTATTTATGACTGGAGACTTAGAAGTTTCATCAGTCACAGAGAATTGATTCCTGTCATTACAGTGTGAGATGGTTGCAGTTTCTAGAAGCTTCTGTTTCTCATCTCCCACTAGGGTTCCCAGTGAAACTTTCTGTCCTGGTAGAAACGACCTTGACTAATTCTTTCAGTACCAGCAGCACAGCTGTAGAGACCCAGCACTGAGTTGGGGGCCAGAGGTATAGGGGACTCCCAAACATTGCTCAGGGGATCGGGGCTGAACTGATGTGTGCTCAGGCCCAGCAGTGAGGTGCTACTCGGGCTGCTGGTGCTCGGAGGCTGGGCGTGTTGGGAATTGAAAACTCGGGGCCTGACACGGGCCAGGCACACACTCCCGCCCCGAGGGACTGTTTCTGTTTTTAATTTAATTTCAGTAGCCCCATGTGCCTAGTGACTGCTGTTTTACAGTCCAGTTCTACACTTGCTCTCTGCACAGTCTTGTCCCTGCAGTCACCTTTTACTAGTATCCCCACCCCTGCATCCGTGCCCTTGGCTTGTTGCTGTGTCCTCATGTGCTGAGTGAGCTCTGGGTGTGGGGTTGGTGGACAGTGGTGGCAGCTGAGCCCACTCTGAGTCCCCTGGCCCAGGACCAGGTTGATGGGGCCGTGCAGGAGCTCCTCCAGCTGAAGGCGCAGTACAAGGCCCTGACGGGAGTGGAGTACAAACCGGTCACTGCTACGGGGTCTGAGGACAAGGACAAGAAGAAGAAAGAAAAAGAAAATAAGTCGGAGAAGCAGAATAAGCCTCAGAAACAGAATGATGGCCCGAAGAAGGAGCCCTCCAAGAGCCCGGGCAGTGGCCTGTCCTCTGGCGGGGCCGGAGAGGGCCAGGGACCTAAAAAGCAGACCAGGTAAGGGGGCACGGGGCCTGGCCAGGGCTCTGACAGTTCGTGTCCCTACAGCAGGGGAACTAAGAGCTGTATATCTGTCTTTCGCGTCTGTAGATTGGGTCTGGAGGCAAAGAAAGAAGAGAATCTTGCGGATTGGTATTCTCAGGTGAGTGTGCCTGGGGTTGGTTTTTAGCTTTCAGGTTCCTCAGAAACTGGTTTGTTTTAGCAGTCTGAAACCTGGAAAGCAGAGTGGGGGCACGGGTGGTCGGGATGCCCTCGTACCTTTGTCACCTTCAGAGCGAGTTTCCGTAAAGTCCAGGATCAAGAGAAGTAGCCGGATGATGGTCATATTGAATCAGAGGAAGTCATTTGAGGATCGTTTTGTTAGGGGGCTACGTTCACCTGTACTCGGGAACCCCACCTCCCGCATGCTCCGTGGGCTCTGTCCGGGCCCCCAATGTGATCTTCACTATACAGGAGAGGGATTTGTCTCAAAGTCTTGAGGCCTGAAGAAGCGGAAGCAAGTGTGGCTAGGCCCTTTGTGCATCGCAGTCTAGAAAAGTCCTTTTCCTGCCCAGGATTAAAAAGGAACAGCAGTGGGAGTCTCTGGAGTTGGTGCTTGTTTGTCCAGTTCTGAACTCCAGTTTAGGCTGTAAAGACAGTGTTGTTGTTGTTGTACCTTTGTGGCCACACCTGAAGACATAAGTGCTCAGGCCTAATGTCTTGACTCTGCACTCTGGGGTCTCTCTCTGCAGGGCTGGGAGGACCATATGTGGTGCCGGGGTCAAACCTCGCGTGGCCGCGTGCAGGACAAGCCCCATGCCCACTGTGGTGGCTCACTGACCTGTTTGTTTTCTCTTCTAAAGGTCATCACAAAGGCAGAAATGATCGAGTACTATGATGTCAGTGGCTGCTATATTCTTCGGCCCTGGGCCTTTTCCATTTGGGAAGCCATCAAGGACTTTTTTGACTCTGAGATCAAGAAGCTGGGTGTCGAGAACTGCTACTTCCCAATGTTCGTGTCTCAGAGCGCGCTGGAGACAGAGAAGACACACGTGGCTGACTTTGCCCCGGAGGTGGGTCTCTGAGCTCTGCTGGCACTTGCGTGGCTGCTTAAAGTTCCTGTCAAAGCAGCAGCTGGTTTAGAGGACTTTGGGTGGTGGTGGTGGTGGTTGTGTTTGGGGCCATACCCGTCAGTGCTCAGGGCTGACTCCTGGCTCTGCATTCAGGAATCATGCCTGGCTGGGCTCAAGGGACCATATGGGGTGTTGGGGACTGAATTCGGGTCAGCTGCGTGCAGGACAGACACTTACCCTCCGTGCTGTCTCCAGCCCCAAGAGCTGTGAAGCTACTGAAAATGTGTCCCACCTCCAGGCGTGCTATGGTTGTGTTTGTCACAGTAACCAAATGGCTTTCAGCTGCAGTCAATAGCAGGTTCTTGCGCTTGCCTACATGGGTAGGTCAGAAGTTGAATAGAACAAGTTGTCTTTACTTGTCGTCCTTCTGAAATATTCTTCAAAGGTGTCTGAAAGAGGATTTTTCTCCCTCTAGGTTGCATGGGTTACGAGGTCTGGCAAAACCGAATTGGCAGAACCAATTGCAGTCCGCCCAACGAGTGAGACAGGTAATGCCGCGGGCACAGCTCAGAGCTCCTGGGACTGAGTCTGCTTTTATCTGTTCAGAATCCTGTGGTCCATGTCATTTTCATAAACATTGACAAACTTAAGGCGGGCTTGATTGAACAGCATTCCATGTCCGGGCCAGGTGGCAGGAGTCCTGGTTTCCAGTCCTGGCACCGGGTTCTTCCTGCACACAGGCTGGGCTAGCCTTGGCCTCACCAGGAGTGGCCCAAGAGCGAACAGGAAGATTCATCACACTGGTTTTTACCAGGTATTAAGGCTGGTTGGATCCCCAGCTCTGCATCTCCCTGAGCACAAAGCCAGGAGTAATCCATGAGCACCGCCAAGTGTGGCTCAAGGCCCACTGCCTCCACAACCCCCACCCCCCGGCCAAGCAAAACAAAATATATTTATGGTTTTCTCTAACATGCTCCAGTGGTGTTCCAGTGGATCCCTGTGTTGTGATTGATAACATTGTAAGCACTAATGTTCAATGCCATAGTCCCACACAGATTTTGTCAGTCAATTTAATATCATAACTATTGTCATGTAGGGTTTTTACATGTTCCGAAGTGGTATGTGTAAGTTGGTTTGTGCTTTCCGTGGCTGTGCAGCGAGGAAGGAAGGTAGAGGAAGCTGCTGTTAGCTCTGCTTAGAGAGGTCTCCTCATCCTCACTTAGGTGGAGTGACTGGATGCCACTTGGATGTTTTGAGCCTTTTAGCTTGTTAATGTCTTCCAAAGTAATTATTTGTCTTTGAGAATTAGGATTGCTTTCTCTTAATTTAATTCTTTTAGTGGCAAGCATAGAAAATACAATGATACACTGGTTGTGGCAGCTTTTTTCTACAGCCAGATTCACTAGAGCTTGTCTTGCTTTGCTGAGCATCAGTGCCCTGAGGAGGCTAAGCTAACATGGGCTCCTTCCCCTGAACTAGCTTCTACCTCCAGCAGAAGCCTCAGTTCTTCCCATCTGTAATGTGGAACTGTGCTGGGCTCAGGAAGTCAGTTAACTTCTCTAAGCTCAGTTTTCATAGCTTCAGTATTACAGTTACATTGCTTTATGGGTTGAGTGAGATTTTTTACAGGATAAAATAAACTTAGGATACAGCATGGTATATACTGTATATGATCTTCATTGATTTGTTTGCTTTTTGTTTGGGGGCCTACTGGTGATAAGGGCTTACTCCTAGTTCTGTGCTTAGGGGTCATTCCTGGTGGGGTTCTGGGGACCATATACGGTACAAGGATCACACCTGTTTTAGTCTTGTGCAGGGCAAGTGCCTTACCTGCTAAACAGTCTTTTCAGCCCCTGGTTCTTGCTTCTGAGAGTCCCAGGGATTGAATCTGAGTCTCGGGCACTCTTTTTGCTGGGTGTTTTTAGGGAGATAGATGACTGAGTGGAGACCACATCCTTTGCATGCTGGGACCTTGGCTTTGATCCCTATCTATCAGTGTTTTCCCATCCCAACCACCAGGAGCGATCCCCTCAGACTGTGAAGAGCAGTCAAGTTCACTGTTAAAGGGAAATAACCGTGTCTAGGATATAAAGTGTGTCCAGTGTGAGCAGACATGTGTAAAGTCGTCTGCTCCGTGAGCCAGTAATGCCCACCACTTACCATCACCACAGGAAGCCCGTGAGCCTGACCTCCGTGCTTAAATTCTTAGGAGTCAGTTTGTGCTCTAACTGACCAGTGTCTGCAGAGAAGCCAGAGACCTGCTAACTAATTCGCCTTGTCTGTCTCGCCCTTCAGTGATGTATCCTGCCTACGCAAAGTGGGTGCAGTCACACCGGGACCTGCCCATCCGGCTCAATCAATGGTGCAATGTGGTGGTAGGTACACGTCTCCCCCAGGCTGGTCACAGGCTCTTCTGTTTGGCCAGAGGCTACCTCCGGTCTTCCTGTATTATTATATTGAAAGGATTGATAGTATGGACACTTTTAAATCTTTTTTTTTTTTTAATTAGACACTGTGGTTTACAGTTGTGTCCATACTAGATTTTTAGGAACACACATTCCAACCCAGCCCCACCCACCAGTGTCTGCTTCCCTCCAACCCCCAGCCTGCCTCTTTAATAGGCACATTTTTTTATGTGCACCCCAGGCTTCAGGGCTGGTGGCTCTGTGATGTAGACACATCTACACCTCACTTCCACCCCACCAGTGTGTCCATGGCCCTTCCCCCCCCCTTGCCTCCGTACACATGCACACCCATTTCTCTCCTTTCTTTCCTGGCCTTTTTATTGCAGTTATCTAGGGCATGGGTTTGCCTGGCTTGGGTACCTTGCATTGCGTTCCCTTTGGCAGGTGAGAGCACATGGTGTCTGCCCCTTTTGAAGCATTACAGACCTCAGCCAGGCCTTCCCATTGGGCCCCCCCGAGGTTATCGGTGCAGCTGTCCCCCTTGGGTGACGTGTTTGCTGCTGGTCTCTTACAGCGCTGGGAGTTCAAGCACCCTCAACCTTTCCTGCGCACACGCGAGTTCCTGTGGCAGGAGGGCCACAGCGCATTTGCCACGTTTGAGGAAGCTTCAGAGGAGGTATGAAGTAAATCAGCCCCGGCATGGTTTCTGTGCCCTGACAACAGATAGGGTACTCAGGAAGTCATTTAGGTCAGATTTGATCTGATCTCAAAAGAACATCAAAAGTTGGTTTGCTGGGATAAGTTGTTTTGTTACTTCAAAATATGTTTCACCTGGTAAAAGTCAAATCATTTTTTAAAAAATTAATTTGACAGTATTATAATTCATGGTGCCTCAGATGCACTTAGAAAAGTTACCCAAATATTTGGATTTTAGAAAAGAATGAAATGTTATTAAGTGCTTTCCTTTGGTTTGGGGGCCACTCGTGGTTGTGCTGGGGGCACTACTCCCAGTTCAGTGCTTGAGCACTGTGTCGTGCTGGAGCTCACAGCATGCGTGCACAGCTTGCACACAGCCTCTTTCTCTGGTTGAGAAAGCTATTTTAAATTTCCGTAGTAAGATATTTTTGACTTTAATATATGAAACAATTACTGTTACATGGGCAGATTCTGCAGGAGATTTTCACCCTATCTATCATAAGCATTTATGGTCTCTTTCATTGTAAAATTCTGTACCTTTTACAGTGCCTTTCAGCCTTTCACTCTGCCGTTGGAATGTCATTCCTGCTCGCCCCCTCACTGACTGCTATAACTTTTATTTAAAAGAGTGTGTATGTGCATGTGTGTGGGGGGGGAGGGGGGTGTTTGTTTGTTTGCTTTGGATTTGGGGCCACAACTGGCAGTACTCAGGGGTTACTCCTGGTGCTACCTGCAGGAGTCATTCCTGGCGGTGCGCAGGGGACCACATGGGATACCAGAGACTGAACCCAGGTTGACTGTGCAGGGCAACCCTACTTGCTGTACTGTCACTCCAGCCCCTTAAAAATGTTTGCTTGTTCCAGGTGTTTTTCCATCACAGTTGGTTTTCAGTTACCAGAAATGTGGATGCATTCTGTCTGTTGTTCCAGGTCCTGCAGATCCTCGACCTGTACGCACAGGTGTATGAAGACCTCCTGGCAATTCCTGTCGTCAAAGGGAGGAAAACAGAGAAGGAGAAGTTTGCAGGTGGCGACTATACCACAACCGTGGAGGCCTTCATTTCGGCCAGCGGCAGGGCCATCCAGGTCAGGGCAGGCCCCACACAGGGCTCGGGGCCCGAGGGGTAGTCGGCCCAGCTGTGCTGGGGATCAGCAGCGCCCCCAGAGAGGTGCTCAGAGGACCAGGTGGTGCGGGATTGGGGCCTAGGGCCTCTGCATGCCAGCCATGTGCTCCAGTCCTTGGCTGGTGTCGATTCCACGTGCTTGTGCGCCATGCTGAGCCTTCTGCCCGTGCCCAGTGCCCTGTTCCTTAAATGTTTCTGGGCCAGTCATGTCACAGCTGGGATCTTACATATATATGAGCAGAGGAGAGTTTCCTTCCTAACCTGTGTGGTTCCCATTGCTCCTGCAGAAGAGCATCTCAGAGCACTACTTGTCTGTCTTATTTCCAACTGACTGTTGTCTCTTCTGTCAGCTGTTCTCCGAATGTGTATCAAATAATAAAATTCCAAGGAAAATGAAGCAGATTTAGTGCCACTTTGAAATGTGACCTAGTAATCACTGTCAAGGACATCATAATTTAGTTTAAAATTCAAGCTACCGTTTCTCTGTTTTAGGGGGCCACATCCCATCATTTGGGACAGAACTTTTCCAAAATGTTCGAAATCATTTTTGAAGATCCAAAGATGCCAGGAGAAAAGCAGTTTGCCTATCAGAACTCGTGGGGCCTGACAACACGAACGATCGGCGTCATGACCATGGTTCATGGGGACAACATGGGCTTAGTCTTGCCACCCCGGGTGGCCTGCGTCCAGGTAAGACAGGGGCCTGTTATCTGACAACACAGACAGTATTTACCCAAGGAAATTTGCACCTGTGTCTTACTTGTATCCCTCAGGTATTTTTAGCTATGTCTTGTAAAAACCTCAGGATCCCTGGGGAATGACTCCTACATTGTGCATTTCGAAAGAACAGCAGCCTGTAGATTTGTATCTCTCAGCCTGACTCCCGGGCATCAGGAGGTGACCTGGCAGAGGCTTCTGTGTGCTATGTCTTCGTCCAAAAGTGTGATTCTGTGCTGGGTTTCAGGTGGTGGTTATTCCTTGTGGCATTACAAATGCACTTTCTGAAGAAGACAAAGAAGCTCTGATTGCAAAATGCAACGACTATCGGAGGCGATTACTGGGTGCGAACATTCGAGTTCGAGTTGATTTGAGAGATAACTACTCTCCGGGGTGGAAGTTCAACCACTGGGAGCTCAAGGTGAGGCCATCAAGGCAGCATCTGAGGAATGACTCATACATTTATTTTTCTCTTTTGGGGGTGTCCCTAGCAGTGCCCACTGTGCAGGGAGACTCTGCTGTTCTGGGGACCAGACTTGGAGCCTCACACAAGCACAGTCCAGGTGTGCTCCAGCCCTCCGAGCTGTCTCCGGTCCAGTGAGCAGAATGCTCTGTGCTCATGGCACCAACGGCTTATGTAGTTGTTAAAGCCCCCGCCCCCCACCCCCTATTTTTTCCATGATCCCTTAACCCTATAGATTAGAATATTGAAGTGTTCAGATAGCAAAATTCTGGGCTGCTGGCCACGGGTTACTGCTGGGCATCATGAGAGCTCATCAGGAAGACTTAACTCGCTTTTCAGTTTGATGTTTGATGCCAGCCTGCTGGTTTGCAGGCAGTGGGCATATCTCCCAGGGGTGCTCAGGAGGCCTGGGACCGTTACCAGTGATCCTCGGCCAACTTGTAAGGATGCAGGGCTGCTTGGGCCTGGCTGTGCCGGGGACCACAGGGCCAGCCTGACAGTGTTTGGGGGTGAAACACATCAATTCAAGGCCCGTGGATTTTGCATGAATTTGTGATTGTTACACATAGCCCAAATTTTGCCACCTCCGCATTCATTTGGGTCACATCTGCATTGAAGAAACTTGTCTCTAGATTGAGAACAATGTACTTCGAAATCAGATTATGACTTATCGTACATGTTTGACTTTCATGCCTTATTTTATATACTTGGGGGTAGATAAAAATTTAGGGGGAAGAAAAATGTTCTGAGTGAAAACAGTTTCGGAAGCCCTGAGCTGATTTGGCGTTGCACTCCTCACTTTGCCCTCTGACCAGGCGCCCTTCCCGTGGCTGCCCACTAGTCTCCTACCGTGGCACCCCCACCCCCGCCCCACACCTTATAGTTATCACCTGTTTCTCTGGGAGTATTCTGGAGCCCACGAGAAACACAGTGTAGATAGCACCTTGGCGCAGACCCAGCCGAGCAGTTTCTCACTTCCTGGGTCCTGGTGTGGGTTCGTGTCATCCCAGGACCAGGTGCTTTTCTCCTCCCCTGTTTGTTGCTGGTTTTGCTTCTGCCTGTTTTGGGTTCAAAGTCAGTAGGGCCGTGGTCAGGCCGCTGGTCACTGGACACGTGCACAGAGCTCTGATGCCTCGCTGTTTTCCAGGGCGTTCCTATTAGGCTGGAGGTGGGGCCCCGAGACATGAAGAACTGTCAGTTTGTGGCAGTTCGGCGGGATACGGGAGAGAAGCTGACGGTTGCTGAGGCAGAGGCAGAGACAAGGCTGCGTGTTCTTCTGGAGGACATCCACGCTAGCCTCTTCGCCAGGTGAGTTCCCCTGTCTGCCCCACCTGCACAACTGGGCAGTCTCGGCTCCCCTGGGATTCAGCTCCCCTCTGTTTGGTTTCATTTCACATATGTACTTTGGGGGCCACACCTGTCTGTGCTCAGGGCTTACTCCTGGTTCTGTGTTCAAGGGTCACTCCGGGTTGGGCTCGGAGGACCATGGATGCATGGTGCCAGGGATCAAACCCGAGTTGGCCATATACAAGGCAAGCACCCTGTCCACTATACTAGCTCTCCGACCCAAAGATTGTTTAGAGTTTTATTTTTTTAATGTAATCTCTTTATTTAAAAATGGATTCATTGGCTCTCTCTCAGCTGGTGTTCTGCCTTAAACTTACCTTTTCTCTCAGCTGGTATTCTGCCTTAAACGTACCTTTTCGGGGCTGGAGCGGTAGCACAGCGGAGAGGGGTTTGCCTTCATGCAGCCGACCCGGGTTTGATTCCCAGCATCCTATATGGTCCCCTGAGCACCTCCAGGAGTAATTCCTGAGTGTAGGAGCCAGGAGTGACCCCTGTGCATCGCTGGATGTGACCCAAAAAGAAAAAAAAACTCAAAGAAACAAAAAAACCATATCTTTGCTCACTTACTTTCCCCCAGTCTGGAAAGCCCATTTTCTTTCTTGGACCTGTGTCCCTTTTCCCCTCTCCTCCCACGTCTTTCTGGGTATATTTTAGTCAATAAAAACGATCTTACTTCACAAGAATTAAAGTGGATTTATTTGTTATCTTCTGCAGTAATAAAACATCAGAGTGTGTAGGAAGGTAGTCTTTGCCAGATGAATTTATAAGTGAAGGTGATTGTCATTGTTGTTTTTAGTTTCTGCACCTCACTGGCAGTGCTTGGGAGTCACTCCCGGCTGCACTTGGAGAACTGGGGTTTTGGGACTCAGACCCCTGCCCTCTGACCCCTGTCCCCTTTAGAGGGCTCGTTCTTACTGCTTACACACAAGTTCTCTGTTCTTTCTTAGCTCTGAGAAAATACTGAATGTCTTGTGCAGCATTTACTTCTACCAGTGACCTTTGTTCTGTACTTTCTACTGGAATGTATATACCTAATGTAGAGAAATTGTGAAATACTGAAAAAGGGAAAATGCCTGTAAGCCACATTCTGGATATAGTTAATAATGGCATTTGGCACGTTTCCTTCACATTTCTATCTGGGCTGGAGCCAAGTTCAATCTGGAGGTTTTCATCTACTGTAGGCTTGTCTTCTCATTAAATTCTTTTATTCTTAAATTTCCCACATTTCAGCAACTTTCTGAGATACAGGTCTTTGTATTAGGTTTACGTTTCTAACGGTTCAGATTTAGTTGGCTTGTGCTAAGGTTCTTGTACAGAGAAGTTAATAACAGAATGTTACCATGTCTCAGGTGTGTTGCCATGATCTCTGAAGGTTTGTAAGATGTTCCATCCACGGCAGACTGCCTTGACTTTGAGGGTCAGGCACTGGGTGGTTCCTTGAGTCCAAGGGCATCTCTTCGGACAGTATCCTAAGCTTTAGATGGGCTCCCTGTGCCTGCATGTGACATGTTGCCACTCTGAGGTAGCCCTGCTTCCCCTGAGGACTTGGGACATCCCTCCCCGCCCCCCCCCCACACATACACCTGGGCCCACGTCTTCAGTCATAACTGGACTATGGGAGGAAGAGGGGCTGAGCCCTGCCCGTGGTGGATATGTGCTGTGTGCCTGGCCCGTTCTGTCCCTCTCCTAGGGCCCACTCTCTGTAGATAGGCCAGAGGGTGGCAGACTGATTTGGGACAGCCTGTGGGTGCAGCCAAGGACCACATGGTTTTAGCTCGGAGAGTCTAAGAGAAGCACCTTTCCCCCCGGCCAGCATCCAGGACGAGGCCTCCTGTCAGGTGTGGTTTTAGATACAGGTGCCACTAATGTTTCTGATGAAAAACTTAAGCAACGTCAGTAGGAGCTTTTAGACCCCGTTAGGCCATTATGGGTGAGGCAGCGTGACCTGAGTGGTCGGCATTGCCAAGGAAGAGAGAGACCTGAGTGGTCTGAGGGGTAACCCAGGTGCTCCCAGGCCTGGAATCTGGGCTGGTCAGCAGAAATTAAAGGGCAGTTAGAGAGGCGCCCTCCCTGCTGTGTGCTGAGGTGAGGGCAGACGGGCTCTTCACTGCCCGGGGATGTCCCATTCCTCTGCCAGCAGTCTCGGCTCTAGCACAGTCGTGAGCGAAGTGTTCATTCCCTCTACTGGTTTGTTGCCAGGGCTTCTGAAGACCTCAGGACCCACATGGTTGTCTCGGATACAATGGAAGACTTCCAGAAGGCACTCGATTCGGGAAAGGTAAGAGACCTGAGAGAGAAGCAGGAACTGTAGCCTGGCCTGGTGGCCTGGGAGTTGGCTGGCTCTGGGGGCGGAGTGTGGGCCTGTAAGAGACCTAGTACCACTGTGTGGTTGCAAACCCCCCCCCCCCACCACACACACACACACACACAAATAATGCACTAAGTATATGACACTCTAAGAACTCAGTAAACTCATTCGTGATATTTATTTTTTTTTTCAAGGCCAGTCACAGAAAGATCATAGACTAAGCATTCTGTGCTCGTTTCCCAGACTGCTAACGCTTGGCAGTGTGCTTGCATTGGGGCGGCCCTGTGACTCGATTATGTAAACGCTGCTCCTCCTGCTCAGTGTGTTGGCTGGGCAGCGTTCATTCCCGTGAGCCCTTGTGTTTTCATTATTGCCAGTTTGCATTTTGTTTTTTCAGCTTGATGAAAGTGCCTGGACTGTTTGCTTTAGCTTTAGAAATATAATTTGTAGATTCCTAAAATAACAAGTCTTTCTTACAGTTCTCTAGACCAGAGAATATACTTACCGAGATCTTAGCTTACTAAACTTCCTGTAGAGTTAAGGGAAAAGTGTTACTTGTGGTATAAGTCTAATTTTCAGAGAGTGGGGGATTTTGGCTTCTTAGACTACGCAGGTTTTGGTGCTAGAGCAGTAGTGTAGTCTGGAGGGCATTTGCCTTGCACGTGCCCAGCACAGGTTTGATCCTCAGCGCCCATATGGTGCCCAGGTCATGGGTCACCACAAGTGATTCCTGAGCATAGAGAAGTAAGCCCTCAGCACTGCTGAGTGTGACTCCAGAACCTTAAAAAAAAAGAGAGAGAGAGAAATTAAAGAAAAATTTTAAAAGTATAGTTTTTTTTTTTTTGTCACTCTCTGTGTTGTTTGGATGCAGATGTTCCTAGCCAAAGTGTTTAATTTTCTTAAAGAGGAGACCCTGATAGTCAAAGTTCTGAACTACTGGGATGAATCACTAATGTTAATAACGTGTTTGATTACATGAGACAGCCACAGGTCTGAGTCTGGGTGGAGTTACCCCAAGTGACAGCAGATCTGGGACAGAATGTAAAGTCTTACCCTGTCCTCTATGTTCTTTTTTTTAAGTTATGTTGAGGATATTCGGCAATGTTTTAGCTGTGTGTTTGTAACTACCTAGTAGTTCTCTTGTTAATAATAACTGGCGAAATGTTAGTATCTTTCCAGTTAGTAACTGTAAAAATAGTATAAAATGATTAGCATTCAAAGTCCCCTCTGGATCCACCATTCTCTCTTCTCATTCTTGGGGTGCTATCTTTGTAATTTTTTTATCGTGGCTTTCTGTTTGTCCCAGGAATGGCCACTTTTATTCTCAGTACGCCTTTACTATATTCACTACATTTGCCTTTTTCACAGAGTTACACTTTTGTACCAGGGCCTAAAATACCACATTGCCTCCGAGTTAATAAATCAATAGCGTAACTTGTTTAATCCATTGCTTTTTCAAAGAAATGACTCTCAGCACATTAGTGGAATCTTATCTTTTAGACTAATAGTAGATAAGCTACTGGAGAATTTGCAACACCACTTCTTCAGTAGCCTCAAGTGTCCAAAGAGCACCGGGACCCGCCGGCTCAGTTCAGCCCGCTCTGTCCGCTTACCTCCTGCTGGGGCCTGGCTGCAGCACGCTGGGCGGCCTCTGAGGCCTTGTCAGTGATGGTGTGTTTGCTCGGGGGCAAGGCAGAAGGGGATCTTTGAAACTTGGATGTGGGTGAGAGTTTGGGTTTCGACTCTGTCCTGTTCATATGAATGGAAAAATAAACCTGACATACAGGTCTCACTGTTAGCAGATTTTCCCAGTGTGAAATCTCTGCAGATGAACATGAAGCTAGCTACGAGTTACTGTTGACAGACCTCCCTGCAATTCTCCAATATTGATACTTCCTATATTTGTGCAAAGGAATTCTGTATACTGTCTTTTGCAAGATTGTGTTTTTTAAGCATAAACATGAAGGTAAAGGAGTTAAAATCCTTCCCGTGACTAGATTGTTTGCAGATAGTTGGCAATTTCAAGGCTTGTCACTTCTAAGTGTCCCTCAGGTTTTGCTGTGTTTTTTTTTCTTTTTGGGTCACACCCAGCGATGCTCAGGGGTTACTCCTGGCTTTGCACTCAGGAATTACTCCTGGCAGTGCTTGGGGGACCATATGGGATGCCAGGGATCGAACCCGGGTCGGCCGCGTGCAAGGCAAATGCCCTATCCTCTGTGCTATCGCTCCGGCCCCAGGTTTTGCTGGTTTGTAGTGTGTTCATGGAGAAGCTTTTTCCCTAGGCCTTGAGAGCTCTGAGGGGTAAGCTTGGCAAGCACCTCCCCCACTCCAAGTTCTCCAGATCCACCCAGTAGCTTTGGAAAGAGCTTTTTTTACATTGCCTATGTAAGGCAGGATTTGTGGGAAGGATTCCATTTGAAATATGTGACGGGATGATTGAACAGAAGCTGGTGACAAACTTTCTGGCAACTGCATTTCAGAATTTATTTCTTCAATTGTGGTGGTGGGAACTGAACCCAGGGAAAAGCATGAGCTCTACCACAAAGTCACAGCACATCCCCTGGGTCCTTTGGAATGGGCATTTTCCCCTGTGGAGAATGGCCACACTTGAGATGCCCCTGTCACCGAGCAAGTGCCCAAAACATTCCATAGGATTACTACAGAATTAGTCATTGCAAATGGACCTCAGTTTGAATCGAACATGCTTGGGAAAACGTAGGATTCACAATCAGGAGAAATTTCCGAACTTGTCTAGAATACCTTCCACGTTTTATGAAAGAAAACTTGGAGCTCGAGATCTTCAGAGAGGTTAGGGCCTAGTCCCAGGCCTTTTGATTCTGAGCCAATACTCTGTGGATTGGGGAAGAAAAATTTTCGATGCAAAATTTTTATTTGACTTTCATACCTTGCAGTGTAATAAAAATGATTCACTTCCCTGTAGCATGTTAAAAATGGGGATGTGTACTTGATTGTCCATTGTCGCTGCTAACGCCTGGAATAGCATTTGCTGTCTGCCCTGTAGCTCCTGTCCTGTCTGCTGAGCTGAGCCGCTCTCATTAGGATTCAAAATAAAGGAGGGACTCAGCAGCTCGCTCCCATGGGGCCCATCTTTGCAATTTTAGTGTCTCTCAAAGATGTCGCTGTAGTGTCCTGATGTATTTACTTTCTAATCATTTGTGCACCTTTGAGCAAAGTTGTTGGCGCGCTTGCAGAGGGCTGAGAGGCTGAACGACTGGCCTGTTTGCTTGTCATTTGTGGACAGTTCTCCAGGTGCCCCTTTTCCTAGTTGAGGAGGAGCCATCAGATCCTCACCACTGTTCTTTTCCGGCAGATTGTGCAGATTCCGTTCTGCGGGGAAATAGACTGTGAGGACTGGATCAAGAAGACCACAGCAAGGTAAGTGCAGCCCTGGGGCTCGGCGAGCAGCTCGTCTTGCTGACGTTGACACACTGTGCCTTTGTTTCTCTTTTCAGGGATCAGGATCTGGAGCCTGGGGCTCCGTCCATGGGCGCAAAAAGCCTGTGCATCCCCTTCCAGCCCCTCAGACAGCTGCAGCCCGGAGCTCGGTGCATCTGCGGCAAGAACCCTGCCAAGTACTACACCTTGTTTGGCCGGAGCTACTAGGGAGCCGCCTGACGCCGCGCTTCCTGAACAGTGGTCCCACGCCTTGCCAGATGGAGACCGTTTTACGATTTTTTACAAATAGAAATTCTAAAAGGAAGTTGCATGGGACAGATACCTGTTCTCATGTCTAAATTAATAATGGGTAAAAGGCTTTTCTGTAAACAACCTGGTAATAAATATCATGAACTGTGACTGTTCTGTGCACTCGTTTCTCCAGTACCTGCATTTGGGGCCGAGGGAAGTTGTCCGAAAGCCAACTCAGGAACTGTTCTGACCCACTTGGCGCCCCGCCCGTGTGTGCTAGTCCACAGCAGGCTGTTTCTTTTCCTGCCCATCCCTTTGCCCAGGTGTGCGGGGCAGCAGGGAGAGGGGTCTCATGCCTCATTTCTAGTCGGCTTAATTACAGGGCCCTGTCCAGCATGCTTTCAGCCTCATGGACGGCAGTGGATGCCATTTGTGCTGTTTGGTTTTGTCTTTTGGGGGGAGCGGGGATTGTATTTTGGGCCATACCAAGTGGTGCACAGGGATCATATCATTCCTGATGGGTTCAGGGGACTACATGGGATGCTGAGGACTGAACCCAACCACCCTCTTGCGAGGCAGGTGCCTTACCCACTGTGCTATTGCTCTGGCCCAAGGACACCTGATTTAAACGCTGAAGGGTAAGCGGGTTTTTGTAAGAGAAGCCAGGACCGTCCCCACTGGGTCTATGGCATCTCAAGCTCAGCAGCCATTTTTCGGGAATACTGCCCTAGGAACGGGATGGTTTGTGCCGGCAGAAGCAGCATGGACTGACACTCGCTCATGCAGAAAGACAGACCCCAGGCCATCCTGGGCGGGGGCGGGGCATCCATTGCTCAGTGCTCTGAGGTCACGCAGCTCAGTGCTGGGGGCCACTCCTGCTGGCACTCATGGGACCATGTGTGTGAGGGCTGGCACCCAGACCTCATGCAGGGCGTGCACTCAGCGCTCTGAGTTCTGTGCAGCCTGCAGTAGGCATTCTGTAGTCTCTAAAGCCTGTCACCCGAACTCGGTGTGCTAATGAGAAACGCCTCTGAGGGGCTGGGGAGACGGCCAGCACTGGGGCTGCAGGGGCCAGAGGGAACCCCCAGCACGCAATATATCAAAGAAGGACTTTGCCATGGGCTCCCCGGGGGTCCTGGTGGCCCAGCAACACTCGGCACTGAACCATGAAGCCTGGTTGCCCCAGTACCACTGGGAGAGGCCCCCGGCCCCTGAGCACCCCCGGAGTCGCTCCCTGCCAGAAGGAAACCTCAGTAAAGGCGGACTGGGTGGAGCCTCAGCCTCACTCAGCTCCGACTGCCCTGAACCTCCACTTGATCCCAGGTTTCTACCACTCGTAGGGTGTTTGCAAGCTCCAGCCGTAGTCCTGCCCCGGGCTGTTCCTCCTGAGGTGAGATGAGATGCATGAGTGGAGTCGGGAACCAGATCTGCCCACCTGAAAGACTTGCTTTGAATTGTGCACACGTGCTGAAGGGTGCCCGCTGGCCAGCCTGGCTCCGGCTCCGGAACAGAGACGGCTGAGCTGCTGCAGACGGGGCTCAGGAGCAGAGCACAGGCCTAGCTCCCTGGACTCGGTCTGGAGGCTCCTGAGCACTGCCAGGAGGGGTTGCTATATATATGTGTATGTTGTTTATCTTAAAAAAGGAAGAAAGCCATGTCTCAGCTATTCAGCTATTCATTCTTTTCTGTTTTTCTCTCTTTTTGAGCCAGAGCCTCCAAGTAGTGCTCCTGGGCCAGGGCCGGCAGTGGTTACTCAGTTGTCTGTAGGCTTCAGTGATAGGGTCCTACTTGGACCCAGGGTACTGGGGTCACCAGCGCCCCCATGTGCTCAGGGGACCATGTGGTGCTGAGGAGCAAACTCCGGGCCTTATTTATGCAAAAGTGCTCCAACCACTCACGCCCTCTGATTCTTGGTAGGAAGGGGGAGGTGGTTGATAGGGAATCTCTGAACCCCTGACTCCGCTGCATTAGTCTTTTTTGTTCTTTGCCTTTTGGGTCACACCGGGTGGTGCTCAGGGGTTACTCCTGACTGCACTTGGGAATTACTCCTGTCAGTGCTCAAGGAACCATATGAGATGCTGGGGATCAAACCCAGGTTGGCCCTTCACAAGGCAAACACCCTACCCAGAGTACTACTTGAGCACTGCAGGCACTGGTCTGTCTGACACGGCAGGTGGGTGCCAGGACTGCCTTGGGGACTACTGCTCTGCCTCCCCCCCCAACATCTGTAAAGGTCCTTGGCACAGCAGTGAGCCAGTAAGTACTGTGAGTTTGCCTAAGTTTAGTCAAGGAGAGAGATTCAGTCTCATGCTCGCTTTCAGATGTTTGTACACTGTGTGTCTGAGCATGGTTGGTTTTGGCAACATTAGTTACTAATTTTTAAGATTTTTTTCATTGATTTTTTTTTGGGACCATACCTGGCTGCACTCAGGTATCCTGGCGGGGCTCAGGTGGACCACATCGGGTGCCAGGGATTGAGCCTGGTGAGCCGCATGCCAGGCGAGCTCCCTGCCCTGTACTGTCTCCAGTCCCCGCCAAGCAGCTGGTCTTGATCTAGTGTTCAGAACTCAGCCTGAAGGTGGTTCTTTGATGGGGGTGGGCAGGGTTGCTGAAGGCATGAAGAAATCAAGGTGGGTTGTTGGCAGGTGAGGCTTCCCGCTGTGCTCCTTTGGCTGTGTTCAGGCCATAGGTCAAGAGTGGCCCCTGGAGGGAACTTTCCCTGGCGCTTATTCATTAGCCATGAGGCCCGAGCCTGGAGCCCTCCCTGGCCACTGCACCCGTTTGGGAGCAGATATTGTCTGGGGGTTCCAGGCCTATGCAGGCGGCACTCCTGCGGCCTTGAACCCTATGTTCTCACTCGCAAGGACAGATTGCTCTCTGCATTGGCAAAGTTGGAGCCCCTACATGGAACAGGGAGAGGCTGTGGGGTAGGGTGGGGTATGGTGTGTGTACAGACCCGGTGCATCTGGCAGGAAGCTGTGCGGTGCAGTGAGGTGTGTGTGCAGACCCCGTTGTTCATCTAGTAGCACTTGTGAGACAGGGCAGGTGGGGGAGGCCATCTGGAAAATCCTCCAAGAACTGGTCTTAGAGGCTGGAGAGACAGAACAGGAATGAGGTGCAGGACTGGTCCAGGTTTGATGCCGAGTGCCACTTGGCATCCGTAGAGCCAACCAGGAGTTATTCCTGAGCACAGAGCCAGGAATGAGCCCTTAGTGACCCAAACACTACACTTAGTGACCCAAACACTACATTCCTACGCCCCTCTCCCCAGAAAACAAACTTGCCAAGGTCAGGCATTGCTCAGGCATCGCTCAGCCTTCCCAGCCACAGGGTGAGTTCATCTGTCTAGAACCCCTTGGGTGCTACTAGCTGGCCTGGAAGCTCCTGGGAAAACGGTCCTTTAGCACTCAGGTCTCGGCCAGGGGACCACTAGTACCACCTCCACCTTGGTCCAGCAGCCAAGAGCCAGGATTTCCTTCAGAACCTTTTCTTCCCTTCACCCCCCTTTACTGCCAAGAATATGCTACATAAAGTATTTAACATCCACAACGTGTTCATTGGCTGTTTTCTGAAAGACTTCTGTGTAACTTGGGGGAGGCAGAATTTTATCTGTGGGAATTTAACTCCAGAATTTCAACAACTTTGCAGGGGCTCACTGCCACTCCTCCCCCACCCCCCATTATTTAGGGTCTAGTGTACTGACCATCTCTCCTCTTTTCTGCATTTTCTTGGTGACCTCAACTAGTTTTTGTTTTATGGTGGTGGGGGAATGGGGGGAAGGTAGGGCACACCCAAGCCCATGTGTCTGCTGAGGTGCTCAGGGCTGACTCCTGGCTCTGTGCTTAGGGATCACTCCTGGCAGTGCTCTGGAAACCATATGTGGTGCAAGGGACTGAACTGGGGTCAGCCTCATGCAAGGCAAGTGCCTTGACCCATATTAGCTCTTCGGCCCCTAATACTATACTCTCCCAACCCCAAGTTCATTACTCCCAGCCTGTCCTTCCTGGACTCAAGATGCTTCCTTGTTCTGCCCACTTGGCACTTCTCTGAAGGTTCCTAATAGAGACTCCCGACTTCATTCCCACCCCTGAGCCCCCCACAGTTCTGTGTTTTCATCTCAGTGGCATCATCCCCTTCCCAGACCCAAGCCCCATGTGGCCTGGCTGGTTCCTTCTCTCACCTCCGTCAGAGCTTGTTGGTTCCAAACTCCGAATGCAGCGGGGTTGAGCCATCTCCGGGCCGTGTATCCGTGGTCAGAAGAGCCTTTGCACGAGGTAGAGTTTGCTTCTGTGGCTCTCTTGGAATTCTAGTGAAAAGGACACATGATGGGGATTAAACACCCCAACATCAATGGCTGTAAGCATTACCAAATATACACTTGAGTATGAGTCTGTTCTCATACTCAAGTATGAGTATACTTGAGTATACTCAATCCCAGAACCTTTTCTTTGCTTCTTTTCTTTCTTTCCCTTTCTTCTCCTACTCTTTTATTTATTTATTGTCACTGTGAACTTAGAAGAGCTAGAGTGATAGCACAGCGAGTAGGGCATTTGCCTTGCACGTGGCCAACCTGGGTTCGATTCCTCTGTCCCTCTCGGAGAGCCCCACAAGCTACCAAGGGTATCCCTCCCGCACGGCAGAGCCTGGCAAGCTACCCGTGGCTTATTCAATATGCCAAAAACAGTAACAACAAGTCTCACAATGGAGATGTTACTGGTGCCCGCTTGGGCAAATCGATGAACAACAGGATGACAGTGAACTTAGAAAGTAATTCATGATTGGGTATTCATGATTGCATGCATTGAAGCATGCAATGTTTCAACACCCATCCCTTCTCCAGAGTCCGCTTCTCTCCACCACTGTCCTTTGCTTCCCACCCTGATTTTAGGAGATTTTGGATAACAGCGGTTTGTCCTTTCTCCATCCCTCGCCCCCAGCCCCCACCCTTGCAGGGAACTTGAGCCAGAGGCACACCCAGTTCCATTAGGGACTCCCAATCCTCCATGTTGTGTTTATCAGTAGCCTCTCCTCCCCCGTTAATCACTAACATCCCCAAATCAGACCCTGTCACTTGTAAAATCAAATTCTTCTGAGGACTCTGAATTTTTTATATGTAAGCAAATTTCCTTTATGTCCTTTGCATAGTTTCCTTTTTGTATCGACACAGGAAGACAGTTAATGCCAGGCTTTTATAAATTGGGAGTTAACTGATTTTGAGTAATAATAATTCCTGGGTGTCTGTCATACTTAATTAACTTAAACCTCAATTGTCCTTAGTTTCTAACACCCCAACAGAAAGGTCCTGGCGAGGGATTTGGATAGGCCCAGGGCAAGCCATAAGCTACCCTGGCACTGAAAACGGACAGCCTGAGCACCACAAAACATATTAATAAGAGCACGGTCATAGAACAAACTCTGTCATGGCCCAAAAAGAAACAACTGAACAAGGACCCTGATAGGAAAGACTAACCTGGCCTGAGCACTGTAGGCTCCATCTCAAATATATAGCAAGTTGTCCCCAGGAAGAGCCACCCTTTAAGATTAGTATATCTCTAACTGTGTCCATATACAGAATGACCAGAAATATTAAGAAGTAAATTTAAGATGACTGTTTACATGGATATGGGCTAAGGAAAGGAGAAACTAATACTCCCTTAGATGGAATTCCATCCTTGGGTAGATCTCCTGGCAGGATGCAATTTTGTCCTTGAATATCTCCTAAAGCTTCCCTTGAGGGAAGGGCTTTACATCTGTTCATTGTTCATGATAATATTCAGCCACACTTGTGTATAATTGCTACCCCCAACCCTGGATGATTTCTCTATAACTGACTCTGCGAGACATGAATAAAGCGCGACTGATGACCAGCCAGCCGGGTAACCCCTGTCCATCTCTGTCGCCATCGGCCAGCTGGGTGGGGGGACGTGATTTGGCCTCAATGCACGTATCGTATAACCACAGGTTGAACACACAAGGAAATGACTTTAAAATTAACTAACAAACAG
Organism: Sorex araneus; assembly: GCF_027595985.1. Lineage (NCBI taxonomy): Eukaryota > Metazoa > Chordata > Mammalia > Eulipotyphla > Soricidae > Sorex > Sorex araneus. The sequence goes on along the minus strand of NC_073308.1, from coordinate 19,712,244 downwards.
TTTGACTTGTTGTTTACAGTACTATTGCTGATAGAGTTTCATACATGACACTTTCCCACCTTCCAGCAGCACCTCCTCCTCCCAGTTGGACGTTCCCTATCCTCCGCATAGCCCTTGCCCCTCCCCATCCTGACCCCCCCCCCCCCCCGCTCCTCAAGAGACATGTTTCCTACCAGTTCCCAGGTTCTTTTTCCCCCTGACTTTGGGTATTCGTGATTCCCCCATTAGTTTCCTTTATATGCCTGCATATGATAAAGATAATTTTGTGTTGGTTTTCCTCCGGACTAATTTCACTTAGCCTGAGACTCTTCAGGTCCTTTTGTGTAGCAACGAAATTCATGACTTTATCTTTTCTTCTTCTGGACTGGAGTGATAGCACAGCGGGTAGGGCGTTTGCCTTGCACACGGCTGACACTGGTTTGATTCCTCCATCCCTCTTGGAGAGCCTGGCAAACTACCACGTGTATCCCTCCCGCATGGCAGAGCCTGGTAAGCTACCCATGGCATATTCGATAGGCCACAAACAGTAACAACAAGTCTCCCAATGGAGACGTTACTGGTGCCCACTGGAGCAAATGATGAACAACTGGACGACAATGCTACAGTGTAGTGCTATCTTTTCTTATGACTGAGTAACATTCCATTGTATGTATCTTATCTTCTTTCTCCAGTCACCTATTCATGCACTCCTGGGTTGTTTCAAGATTTGGGCTACTGTGGATAGTGTTGCAGAGGTGTTTGTCTTGCACGCAAACAAACCAGGGTTTGCTCCCTGACACCTGGTATGGTCTCCCCTAAGCCCTGCCAGGAGTGATCCCTGAATACTGCCAGGAGTGACCCCCAAAACAACAATAACAACAACAACAAAACTCAAAAGAGGGTGCTGGAGCAGTGCACAGCGGGTAGGGCATTTGCCTTGCACGCAGCCGACCCGGGTTCAATTCCCAGCATCCCATATGGTCCCCTGAGCACCACTAGGAGTAATTCCTGTGTGCATGAGCCAGGAGTAACCCCTGTGCATCGCCGGGTGTAACCCAAAAAGAAAAAAAAACCCAAAAACTTCAAAAGGGACAGGGGTGTGGGAGGCTGAGAGACCGGACAGATGCTAGGGCACTCACCTTGCACATGACTGACCCGTGTTAGTTTCCTGGTACCACATATGGACTCCTGAGCAACACCAGAGTGGTCCCTGAGAACAGAACCAAAAAAAAGTCCTAAGCAGAGTTGGGTGTGGTCTAAGCACCCCCTACCGCACAAGAAAAGACACTGTGGTTATCTTCCTGATGTGAACTGGAGAGCGTCTCTCGTGCCTCGGTGGAAAGGCATGTCACCTCTTCTGAGGCAAGGCAGGCTTTCCTAATCTTGCGAGAATGTTTGCCAGGAGTGCAGCTATTTCTCCTATTTCAGGAGGCAGGGAGCATATCACTTCATGTTGCCTTTTTCCACCTGCAGCTGAGGTCTCCAGATCACCGCCCCCCCAGAATATTCCCTTGAAGCATGCAACCATTTACACCCCAGCTAGATAAGATCCTATGGTGCCACTCATGACTTCAGCTCCCAGAACTTATCTTGCATGTGGAGCGGGTAGGCCATGGCCAGTGGAGGTGCTTCTTGCAGGATCCGAAGACACAGAGGTGCTGGGCCTTGGGACCCATGCGTGATCCAAAAGAATCCCTTGGTGACTGGCCAGCACCTTCTTTTTTATAGCGTCCGGCTCACGTGACCCCTCTTGCTTAATTGCCCTTTACACCGTGTTATGGCTTTATAGCAGCCTATAAAAGGTGATTTCCAAAGGCAAAGCGCAGAGAAGCTGGAGGGAGAGTGATGCGGGAGGCACCTTGAGCCCTGCCCTGCCGCGGCGGCCGCCATGGGCCGATACTCGGGCCGGAGCTGCCGGCTCATCCTCATGTGCATTGTCAGTCTGCTGCTCTTCGTGCTGGAGCTGGTGGTCGCCTTCATTGGCAACTCCCTGTCACTGGCCTCCGACGCCTTTGCCGTCCTCTCGCACCTGGTGTCCATGATCATCGGGCTCTTCAGCCTCTGGGCCAGCCACGTCCAGCAGCACAGGAAGAGCACGTTTGGCCTCATGCGGGCCGATGTGGTGGGCGCTTTTGGCAACTCCCTCTTTGCCGTGGCACTCATGTTCAGCATCCTGATCGAGGCCGGCAAACGGTACGTCACGCCGCAGAAGACCGAGGAGCCGCTGCTGGTGCTCGGCACAGGGGTCATCGGGCTCTTCTTCAACGTCCTCAACTATGTCATCTTCCTGGACTGCTGCTACTGCTCGGGACACAGGCGCCCTGCAGACATTGAGGCAGGTAAGACTCCAGCTGCTCCGTGGCTCCAGAGGCCCTGGCACCCCCTCTCGCTCCCCCCCCCCATACACCCCGCATTTGATCCCTGAACTCACAGTCTTTCCCGGGAGTTCCCTCCGGTCTGCACAGGCGGCCGCTCCCCCCTTTCACCTGGGGAACCCTCCCCGGGAAGGGAAAGGTGCTGGGACATGGCTGCAGGAATGAAAGACCATGCTTTAGACCATGTTTTAGTGTCCCCCATAAAATTGAAAAACAAATAAACTGGGTTTTGCCACCAGTTGAAAATATCAAACAGTCGGCAGGGTGGATAAGGAGTAGAGGAAGAGCAGGGAAACGGAGAGAAACAGGAAAGGAGACCCGAGCCGACTTAGTTCTTCTGTGAGTTGGTGAGTTTGGGTTCATCTTCCCACTGGACAGCTAAGGAAAGGCCCGAGGGATTTTTAGGAGGATCTGAAGAGTGGGTGTTCTATTTGCTTGGTTGGGGCTGGAGAGACTGTAAGGCTAAGGCGCTTGCCCTGCAGACAGCCCACTCTGGTCCAATTCCCGGCACCACATGTTGTCCCCCAACACCATCAGGAGTGACTGTATCTATGCACAGTCAGGAGCAGATCCTGAGCACCACGGGGTGGCGGGGGGTGGTGGGGGCCCTCCAAAGCAAACACTAACCCAATAATCAAAGTCATTAGGTTGTCGAAGCTTGAAATCTTGGAAGAGAACAAAAAATCCAAGACAGATCCAAAGAACAGATTATTGCCACATAAGGAATTATGTTCATATATATTTATATTTCTTGAACTGTGCATAAATAAGTATATGTAAAGGGACCAAGAAGACAGCTAAAGGGGTTGAGCTTTACAAGCTTGATCCTGGCAGTGCAAGGACCCTGGAACACCACCAGGTGTAGCACCTATTTAAAAAATAGAGGAGTACTGGAGTCAGGAGTCAGCCCTGGCACTGCTGGGTGCAGCCCCCAATCAAAATAAAGCAAAAAAAAACCCAACCAAACAAAATATTGGGCCAGAGAGTAAGTACAGCTGATAAGGTTTGCATGCCCTCAACCCAGGTTTGATCCCTGGCACCCACATATATAGTCCCCTGAGCCCCATTCCTGAGCTCAGAGCCAGGAGTGCACCCTGAGCATATGGCTGAGGGGGAAATAAGTGAAAATGTTGTGCATAAGAGAAATTTTCTGTACTTTTAGAAAGGAGGCCTAGAGCAGTCCAGAGTGAGGTTCAATGCCAGGGCATCTTAAAACTCCTTCACAGGGTGTTGGGCCCCCTTTGCGGACTGGAGGGGGCCCAATGCTGGACTCAACAGGCACAGGACAAAGGAATGACTCTGACACAGGCCTTTGAATTACACAGTGGCCTGGGCCATTTATTCTAATGCTCACTGGAATTTAAGGGGATTTCAAGCTGTTATTTTCTTGGGAGATTTTCTGACTAATAGAGACATTTTATAACAAAACTCAGGGAACTCAGAGTGCAAGCTTGGATTTTCATTGGAACCCTCCTGTCTTGGTGACCACTGACCATTGTGTCCAACCAACCCAGGCCTTCTCCTGGGCTCAGTCTGAATTTTGCTCTTGGTAGGTTATGTCTTAGGAGAATTACTGTATTGGTGTTAAGAGTCAAAGGGAAGAAATAAGAAACTAGAGTCTGTGTCATTCAACTGATGTGGCCCTCATGTTTTGTAAGAGAGAATAGTTATGCCTTGCTTAGATCAGTCATGTTTGATGTTCCTAATAATCAAATTCACATGTGTGACACAAGACAAATATTTGTTAGTGCTCAGTGCTTGAAGCAAAGCAACTGAGTTGAAGCGAATGGTCAGTCCTGACAGTGGAAGTTGTGCCTTTAATAAGCTTTCCACTACGTTTCTATTTCAAAATTGGATTTAAAATTGCCATTGGATGCGTATCTGAATAGAACCAAAGCAGTTAAGGCAAAAAGAGTTGACACTCTGGTTTGCAGGAAAACTGATGAACAGCCATAGTTCTGCTTTGGTAAACTGAGCCACACACCTACCACTGCAGGTAGGTTTTAGTGGAGCTGCTCGGAAGAGAAGCCTTTTCAACTTTCCCCATATACCAAGATATCAAGATGCTTGAGAGATTCTGTCGACTCCATGGTTTTTTGCATTTTAAGTCCTGTGTCTCTATTTTCTTTTGAAATGTTTGATGCTGTATTCTACTTTAAATAATTAAGTACAGTGTAGTAAGTCCACACACCTGTAGTCTATGCTTTTAGAAGATCCATGTTTTCTATATATATTATTATTTATTTGGGATTGGGGGCTAGTCATGGCTGTGTGTGTAGGGATCACTTCTAGCAGGCTAGGAGAACCATAGGGGTTGCAGGTGATCAAAGCCAGTTGCTCTGTGTGTGAGGCAAATGCCTATCTGCTTTACTATCACTCCAGCTCCTATTAAAAATTTTATAGTGTTTTAAACATCCAGGTTGTTTTAGGATAGTTCTAGGGGTTGCATTATATTTCTATTCATGTCTTTATCACTTCCAAAAAATATGCATTTTAATATTCTTCCCATCAGCTCAACCAGTTTAAAGTTGTTGGAATATAGCTCTAAATATTTTAGGCCTGACTTTGGTTTGTCCTTTCTCCCTTGCTATAAAGACTTTAGCTTTTTCTGGTAATAATCTTTAAACAATTCTAGACTACATTGGTATGTCCTGCTCCCCTTGCCACTAGGAGCTTAAGTATATCAGTCACGCCCATCAAGGTGCTCCCGAGTCACTCCCATTCCTTTGTTTATCCGTAATCACTTCTATGCTCCCTTCCCCAACTAGTCATTCAGCTCTTCCCCTAATCAGACTCTGTTAATTTGTAAGGTCAGAATTTGCTAGGACAGTATACTTGTATTGTAAGTTAATACTGCCTTTCTCCACTCCTTATGTCTTTTGAATAGTTTACTTTAAAACAATATCCTTTTTGTATGGACAAAGAAAGACAATTGTTAATATGCTTTGGAACATGGGATTTAATTGGCTTCAAATATTATTCACTCCCAGGCATCTGCTTTCTTGACTTAAGCCTCAGCTGCCCTACTTCCTAGCACCCCCAAAAGCAGGGTCCCGACGAGGGATGGAACGGATCCAGGGAAAGCGGTGAGTTATGTGCTACCCTGGCATCGAGATGGGCCTGGCCAAAGTGCCTAATACATAACTATATGTTAAGTGCTTGGTCATGGACATGTCATGTCATGATCCAAGAGCAACAATGAGACTAGGACCCTGCTAGGGCTATGAAAGACTAATCTGGCCTGAGCACTGTAGTCTGAGATCAAGATGATCCCAGGAGAGCAATTCTATAAGCTTAATGCATATCTTGCTATGTCTATACAAAATGATTAATAATATGAATACTTATATGTTAGTTGGACAAGGAGAGGAGAAACACACCCATGGGATTCTGCTCTTGGGCGGGTGTCCTGCTGAAAGAGTATCTGTCCTAGTAGAAGCATTCCCTAAGGGATAGAACTTTACCCCCTACTGATTGTAACCACACCTATGTGTAAGCCCTGGCCCCTGATGCGGGGGGTGGGGGGTGGGGGGTGGGGGGGTGGCTGTTAAGGTGGCTGTATGAGGGGGTTTGGGGAAGAAGCAGAGAGAGAGACGGGAGTGTATAGAGAGGAGATTGGAATAAACTGCGATTGAAACCAACTAGCTTGGCTCCGTTCCTTCCTTCGCCTGCCTCATCATCGCCATCAACCTCCCCGGGGTGGGGAAGCGGCTGGAGACTACCGAACTCGGGCGGCAGGAGAGACAGCGCCGCTGCCCCGTGCCCAGTGCCTGGTGCGGTGAGGTGCTCCTCTCCCTCGCCCCCATTCTTTTTCTTTTTTATGTTTTTACACAAAAGTAAACTTAGAAGTTAAATGAATTTCATGAATGGACATTAAGTGAAGTTTAATAGTCTCCCATTTTAAGAAGAAATGTTATTAACCTCTACTCATGGAATTATGCAAGAAGGTATAAAATATAAGTAAATAGGATTCTTAAAAATAATTTATTGAATCACTGAAAATTACAAAGTTGCAAACTTATTCGTGATTGAGTTTCAGGGGTACAATGCTTGAGCACTCATCCCCTCACCATGCCCACATCCCTCCACTAATCTCTGGGGAACGGCATTCTTGACATTAAAATAGTTGACCTAGATTTCAGCTGAAGATTTTAGGATGAGACATTTTTGTAACTGCGTACTGAAAAGGGGCTGGTAAGATGATGCAGAGGTTTAGGCGCTTGCTATGCACATGGCTGATACTAACTTGATCCCCAGCAAAGTATAATAGGTCTCTCTGCCGGGAGTGAGCTCGAAGCACAGATCCAGAAATAAATCGTGAGCATAGCTGAGTGTAGGCCCCTAATAAAACCAAAAACTGCATCTGAGCACGGATGTTGACTAGTCTTGTTAAGTAGCTGTGCTGATAATTTCTCCATACATACAAACATCAAATCATTATCCTACACACACAAAAATAATTTGATGTAATATGTTAACTATACCCCAAGAAATATTTTTGAAAAATACACTTGTGGACTGGTAATGTAGCTCAGCAGTAGAATACTTGCCTGGCACACATAAAACCCTGAATTTGATCCCTCCCTAGTAACACACACCACACCACACACACACACACACACACACACACTAGCATTTGCTAGAAAAGAAAAGAATTTCTGTATGTCTAGAGCCATCATTCGCATACAGTTCCTATAATCCGGAGATATGTCACTTCTGGCCTACCAACCAGCACCAGATAACCACCCAGTTCTTGGGTGAAATCTGGGGACAGAATAAACTTAGCAAGGCCTTTCATCCCCCAGATTTTGGGAATCTTCCACTTGTTCTGTGTCCTGCCTGGTGTGAGAAGACACCTGTTTTGCTTTGTGATTGAGATCATAGAGAGTAATAAGAATAATCAAGACCACTAACTTCAAACTAAGTGTGAAAAAGACAGTTTTGAAACTTCCTTAAGAGTTGTAAAGTAAGATAGGGCACGGAATGAACACTCGAGTCAGCAGGGCTCAGGGGTGGAGCACTTGCCTTGTGTGTGTGAGTTCCAGGGCTCGAGTCCCAGCATTGCAGAAACAGTAAGATGAGCCCGAGAGATGGCGCAGGGGTAAAGGTCTTGCCTGCAGCCAACCCAGGCTCAATCTTGGGCACGCAGAGTCCGTTGAGCATCACTAGGTGTGGCCTAACCTTCCTCCCTGCCGCACCCTCCCCAAAGAAACAAAGCATAGAGAAGAATGTCTGGGAGATGTCCGGAAAGCGAGGGTGCCTGTGGCCCCACATGGGCGTCAGCTGAGGGCCAGCATGTGGCTCAGTGGCAGAGCACAGACCTTGCATGTGTGAGGCCCTGGGATCGATCCTTTGCTAAGGGAAAAGCAAACAAAAATGAAGATAGGCGAGTATCTGGGGCAAAAGTGGAAAAGATAAAACTTTCAAACATGAAGGAACAAAAGACCACATAGATGTCAAGTCCCAACTTTGCAATTATTATGCATCAGTGTGACTAGGGGAGAGACTCACCTGTTTGGGGGAAGGGGACCACAAGATGCAGACCCAGATGCTGTTGACTTCCTCATGCTCACCCTTTTTGGTTAAATTTGCTGCCTGCTCATTTCCCTTCCCCCCCTTGACCAGGTTTTGTATATATCTTCTGGCTTTCATATTTTGGGGTGCTCCCAAGCAAACTCAGGGGTCCAGCTACCACTCCTGTGATTCTTTGCCCTCTGGGCTGGCTGGTTGAATGCTGGGTCTAAGGAGGTGATGTTATTTTTACCCAAAGGGGCCAGGGACTCCCATACTTCCCAACACTTGATTTTTTTTTATGCCTATCTATTCAGGCTTGCATTTTCTTTAAAATTTACCCTCCCGGGGCTGGAAAGAGAGAGAGTACAGTGGGTAGGGCACTTACCTTGCACACAGCTAATTAGTGTTTGATCCCCGGCACCACATAGGGTTCCCTGATGCCTGTAAGGAGTGATCCCTGAGTGCAGAGCTGGGAGTAAGCCCTGAGCGCAGCTGGGTGTGGTCCCTAAATCAAAATAAAATAAAATTTACCTTCTAGAACTCTCTGATCTTGACTTGAATAGAGATCACGAGCCTTTATTTGAAACCAAAGGTAACTGGTTGCGGCGGTTTAGAGCAGGCTTCTCAGTCATGTAATTCATCATTTAACGAGCATCTATGAAATATGCTTCTTACTTTTTTCCTCCTTTCATATGAACTACATTGTTTTGTTTTGTTTTGGAGCCACACCCGGCAATACTAAGGGGCTACTCCTGGCTGTGCACTCAGGAATCACTCCTGGTGAGCTCTGGGGGCCGTAGGGGATGTAAGGGATTGCAAGGCAAGCATCCGACTTGCGGTACTATCACTCCAGCCCTCATTTGAACTTACTCAAAATATGTGTGTGTCAGTGTGTGTTTTGGCCACACCCAGCAGTGAGGGGGTGGGGGGAAGCTGCTCCCAGCTGTGTGGTTGGGGCTGAGGGCATCCACGGGGGGCTGGGGGTGGGTCTCAAGCACAGATGCATGTACTCTGCCCACCAAGCTCTCCCTCTGACCCTTTCAGCTCTTTCTGTTTTGAATCCAAATAGTCAAGCTTCACCGCCGCACCCTCTTTTGGGCCTCCCTGCCTCACTCAGTCGTGTTCTTTGCTGAGAAGGGCTTAGAGTACAGTACTGATCAGGGTCTCGTGACAGTTTAAGGCTTCATACTGTAAACTGATGGGAGCCCAGCACTGGGTAGAGCGGTGGGCCCTGAAAGCGAAGGCCGTTGCCTTTCCTTTGGAGCCAGTGTCTCCAGAGACAAGCAGCACAGGCTGGCTGGAAGTTTGGACCAGTGGGGTGGGTGGGTTTGTAGTCCCTCTGGAGTTAGGGACCAGACACTGCCCCCCAGGACACAGCTCTCCCAGTTGCCCTGGGGAGGGGTCCTGCCATAGGATCTCTGATGACCTTGCCTGCCTCAGGACTGGAATGATAGGAAATTTGCGTCATTATTAATCACGTGAGCATGATGCTTGGAGTGCTCCGAAGCTGTTACTTTGCCTTCTGTCCATATCTGACACATCTGACGCTTTCTGAGCACGGGCACAGACTATCAGCTTCCACGGCGGTGGCCAGTGGGCCGGGGGAGGCAGGGATAAAGACACACTTGTCACAGAGCAGATCCTACTGTGCTCTAGATCTTGGTTTATTCTTTCTGATGCTGGAGCAATAGCACAGTGGATAGGGCGTTTGCCTTGCACGAGGCCGACCCAGGTTCAATTCCTCCGCCCGTCTCAGAGAGCCCAGCAAGCTACCGAGAGTATCTCGCCTGCACGGCAGAGCCTGGAAAGCTACCCGTGGTGTATTCGATATGCCAAAAACAGTAGCAACAAGTCTCACAATGGAGATGTTACTGTTGCCCGCCCAAGCAAATCGATGAACAATGGGACACCAGTGCTACAGTGCAGCTGACAGCTTGCCAAGCCCCCAGAGTTGGAGCTCTGGGTGAGTAACAGGATGGAGGAAGGAGGGGTCCAAAGTGAGGAGCAATTTCCAGCTATGAAATAATATTCAGTGTGGGATGAAGTGGGGAGGAAGGTCAAGAAACCTGCCTCTTGTTCTCTCAGTCCCTTCCCCCTTGTTTGGAGGCTTCTCTGATACCAAGTTAAGCCTTAAGGAGGCTGAGCACTTGCTGATATCTGGGAGCTGTCAGGGCTGGGGACACGTGGAAAACATCAGTGCCCTGCACATGCAGTGGGACGAATATGTTTTGCAAAATACCCAGCTGGTGGGGATATTTGCAATTTCTATGCTCAGACAAGAAAACAGAGATAGAAAAACACACTGCAGTCACCAGCTGGGTTCTCAGGGGTCTTTAAAGAAACCCGAAGCTCGGGTGTAAGCCTAAATCATGCTTGGCTCCCCGAGTATCGTGGGCAATGAAACATGATTTGGCGATGGTGGAATAATAGCAGGTTCCAAGTACAAATTCGTGGGCAAAAAACTGGGCCAGGAGAGAGATATCAGCAGGCCGAGCTTGCATGTGTCATGGGTGAGAGCCTGTGTTTGATCTCCTGCACCGCATGATCCTCTGAGCACCACCAGGCTGGCCCAAGTACGGAGCTGGGAGTAGCTCTTGGCTCCTTCCCCAAATACTCAGTAGGTTAAATCTCCATTCCTAGAACTGCATGACCCCTAGAAAGTTACTTGAACCGTCTAAATCTCAGTTCCTCCTAAGATTAATCTTAGTTCCTTGCTTTTTTCCCTCATAGAATGTTTTTTTATTACCTATATTTTTAGATACAGATTTTGTTTTATTTTTTGGCAAGTGGTTATATACTTTCTCCATTTTTCAAAAAATTGTATCACAGTGAGATACACAGTTACAAAGTTGTTCATGATTGGGTTTCAGTCATATAATGTTCCAACCCCTGTCCCTCACCACCAACGTCCCTAGTTCCCTCCCGCTCTCTCCCCCTACCTCTTTGGCAGGCACTTTTCTTCTCCCTGTCTCTGTCTCTGTCTATATCTCTGTCTCCCTCTGTCTCTCTGACTCTGTCTCTGTTCTCTCTCTCTCTCTCCTATTTCCTATTGGGCATTAGGGTTTGCAATACAGGTACAGAAAGGTTACCATGCATATCCTTCACCTACTTTCAACACTCATCCTCCCTTTGTAAAGTGGGCAATACTCACCTCCCAAAGATGTGTCTGTGTTGAGATGACCTTGTCCCTATGAAGGAACCCTCAGCACAGTGCTTGAGGGTGTGGTTTGCAGGGATTGTCCAAAGGCTGATGGGCCCAGCATGAAATGGAATTTACTGTGACCCCTTGCTGTGGTCCACAGCGGGGCCAGCAGGCCGCCTGGTCCCGGGACACAGCCCTGTGCCCATCCTCAGAAACCCACACAAAGCATGGTTCTGCCTGGTGGAGGGTGAGCTGTGCCCTTCGTGGGATGGACCAGCAATGAGGAGACAGGTGTTCCAGAACCTCCTCGTGGCCCGCACTCTGTCCTGGAGGGGACACTCCGCCACTTGCGTCATCTCAGTGAGCATCTCGCCTGCTTCGTTTGTTTCCACCCCCACACCTACGTTAAAGACTGCACATGTCTTTCTTTCCATAACAAGCCCACCCTCACAGAGAATTTTTTTCTTTTTTTGACTTAGGTTATAAGCAGTGGTGCTCAAGGCTTATTCCCTGCTTCTGTGCTCAGAGATCACCCTTGGTGATGCAGTATCTTACCTCCTGTACTATTCTCAACCCTCACGTGCATTATTTTTCAAGGGCTCCTGTAAATGTTTCCTTCCTCTTCAATGTTTAAGACAGTTCTTTGTCAAAGGGCATAACTTAATTAATTTTCCCAACAGATTAAAAGGATGCACTTCATATGGTTGTGACCGTATTATTATTCCTAACCAAGAGGGCTAGTTTTCTAGAAGGTGGGGGGAGGAAGTAAGCTTGGGGCACACAGGTAGGGAGCTTGCCTTGCATGTTTCTAACCCAGGTTCGATCCCAAGAACTGCCAGGATGATCCCTGAGCACAGAGTCAGGAAAAAGCCCTGAGCACTGCAGGGTGTGACCTAAGCACCACCACCCCATCTGAATATAGAAAAAAAAATTATGGCTTGGGCTTTCTTATTGCCTGGATGCTTCCAAGCTCTTCATTGTAGAAGGTATTTGTCCATCATGGCGTCTTTGATAGAGAGTCATGGATGTTTTCTAGAAAACATCATGTCTGATTGTCTTGAAGGCGATGACATGGACTGGTTTGTGACCGGGTTTATGAGAGGCAATAATCCCGACAGCCTCATCTTTTGTAGAAGTCTTCCAAAGTCCACTTCCTGGGGATTTATTGTCTATGCAGATGAGAGCGTTCTGAAATAAATGTCTAAGAAGAAATGATTGAAGCAGTGTGGATTCCTGATGTTCGAGACACCAGCAGTGGTTTCAGGTGGGCAGCTGTGCCCCGACATCTGCAACAGCCCCACCAAGTCTGCCTGGAAAAGACTCGTTCCAGCTGCAGCAGGGGAAGGCCTGCCAGGCAACATCTAGCTCTGCTCCGCTCCGCAAATTTGGACTCTTGGAAGGCGCTGGAGGATGATGAGACAGGCCTGGGCTGCTTCCTGACCCAGAGCCCCGCAGTCGGGTGTAGGAGGCACCACCTCGATTCTCCACCCAAAGAAGCGGCCTGGAGATTTTGCAGGAGAATCAAAGTGGGGGACTGAGCCACGAGCGTTCTCACTTGGGGATGAGTCAGGTGGGGACATAGTTGGGCTTTTCCTGATGCCACTAAACAACTTGCATTGTGAGTCTAGGATGAGCTGAGGTTGGACTCAAAGATAATCACACAGTGAGAGAAGCAGGCGCTTACGGGTCTGGGAGAGCTCAGTGGGCAGCGCGCCGGCCTCGCTCCCAGGGCAGGCCCAGAGAGAGGGGCCCGGGGCACTCCACCTACCTTCCACCTACCCCGCATGGAGGCCTGCCTGGGCTGCCCGGGAGGGGGAAGGGGTGAGGAAGAGACAATCCCGGGGTCCCCTCGGGGAGACCTCCCCTTAGCGCCGTACACCCTCCAGCCTTCCATCTGTGCCCTACCAGATCTCCCTGAAGGGCGAAATCAGGGGCTTCCAAATACGTGGGAGCTACCACTCCGCTTTCAGGAAAAAATTTCTCAGTGCCCTCCTGGAAAACCCTTCTTTAAAGTGAAGAAACCGACAGAACCCCACACCCCCACTGTGCCTGTTTTGTACCTATTTATTGTACTGCCGATGTCAGTTTGACTGTCCCAGTTGTAGGGTGGCCCCACCCCTTCACCCCAGCACCCCCAGGGGGCGCTCTTGCTCACGTTGGGACAAACGGGTCTAAGTGACCTCGGGACAGTTGCTCTTCTCCATGCCCAGACCCCCTCTGCTCTGGGCCCCCGTGTCTCCATGGTTCTCCCCTGGGCGCCAGCGCAGCTGTTTTCGGTCCCTCTGACAACAGTGTCCCCGACAGGGGCTGCTTCAGTTCTGTGATCTGAGACCAGAGCTGCTCAGCGCTGCCTGTTGTCAACAGTTGCCCCCGGCTCTGGCTCCCTGGTCTCAGTCACTCACCGTGACTGGGGTCAAAAATATTTATACGGGGGTACTGCCATTTGGACAATGTCAGTTCTCCCAATCCATGAGCAGGGGATGTCTTTCCATTTCCTCGTGTCCTCTTTTATTTTGTGAACTAGCATTTCGTAGTTTTCTTTGTTAAGGTGCTTTGCCTCCTCAGTTAAGCTGATTCGGAGGTACTTGATTTTCTGAGGCATAATTGTGAAGGGGATTGCCTTTTTCATGTCACTTTCTTCTCTATTATTTGCATATAGGAAAGCCATGGACTTTTGGGTATTGATTTTATAGCCTGCAACTTTACTATACAAGTCTAACGTTTCTAGGAGTTTCTTGGTAGAGGTTTTAGGGTTCTCTAAATATAGTATAGCACCTGCGAATAGTGAAAGCTTGATTTATTCCTTTCCTACCTGAATGCCCTTTATATCTTTTTCTTGCCTAACCACTATTGCAAGTACTTCCAGTATATATTGAACAGAAGTGGTGAGAGTGGGCATCCTTGTCTCGTCCCTGATCTTAGAGGAAAGGCTCTTAGTTTTTCCCCATTGAGGATGATACTTGCCATAGGCTTGCGGTAGATGGCTTTGACCATATTGAGGAAAGTCCCTTCTATACTCGTTTTGGCGAGAGTTTTCACCATAAATGAGTGCTGGATCTTGTCAAATGCTTTCTCAGCATCTATTGATATGATTATATGGGTTTTATATTTTCTTTTGTATGACTGAAGCGCAAGCACGAAAGTTTGTAAGTCTGTAACTGTGCCTCACGGTGATTCACTATTAAAATTTTTTTTTAAATATTCATGCGGAAAGATGCGTTGGGGATGGCATGAGAGGCCTCCCAGGGCCTGAGTCTGCAGAGAGGGAGATGATTTGAACCACCCCAGCTGTTCCCGGGGCAGCCTGGCAGCGCCGGGGGACCACGCGGTGCTGGGGAAGAAACTGGGGCTGGCCACATCATAGCACGATAAGGAATTTTTTTTTTTATAATTTATTTATTTTTAATTAGAGAATCACCGTGAGGGTACAGTTACAGATTTATACACTTTTGTGCTTATACTTCCCTCATACAAAGTTCGGGAACCCATCCCTTCACCAGTGCCCATTCTCCACCACCCGTAAACCCGGCGTCCCTCCCACCCTCCCCAATCCCATCTCCCCCCCACCCCACCCTGCCACTGTGGCAGGGCATTCCCTTCTGTTCTCTCTCTCTAATTAGCTGTTGTGGTTTGCAATAAAGGTGTTGAGTGGCCTCTGTGCTCAGTCTCTAGCCCTCATTCAGCCCGCAACTCCCTTCCCCCACATGGCCTTCAACTACAATGTAGTTGGTGATCGCTTCTCTGAGTTGCCCTTTCCCCGGAACGTGAGGCCAGCCTCGAAGCCATGGAGTCAACCTCCTGGTACTTATTTCTACAGTTCTTGGGTGTTAGTCTCCCACTCTGTTATTCTATATACCATAGATGAGTGCAATCTTTCTATGTCTGTCTCTCTCTTTCTGACTCATTTCACTCAGCATGAAACTTTTCATGCCCATCCACTTAACTACAAAATTCTTGACTTCCTTTTTTCTAACAGCTGCATAGTATTCCATTGTATAGATGTACCAAAGTTTCCTCAACCAGTCATCCGTTTTGGGGCATTCGGGTTTTTTCCAGATTCTGGCTATTGTAAACAGTGCTGCGATGAACATACATGTGCAGATGTTGTTTCGATTGTACTTTTTTGCCTCTCTGGGATATATTCCCAGCAGTGGTATTGCTGGGTCAAATGGGAGCTCAACCTCTAGTTTTCTGAGAATCGTCCATACTGTTTTCCAAAAGGGCTGAACTAGCCGGCATTCCCACCAGCAGTGTAGAAGGGTCCCTTTCTCCCCACATCCTCTCCAACAGCGGTTGCTTTTGTTCTTTTGGATGTGTGCCAGTCTCTGTGGTGTGAGGTGGTATCTCATGGTTGTTTTGATCTGCATCTCTCTGATGATTAGTGATGCAGAGCACTTTTTCATGTGCCTTTTGGCCATTCGTATTTCTTCCTTGGTAAAGTTTCTGTTCATTTCTTCGCCCCATTTTTTGATGGGGTTGGATGTTTTCTTTTTGTAGAGTTCAACCAGTGCTTTATATACCATTGATATCAACCCCTTATCTGATGGGTATTGTGTAAATATCCTTTCCCATTCTGTGGATAGTCTTTGTATTCTGGTCACTGTATATCTTGCGGTGCAGAAGCTTTTTAGTTTAATGTAGTCCCATTTGTTGATCTCTGTTTTTACTAGATTGCTTAGTTCCGTGTCACGTTTGAAGATACCTTTATCTTCAATATCGTGGAGGGTTTTGCCGACCTTGTCTTCAATGTACCGATAAGGAATTTTTTTAAAAGAAGAACAGCATTGGGGGAAAAAGTGCAATAATAATGGAAAAGAATGGGGGTGCTCCCAAGCTGTGCGAAAGGACCGGGTCCCTTCCTGCCAACACCAGCAGGGCTCTGTGAGCCTGACTGTTCAGCGCTCAGGCAGGTGAGGTGCTGTGGGGATGCTGAATCCCTAGGGTGCTGGGGTCAGGGACCTTGATGTGTCGGGCGTCCACCTCCATGCATGTGCTCTAGCCCTTTGAACTGTCTCTCGGACCCTGAACAAATGCTTTGTGAGAGAGGTCACATTCATAGAACGTTTATGGCAGTGCATTATTACCATTCTTCCATTTTATTATTGGTGATTGGTGTTAATCTCTTACTATTTCATTTATAAACGAAATCCTCATGTTTTCACATGCACAGAACAAGAATACAGTGTGTATTGGATCCAGTATGATGGGTTTTGTACATTCACAGGGGGTCTTTGATTGTACCCCTCCTCTGGCAAGAGGACATGACTGTATCCTAAAAACTCAGTGGCAGCAGTACGGAAACACCTGCTCTTGGACACAGATGGTGCGTTCCGTCTCCATCTCTGCATACGGGCCTAGGCCAGGCCCAGAGTTATCCCTGAGCACAGAAGCAGGAGTAAGCCCAGAACACAGCTGGGTATGTCCCCGAAACTAAAACCAAGTAGGAAAAAAGAAAGGAATAAAAGAAAAAACATAAGTGGGGACAGAGAAAAAAAAGATAATTTAAACAACATAAATCCCTCCTACTATCAAATTATGAAGGGAAAATTGAAATGGAAAATTAAACACATTTGACTTATGAGTTAGTTAACTCCAGAAATCAGGCCCCTGATTATCCTCGTAAAGACCCAGCCACAGACAGATCGGGAGGGACCACTGGCCCCCCGAGCTCCTCAGCACACTGCTTTTCTGTGCGAGCAGGTCTGAGTGCTTCTTCCTGTCCTGGGTCCCACTGGGCCTGGACTGTCCTGCCAGGGGACCCCCAACCCTCCTCGCAGAGTCAAGGAAATCCCGCACCAAGACTCAGGATTTATTCACAGGCTTTGTTTGCTGTGGTTTGTTTTTCTTTCTGGGCGCCTGGCAGAATCCCTGGTTTTCACGATATCTCTTGGTTTTGACGGCCTTGGTTTCCACCTGCATCACGGCGGGCAGTGACCATTTGGAAGGCCATACAGGCCTTGGGCATGAGGGGGCGGACACAGAGGCCCCCATTAGCCTGTGTGGTGTGACTTGAGAAGGTGATAGGTGTCCAAACAGTCCCTGACAGAACGGAGGTTCCTGTCCCGGCCCTAAGCAGTTTGGGACAAATGTTGGCTCTGGGAAGTTTGGGTGCAGGCTTTGATACCAGCTTTCACCCCGCTCCCTGGGCTCGACCGTAGCCCCCAGCTGTGATGACACCCCTATGACAGTGTTTTCCTTCAGTTCTCTGTTTTGGAGTATTGCTCTCTTAGGGGGTGGGTGGGGGCACACCTGGCTGAGCTCAGGGCTTACTCTTGGCTCCGTGCCCAGCATCCGGTGGGGCTTAGGTGAGAGCATTGGGTGCCAGGGATCAAACTCGGGTCAGACACGGACAAGGCAAACAAGCCCCTCAGCCATGTATGTAATTAGGCCTGATTATTGCACTTTTTCTGTTTTCAGATAGCCATTTGGTTTTTCTTGGTGCCTCCAATTTCTTTTTCTTATCTATTTGTTCCAGTTGGACTGGAGCTATAGCACAGCAGGTAGGGCGTTTGCCTTGCACGCGGCTGACCTGGGTTCAATTCCTCCATCCCTCTCAGAGAGCCCAACAAGCTACCGAGAGTATCCCGCCCGCATGGCAGAGCCTGGCAAGCTACCCGTGGCGTATTCGATATGCCAAACACAGTAACAACAAGTCTCACAATGGAGACATTACTGGTGCCCTCTCGACCAAATCGATGAACAAGAGGACAACAGTGACAGTGACTGATCTGTTTGTTGTTGTTGTTGTTGGGGTCCCACGCAGCCTGTTGGGGTTACTTTCAGTTCCCTTCTTGAGGGTTGGTCACTCCTGGTGGTTCCAGGCCCTCCTGCATACACTCCAGCCTGGCGAGATGTCGCTCTGGACCTGACTCTTCTGTTTCTGTCGGAGACTTTGTGCTACTGCTTCACGTGTGCCCAGGGCCTGTGTGATGGCCTCGGACAACACTGGGAGATCATGTGTTAGCGCTGGGCGACTCTTCAGACCCCGAGATGCCCAGGGCTGCTTGGCTTCAGTGAAAGTTTTCCAACTGCACGTCTGGGATCTTGTGAGACCAGAACTTCCTGGCATTTTCGGGGTGAGCCCCGCTGCTCTGACTGTGCCTGGGGTGTAAGTGCTGCTGGCCCCTGGCAGACGGCAGAGGTCGCCAAGCAGCTCTCTGAGGACACCTTACAGCTGTGGGCTGGGGGACCTCAAGCCCCCAGACACCTTCATGAAGAGCATCCCGAAACCATGTGGCCGCTGTTGCGGCTGTGCAGCATCACAGGCTCTTCACTATCAGCAATAGAAAACAAATGATCTAACAATGCCTTTTCAACAGGTCTGATTTTGGGGGGAATATTCCAAATACTAATAGTGGGTTTTCTATCGAAAATTAAATGCAATCAAAGTTAAAGAGAGAGTAAAGTGAAAATCATCTGCCACACAGGCAAGGTGGGGAGTGAGAGGGGGGTATACTGGGGTTCTTGGTGGTGGAACATGTGCACTGGTGAAGGGATGGGTGTTTGATTATTGTACAACTGAGACTTAAACCTGAAAGCTTTGTAACTGTTCTCACGGTGAGTCAATAAAAAAATAAAATAAAATAAAATAATTTTATGTGTACCAGGGCTGGAGCAATAGCACAGCGTTTGCCTTGCACGTGTCTGACCAGGTTCAATTCCCAGCATCCCATATTGTCCCCTCAGCCCCGCCAGGAGTAATTCCTGAGTGCAGAGCCAGGAGCAACCCCTGAGCATCGCTGGGTGTGACCCAAAAAGCAAAAAAAAAAAAAATTATGTGCACCAATCTTACTGGTGTGAGCTGATATTTCATCGTGGTCTTGATTTGCATTTCTGAGGGGTTCCTTGGGGGAATAAACCATAAGTTTGGCACTAAAGGTTGTTGTTTGCTCTGTCCAGCGTCTGAGAGCAGCTCACGCCAGACTCGGGCTCACAGTGATGCGAGGCCCGGCCCGACCTGGCCACCTGGCTGCTCTCTGGAAATCTCTGGAAATCCCCCAGAGGGTTGCTAATGCTTCACCTCTCTCTCTCCTCCTTCTCCTCAGACATTCTTTCCTTCCACTAGCTCATTGCTCTGGGTCTGCCTTCTGTCCCTTCTCCCCCATAGACTTCCTTCTCATCGCAGCACGAGCAATGAAGTCAGTGTTCCCTGGGTCAGCCACAAACACCCGCTGTCCAAATAATCCTCATCCGCTCTCCGTGCTCTAACTTGCTCCCTCAAAGGGCATTTTCCAGTGAAACCCACCCCTGCCTCAGACCCGAGGGCCTCCCACATGTCTTCTCTTGAGCCCTCCTCAGACCCCACCCTCCTAGGGCCCATCCCGGCCTCCAAACCCAGCTTCCTGCTCTGCCTCTTCCCCCCACCCACAAGAACTGTTTTGAGGTGCGGCTTATCTGAGGCCACGTCTCACATCGCAAGAGACGGGAGGGCTGTGGGGCTTACCCCGCGGGGTCCCCTGGAGGAAGAGGAGGAAGAGCAGAGGCCGGAGGGACCGCCCCTAACCACCGACTTCCATCCCGTCCACAGGTGGCTCTGCTCACTGCCCCCTGTGTGCCGGAGGTCTCCGGCCCTGCATGGTGGACACTGGTCCAGTCCTGCTGACCTCCCCAGGCCAGTGCTGGGAAAGGTCCCTCGTTGTACTGCTCAGACACGGCGCCTGCCGGAGCTCTGAGCATGGGAGAAGCCCGGACACCCTGCGCCATGCCCAGCAGACACGGGCTGGGGGCTGCCGGGCCTTTGCGTCTCAACAGCTGCCACAGTCTTTTCTTTTTTTAGTTAATTAATTAATTTTGTAAAGTCGTTCGTGATTTATTACATTCAATATTGCAACACCAATCCCACCGCCATTGCACCTTCCAAGGCCCTTGTTTGCAATTTTCCCAGCCACCCATCAAGCCTGCTCCTATAGCAGGCCCTGAATGATGCCAGAGTCTTTTTTTTTTAAACAAATTTTATTTATTTATTTATTTATTTATTTATTTATTTTTGCTTTTTGGGTCACACCTGGCAAGGCACAGGGGTTACTCCTGGCTCTGCACTCAGGAATCACCCCTGGCGATGCTCAGGGGACCATACAGGATGCTGGGAATCGAACCCGGGTCGGCCGCGTGCAAGGCAAACGCCCTACCCGCTGTGCTATTGCTCCAGCCCCGATGCCAGAGTCTTTAAAAAGAAATACATTGATGCAGCGCCTCACACTTGAATGTGGCTTGATGAACACAAGCTGCAGCACCGATGTCAATGTGTTAAATTCACTTTTAAATGGAAGTCATGTTGCATTTTACCACGGCCTACATTTCCAGTGCGCAGACCCTGAGGCCCTCTGAAGGGCCATTTCTCTCCTTGGTTGCAGTTGTCCCTCTTAATCCTGATGCCCACCTGCTCAGAACCTGATTGGAGACCAGAACCAGCTCCTGGGCCTGGCGCCCCCTGCTGCTAGCAGCCAGCACTGCCCTGCCGCCTCCAAGGATTTATTCAGTTCCAGGGCCCCAACCTAATCCCCTCCTTAAGAATTTTTAGACGTGTGTGATTCCTGATGTTTTTCTGCACTTCCCTAGCTTCAGGAGCCTGCTCCTTCTCAGTCACGATCACAGCCTTCCTGCTCTCTCTGTCTCTGTCTCTCTTCCCAGAACCCTCCTTGCACAGTAGGATTGAAGCTCAGCATGCAAACCAGTCTGAAAAACCCTTCAGGGGGTTGGAGAGGTAGAACAATGGGCAGGGAATGTGCCTTGCGTGTGCCAACCTGGGTTCTATCCCCGGCACTCCACATGGTCCCTGAGTGATCCCTGAGTCAGAGCCAGGAGAAACCCCAAAGCAAACCAACCCTCTCAAAACTGGAGCCACGGCAGAGGTGAAGGGGCATGGGCCAACCTGGTTTGATCCCACCCCGCCCCCCACATCCCTTGCCCCTCTGAACAGTCAGTGTCCAGACTTGGGGCCCCTGGACATCACCAGGGAGTCCCCTTCTTTCTCTTTTTCTTCCCTTTGCTTTTTGTTCTTCCTTCCATCTCCTCTGTCCCCTCTGGGCTGGAGTGCCTTGAGAGTAGGGTTCCCTCCCAGACGTGTCCTGCCGCGTCCTGAACCAAGACCAGTGCCCAGAGCATGGCAAATGTCCACAGAGCTGTGTAACTGCTCCTGGCTCTCACTGGTCCTTCTGTGGCTTCCGAGTCCCTTAGGATCTCTGCACATTTGCCCTGAGCCCCGGAGACTTGCAAGCACCAGGACTCGGTTTATCCAAAGTCTCTTAGCCTTCTTGTGTTCCACCACTGACTCCGTCTCCTCTCCGGGCTCCACTTTCCTCCCCAGAGATGGCATTGAAGAAGCTGGTCGCTCCCTCCACCCGATGACCAGTCACACAAGCTCCCTTATACAGCAAGAGTCAGAGACACGTGTCAAAGCCAAGCCCTCAGCTACCCAAAGCAGTGAGGTTGCTACTCTTTCTGCAAGTTTCCTTCTGGACCGGCATCTTGTTCTAAGATGCTCTGTGCGTCTGGAAGTTTCTGTGGCTCTGACCGAGGATAACCACCACAGGCAGCTGCCACAGAGAAGGGGTCCCACTTCTTTGAAGTAGGGACATGGTGTCTCAAAGGAAAGGTTCATTTTCTTCCCTGAAGGGAGCATTGTCTATTGTCAGGAAGAACTAAAATGAGAGTTAAAGGGCGCAGAGTGATAGGACAGCATATGGGGGCTTGTCTTGCATGCAGCTGATCCAACTTCAAGCCCTGATGCCCCATAGGTTCCCTGAAAACACCAGGAATTATCCCTGAGCGCTGAGACAGGAGCAAACCCTGAGCACACCGGGGTGTGGCCCCCAGACCAAAAAAGAACATAAAAACAAAATAATTTTTTAAAAAGTAAAAATAAAACCGTGCTCTTTCAACTTCTAAAAAGCAACAGCATATTCATGTCTGGGACCAACACCAAGGCAGAAAAAGCACTTTCCATGTCATTATAGCTGCTCGCTGGAGTACATTGAGTCTGCATCAATAAAAAGCAAGTTAAAAAAAATCACTTCAAGGTGCTGGAGAGATAATATAAGGGTTAGGACACTTGCTTTGCATGCAGGGGACCCTGGTTTGATCCCTGGCACCATATGTGATCTCCTGGCCTTTCTCCTGTGAAGGCCTGGGTCGGACCCCTGGCAGTGACAAACACACGGCATGAATACAATGGAGCACCACACAGCACCTTGGGGCTGAGTGCACGCTTCCCCTGGCTCTGCGCCCCAGCACCCCAGGGGTCCTGAGCACAGGGCTCGGAATAGCTCCCCAGAGCCATAGGTTGTGGCCCCAACCATATCATGAATCCTTTTATTGGTCTAGAACAAAGGCAGTGTAGAAAGGGACAGTGAGGACCTAGAGGTGTTGTGTTTCCGTGGTGCAGGGATCTGACTCAGGGCCTAGCATATACCCCTACACAGCCCCGGCCCGGCCCAGGGGAGGGTGAGGTGGGACAGAGAAGATAGCTCTGCCATTGGGGCTGGAGCAATAGCACAGCGGGTAGGGCGTTTGCCTTGCATGCGGCCGACCCAGGTTGATTCCCAGCATCCCATATGGTCCCCTGAGTACCGCCAGGAGTGATTCCTGAGTGCAGAGCCAGGAGTAACCCCTGTGCATCGCTAGGTGTGACCCAAAAGGAAAAAAAAAAAAGAAAGCTCTGCCATTAAGTCTACACCCTCTTCCTTATAGATGTAATGATTTGGGGGCAAATTACTTAAAACTGCTGGGTTTGGGGGCCTCGTCTCTGAGAGCTCTTCATATTCAGGCTCTAAACTGCTTAGCCCTGCGTGGGGCAGAGCAGGGCTTGGAGTCTGTCCAGCTACTAGGCAGTGTTCCTTGGGCCACACCTGCTCAGGGTTAGCGCCTGGCTCTGTGCCCAGGGTCCCGTCCTGAGGGACCGGAGGGGACCATATGTGGCACTGGAGCTCAAAGTTGGGTTGACGGCATATAGGCAAGTGCCTCACCTGCTGTACCCTCCCTCGTGCCCCACACAGGCCACTTTATACCGTCTATACTCTCTGGAGTATAGACACTTGGAGGTCCCTTATATACGCCTCTTTAGGCGGGCTTCCCTTGCCTCTGCTCAGCGCTTACTTCTGTCTCTGTACTCAGGGATCAGTCGTGATGGTGCTTGGGGGGTCATATGCGGTGCCGGGGGTCAAACCTGGGTTGGCTGCGTGCAAGGCAAATGCCCTCTCCACTGTCCTATCGCTCAGGCCCCAGCACAGTTTTCTCAAGTACACGGGTGACCCCGTGGCCCTCCTGGCAGCCAGGGCCGGCTGAGGGGTGCACAGACCCTGGCAGCCACAGCCACACCCCTGTGCCCCCCTCCCCCCAGCCCTGGGATTGTGACCTTATCCTTATCTGTCTTAGGCTGGGAGAATGACTACTGGCTGGGTGCGGGTGATACGTTTGTGCTGAACTCGGGGTTTTCTTGCTGCTGAGAAGGACACAGACATGCAACAGGCAGGGACAAGCTGCCTTTCCAAGGCGACTTTTGAAGGCCTCACTGGGACCCCCACAGCATGGCTTCCTGTGCCTGTGACGGGTCCAGGCCGGATATGGGGACAGCACTGCTCTGACCTCTCACCTCGCCTTAGTCATGTCACCTGTGCTCAGGTGTCCTTCTGCTCCCTACGTGCTGTGTGGCCAGGCCTGGGAGCAGCTGACACGGGGCCTGACGCCACATGGACCTCAGCACTGGCCCTTCCCTGATGGCGGGCCCGGCCTCTTCGCTCACACCCACACATCTCCACTCACTTTTTTTTTTTTTTTTTAATGAGCAGTGAACTCTTTTGGAGGCTTTCCCAGGTGCCAGCTGCCGCCTGCTCTCTGGTCGCCTCACCTTGTCTAACCCTCCCAACCATGCCTGGTCCCAGCAGGGCAGAGGGGGCTGAGTTTGGGACCTGCAGTCTCCTCTTTTTTTTTTTTTTTGGTGTGGGGGTCAGACCCGGTGTAGCATAGGGGTTACTTCTGGCTTTGCACTCAGGAATTACTCCTGGCGGTGCTCAGGGGACCATACGTGGATGCTGGGAATCGAACCCGGGTTGGCCGCGTGCAAGGCAAACACCCTACCTGCTGTGCTATTGCTCCAGCGCTTCTCCTAACTCTTATTGGCAGTGCTCAAGGATCACTCCTGGTGGTGCTTGGGGATCACATGTGGTGCCAGCGATCAATTCTGAGCCAGCTGCATGCAAGGCAAGCTCCCTGCCCACTTACTGCTTTTAAACAGTGTGTTCATAGATGTGGAGAGATGAAGTTACAGGTTTCTCTGAAGTGATACTTGAGCACTGCCAGTAAGAGTCAGGAGCCTCCGCAAACCCCAAACTCAGGCCCCTCTGCCCTGCTGGAACCTGGGCATGGCCGGAGAATCCCCTGGCTCGGTTGGGAGGGTTAGACAGGGCCAGGTGGCCAGGCAACAGGGTGCGGGGTGCTCCTAGCTGTGGGGCTGGAAAGCTTGGCAGGGTCCCTGGTTTGGAGGTTCCTCTAGGGTAAAGGGTACCGCTGGTTAGGGGCATGTTGTTGATGGCTGGCCATGACCCAGGCCGCTCAGGTGACCAGGAGGCTGCGTGGTATTTCCCCGGGTGAGCCAAGGGGCCGCAGTGAGCATGCTCCTGCAGAATTCTGGGGCTGTTCCGGGCATGACACTTTTCCAGGTCACTTTCAGGCTGGTGGCCGCTCTGCTTTTCAGGACTGGTCACCGCTAGGGGAAGGAAGAGTAGAGACCCTCAGACTTCACCGTTTGCTCTGTGTGTGTTTGGGGTGTGTGTGTGGGGTGGAGGGGGGGAAGGCCTCAGCTAGGAAAAAACAGAATCCCAGACCCAGCTTTCACTGGTTGATCCTCGGCGGTCCTTCCTAAACTGGAAAATCCCCTCTCTTCCCCGGCTCCTCTGCAACCCCCATGTCTGATACCGAACAGAGCCCCTTCTTCCCGCCAACTCCGTCCATCCGACTCTTCTGGTTCTGTGGCCACAGCAGTGATGTTCGCAGGCTCCGTGCTGAGTGTGTGCGGGGACCGGTCATGCCCCTCCAGCGTGGGCTCAGAAGCGTCTGTGAGGTGCGGGGAACCGAACCAGGGGACTGGGAAGCAAGCGCCTTCGGCCTCGCAGGATTTCACCAGCCTCAGAAAAGGCTGCAGGGGCATGAAGCCTCCCTGCGGACCAGCACCCTGAAGTGATGTCCGGTCCCAAAGCGAGGCATGCCCGGGACTTGCAAAAAGCACATGTTCAGTGACGCTTCCAGAGGGGCCCTGGGAAGGAAGGGTGCCGCATGGGGAAGCGCGCAGGGCCGAGGCCCGTGCCCCCCTGCAGGCCGAGAGCTGCAGGATGCAGCGGCCAGGTAGCGGGTGGGCCCCGGGACAGCGCCCGGCCCGCTGCATGGGCACGTAGGCGCCGGCGGCGACGTCCAGCCCCGCGCACACGCCCCGCGGGCGGGAGCCTCTTATCTCTGGGGTCAACAGTCAGGGCGCCGGGGCTCCGAGGAATGCTTCAGATCCCGGGGCGCAGCCCGCGTCTGCCGCAGGGAGGCCGCGGGGCGTGGCAGTCCGGGCGCCCCCTCCTCTCCGCGGCTCCCCAGATCCGGCCCCAAAGCCCGACCTCGGCCTCCTTGGCGCGCGGCCAGGCGCGGGCGCGGGGCGCGGGAGGAGCCGGGGCGGCGGGAGGCCGGGCAGGGCCCTGCGGGTAGATACGGGCCCGCGGCGGTCGTTCGGCGCAGTCGGGTCGCGGGGCGAGCGGGGGGCGCTGCGCGAGCGCCGTCTAAGCCGCGGGCCAACGGGGGAGGCGGCGGTGCGGGACGCGCGTCCCCACGGGCGGCGACATGGGGCGCTACTCGGGCAAGACGTGCCGCCTGCTCTTCATGCTGGTGCTCACCGTGGCCTTCTTCGTGGCCGAGCTGGTGTCGGGCTACGTGGGCAACTCCATCGCGCTGCTGTCCGACTCGTTCAACATGCTGTCCGACCTGATCTCGCTGTGCGTGGGGCTGGGCGCGGGCTACGTGGCCCGGCGGCCCGCGGGGGGCGGCGGCGCCTCGTACGGCTACGCGCGCGCCGAGGTGGTGGGCGCGCTGAGCAACGCCGTGTTCCTGGCCGCGCTCTGCTTCACCATCTTCGTGGAGGCCGTGCTGCGCCTGGTGCGGCCCGAGCGCATCGACGACCCCGAGCTGGTGCTCATCGTGGGCGCGCTGGGGCTGGCGGTCAACGTGCTGGGGCTGCTCATCTTCCAGGACTGCGGCGCCTGCCTCGCCAGCTGCGCCCCGCGCCGCCGCCGCCGCCCGCGCCGCGCGCTCGGGGACCCCTCGGGGGCGCGCGCCGCCGGGAAGGACGAGCAGGGGGCGACGGTGTTCGCCAACGTAGCAGGTGCCTTTCGGATGCAGCCTCCGGCCCCGCTCGGCTTCACCCTCCGACCCCGCGCCCGTCCTCCTTCTCTTCCTTGCCCACTTTTGGTTTCGAAAAAATAATTCGGGCGGGGGGGGGGAGGGGGCAACTAATTCTCCTTGCCTTCTCTTCTGTTAACACATGGTCCCCCATTCTCTTGCATCTCCCCTGGGGTCTCCTTTTCTTTCATTTTGTTTCCTTTCACCCTAGTCGCTCTGCATAGGAATGTGGTTTCCTTGGAAACCGGTTATTATTATTACTAATACTGTTAGGATGCAGCTAACAAGGATGCTGGCCCCTGGGCTTTTCTAGACTGTCTTCTGCACTCCACCCTCCCCTACCCCCACCCCGACGCTCATCCTGCGGTCTCCTGGTGTTAAGGTTTTGGGTTTTGGTGTGTGTGTGTGTGTGTGTGTGTGTGTGTGTGTGTGTGTGTGTGTGTGTGTATTCTTCCTTATCTCTCTTTTGGGTCATAACTTGAACTCTGAATGAAGTCTAAAACTGGGTCGTTAGCTTTATCTCAAGGCCAAAATGCATCATCCCTGGGGTGCTCTCTCTCTCTCTCTCTCTCTCTCTCTCTCTCTCTCTCTCTCTGGTGTGCGCGAGTGTATGTACTGTCAGAGAAGCAAGGGGGGTATTAATAAGAGAAGAACAGACTTTTTTTTGAGTCCTTTGGTTCTTTTTGTTTGTAGAACTCATACACAACACAAGGTTTCTTCTTTGAATGCAGGTGACTCCCTGAACACCCAGAGTGAGCCAGAAGAGACGTTGCAAAAGGAGAAAAAGTCGGATGCCCTGAATATCCGAGGTAGGAGGGATCTGAAGTTGGGGCGAAAAACCATGTCAAGGGCTGGTGCTGGGCTCTGCCACTGTGTTTACTTGTCAGGATTGTGTTGGAAAGGAAGGGCTGCAGGGCGCACTCTGACCCCGGGCTCTTGCTTCATCCCTGCATCGATTCGGAAGCACACATTCGTTGCTAATGATTGATCCTTGCCTCTGCTTCGGCCCCGTGCACGCTGCGTGCGCTTGTCCCGTGCACGCTGCGTGCGCTTGTCCCGGGCAGTGGCCACCGCTGCTTTTGCGCATGCGTGGAAATCACTAGCAGGTTCTCAGCACGACCTGCCGGAACAGAGCTTTGAGAAGTTGGGAAGAGAGTGGGTGGGCCAGATCCAGGTGGCTAAGCCACACTTCTGGATGTTTTTGCCTGGAACGTGCTCTCTGGTGGGGTTGGTGGTTCTTCCCTTCCACTTCCAGGCCCAAACTGGGGTTCTGGTGAGACATGTGGGGTGGAGGACGAGCTCACGAGCTCAGAGTCCTGTATAAGGGTGCAAAGGTGATCTGGGGAATCCCGTGAGCCCTCCTCTCCCTCCCCACGCATCAGGGGAACTCCAGCAGATCACCCCCAGGACTATCTCAGAGTTTTGATAGCTACTTGCAGCCCTTCCCCTTGATGGTTTGGGCTAAGCCTATAATGGGTCTGAGATAGAAAGAGAATGAATAACCCAGGAGAACGCCTCATGTCGGACAGCCTCGTGTCTGATCTACAAAGTGGTCCTTGAAATAGACCCACAGGCTAGAGCAGAAAAGAATGACAGCAGTTCTTACATGTTCAAAGTTTTCAGTGGATTCATTTGAGCGAGTTCAAACGCACTGGGAGGTTTCCTGAAGAGCTTGGCAACTCACTGTTTTTGTTGGAATGAGAGAACCAGTCATGAAAATAAGTATATTGTAGGTTTTCAAGGAATTCACTCTCATGGTCTTTTAGTGTTTCCAAGCACGCATTGCTAATTCGTATGATACAGAACTAAGGAGGGAATATATGGGGTAGAGAGAAATAAATAACAATCCAGAGTGCATTCAAGTAATTTTCTGTGGCCTTGTTTTGGGAGATGTAGCGTAAGGGAAGTTGTATGGTCTTGCTAATTTTATTGCAAAGCTCCTGGGTAGAATGTAGCATCACTTCATGGAATCTTGATAAAAATGGTAAAGAAAAAAATTAAATTTGGCATTAAAAATTAGCATTGCTGGACCTGGCAGGCCTCATGGGCCCCAAGCATAGACACATGTGATTCTGCTTCTGATGGAGAATTCCCCAGAGCACCAGGACGGCCCCCTCTCATCTCTGGATTGGGGCTGGGAGAACATGGCAGGATTTGATCTCCAGACATTAGCGAAATGAAGCTTTCAGCTTCTTGAAAATGGAAAAATAATTTGAGTCATAAATTAATTTAGCAGATTATTTTTAGCATTTAGCCAGTTAACTGGAATTGAATTATATTAGAGAAACTCATGATAACTCATGATAGATTTTGCTTTTTTCATGAAGTGTTTGTTTCAGTGTGTGGACACCGAGTACCTGCTTAACTGTGGCTTATGGGAAGTTTGAAATGTATTTTGTGTAAATGTTAGACACCAATTATGAGGTCTCGCAAAAGGAAACTCGAATTTTGGAACTTATAGGAGCAGAATGCTCCTATAAGGTTTTTTTTTTTTGTGGGGAGGTTGTTTTTGTTGTTTTTGGTTCACATTAAGAGATTCTGAGGGGTTACTTCTGGTCGCTCCTGGTGGGGCTTGGGGAACCGCATAGGATGCTGGGGATTACATCTAGGTTGGGAAGCAGTATTTACCCATTGTACTATGTATGGCTTTGGCCAGGATGCTATACATATGACAGAGACCTTAATTTTTCTCCAGCCTGACTGCCCATTACATTTCCCTCTCTCCTTAATGCTGTTTTATGATCTGGGATAAGTCACAAAGCTGCACTGTGCCTCAGTTTCCTTAATTGTCTAATGGAGAAGGTAGCCACCACAGGAAGTCCTTAAGATAACCAAAATGCCCATTGCATTCTTTTTTTTTTTTTTTTGCTTTTTGGGTCACAACCCAGCAATGCTCAGGGGTTACTCCTGGCTTTACACTCAGGAATTACTCCTGGCGGTGCTTGGGGGACCATATGGGATGCCGGGGATCGAACCCGGGTCGGCCGCGTGCAAGGCAAATGCCCTACCCACTGTGCTGTCGTTCCGGCCCCCCCATTGCATTCTTAAAAACAAAAACCCGGAATCTACATGTTAGCTAGGACATAGCTGTTAGTCTCAAAGCAGTGAAAATGAAGTTAAGAGTATTTACATAATATCCGGTCTTCATTTTTCTTTTTAAAAGTGAAGTGCCATTGGCTTAGGGGATTCTATAATGTTTCACGTATACATCATAGTACTTTGACATTTGATGAACTGCCTTTTTTGGGGGGGGTCACACTGACCATTCACAGGGGTTACTCCTGGCTCATTCACTCAGGAATAACTCCTGGCAGTGCTCCGGGGACCATATGGGATGCTGGGAATCGAACTCATGTCAGCCATGTGCAAGGCAAACACCCTACCCACTGTACTATCGCTCCAGTCCCACAATGAACTGCCTTTTGCTCCCCACCAAAATTGTGGTTCCCAACCATCCCCCTGTGATTGAACCCCCAAAGTGTGGTTCCTGATGTCCCCTCTGATCAAACCCCTGACTTGCTGGTGCCCACCATGTTACTCTCCTAATCAGAGCATTTGTCTTTATTTTCTCTCTGGGATGCTCAGACCCCCCATTACGTTTTCTTCGTGGCCTGAGACAGGAACTGTGTATAAAAAACGCTCTTTTTGAGCTGGGACTGGGGGCCAGAGATGGGGGCCCAGAACTAGAATAGGGACTACTGATTGCAGTTATTGAATCAGGGTTTTGTTGCCTTAAATAAACACTGCATCAGAAGGAGATACGCGTATTCTTTTTATTGCAGAACTTCTATTTTTGGGGGGTATGGGTGGCATGTGGTGATGACATTCAGTGGGGTACAAAATAGCATTTTTGGTGATGTACTCCAGAACACCCACATGTCTCTGAAAGGAAAAAGAAGTACAGAGAATACACAGAGACCAGTGGACCACTTCATGGCAGACAGGAGGGAATCGATCAGTGTCCCGGAGTATGATCGATCCCTCTGAGTGAGCCAGCGGGAGACAGGGAGACACAAACTGATCCCAGTCAGCACTGCTTGCTGGGTCGGTGCTTTGGGGTCACCTGCGTGCAGGCGAAGCACCTGGAGCTCTTGTTTAGATGCAGAATCAGGAGCTTCAGTAGAGCGGAGAGGGGTACCGGAGAGTCCCCATTTCCCCCACAAAGCCCCTGAGGTTGGTGGTCTGCAGACCCACCTTTAGTGGCTGAAGGATGGTATGGACTTGGTGAAAGGAATGATTTTTAATAAAATTCCTGCCAGCAGGACATTCACTGCATCCCCAGATTTCAGCCTCTGTCTCACTGCCAGGTCCACACTCAGCTTGGCTGTGGCGCATGTCCACTCTGGGCCCTTAGAGACAGTTCTCTCAGTGCAAGACATCCAAGGTTTGGTTTGGGGTGGGTTTGGGTTTTCTTGGCCACACCTGGTGGTGCTCAGGGCTTCCTCCTGGCTCTGAGTTCAGGGACCACTCCTGGTGGGACTCAGCCCATATGGGGTGCTGAGTTGGCTGCATCCAAGGCAAGCCCCCTACCTACTGTACCATCTCTGCAGCCCTGCAGGAGGAGTTTAATTTGATGGAACTTGTGGATTTTTTATGCAGTCCCAACCTTGAGAACTTCTTTTTTTTTTTTTTTTTTTGCTTTTTTTGGGTCACACCCGGCAATGCACAGGCTCAATTCCTGGCTCATGCACTCAGGAATTACTCCTGGCGGTGCTCAGGGGACCATATGGGATGCTGGGAATCGAACCCGGGTTGGCCACGTGCAAGGCAAACACCCTACCCACTGTGCTATTGCTCCAGCCCCCCTTGAGAACTTCTTAAATCAAATGCACTGTAGCTTGATTGGAGGTTACTTGAGAAGACACCTCGGGAGGGAAAATGGGTCCAGGAAAAGAAGACAACCAAAAGTGTTCCCCTTTCTTTTAGTGGGGGAATTTTGGAGTCACACCCAACAGTGCTCAGGGGATAATACTCTCTCCAAGCTCTGTGTTGGCTGCATCCAAGGCAAGCTCTGAGTTGGCTGCATCCAAGGCAAGCCCCCTACCTACTGTACCATCTCTGTACAGTGTGACGGCTGCAACACTCCCAGTGTTGCTCCGGGGGGTTCATATGTGGTGCTGGGTTGAACCAGCACCAACCATATGCCAGGCAATTGCCTTAACTCCTGTACCATCTTTCCAGCCCTAAGCTGGCTCTCATCAAAATGTTTCCAGCGGGGCTGGGGGTGTGGCTCAGTGGCAGGTGCTTATCCTATAGTATAAAGTTCCAGGTTTAGCACTCCTCTTCTTCCACACTGTCTGCAAAAATAAACAAACATCAAAAATAAGTCAGAGGGCCCATAGTACAGTGGGTCCAGTGCTTGGCTTGCACACAGCTGCCTCAGGTTTGATCCCTGGCATCCCAAAAGGTCTTTCTGGTCTGCCAGGAATAATTCCTGAGTGTGGAACCAGGAGTAATCCCTGGCTATGGTATCACTGGCTATGGCCCCCCAAACAAAAATGAAATCACTCATAGCACAGAGCTAGATGCACCCTCGGCTGGGTCATGGCGGTGCAGGTGCTGGCGGAGGGTCCTCGCTCTCAGGCACAGTGCTCAGTGATCTGCTTCCTTCTGGCAGGGGTGCTTCTGCACGTGATGGGGGATGCCCTGGGGTCAGTGGTAGTGGTGGTCACTGCTGTCATCTTCTACGTGCTGCCTCTGAAGAAAGAGGACCCGTGTAACTGGCAGTGCTACATCGACCCAAGCCTGACGATCGTCATGGTCATCATCATCTTGTCCTCAGCCTTCCCCCTCATCAAGGAGACGGCTGCAATCCTGCTGCAGATGGTCCCCAAAGGTGTCAACATGGAAGCACTGAGTAAGTTGGTTCCCCACCCAGTCTGTTGGGGCACCTGTCACCTTATCTTGTGGCCTGGGATGATGACCCTTAACTCCAGGAACCCAAGCTCCTCTGGGAGCAAATATTTTGGACTATTTTGTATGGGCCATGCTCTCATTCTTCGGTTGTTGCCCTTCATATCTATGTACATATGCCTATATATATATTGAGGGGTTCCCAAGTGGTGCTCAGGAGGTCCAGGGGCCCTGTGGGAAAGCACCTGGGGATGTTGGGGATGCAGGGCTGCCTGGAAGTGCATCCTTTAGTGCTTCCACTTGGTGATGCTCAGGGGGTCCTTGTCATGCTGGGAATTGAACTTGGGACAGAT
Source organism: Sorex araneus (assembly GCF_027595985.1). Lineage (NCBI taxonomy): Eukaryota > Metazoa > Chordata > Mammalia > Eulipotyphla > Soricidae > Sorex > Sorex araneus. The sequence continues at coordinate 19,679,659 of NC_073308.1, read as the reverse complement.
GACATGCATGCATCTGAGCTGCTATTTTTATTCAAGAAAGGCCACTGATGGGCCACACACCTGGTCTCGATTCCCCTTCCTCTGAAACTTTGCATCATCCACCTCCTGGTCTCTGCAGGTGACCTGCCTCCTCTGTCCTGTTTAGGATTCGCCTGGTTCCTACCCTCCTACATGAGCAAAATTACTTCTCTGCTCAGGTATAACAGAGGCGAGTCTCTCCCACCCAGAGTGATATACACCTGCAGATTGAGTTCTTTAGAGACCTTTAGCATTGCTAAATGCAGTGACCCAGATGCTGGTGAGCAGCTGAATGGGGTAACTTTATTCCCAGCATTTGTAAATGGAGATTACGGGGCTCTGGGTTTTCTTTTTGAGGGGCCACACCCTGCACATGGTGGTAGGGCTATGTGGTGCCACAGATGGAACTCAGGGCTTCACACCTGCATCTTGCATGTGGCAGACCTGGGTTGGATCTGGCACCACATATGGTCCCCTGAGCCCTACCAGGAGCAATCCACAGAGCACAGAACCAAGAATAGGCCCCAAGTGTGTTCCCCAACCCTGAAATTAAAAAATAATTAATGAGAAGTATAATAATAAAAACACATGTGGGTGAGGGTGGTGCCAGAGATTGGAGCTGGGGCCTTGTGTCTTTGAAGCATGAATTCCACCTCTGAGCAAAATCTTTTTTTTTTTTTTTGGCTTTTTGGGTCATACCCAGCGATGCTCAGGGGTTACTCCTGCCTTTGCACTCAGGAATTACTCCTGGCAGTGTTTGGGGGACCATATGGGATGCCGGGGATCGAACCTGGGTCGGCCACGTGCAAGGCAAATGCCCTACCCGCTGTGCTATGGCTCCGGCCCTGAGCGAAATCTTGAGGCCTCTAGCAATGCTTTCAAAGGTGCTTGATAACCTGTTAGGTATTGTTTCAGTGCTTTACCCATTGTTCAGGTTAGTTCTTCATTTAATCCTTAGCTACAACCCCATCATCATTCCCAAATTAAGATTAGGAAATCAGGCACCAGAGTTTAGGTAAATTGCTCAAGATCAGTGGAGGTAGTGAATGAATGACCTGGGATTCAAAGTCGAGCTGGCCTCTGGGTCTTTGCTCAAATCCCTTTTCAGTACTTTTTGCTAAACACACACACATTTAAAAAAGTTTGGCAAATACACAAAAGTCTAAGGTAAGAAAATAGAAATATCTCATAATTGCGCCACCATAATTTTGAGTGTGTGTGTGTGTGTGTGTGTGTGTGTGTGTGTGTGTGTGTGTGCTGATGCTATGGGGAGAAAAAGAGTGAGAAAAGGCAAAGGAAAGGGGAAAGAGTTCTATCGTGTAATACATATTAGCTGTTTGCTTAGTTTTTATCACTTGAAAATCACTTATGCATCTTTTCTCATCTCTGAAAATATTCAACTTGTGCATGGGTGGATTATATTATCATGGAACTATTTTTGTTTTTCCTTATTGGTACATACTATGCTGTTAAATCTTGTCCCACTAAGAAATTGGATATTTCCTTTAGGTTTAATGTCTAGAATTGAAATTGTTGGCAAAGATTTTTATTTGTTTGGTTAAAAATTTTTACTTTGAAGTTGATTTATAACATTATATAGGTTTTAGCATATGGCATTATAAATCAGTCTATTTATGTTCACGCATATGCATTATGTTTGCCACCCCAAGTCTAGTTTCCACCCTTCACCCAATTTTTGTCACCCTTAACCTATTTTGATTCATATTGCAAAATATCCTTTGCCCCCATTATTTTTGGTGGTGTCAGGGATTGAACCCAGATCTCATGCATGCAGAAATGAATCGCATAGACCTCTTATGTAATTCCACTTAGAAAAATGTATACTTAAAATGGGTGTGGCTTCCAGTGACAGTCCATTCCTGTGCCTTCCCTGTTCCCTGAACCACCATGGGCTTCTTGTTGGTACACATTTTCCAGAATTGCCATTTTATTCATTCATTCATTTAATTGGGGAGTTTGGGACCACACTAGCAGTGCTCAGAGCTTTCTCCTGGCTCTGGGCTCAGGGATCACTCCTGGCAGTGCTGGGGGACTCTGGGCACTACCAGGTATTAGAAGGGGGCCAGCTACGTGCAAGGCAAATCCTTTGCCCCTGTGCTATCTCTTCACAGCTCTCGAATCACAATTTTTGTTTCTTTTTTGGGTCACACCCGGTGATGCACAGGGGTCACTGCTGGCTCTGCACTCAGGAATTACCCCTGGTGGTGCTCAGGGGACCATACCGGATGCAGGGAATCAAACCGGGTTGGCCGCGTGCAAGGCAAACGCTCTACCCGCTGTGCTATCGCTCCAGTCCCTGGAATTACAATTTTTAATGGGCTGAGTGAGGACATCAGATAGGAGGAAGAAAGAAGGGAAAATTACTCAGAAAAATGAGTGTGTTTCTTCTGGTTACCTTAAATACGTAGAATCATTTTCATGAGAGGTGCAAAGGGCTGCCAACCTTTCCCTCTGTCCACCCCTGTTTTCGGTTTCCGTATCCGCACTTACCTTGACTGCTCTTCTCCATTCCAGCGAGCAAGCTCTTGACTGTGCCCGGAGTTAGCAGCATCCATGAAATGCACATCTGGGAACTGATCGGTGGCAAGATCATTGCTACTCTGCACATCAAGTACCACAAGGACAGGGGCTATCAGGACGCCAGTAAGAAAATTCGAGAAATCTTCCACCAGGCGGGAATCCACAATGTGACCATCCAGTTTGAACAGGTGGACGGGAAGGAGCCATCGGAACGGGACTCACAGGCCCTCTGCAGCTCGCCCTGCATCTCGGGGGCCTGCAGGAAGCATCTATGCTGTCCACCCAGGGCTCTGCCTCTGACCCATGTCAATGGCTGTGCCGAGCACAATGGCTGTCCCCGGCTGAGCCCCTACCCTGATGCTTGCCTTGGGAATCGAGAAGCCACGGAAGTGGCCATTGATGTGGATGGCGTGAGTGATGGTAAACAGGCAGTTACAAAAACTCAGGAGGACCAGAATTATGTCAACAGCACCTATTTCTAAACTGGGCCACGTAGGCAGACTGTATAGACAGGCCCTTTGCAAAGGGCTGCTGAGGTGCAAGCACCGACCCCAGCCACACTGTGCATGCTCTGTGTTCAGTGAGGGGCCGGCTGGGTGCGATGCAGAGCGGCCGTGGCAATCCTGATGTGAATAAGCCTCCCGCACCAGCCTGGCAGTTTCAAGCTGCTCTCCATCACTTTTGCTTGGAACGGTCGTCTTCCGAGTGTGCTAATCTCTTTATCAGGGACCCATGGCTGTGACCGCAGCGCTCACAGTAGTTATGTTTGAAACTGATTAAAACTGCTTAGTTGGCTGCCAGGTGAGGACGCTCACAGGCTGATGCACTGCAGCTGTTTCTTCAGAATCAGAAAGACAATTGCTCTTTCTCCCCCGGAATTCTGGAGGATCATCCATGAGGAACTTCAGGGAGCCCTGTCACCACAGAACTGTCATATTTGAGTTGTTTTGGAATAAATGTAAAAACGAATTATCTAAAGAGGTACAAACGGTTCGGAGAATGTCAGTGGAAGGAGATTTGAGTGTGGGGGAAGAGGGTAGGAAGAAAATGTTTTGGTGTTAACAATTTATTTGCTGAGGTGGAGAAAAAACGAGCATGCACTTCCAGATGTGGCCATAACAATGAGTTTTAGAGTGTTTAGACGTTTAAATATATGAAATGCATCTCCCTCCCACTTGAAAGTGAGGCTGTTTCTGCTCCCTTGCCCAGACCACACATACTCTGATATTGCCTGTAGGCACAGCTCATATGGGACTGTTCTCCTACATCGCTTCCTCCATTACGATTGTCCAAATTTCCTTTGAGTCTTTCTTTATGTGACCATGTGGATCTAAGGGGGATTTTACTAGGAAAAAAAATGAATATTCCTGGGGGAGAATAAGGTATTAGTTGAGTATTAATTCCTGCCAGCTCTTTCATTAGACATTTTGAAGTATTTATTATAGTTGCCAACTGGTCTGTTGATGGAGGAAGCTTTGTTCAAGTGAGGAATGAGAATGAGTTTAATTGCTCCCTTGAATGTCTTGGGGGCACTTTCTTCTTCTGTCTTTGACTCTCAATTATCATCAAGTTCAAATAAATTGATGTCTAATTTGAAGCCATCATCAATCTGTATGGGTATTGGAGAAGCATCGATGCATGAAATGAATTGATCAGGCAGCAGTCTGCCAATCCAAACGGTCCCAAATAGGGATGAAAATGGGCCCTAGAACTCACCCTAGAACTGGAATCTTCTTTGCTGGGTTGTAGAATTGACTGAAAAAAGTTCCTCTCTTCAATTCTGGGCACTGAGTGGGTCCATACACCATAATCAGAAGTGCTGGGTTAGTCATGGGAAAAAGCTCTCACCGTTTTTTTTTTTTTTTTTTTTTTGGGTCACACCTGGCGATGTACAGGAGTATTTCTTGTCTTTGCACTCAGGAATTACCCATGGCTGTGCTCAGGGGACCATATGGGATGCTGGGAATCAAACCTGGGTCGGACGCATGCAAGGCAAACGCCCTACCCACTGTGCTATTGCTCCAGCCCCTCTCACAGTTTTTTTTCTGCATGAGAAATGTGTCCATTTGAAATTCTATGGCTTCAATAAGTCACTGTGATTGGTAGGGCAGGAATTGTTTTGTGTGTGTTCAGGATTATCATCTGAATTTATATTGGCCATTATTTAGGCTAACAGAAAAATCCCTAAATAAATTTTTATTGCTGGGATGCTGGGATCTTGAGTTAGTTCTAGATACATCATAACCAAAAGGAGGTAAAATATAAGTCAACATTTTAATATCTGTTATTAGAAACCTAAAAGGGAACTCTCACAAAACAGAGGATTTCTCTATGAAGTGCACCAAATGGACTAAATCCCCATAAATGGGACCCATGAAGCCTTGAGCAGAGCCAAAGAGAGATTTGTTTCTCACTTTCAAACAGAAACGGCAAATTTGATTTTATATCATGCTGCTTTTATTGACGGCGAAAACAGCAATTTTACAGTTTTTGTGCAGTTGGCTAAAGGAATGCATGTTAGTTTACATCCGAATAATGCCTTTAATCTCCACAGTATTTTCCTGGAAAGGAAAGGGCGCTTAATTCCAATATAATTAAATCTAGCCTTGGAAAAGCATCTTCACAGGACCTTTTATGAACATAAAAAATTCTGAAGTAGAGTTCATAGGAAATCTTACCTTTCAAAGGCACTTATTCCGAGAGTTCTTAATAATGTCTCAACAGTGGATAAAGTGCAATACTTTTGCTTTAATTTGGGGCTGCTGTCCCTTCCGAAGCCTGAAGGAATGTGATTTCACTGCTGTCTACTCTCTTTTGTGGTGCACTTTGGGTCCCCCTTGAGGAAATAAGAGTTTCTCTTTTTGTTCTTTGAGTCATGACTCTGCTGGTATTTGGTGCTTGTGAGCTGTAGATTTAACTGTCATTCTTTTGTGATTTTGGGCACACACCTAGCTATATTCAGTGCCCACTCCTGGCTCTGTGCTCAGGGATTCGCTCTTGGTGGTGTTTAGGGGACATTATGGGGTGCCAGGGATCAAACCCAGCTCAGCTGCACGCAACTGACCATCTGTCCTCTATCTCTGGCCCCTGAACTGTTGACTTAAGCAGATCTTGGTCTCTGAGATTTAAAACATTCTGCCCCTTAATTCGGGTTCCTGTGTGCTTAGAACATTCCCGAGAATTTCCTCAACTTTTCCCCCTCAGTCTGGGGTTTCTTTGTCCATTTACATTTTTTATCAATAGTTTGTTTTATTAAGATAACAGTAACATATGCCTCCTCCTTTTTAGAAAGAACAGAAAATAACTGTTCAGAGTCGCAGGTTTCTCGTGTGTGTGGTGGACAGCTGTTGTGTGGACTAAGCTGGCCGCCATGGAGCAGCCACGTCCTCTGCCGTGTTCTGCAGCGCCACCTCCAGGGAGCACGAGGCGCCTGCTGTGGCCCAGCTTCCAACTCTGCTTTGGGAAAACAGAAATAGTGACTTTTTTCATGCTATACAGCCAGCAGCCTTCACAGTGAACAGGAAGACATGTATTGGTTGTCCTTCTATTTCTTTATCAACAAAACTGGCAGATACCATTTTATGGAGAATTTTTAAAACTCTCTATACATAGTTACTCATTATTATTTTGCTCTCAGCTGGCCAGATGCTGGTGTGGGCCATCCTATTTGAAATAATTTTTATTTTTGGCTTTTTGGGACACACCCAGTGATGCTCAGGAATTATTCCTGGTGGTGCTTGGGGGACCATAAGGGATGCCGGAAATTGAACCCGGGTTGGCCATTTACAAGGCAAATTCTGTACTGTCGCTCTGGTCCTTTGAAATAATTTCTCAAAAAATTCTCCATAAGTAGTTACTATTATTTTTTTTTTTGCTTTCAGCTGACCAGATGCTAGTGGGGGGGGCAGCCTGAACCACCAAAGTCCAAGAGAAATGGGTACTTTAAGAGGTAGATGGAATAAAAAAAGGCAAATGCTTTGTGAGCTAGTAGAAGTCTTTATTATGAATTTTCGAATCTTGAGATTGAATATTTCAAATGGGATTATTTTTTAGCTTTGGGGGTGCTCTTTTGTACCTTGCCCTGGTCTCTACCCACCAAATTCCATGGTTATCCCCACAAATAATACTAGAAATGTCCTCAGAGTTGTCCCCTAGGGGACCAGTTGCCCCAGTTCTGAATTGCTGGCTTCACCCAGGCCTGGCAGAGGAAGCTGAGATCTGCCCTTCCCAACACAATGATCCTTACAGTGGAATCGTCCAATCCCACAGAATTCAGCCCTAAATGTATTTAAGGGGTGAGATTGACTCTCTACAAATTGCAATGATCTCTACACTAGAAATGTGAATATTTATTCATTTTAATTTTAATTTTTGGGGGCCACACCCACTGGTGTTCAGGGCTTCCTTCTGGCTCTGTCATTCCTGGTAGTCGAGCCATTTGTGGTGCCAGGAACAAGCCAGGGTCAGCTGCATGCTAGGCAAGCACCTTAACCCCTGTACTATAACTCTGTTCCTCAAATTTAAACATTTAAAGCAAAATAGTTGGGGTGGGATGGTGGGAAGGTATTGTCCTTACAAATCTGATTCCCCTGATGGGTCATTCTGATAGTGAAGGAAATAAAGAAAAAAAACTAGCATTTTCTTTCACTGTTCTGGGATGAAGAATTCAATTCTTCAATTCACGAATACCCTTAGTATTATGAAGCCACTGTGGATACTGGATAATATGGTACCATGTAAGGTACGTCTCCTTTAGAACCTAAACTGATGGCTCTTGACCAGTAGCTCATCTTTTGTATTATGGGCAAATTCATTGTTAAAAAGTCCTTTTTTTTTAATGGCCAACTTACTCCTCAGTCAAATCACACTCATTTTTCTCAAGATGTCAAAATACATTTATTTCTCACTTTTAAGTGATCATGCATTTAAGTGCATCTTCATACTCTTGCAATGAAAGCCTGCCAAAAAAGAAAAAAGACCTGCATAGATGAGGGGACACATCAGCTGGTTAGGGTTTGAGTGGAGCTGGAGTAAGGGCCAGCAAGTGTCTGCCTGACCCTCAGCTATCCTTCACCAGGTCATCTGTCCCCCTGGTGCTTATCTGCATATTTGCATGACAACCCAGATTGATCGCCATGCTTGGGAATCAGAATGAATCAGAAGCCAGCTGCTTGTGCCCTCTGGTTACTTACCATTCATCACTGTCCCTGAAGGCCTTGTCCATGGATACGGGGGTCAGCTGAGGCTGGATGGGCTCCTCTCTCTGCAGGTGTTCCATTCCGGACTTTCCTGTTTATGTGACCCTTTCCTGGAATGTCGCTAGATGCGTCAGTGGTCTCCTTTTAGTCCCCAACCAGGCCCAAGACCCTGAACCAGCTCAGACTTCTCATGGACTTTCCCAGGAGAGGGACCTCTTTCCCGAGCTCTGAGGTTATGTTACAGTGTTGTGGAGTTTTGTTGCTTCAAGTCTTCCTTCTGTCCTCAATGGGCAGTTTTGTCAAAGTCTGATCATCATTCTGGGGGGTTGTTGAAATGCTAAGATGCTGCGTTGAAGGAATCCATTCCTAATTGCATGTGAGACCCCCGACCCTTCACAATGTATGCACTTGTGCACATATGTTTGAAATTGAAATTTGTTCAGTGGTCCTGTCAATAAAGTGTTTTTAAAACAAATGTGTATCTGAGATTATGTCTGTGGGAATCAAACAGATCATTCTTTTGTCTTTTGTTACATCCTCTTATCAGCTTATTAATCATTCCTTGGGTTGGTTTCCTTTCTCTTTTTTAAAAAAGCATTTAATGAGATGGTACAGTGGGGAAGGCACTTGCCTTGGATGTGGTAACCTGGTTTCAATTCCCAGCATCCCATCTGGTGCTCAGGGATCAGTCCTGGTAAAGCTCAGAGGATCATATGAGGTGGTGGGGATCGAACCTGGATCAGCAGCATGCAAGGCAAGGGCCCTATCTACTGTACTATTGCTCTGGTCCTCAGTAAATACTTCTTAAGTAAATGAGTAAATGTGTAGTTGAGTGAAGAGATGTAGCTTTTGGTGTTACCACTTCTGGCTTTGGGTACATTATTAGACTGCATTGAGCTTCAGTTCCTCATGTAGAAAGGAACTGACTTGAAAGTCTGAGTTACCTGTCACGTGGGATGTTGGTAGCTGATAATAGGCTGGCAAGAGTGGCCGGAAGTATTCACTGGCTTTTCTGCTCAGCCTGCTATCCATACTCTTCCCATCCTTCTGCCTGTTTCTAGCTCTGCAGCTTCCTTTTGTCACTTAAACACCATTTAATCACAAATCATGAATCACGAAATCCCATTGATTGTCGATTTCTCGAGCCGGCTCAGTAACCTCTCCATTTGTCCTATCCCTGAGATTTTGGAAGCCTCTCTCCACTGTCCTTCCCAACAATGACGCATTGGAGGCTCTTTCAGGGTCTGGGGAATGAGATCCAGCTTGTTACTGGCTTTAGCATATGAATACACCATGGGAAGCTTTCAAGGTTGTCCCATGTGGGCAGGAAACTCCAGTGGCTTGCTAGTTTCTTCCAGAGGGAGAAGTAGGTTATAAGATATCTTCTGGGAGCTTGCTTTTAAGTCTCTGGATGTTGGCCGTTGATGGGATTACACACACCTGGGTTCCTCTGCCGGTACCTTCATGCGTAAGGCTTGTCCAAACGTGTGGAGAGGGGCCTTGAGCATGGCTGTGGCTAGGTTCTGGTGGTCTTCGGCCACCGGGAGCTCTGCTCAGGGCGGGGAGGGAAGCTGGAACCCATCCCCTCCGAGGGGCCCCAGGGAAGACAGCCAGGCGTATGGGCAAGAGACTCTCTGCATTACTCTTCTGGGAGCTTGCTTTTACGTCTCTGGATGTTGGCCGTTGATGGGATTACACACACCTGGGTTCCTCTGACGGTACCATTTAATACTAAAAAAAAAAAAAAGTACCAAATATCAGTATAAGAATAAACACAGTGAAAGCAGAGTCCAGAAGATTTGGTGCTTGAACTCAGCCTGTGGAGTGGACAACAGGGGCAGTGGGCTCAGGAGGGCCTGGGCCTCAGTCCTCAGGTATATGTGGAGGAGGGAGGTGTGGTGGGGAAGGAGCAGAATATTGTGGGGGAGCAATATTACCCCCGCATCTTCCTCCATCCCATGCTCCGCTGTGTCTCCCCCAGCACGTGTGGGTGGCAGCTCATGGTGTGGGAACTCAAGCTCTGACATGTTCTCAGAAGCCCGTGGACTCCCCAAATACACTGGGTACGCATCAGTTCTTTTTTCACTCCTTTAAGATTTGGCGGCCAGACCCGGAGGTGCTCAGGGCTTGCTCCTAGTCCTTCACTCTGGGATCACTGTTGGCAGGGCTCAGGAGACCCTTTCTGTGATGGATGTGGACCCTGAAATGCTGTGGGGAGAGTGTCATGCTGATAGGCCTGTGGATGGTATCAACCCTGCCCCTGTGAGCTGCATCACCCCAGGAGAGACCTTGTCAGTGTGCTAAAAACAGTCTTTGGCAGCTGCCAAGAATAAATAAATAAATTAACTAATTAATTAAAAATAGGGAATCTGCCCTGAGAGAGGGTTGTGAGAAGCCCATCCAGGACCTGAGGGGGTGCTGAGCATAGGGCCTGGCCCAGGAAATGCTGTGGATGCTAAAACTCTAAAATGCCCACAATTCGCAGAGAGATTCCAGCTGCCTGTACTCCATTTTAACCCTCTGCTAGAGGGTTAAAATGTAGAAATAACCAAGTGTAGACTAGTGGGGTCTCTTTTGGGTGGAAGATGGGGTGAGGGTGAGGGGACAGAGAGAAGAAGTCAATAGACACGGAGCACGAGGTCTGCATGCTGGAGGGCCAGGTTCAGTCCCCAGCACTGTACAGGCCCCCTTCCCTCCACTCCCCTGCCACCCCAGCTTGGCCAGGAGCAACCCCTAACACAGAGCCAGGGGGTAAAAGCTGCTGGTAGTTTCTGTTGGGTCTCTCTGTGTGTAAACACAAAAAAAAGGGGGCACAGGGCAGCGGCGCTCTATCTCTCCTGCCACCTGTGTTCAGTAGTCTCAAGCCACTTCCCCCACCCCAGGGAGGTTGATGGCAATGAGGAGGTGAAGGACGGAATGAGGGCCAGGCTGGTTGGTCTCAGTTGCAGTTTATTCCATTCCCACCTCCATTCTCCTCTGATTCTCCTCCTGCTTCTCCCTCCCACATTCTACTTCATTCTCCTTCTCGCTCTGGATCTGGATCTGGCCCTCCCCAGGCCACTCTTACCGCCTAGTTAAATCCCCCAGCATGAGGGGTTGGGGCTTACACATAGGCATGGTCACAATCAATAGGGGTAAAGTTCTTTCCCTCAGGGGATGTTGCTTCTAGGACAGATTCTCTTTCAGCAGGACGACCCACCCAAGAGCAGAATCCCATGGGTGTGTTTCTCCTCTCCTTGTCCAAACTAACATATAAGCATTCATAATATTGATCATGTTGTATGGACACAGTAAGAGAAACACTATGCTTGTAGAATTGCTCTTCTGGGGTCATCTTGATCTCAGACTACAGTGCTCAGGCCAGATTAGTCTTTCCTATCACTAGCAGGGTCCTAGTCTCGTCGTTACTTTTGGATCATGACAGCATTTGTCCATGATCAAGCTCTCAACTTATAGTTAAGAATCATGGTGGTTTGGCCTGGCCCATATCGATGCCAGGGTAGCTCACAGCTTGCCCTGGGTCCCTTCAGTCCCTCGTTGGGACCCTGATTTTGGGGTGCTAGGAACTAAGGGCAACTGAGGCTTAAGTTGAGAAAGCAGATGCCCAGGAATGAATAATATTCAAAGCCAATTAAATCCTAAGTTATAAAAGCATATTAGCAACTGTCTTTCTTTGTCCATACAAAAAGGACATTGCTTTAAAGTAAACTATTTAAAAGAGATAAAAAGAGGAGAAAGACAATATTTCACTCATACATATAAAATCTTAGATTTTTTGAGGAAATCTGACCTTACAGGTTAACAGAGTCTGATTAGGGGGAAAAGGTGATAGACTGGTTGGGGAAGAGAGCATGGAGAGGAGTTTACAGATAAACACAGTGGAATGGAAGTACCTCAGGAACACTGTGATAAACCTAAGCTCTTCCTGTAGCAAGGGGAACAGGACATACCAATGTTGTCTTAAAACCTTTAGAGATTATTACTAGATAAACCTAAACTCTTTGTGGCAAGGGAGAAAGGACAAACCAATGATATCCTACACCTCTGTGTGTATCTGTTTCCCTGACTTTCTCTTCTTAGCATAGAGGTCAAATATGCCTTCACTGTGTAGATGTACCAAAGTTTCTTTAACTAGTCATCTGTTCTAGGGCACTTCGGTTGTTTCCAGATTTTGGCTATTGTGAACAGTGCTGCAATGATGCAGCTGTTAGGAGAGATGAAGTAATGAAATTTGTTTATAAATGGATAGACATAGGGGCTGGAGAGATAGCACAGCGGGTAGGGCGTTTGCCTTGCACGCGGCCAACCCGGGTTCAAATCCCAGCATCCCATATGGTCCCCTGAGCACAGCCAGGGGTAATTCCTGAGTGCAGAGCCAGGAGTAACCCCTGTGCATTGCCAGGTGTGACCCAAAAAGCAAAAAAAAAATGGATAGACATAGACAGTATCATGCTAAGTGAAATGAGTCAGAGAGGGACAGACATATAAGGACTGCACTCATTTGTGGAGTATAGAATAACATAACATGAGGCTGACACCCAAGGACAGTAAATACAAGGGCCAGGAGGATTTCCCCATAGCTGGAAGTCTGCTTCATGAGCAGAGGGGAGAAGGCAGATGGAATAGAGAAGGGATCACTAAGAAAATGATGGCTGGAGGAACCAGTCGGGATGGGAGATGTGTGCCGAAAGTAGATAATGGACCAAACATGGTGACATCTCAGTGTCTGTGTTGCAAGCCATAATGCCCAAAAGTAGAGAGAGAGTATGCGGAATATTGTCTGCCATGGAGGCAGGGGGAGGGTGGAGAAGGGGGGATATACTCGGGATATTGGTGGTGGGGAATGTGCAGTGGTGGAGAGCTGGGTGTTTGATCATTGTGTGATTGTAACCCAAACATAAAGCTTGTAACTATCTCACGGTGATTTAATAAAATTAAAAAACAAAACAAAACAAAATATGCCCTCACTTTAGCCTTGTCTCATTTCTTTATACCATAGGATAATTTTGGGGGAAAAATCCAAGAGTCTTGGGCTCAGGCAATAGAGCAAAGAGCTGAAGCAGGGACTTTGATGCACAAGGCCCTGATCCCTGGCTCTCCATGGTGCTCCCAGCACTTCTGGGTGTAATCCTGCTGGCCTCCTACTCTGGCCTCCGTAACACTGCATCGTCTGGTTGAGTGTGGAAGCACTGTGTCTGCTTAGAAGACCCCTAGTTACTTTCTCCACATCTCTCACTCGTGGCTCTGAGACCATCAGAACCGCTCTTCTGCCATGATCGTGAAAATATCACGGGCGGGAGGGTGCCAGTAACCTGCGTGTCCCAGCAGGGAAGGTCACTCAGACCATTGGCCACATGGCCAGGAAGCTGCCTGTCCATCACTGGCCAACTGATATGTGCGTGCGGGAATGCAAAGAGCAGCACCTAGCTCACATCACTCTCCGTGTCCCACGAGCTGCTCCTCACCCTTTCCATGTAACATTCTAGCGGGCTCCCCAGAACCATCACTGGAGCAGCTATCTGTGGAACTGCAGAGGCAACCGTGTCTGAGGGGCTGCCTCCTATCTCCCCCTGCCAGCGTCCTGGACAAGGCCCCACGCCCACTGGCTTTTCCAGCTATCCTATCTGCACAGCACCGAACCCTCTGCTCATCTGATAAGCCCAGGTCACTTGTTATTGTTACTGGTATCTCTTTGTGTGTATTTTATTTATTTTTCATGTATTTTTATTTTTTCATTTGTTGAATCACTGTGAATCAAAAAGTTACAAAGTTGTTCATTATTGTGTTCCAGGGCTACAAAGTTTGAGCATCCATCCCTTCAACCAGTGTCCCCAGTGTCCTTCCTGCCCCCAGTGTGTGTCTTTGACAGGCACTTTCTTTTTCTTTTGTTCTTGTAGGCACTGTGGTTTGCAGTGCTCTTCTTGAGAGGGTACCATGCATGTCTGGGTGTCTCTGATGCCTTGTGCCACCTCCTGATTCCTGCCCCTTTTTGGCGGTTGCTTTCATTACTAAATGGTCACAAGGTAAGAGCAACACGGGCTTGTGTGAAGTGGTGGCCATCATTTCACACTCCAGAGGAAAGCTTGCTTCATAAGGCTCCTGTTTTGTACTTTAGCATCTTAAAATGAACAATACATTGTTTATCTTTGTGGTCAGCACATCAAGGCCTACTCTAGTTTTTATAAACAGTTATACCATGTTCTAGTGGAAGGCTCAGCTCCATACTTGTAGCCCTAGTCTCCTGCTGATTAATTGTGCTTGTTTGTTTTGTTTAGGGGACTGTTGTGTTCAGGTCTATCATTTAACTGCATTTCAAACATGAGTAAATAAGGTTAGGTCAGGTGAGTTCCCCCAAATCACAGCTAGTTAGAAGCAACACCAGGATTGGAATTGATGTCAGCTGACTTAAGGACCATATTCTAACTAACCACTACACATTACTGTCTTACAACATAGATTCCAGGATTTGGACAAAAGACATGAAAGTGGTGTTGAATGACTGAACTTGAGAAACTCTTGTGTAATGGAAAGCTTATGAATTTGGGGCCAGATGACACTCAGATGCTGGATAAAGTGTTCACCAATTGTCCATGTTTTTGGACATGTACATGATCCCTATTGAAACAAGGGAGAGAAACCAGATAGATTGTAAAGGAGTAAGGCTTGAATGTGAATGATCATGCTTTGATCTCTGGCATATATCAAAGTCTAAGTCCCCTGAGCACTACCAGAGTGACCCTTGAGCACAGAACCTCGAATTAGCCCTGAGCAACACTGGGTATGGCCCCAAAACAGAATAAACAAACCCACACACAAAAAAGAGAAACAGCGAATGAGAAAAGGGAAAATCTTATCCTATTCTATATTCGAACTCAACATTCCCTTACTCTCTCATCTTCCACTTGCTTCATTGATACAGATTTAGGGTCAGAGCATTGAGGGAACTTCAGAAAGGATCAGCTTCCAGTGCCAGACCACCTGGCATGTCGGCCACTCCACTCAGAGCTGGCACAGTGGCACCCACCATCCTCAAGTGACCAGCCGTGACCGACCCGGGGCCTGGTGAAATTCGCTGTCGCCAGGTTTTCCCACGAGAAACAGCCCAGAGCACAGGCCGGTGGCCAGGACAAGACTCCTGTTCTGGAAGGGTGCTGGGTTGTCGGGCTGGGACTCTGTCTCCATGAGATGAACAGGGAGCGCAAGACGGTGCTGCCTCTAGTGCTCCTGAGTGGGTTCTCACAGAATTGGTTCCTCTCCCTGCTGTTCATTGTAGAGGGAGGTTCTTGATCTGTGAGGCGGACGTGCGGGCAGGGACAGCAGAGGTTTCAAGTGGGGAATGCCTGGAGCAGCATTCTTGTGGTAAAATATTTCCAGCTTTTATAACTTTGAACCCATTATCCTGTCAGGAATAATACAAATCGCTCCAGACTATTTATCCAAGTGATTACAATGGCATTGGTAAAGATAGGGGCCATTATATTCCTCACCAATGATTAAACTATGACAAATATGAGTTAGTTGCATTTTAAGGAAAAAGATTGATGTGCTCAGCATTCTGAAATTAGCCAGATGTCCAGAGAGATCATTGGAAAAGAGATTTCAAGCATCTTCACTGAAAGAGATTTTTATTAGCCCTCTCATCTCCCCTCACGGCTAGATTTTCCCTTTCAAAGAAAATCTGCATTCTCCTTGACTTCTGTGACACAGGCGAGTGGGACCTGGGTCCATGGCTTTCTGATCTAATCGCCGTATTTCCACACAGGACGGATGCGTGATCCTGAGTAATTCATGAAGTCTGTCTTATCAATCAGTGGGGGAATAGTGATACATGCATCGTCTGTCTCAGGGTTAAAGTGGGGGTTATCATGCCAAATACTAAATGTGAAAGTGTTCTGAAAGCTGCGAAGCACCATAAAATGCAAGGCATGACCCCCAAGTCTTGCAAACAGGAGCCAGCTCCTTTTCCCTTGCCCAGCTCTGCATGCTCATTCCCCTCTTTCCTAAAGCTTAACTCCAACACAATGACACGACTGTGACATTGTGCTGTCTTGATGGCCACGGAAATACATCTTTGTGAGTTTTTGTTGTTCTGTTTTTAACTGCAAAACGAAATCCCATTCACGTGTCTGTGTGAAGCTAGTGAAAAATGATAGGTGAAAAATACTCAGGAAGTAAGGAAAAAGACTTACAAGCTATGATTCTTTTTCACTTTTTTAATTAGTTTTGGGGGCGACACCCAGCTTATTCTCTGGACTCCGGAATCACCCCTGGTGAGGCTCGCAAACCTCAGGTGCTGGGAATCAAGCCTGGGTTGGTTGCCTGCAAGACAAGTGCCTTGCCCACTGGAATAACTCTCTGGCCCTGTTTTTTCATTTTAGTAGGAGTTTTAAGTGCTTATGTTAAACAAAATTCAAAAGAAACTTTAGGATGCTTTAGTGCGCTCTCTCTCTCTCTCTCTCTCTCTCTCTCTCTCTCTCTCTCTCTCTCTCCCCGCCCCCCCCCTCCCCATCCATAGAAAGGCAGGCTGGGGGTGATGCATTTCCCCAAGAGAACATAGGTCCTTCAGGGATCTACAAACGGAATTTCCTTGGTTGGTTTACTTTTTGTTTGGGGACCACATCCAATTGTGCTCAAGGTTTACATCTGTCTCTGTGCTTTGGAATCAATCCTGGTGGAACTTGGGGACCATACACCATGTCAGGGATTGAGCCAGACAAGTGCCTGAACCCTTGTGTTCTCTTCCCAGCCCCTGCAGATGGATTTTTAAGAAGGTCCTTGAAATCATTGCCTAGCTTAGGACCTGTGTGTATACACACACTCTGTAGGGTGACCTCATAGCTTTGATCAGGTTCTCCAAGACTCTGTGAATTAAAGGAAACAAAGACAAATTAAGAACAGAGTGAGAGGGGACTGGAGAGATAGTTCAGTGGGCAGGACTCTTGCCTTGTACCTGGCCAACCTGGTTTGATACCCAGCATCCCATATGGTCTCCCAAGCACCACCAAGAGCAACCACTGATCACCATCAAGTGTTACTCTTGACCCAAAAGCAAGCAAGCAAACAAATAAAAGAGCAGGGTGAGAGAGCAAGGCTGTTTTGTGACTAACTATGCCATGTTCCTGGCATTGGGATTACGTGGCAGGCTTGTCAGAGAGGACTTTACAGAAGAAATGAGTTTAGCTGTATCCTGAATGGTGGCGTGGTCCTGCTGCCCAGGAGGCACCTATTTCCTGGAGAGATAAGACTGATTGGTCAAGTGCAAAGCCAGATAGAAAGACTTTATCCCATCCAGCACTTCACTAATTGCTAACACTACAGCTAATTGCATTAGTCATGGCTTCTACTTCAACTTCTTAATCGGGTGGACATTGACTTTGGTGCATTTTATACCTTCCTGGAATGAAACAAAAAGTTCCAGTGAACTGATGATCAAATGAGGGGGCAGCAAAAAAAAAATAAAAGGTGGAAGTCATGGAAATGGAGTCAACCAGATATCCCCTCTCCCCCAGGCTGTGAATATACAGGATTAAGAGACTTTGAGAGTTGGTAGGAAGAGGACCACCCAGCATGCCTCAGCAAAACTCACCCTGCCAATGCAGACCTGGAGACTCCCACTCAGAATCCGGGCTGCTTTCCTGCCCAGCTCAGAGGTGCTGGGGCCACAAGGACCATGTCTAGAGGTGCTAGGCAATGTCACCATGCAGGGCCTGGGATCAGACTTGGAGGTTCTGCAGGTGCTCCAGCTGTTTGCACCATCCCCTCTGATCCTTATTGGCTTCCTGAGTGCTTCCCCATTCCCAATGGTTTGCAGTGGTGTGTCTTCTGCGAGGAGTTCAAAACTTGTCTCTGGAAAACAGGGGGGCCCTTCCTGCTGACCTGCCTCTGGTTTCTCTCACCAGGATGCTTTGGTTTTCAATGATCAGATCTTTCACATTCTTGGCTCATTTATTCTGAAATCTTGATTCTTTTTGAAGCTATTGCAAATAGGGTAGTTTTAAAGATCTCTTATTTATTTATTTTACAAGTAAAATCTTCCATTAAAAATACATGTCCCCATCTTCTCCTTATTTCTTATCCCATCATCTTTCCTTTAATTTTATTTTTTTTCTTCTTTCTTTTTTGGGTGGAGTGCATTTGGGTACTCAGGCCTTACTCCTGGTTTTAGTGCTTGGGGTTACCCTTGGTGGTACTTGGGGGCCCATATGTTGACCAAGGGATAGAGCTGGTGAATGGAACTATATGTGAGGCAAGTGCCTTGCCAGCTGTACTATCTCTCTGGCCTCCTGTTAAATCTTTTCATTAGCTAGTTTATTGCTGGTGCATAGAGATGCAACTGATTTGTATGTGATGATTTTTTGTTGTTGGTTTTGAATCTGACAACTTTAGGGCTTGGGGCACGTAAGATCATGGTAGAAGCACCTATAGATTTATCTTTGACTCTTCCATAAAAATAAGGGGAATCTGATTTTTTACATATTTCATCTGTTAAAAATATTTTGTCTTGTTTGGCTTATCTATTAGAATGTATAAAGTTGACCTGAGTCTTTTGAGCTTTTAGGTTCTGGAGAGCGATGGACAAATAAGAGGGGGAAATGTGGCCATTTTCAGCATAGAGGGTGGTTCAAGGCAATAAATCATCACACGGGATAGAATTTTACTTTCACTGTTAATTTGGCCTTGCTTCATTATGCCTGAAAAAAAGAAGAATTTTAAATAGCTACAATAATTTGTTAATGAGTCCGTGGTATAAAATATGTAAATGGTGACATAAAAAACACGAAGTGGTGAGGGACTAAGAGTGGTTGTACAGAGGGCTGCCTCTTGCCTCACATGCAGCCTGTCCAAGTTCCATCCCTGGGACCACAAATGGTCCCCCAACCCCTTCCAGGTGTGATTCCCTGAGCACAGAGCCAGCAATAAGCCTGGGTAAGTCAGGTACGGTGGTCCTCCAAAAAATTGCCCAAAACACAAATCAAGAAAGTGAAGGGGTAGAGTTTTGTATGTGATAAATTAATAAACTGTATTATGATTAAGTCAATAGACTGTTAGTTGCTGATGTAAGATGTTTTATGTATGTCATGTCATAACCACAAAGCTAAAAAGTTACTATAAGCTCACAAAAGATAGAAAGAAACCAAAGCATACCTCTATGAAAAATCATGTATTACTTGACCAAGGTCAACTGCAAAAGAGAAAGGAAGGAACAAAGAACAAAATAGCTAGAAAACAATAAAGAAGATGACACCAGCAAGGCCATACTACTGATAATTAGTCTGTAAAAAAAGGTGAATTTTCCAATCAAAAGACATGAAATGGCTTGGTAGATTGAGGGGAAAAAGTCACAAAATAACAAGACCCAATATATGTTGCCTTCAAAAGACTCATTTCAACTTTAATGATACACGTAGCCTTGAAGGAATAAAAAAAGTCAAAAGAGAGCAGATGAAATAAGCTATAAGGTGAAAATGGTCATGAAACAAATATGGTAATCAAATAATCAGGGAGTCAGTCCATCAAGAAGATAAACAACTGTAAACACATATGTACCCAGTACCACAGTGTCTAAATAGATTTAGCAAACATTAATGGATCTGCAGAAAGAGGTCACAACACTTCAGTAATAGTATGGGACATCTATGCCCAATTTTCACCTCAAACTTGTACAGTATTACAGGTCAGTTGTTTCTCAATAAAACTGGAAAACATACACATATGATGTGAAATGATTCTTTTTTGGGGTGTGTTTTGGGCCATACCCAGTGGTGCTCAGGGCTTATTTCTGGCTCTGCGCTCAGGGATCACTCTGGGCAGAGATTGGAGAACTTTATGGGGTGCCTGGGATGAACCTGGGTCATCTGCATGAAAGGTGAGCACCCTCCCCGCTGTGTGATCACTCAAGCCCTAAAAGACTTCTTTTTGAAACTTTTTTATTTTATAAAGTGGTTCACAATATTTGATTACATTTAATATTTGAACACCAATCCTACCACCATTATACCTTCTGACCACCATATTTCAGATGCTTCCTTCCCATACCCCAACCCCTGCCCCAAAGAAGAACTGAAATAATTTATTTTGTATTATTTGTTATGAAAAACTGCTAAAAATGCTTCCAAAAAAGTTTCCTTAGAGGGAAGAGTGTGACGATGGTTGTATTTAAGAGATCACTAACATGTTGTTAAAGGTTGAGCCTTCTGTGCTTATACATATCACTGTCACTGCTATCCTGTTGCTCATCAATTTGCTCTAGTGGGCACCAGTAACATCTCCATTGTGAGACTTGATGTTACTGTTTTTGGCATATCAGATACGCCATGGGTAGCTTGCCAAGCTCTGCTGTAAGGGCTGGATACTCTCAGTAGCTTGCCAGGCTCTCCGGAGGGGCAGAGGAATCGAACCCGGGTCGGCCACGTGCAAGGCAAGTGCCCTACCCCGCTGTGCTACCACTTCAGCCTGCCTATATATATATATATATATATATATACATATATATATACGTATACGCACATACACACACATATATAGTATCTGTAAAAAATATTTCCCTCTCCATGGCTTTCTTATATACAAATAATGAAAGAGAAGAAAGAGACATTAAAAAAAAATCCCGTTCACAATAGTACCTCAGAAAATCAAGTACCTTGGAATCAGCTTAGCCAAAGAGGTGAAAGACCTATACAAGGAAAATTACAAAACACTACTTCAAGAAATAAAGGAAGACACTAGGAAATGGAGACACATCCCCTGCTTATGGATAGGGAGAATTAACATTATCAAAATGACATTACTGCCCAAAGCACTATACAAATTTAATGCAGTCCCTATCAGGATACCCATGACATTTTTTAAAGAAATAGACAAAACACTCCTGAAATTTATATGGAACAATAAACCCCCACGAATAGCTAAAGCAATCCTTGGAACAAAGAAGATGGGTGGCGTCTCCTTCCCCAACTTCAAACTCTACTACAAAGCAGTAGTAATTAAAACAGCATGGTATTGGGACAAATAAAGACCTGCAGATCAATGGAACAGAGTTGAATATCCTGTTACAGACCCCCAAATATACGGCCACTTAATCTTTGACAAAGGAGCAAGAAATGCAAAGTGGAACAAGGAAAGCCTCTTCAACAAGTGGTGCTGGGAAAACTGGATAGCTACCTGCAAAAAATGAACTCTGATCTCTGTCTAATACCAGGCACAAAAGTCACATCAAAGTGGATTAAAGACCTCAATATCTATAAGGTTCATAGAAGAAAATGTAGGCAGAATCCTCCATGACATTGAAGCTCAAAGCATCTTTAAGGATGAAACAGCACTGACCATGCAAGTGGAAGCAAACATAAACAAATGGGACTACATCAAGCTAAGAAGCTTCTGCACTTCAAAATAAACAGTGACCAAAATACAGAAAGAGCCCACAGAATGGGAAAGAATATTTACCCAATACCCATCTGATAAGGGATTAATATCCAGGATATACAAGATACTTGTAGAAATGTATAAGAAAAAAACCTCCAACCCCATCAAGAAATGGGGAGAAGAAATGAACAGAAGTTTCCTCAAAAAAGAAATACATATGGCCAAAATACATATGACTAGCTCCACATCACTAGTCATCAGGGAGATGCAAATCAAAATAACAATGAGATATCATCTCACACCACAGAGACTGGCATACGTTTAAAAGAACAAAAGCAACCAGTTTTTTTTTTTTTTTTTTTTTTTTGCTGACATGGATGTGGGGAAAAAGGGACGTTTCTTCACTGTTGGTGGGATGCCAACTGGTCCAGCATTTCTGGAAAACAATATGGACAGTCCTTCAAAAACTAGAAATTTAGCTTCCATATGACCCTGCAATACCACTTCTGGGAATATATCCTGAGGATGCAAAAGAGCACAGTAGAAATGACATCTGTACCTATATATTCATTGCAGCTCTGTTCACAATAGCCCAAATCTGGAAACAATCCGAGTGCCCTAAAACAGATGACTGGTTAAAGAAACTTTGGTACATCTACGCAATGGAATACTATGCAGCAGTT
Source organism: Sorex araneus (assembly GCF_027595985.1). Lineage (NCBI taxonomy): Eukaryota > Metazoa > Chordata > Mammalia > Eulipotyphla > Soricidae > Sorex > Sorex araneus. Next base: position 19,657,857 of record NC_073308.1, on the reverse strand, counting down.
AGGAGAGATGAAGTCATGAAATTTGCTTATAAATGGATAAACATGAGAGTATCATGCTAAGTGAAATGAGTCAGAAAGAGAGGGACAGATATAGAAGGACTGCACTCATTTGTGGAGTGTAGGGCAGCATCACATGAGGCTGACACCCAAAGACAGTAGATGCAAGGGCCAGAGGGATTGCTGCCTAGCTGGAAGACTGCTTCGTGAGCGGAGGGGAGAAGGCAGATGGAATAGAGAAGGGATCACTAAGGAAAAGATGGCTGGAGGAACCAGTTGGGATGGGAGATGCATTCCAAAAGTAGATAATGGACCAAACATGATGACCTCTCAGTGTCTGTTGCAAGCCATAATGTCCAAAAGTAGAGAGAGAGTATGAGGAGTATTGTCTGCCATGGAGGCAGGGGGAGGGTGGGAAAGGGGGTACACCCGGGATATTGGTGGTGGGGAATGTGCACTGGTGGAGGGATGGGTGTTTGATCATTGTGAGATTGCAACCCAAACATAAAGCTTGTAACTCTCACGGTGATTCAATAAAATTAAAAAAATTAAAAAGAATATTCCCTCTAAGATTGGTTGCCTCCTACTTAAAACCCCATCACATGTGGTATGGTACTCTGAGTATGGGTGATGTGAAGTATACGGCTGTACAGTCCAGAAATAGTTCAATTCTGGATGAGTCTTAGGCAGAGTGTGTGGAGAGCAGCATAATAAAGGCACGGTTGAGTACTGGAGGTTTTCACTGCCGGGGCTGGGTCCCTTGGGGCGGGAAGGGCTCTCACCTGCCCACCTTAGGGGTGCCCCAAGTGAAAGAGCCTGGTGCAGGTTTGGCGGCATGGTTGTGGCATGTCCCCAAATGACTTTTCTAAGTGGACAGAGATAACGCAGCACAAAGGACACAATACAGGTGTTTTGCCGCCAAAGCCTCCATGCTGGAGAGTGGCAGAGCTGCGTGGCCTCATCCGGAACTCCAGGGATTTATAATTATTCATAAGAGAGGGGAGTTTTGGGTACATGGATCACACAGCAAGGGACAATGCCAAAGGCTGATCTCCAAAGAGTTCTTCACCCAGAGTCACACACACTGCAGGTAGTGGAATTAATTGTAATCAATTATGCTTTGTCTTACTGCATTAATGCCATCAGTATGATACATTATTAATTGGGATTAGATTTTTAAACTTTTTGTTTTTCAAGCTATAATTCACTAAAATATATAACCTAACTTTGTTTTTGTATGCTGAAAAGAATAATAAATATTATCTGAACCAACAATGGAAATCTCAAAAAGTTTTGTCCCTAGAGTATCTTACTCAAATATAAAACATGTTAATGTAGTTTAAAACATTTTGTTTTCTTTTTCTGGAAGACAGAGGCTCTTTGTTTCTCAGCCCCGTTAGCATTAACCGGACTGCTGACGAGGAGGGTAGCTGATAGTATGATTCAAAAGAACTGTTCTCATCTTGGATTAAAAGGCTGCGTTTGAGGGAGCCTCAGAGACTTGACTGTGAAAGTTCCAGCCGCCTGGGCAACTGTGCCACGCAGAAGCAGAATTCCAGTTTTGAATTGCTTCCAAGGAAGGCTTTATTCAGTGCAGGAAGTGTGGGAATGCAGCAGAATTTTTAAAGAAGCTTGGTGCAATTTTGCATCATGATTACAGAGTTGCAGGACACCCATCCTTTCCCTATTTGCATTTTCTTAGAGGAAAAAATGATGAAAGAAAAGATGAGTAGGTTGTAATGATCTATGGTTTGCTAGAGAAAACATTAAAAACAGAACCAATTCAATATAGACTGAGAGGACCTGTATATTGCTCCCCTAATCTACAGGTTCCTTTTCTCGATTTACTAAGCAAGGGTACAAGATGATCTTTTACCTACAGTGAACCACAACTCTTAGTGTAGCCTTTATTAATAAATTCATAAAAGCTGAATACAAACAAAATGTCACTTCAAAAGTATTTTTGGGTTTCTCCTTAGTGAGAAGACTTAACCTTGGATCACAAAATTGCTCCTATCTACTACTGTAAATTTTCACCAGTACTGTAAGACATGCTTTGAATTTCAATAAAAGGTAATCACTGAATTTCTTGAACTTGTGAACGAATGTAGGATATTCCTGTGTGATATTTTTATACCTATACTAATTTAGTTTATTATTTCACAAGGGAAATACTTTTCCATTTTGACCTGCAGAGATCTCATGCCTTGAAAAGTCCTAATCCTAAAGTAGAATTTGTTTTCATAACAAATAAGAAAGCAGAAAAAAAACTCCACGTATCTTAGTAATAATCACATTTAAAAATAAGGTGTGAGGTATTTTCATCTTTGTTTCTTTTATCACATATTAATAGCAATATTATCTCAAATCAAGTTTTTAGACACATAGTAAGCAAAAGTACAAATGAGATCCTACTGTTAACTTTTCAGACTGAGATTTAGGAGAGTTATAGAAGAGAAAGGCTTGAAATAAATGTTGGAGATCCCAACTGTCGCCTTCTGTCTGCCACAAGGTAAATAAAAACCATGGCAGAGCTATAATTCCCTGCATCTGCAACATTGGGAGAAGTCTTCTCTGATGAGATTACATACAAATTTTCGAGAAACAAGAATCCTTGATGAAACACTAAGTTCTTGTGGGGAAATTTCCCCACTGCCTGGTTACGCTCTTTATATTCATTTTCATTTATACCGTAATGATCCAATGATAATACTGACGGGTCAACATTGTGATTATCTCCCGTTTGATGGTGGAAGACAATTGTACCATAGAGAAATAATGTCATTACATGAGTAATAAAGCTATGACCCGAACCCAGGTAGATTGGTTTGGGGCCCCCTTCCTCCCTGTACTATCCTATCTTGTTCCAGGATGTAAGTCTCTGCTGCCTCTTAAAAGTTTTTCAAAGGTTGTTTACCTAAAAGTAGCAGTGAAAGACACACCCCTGACAAGTTATGCTTTGAGAAAAGCAATCAGAAAACTCTTAGCGCAGCTGCAAGAATTTCATTATCTTTGTTCTCAAGGGGCTAGAAGGAAATCAAGAGATAATGCCAGTAGCATGCAGTTAGCTTCCGACTACGCAAATACAGAGGGGCCATTATTGTCTGTGCTTTCGGTAGTAACTGTGTGCTATAAATTCACACAGTAAAGCACATGTAATTGGTCAAACAAAAATCCCAATATTGTACAGAGAAAACCAGCCCCCTCATGCACACAAAAAGAAAGGTCACAAAGTTCATGGACTTACACCCTCTGTTACATTATTGATTAGGCTACATATATTTTTTTTTGTTCAAAGAGTTAAAACAATGACTCTAAATAAATGTTAAGATGTGAAGGAAATAATTTGCCGTTCATTTCATTCCAAAAGACAACAGAAAAGCTCCAAACAATAAGCTGGAAGCTTAGATGCGCTGATCTAAATTCTTCAGAAAGTAAACAATTTTAATTCATTTTTATCTAGTTCCTGGACAAGTTTAATGTCGTTTCTATAACATAATATACATCACTCAGAAGGTTGAGTCAAGATGCAGATGTTATTTAAAACATTACCATCAAACAATGAGTATTATAAACAAGATAGATGCCATTATACAAGAGAAAGTGAATTGATTACATATGGTTATTGGTTACAGAATGAGAGAAAGGACAAAATTTAATGGTATTTATTTATTTGTTATTTGGCAAGGTTGCCAAGACTAATAAACACATATTTTGATTCAGCAGGAAAATTAATTGTTGATAATGTTAACAGCTTGTAGAACATTATATTAGGCAAATAGGCATTCTACTTTCAAATTATCTCATTACATTTCCTGAAGCCTTTAGATTATCTAAGATTTTTTGGAAGCAAAATATTTTAAGGAGGCAATTTCCAATATATTATTATAAACATAGCACTCTTAGGTATTATATTTCAAATATTAAAGAAATTAAACATTCTCTTGATTGTTAAACCTTTAATAAACTTATTCAGTGCTTTAAATTTTAAGACCACATTTGGTTATAAGAATGTTAGAAATTAAATAAATGTGCACATTTATTTTCTTGATATAAAAAATTTACCCTACACAATGATAACTTTACACCAGACAAAATATATGTGATATGGAATTTATGATTTTATGGTTTTTCCTAGATGTATAAAATGGATTGAAACAATGTAAAAGACACAACATTTAGCATCTTCTTAAATATTTGTTTGATTTTCTTAGGAATATATATTTTCCCTTTAAAAATATTATGGACCTGGAGTAATATTACTCATCATGATGATATTATTCACCATTATAATATCATCATGATATTATATTATACAGTAGCACTGTAACACTGTCATCCCATTGTTCATCGATTTGTTTGAGTGGGCACCAGTAACGTCTCCATTGTGAGACTTGTTACTGTTTTTGGCACACAGAATACACCATGGGTAGCTTGCCAGGCTCTGTCATTTGAGTGGGATACTCTCGGTAGCTTGCCAGGCTCTCCAAGAGGGATGGAGGAATCGAACCTGGGTTGACCTTGTGCAAGGCAAATGCCCTACCCGCTGTGCTATGTAATCCTTAGAGTAAAATTCTTCTCAATTCAAGAATGGTCAGTTCTAATGGGCTTGGTAAAACAGAGGAATTAATGTTAACATCTTTCTATTTTACTTTTCAGGACCATTTTCTTTTTTCTTTGCAGGGTTTGTTTGCTCCTGAGATATTAAGTTATAGCCAACAAAATTCAATGGAACCTTTACAAAATTTTCAGTTCATTCTTTATTTTCTCATATAAGGTTTTTGAATTGACTAGAAAATGTTTTAGTTAAATTAAAATTGTTAACTGTGAATAGCTTCTCATCTTACCTGTTACAGTATAATTCGATATTTTTATTTCTTGAATCCTTTTTCATTCTATTTTCTTTAAAAAAATTCTGAAAAGTTTTGTGACAATGTTAAAGGAAATTCTTCTGATATGGGAGCACTTTTTTTAAAGTAAAAAACATGTTAAAACATTTGTAACATAATATATGAATATGCTAATTCATAAGTCATAAGGACTTAAGGATTTTCAAACTATAAAGAAATATTAGTCAACAATAAGTTAAAGACCTCTAATCTTTCGCTAAGAGAAAATTTTGTTTCCTGTATGGATCTGGCACATGGTAAATTCTCAAGACGCAGAGAAGAGATTCTGGAGAAGATGACAATTTCCAGGAACCTCCTGATGAATTAACTCAGCCCCAGAGGGACTGCAGAGAGAGTTTAGTCTGGATACACCTATCTGCGTGTGCTAAGGTTATCAAAGGACTAATCTAAGCAAAATCAGAATTCCCAAGATTTACTCTCAAAGGAATAGATGCTTTCTGATGCCAAGCTAACCAGAGCTTCAATTTGTCCAAATACTCATTCATGTTAAACAGAGCATGGTCTAAAAACAAAGAAATAAGACATTTGGGTGATGACTGATTAGAAATCAGTTTGGTAACTTTCCCCCTATGATTAAGTTTAACCTATAGCAATAAGAAATGTAATTTCTAGAATAAGGCTGAGAAGGTAATTTAAAACTCAGCATTAAAATTGTGCACGATTTCAAATTTGTCCAAGATCTCGAATTTTAGGGTATATCCCATGTACTTCCTTAAATCATTTTCTAAGAGACTATTTTTTTTCTGGAGGTTTGATAGTTTATATTTTTAAATATACCTCTTAGCATATTACATTTACTAATAATTTGTTATGTTCCTTATTTTCACATGAATTAGCTTGAAATAGCATCTAAATTTCACACTGTTTACATTGGAAAAAAGCACATATGGTGCATGCAATTTGCCTCTAGTTCCTTAAATGACTGAAGATAAAACATTAATTTTTACCATGGAAGATACTGATTGTCTGTTACACTTTCCCTCTAAATTTGTACCCATATTTTATTCTATTATTTTTTAACTTGGTGGTTTGAATGTTATACAAAGCATATCATGTCTGCAAGCTTAGTTTATGAAAATATAATTGATCAGCCTCCTTAACTTGAACTAATCAATCTTGTTTTTTTGGGTACCATCTGACATTTACTTCAGGGATAACTCCTTGACTTCAGGGATAATCTATAAGTTTTTCAGTACTGATTTTAATATATTTCTCTGTTCCTGGAAAATGGTCTTTCCCTTCCATTTGTGCATCAAAGTTTAAAATTAGCCTTTAGTTTCAGAAGATCTGGCTTTCACATGTCCTTTGTATATTTTTCCACTGAATCAGGAAAAATGAAAACAGAAAACTTTGAGAAATATTATTTTGTCTCTGGACAACTACACAAGGAGAAAAATTCTCACAAATACAACATATTTTTGCTTTTTTACACATATATTTACATTTGATTTAATTAACAATAAATAAAACAAGCGATCACCTTTTTTTTTTTTTTTTGGGTCACACCCGGCCATGCACAGGGGTTACTCCTGGCTCTTTCACTCAGAACAGGGGTTACTCCTGGCTCTTTCACTCAGGAATTACCCCTGGCGGTGCTCAGGGGAACATATGGGATGCTGGGATTAGAACCTGGGTCGGCTGCGTGCAAGGCAAACGCCCTACCCGCTGTGCTATCGCTCCAGCCCCATCAATCACCTTTTTTGAAGCAGAGACAAAGCATATGTGTAGGAGGGAGGTACCCCATTAAGTTCTTTTCAATTGTGTGTTTTTGGCATTGCTGGCCTCGAACCTTGATATCACTAAGAATGTCAAACTAAAAATAAACATCTTTAAGAGGATTGAAGGAGTTCAATAGTAAGATTTGCAGCTAATCCTCAAGTTTTACTGTTTACAAATGATGAAGAAAATGACAGCCTTATTATTTTGAATTATTTTGCATTTGAATTATTATCATTTTAATTATATAGTTCAATCCTGGCTGCAGATTATGCACCTTGTAGCTCAAAAAACATTTCTATTGCTCCTCCTGAATTAGTGGAATTAATTCTGCAATTACGTAAAGCCACAGTAGTTGCAAAACCTGCGAATACTAACCTGGTGAGAGAATTTTGGTGTTTTTCACTATAGTAAATTTTGGAAGTGAAAAGCAGAAACTTGTTCTGAAGCTTCGCCTGTGACCCAGTAGCGCCCCCTTATGTCCAGGATCTAGAATATTCAACAAATGATTTTACAGGCATAGAATGCTAGACTTGGGTTATTAAAACAGGTTTATCTTGTTGTACCGCTTACATTTTGTTAGATAGTATTTTGGGTTGCAATAATATTAATATTTGTGGTCTCTATGTACAAACTGAATCCCTCCATCACCATAATGTCCAAGATTCTGCATCACTGTTCCTGTTCCAACTGTGGTCCGATTTTCATTCTGCTCCTATTCCCACCACTGTTTGGTAATCTGAGTTTTGTAATCAAAGGCCAAAGGTATGCCATTGTTTGATACTGTCTATTCCTTTGTTTTGTTTCTCTGTATTTCACAGATGAGGGAGATCATCTGGGATTGGTTGTCTCTGAGACTTACTTCACTTAACCTAATAATACTCCAGTTCCATCCATGTTGCAGTCAATGCAAAGATTTCATCTTTCTTACCCTGGAGCTGTGTATCCTTACAGTCATGTGTCACATTGTCTGCCTCTATCTATCTATCTATCTATCTATCTATCTATCTATCTATCTATCTATCCGTCTACCTATCTATCTATCTATCCAACATCTATCTATCCAATATCTATCTATCTATCTATCTATCTATCTATCTATCTATCTATCTATCTATCTATCCAACATCTATCTATCTTTCTATCTATCTATCTATCTATCTATTCAACATCTATCTATCTATCTATCTATCTATCTATCTATCTATCTATCTATCTATCTACCTACCTACCTACCTCATTACTTTTTTATCCACTCCTGTCCCAGGCATTTGGGTCATTTCCATATTCTGGATGTTGTACTAAGTGCTGCAATGAGTAGATGTGCACATATCATTTTGAAGCAACGTCGAAGTGTTCTGGGGGTAGATGTCAAGAAACTGAAATGCTGGGTTATATAGGAGCTCTAATGCTACTTTTTTGAAGACTCTCCATAGTGACTGAGGGACCCTTTCCATAAGGCCCAGCATCAATGATCTCTTCTTTTTTGACAGGCTCCCAGGTGAGTATTTTTGAAAAGTATTCTGCGGATGAATTAACGTTAACAGATCATTTTCTGAGACTTACCATTCTTCTCCCTCTGAGACACTTTGTATTTTATTTACAATCAGTGCTGTTAACACAGAGAGAATTCCCAACTCTCTGGGATAATGAATCAGTACAAAATGTACCAGGGTTAGAGTGAGGGTGTGTAAGATGAAATTATGTCTTCTATCTTTATTTAAAATGTTGAGGGCTGGAGTGATAGTCAAGGGGCTGAGTACAGCTTTGTTTGCCAAAGGTGCTGCTGGTCCCTGAGCACTGCTAGCAGCAACTCCTAAATAGATCTCTGGGGGAAGCCCTCCAAGAACCACTGTGTGTGGCCCCCAAATCAAAAAAGATGAAATAGGGACTGGCGTGATGGGACAGAGGGTAGGGCACTTGCCTTGCACATGGCTGACCTGGGCTTCATCCCTGGCACCCTTGTGATTCCTTGAGGCCTGCCAGGAGTGATCCTTGAGCCAGGAATAAGCCCTGAGCACTGCTGGTGTGGGTCCAAAGCATAAAATATAAAATAAAAATGGTCAGTTTGACCATTGAAAAATTTATTGGCATTCATTTCTGCTTTTCCAGAAAGACTGCATTCAAATGTTACTTATCTTTAGTGTTATTACTATTATTATTATGTCTCCCAAGATGTGCTTCAGAGACTCGGGAGACTACTTCTGATTCTTGGTGAGCCAGGCTGACAGTTCAATGCAAGGGCATGAGAACTGGTGCTGCTTGGGTCCTGCAGTTCCACAGACTAGCCAGACATCGAGACTCCAGATGCCTTCAAGGCCATGACCAGTGGTTGCTCAGGGGGACCTCCAGGGCCATATCCAGTAATACTCAGGGGACCATGTAGTGTTGGAAAGAGAATCTGGGCCAATTCCATGTAAAGTATATCCCTTAGCACTCATGCGCACGCACTCTCTGTCTCTCTCTCTCTCCAGCTTCCTCTCTCTCAGCTTTTGCCTGACTAGGTGGCGTCATTATTCTTGGACCCACACCCCTTGTCCTGACCCACCTACTGTTCCTAGAAGTGGTTCCTGCCATTCCTAGAATTCCAGACACCACGCCACCAAGTTGCCACCTGGCCCTCCTTCCTGGTGAACCCGATGACAGCAGTGAGCCAGCAGGTACACAGGCTAAGGGAGTAGAAATGAAAATGGGGCACCGTGAGCCAGTGACGCAGTGAGTTTAATGGGTTCATGGAGCGAAGGAGGAGGAGGTCCTTGGGTTCAAGTGACCATAAAGTAATAAAACGATTCAACATTTGTACTACGCTAGTCCAAAAATAAAGAGCCTGCTCAATTGCAATCTTATCGAAGTTCCTGGAATGTTCTTTCCCTTTGTGTGGCTTGCAGTAGTCATTCTACTTAGCATTTCGGACTGCTGCCTTTCTCTGGTAGGATGGAACAGATGGATCTGATTCGAGAAGCTTCTCCAAAGAGCTCGGGGTTAATATTAACTTCTCTGAGAGCACAGATAACTGTTTCCCGGGGTCTTGCTGTTTCAGGGAAGGGCCCAGGGTGTGCCATGTGAGCTGGGTCAGCCCTCCGAGATCAGCATCTGGCACTCATCAGATGGAGGATTCTGAGCAGTTCTGAGGCTCCAGACAGAGACGATAGTTGTCCATGCTGAGTAGTAGCACTTGAAATCAGAGTTGGTGCTCTTTTTTTTTGGGGGGGGGCACACCCAATAGTGCTCAGGGATTAGTCTTGACTCTTCAGTCAGAAATTATTCCTGGCATGGCTTGGAGGACCATATGGGGTGCCAGGAATTAAACTGAGGTCGGTGTGGGCAAGGCAAGTGCCCTCCCCACTGTACTATCTCTAGAGCCTCGGAATTGATGAATGGCACCTGCCACTTTGGTGGGTCTCTTTTTCTCCCATCATTGTCACTGTCACTGTCACTGTCATCCCATTGCTCATTGATTTGTTCGAGCGGGCACCAGTAATGTCTCTCATTGAGAGACTTATTGTTACTGTTTTTGGCATATCCAATACGCATGGGTAGCTTGCCAGGCTCTGCCGTGCGGGCTCGATACTCTCAGTAGCTTGCCAGGCTCTCCGAGAGGGGCGGAGGAATCGAACACGGGTTAGCCGAGTGAAAGGCGAAAGCCCCCTTCCTTCCATAATTGAAGGAAATTGAAAATGTTCTAGTTTTGACAGAATAAGGAATCAGAAAGTGCCTAACTGCGGCTGGGCTAGGTAGGGCACTGGGTTAGAGAGAGGATGAGCTTGTGTGTGTTGTGTGTGTGTGTGTGTGTGTGTGTATATGTGTGTATGTGTGTGAGAGTGTGTGTGTGTGAGCTTGAACAAAACTCTGTGTGTGTCTGTATGTGTGTGGTGTAGACTGGGGCACACAATAGAGAAGGCCTTCCAACATGTAAGTTGTGCTCAAGCCTTTTGACTCAACTTCCTGGCCACAAAACCCAAGGTTACATCCACTTAGTTCTTTTCTTTAACATGAAAACAGGCTAATACAGTCTAATACAGACTATGATCTCATGCCATTACAAAGGAGATGTTTTCATTACTGTGTTTTTTCTTGAAATTAAAATCTGGGGCCAGAGCGATAGTACAACAGGTAGAGTGTTTGCCTTGCACATGGACGACCTGGGTTCAATCCCCGGCATCCCATATGGTCCCGCGAGCACCAGCATGAGTAATCCCTGAGCATTGCTGGATGTGGCCCAAAAAAAGAAAGAAAAAGAAAAAAGAAAATAAAATATTGAGAGTAAGGGTCTGATACTCACTTCAGAGCTGCTTAGAAAGCAATCTGTAAGAAATGTGGCTGTACATAGAGAACTAGTCTCATGGACGCTGTGCATTACATAGTCATGGAGCTGGCCAGCGCGCATGTTCTCTGGCGGCTGTTTGCACAAGTCAGAGAAAGGAATAATCTAAATCTCTGTTGAGAAATAAATTCCCGTCCTCTTTATTTTCAGTTTTGGGGGATGGGTGGGTTTGGGGACCACTCCAGGTGGTGCTCACGGTCTAGTGCTGGCTCTGTGCTCAGGGATCACTCCTGGCAGTGTTTAGGGAACTGTGTGTGGTGCTCGGGCCTGAACTGGGGCTGGCCACATGCAACACAACCTTGCCTCTTGTCCTATATCTCTGCCCTTTCCCTCATCTCTCTTTGAAAATATTAGGCACAAGATATGCTATACTAGACCAAGACTAAACAATATGTTGTTTTCTGAATATTATTTTTATGAACAATTTTTGTTTGCATTTAAAGGGGTCATTTCTGATACATATGATTTAACTATGTTTAATATATATTGACTTTTGAAGCTTGAATAATTTGTATTTTAACTAGATGGGAACTCAGCTAAAAGTCACTTTTAAATCTGTGCTTTCAAATTAAGAAAACACTTTATTTAAAGAATATTAACTGCCCCGCAATTTTTATGACAATAAGCTGCATGAGCAAAGTTTATTAAATAGTATCAGTGAAGCACCTCTTAGGCAACCCTGCTGTATAGGAAAGGCAAAGTCAAAACCCCAAGAATTAATATGCATAATAATGAACTTTAATTAGCCTTGTTATCATTTAATTCTTCTCTCTTTGGTGGTATACTAGGAATCACACAGGGCTTCATACTTACAAGACAGGAGCTTTACTGCCAAGTCACATATCTGGCCCTAATCTTCAGAAAATAATGAAGATATTCCCACAAAAGTGCCATTTGTTATCTTTTCTATATTTTCATATAATTGAAACTTTCCATATTCAGGATTGTCACTTAAGGTCAACAATATTTACACATTAACAAACTGAACTTGTCTTCTCCAATATTTTGATTATTCAAGGTTCATCATTACTTATTTGCTATATACGATTTACATGTTACATGTACATTTGTACACAATACAACTTAATAAAATTGAGTCATAATGAATTATAGTATAAACAACAAACAAGAGCAGAAGGCCCATAGGTCTTATTTATATTAATTTTAATTTTATTTCTTTTGGGGCCACACACCTGTGGTGCTCAGGACTTGGGGTCTGAGCTCTTTGCTTGGGGTCCCTCTGAGAAGTGCCTAGAGAGCATATGGTATTTGGGAACTGAACTGGGGTGAGCTACAAGCAAGGCAAATGTCTCCTGTCTCTACCGTCTTTCTGGCCTCTGGACTTTTTAAATGTTTATTTCTGTATTTTTCTTAGAAATTCTTATTTAGACACTGTGATTTGCCATTCTGCTAACAATAGAGTTCTGGGTTTTTATTTATTTATTTATTTATTGTTTGGGGGCCACACCCAGCAATGCTTGGGGGTTACTCCTGGGTTCTGCATTCAAGAATTACTTCTGGCCGTGCTCCATATGGAGTGCTGGGTGTCATCTCTGATGCGGGGGGACTGAGCCTGGGTCGGGCGCATGCAAGGCAACGCCCTAGCACTTGACTGTCACTTTGGCCCTGGAGTCCTGAGTCTTGTTTTTGAATGATACGGACAGTTTGGCTTGGGTCATCTAAGATATGTCAGTAATGTACAATAATGTACATTGAACCAAAAAGCAGTGACTGAGACCTTTTTTTTTTTTTTTGAAGGATCACAGGTATTAAGTATTACCATCTACTTGGAACTTCTTGGGTATAAATTAATGTGCTCTGGAAAGTTCAAACTTGATTTTGGTCCTTAACAGTAAAGCAGGAAATTCAGAAACTTTCTTTTTTTTTTTTTTTAAAGATTATTAGAACAGGTATTAAAAAAATTCTGGTCACATAATTTAAAACATTTTAAATTATTTGACTAAACAAGACATTCACATTTGTAAGGGGAAAAATAGAACATAGATCGAAAAAAGAATCAAAGTGACCTTCCTCTTTGTCACTTTATCTCAATGGTATCTTACTTAGATGGGGTGAGATAAACTAGAGATGACCCTAGGACATAAAATATACACACGGGGGCCAGAGAGCTTGTACACCGGGTAGGGCTCTTGCTTTGCCAGCGGCTGACCTGGGTTCAACACTATGTTTGGTCTCCAGAGCTGTGCCAGGAATGGTCCCTAAGCACAGACGCAGGAGAAAGCCCTGAGCAGCAGCTGAGTGAGCCCCCACACCAACGCCAAAACCAACCAGGACAAAAACACCCAACTATCCCCTAACACCATAAAACACACAGCTCGTAAGTGAAAAAAGCAGATAAAATCTGTAAAAAGGCCTGCTATTTCATAAGAAGGTGGGGTGAAGGGAAAAAAGAGAAAGAACAAATGGGACAAATAAAAATAGAAAAGTGGGAAAGGGAAGTTTGTGTTCACATACAGACAACCACGTTCAGTATAAGCGGTCTTGGTACATCTACCCAGCAAGGGAAGAGAGCAACCTGATCTGAGGCTGTCTGCAGGCCGGGGCGTGCCTCCTCCAGCTGGGCCCGTGCCTGGTACAGGGAAGGTCTGTATTCGTTCCCCAGCTCCACCAGGGTGACCCCCAAGCATGGAGAACCTGAGTGCTACCAGGTGTAGCCCAACCCCCTCCCCCGAAAAACATAAATTTTGATACACTTTAGGTATGAAGACATATCAGGGTAATAGTAAAAGATGGAAGAGACTTTTTTGGTCACACCGACTGGTATTCAAGAGGGTACTCCTGGCTCAATACTCAGAAACTACTCCTAGTGGTGCTCAGGGGACCGTATGGGGTGCTGGCGGTAAAACCTGGGTCGGCCATGCCTTACCACTGTAGTATCATTCCGATCCCTATCCTCTACACTTTTACAAGAATGTGGGTATTTTATTATCAAAGTAGACATTAAAGAATACAACCAAGAGGAAGAAAGGACATTTGTAACAATAAAGGGAACAACTTTGGAGAAGACACACATGATGATTTTAATGTGTGGGCACCCAATTACAGAACTTCAAGTTGCATGGTGACAGCTGATGGGAAAGACACACGACTTCACAACTTACATGAACATCATAAACATTTCTACAGCTGTCTCTGCACCATGGTAGAATGATTTGACTGAAAAACCACATCTAGTGGACCTTTAGCCACATTGCCAAACACCTTGCCCAAACAGAATTGGACATTCTTTTTAAGAACATCTAAATTTTATCAAATTAAGTCATTGCTAGGCTAGAGACCAGGCTTTACCACTTTCCATTTTATGCCTGAGTGAACAAAGATCCGGTTAGCCCTCAGCTATTTGGATGCCAGGTTCACCTGTTTTCCACCTTCCTATATTGGCTCCTCTTCTTCCTACTCAACAGAACTCCCTGATTCTTTTTGTAGGTTTGCTGCTCTGATGTGCAACCTCAGCTCCATCAAAAACACATTAAAAAATCATAGGATAGAGACTATGGGGATAGCTTGGTGGCTAACACCCAAGCCCAAACCCAGTTGCCTTGTAGGCATGAGATTAGGAGTTCAGTCCCCAGTGACACCCACAGCACCTTAAGCATGTAGCTCTGTTGTCTGGGACCCCTGGAGTTGCAACAGAGTATGTGATCTCCAGTGTGTGTGTGGTGTGAGAACACTGCAACAAAGGTCTGTTACCCTCAGTGACCACCACCATTAAAGCATGAGAGTACAGTGGCCAGGAACTCAATTCCCAAGGAGTACTGTGTGGGCACCATACTTACTCCAGCCCCATCACTATGGAAGCTACAAGTATGTGCCTCCCCCTCCCTGGCAATACTGCAACAGCAACAAAAGGAAGGGAAAGATATGTACTTCTTTATTTTAAAAAATGAGGGAAGCATTACATATTATGCACACAGGACCATCACAAAGTATGCTGGCTGTTCTGCAGCTTAATTTTTTTAATTTAAAAAATTTTATTATTTTTTAAGGGTTTTTTGTTTAATACATCTGAAAAGAATGCATATACAAAGAATTGAGACATGAGAAAGCATTGTTCAACACTAATGATTCTACAAGAATTAGGATTGGGGAAGGTGGGAAAAATTATCTGACCATTTTTAAAAACTGAAATTTGGGGCTGGAGCGATAGCACAGCGGGTAGGGCGTTTGCCTTGCACGCGGCCGACCCGGGTTCGAATCCCAGCATCCCATATGGTCCCCTGAGCAGCGCCAGGAGTAATTCCTGAGTGTAGAACCAGGAGCAACCCCTGTGCATCGCCGGGTGTGACGCAAAAAAAAAAAAAAAAAGAAGTTAAAAACTGAAATTTTTGCAATCAAAATGAGCCGATCAAATCCCTATTAACACTTATTATAAAGAGTCTTTATGAGTCTCTGTTTCCCATATTTTTTGTTTTGTATTTTTAATTAAACTAGAGCCTCAGTTGGCTGCTCTAGGGTTCGCAGATGCACAACAGAAATAAAAGGGTGCCCCTGGCTGGTCCCCACGTTGTTAAGTGTTCTCCCCACCCCACCCCACCCCTAGCTTCTTAAGGAAGCAGGTCTCCATCCTCTAAACTTGGAAGAGGATGCATATCATTGCAAGGGTATCTTTCCTCTAGCACCACCCCTCATATT
Organism: Sorex araneus; assembly: GCF_027595985.1. NCBI lineage: Eukaryota > Metazoa > Chordata > Mammalia > Eulipotyphla > Soricidae > Sorex > Sorex araneus. Next base: position 19,642,257 of record NC_073308.1, on the reverse strand, counting down.
TTCTTTATATATCAGGTCTTCAGCTATTTCCAGGACTACTGTATCAGATACTGTTACACATCTTGTCTATGCTAAGCTTATAAGACAATGACTGACAAGGGAAAATCTGCAGCTTTATTTTACTTATTTTTATTTACTGTTTTTGGAGGAGACACATCCAGTAGTGCTCAGAGGCTCTTCCTGGCTCTGTGTTCAGGAGTGTCTCCTCACGAGGAGAACCATATGCGGTACAGAGGACTGAGCCTGTTGGTTCAATGCAAGGGTCAGCAAGATGTAAGACAAGTACCTTAGCCTCTACACTATCACTCCGTCTCACCACTTATGCTTTTTTACCTATTTTTAAATTTTTATTATTATTTTTTTCTTTTTGGGTCACTCCCAGCATTGTACAGGGGTTACTCCTGGCTCATGCGCTCAGGAATTACTCCTGGCAGTGCTTGGGGACCATATGGGATGCTGGGAATCGAACCCAGGTCGACCACGTGCAAGGCAAACGCCCTACCCACTGTGCTATCCCTTCAGCCCCGTACCTATTTATTAAACATCACACTGTTGCACTGTTGACCTGTTGTTCATCAATTTGCTCGAGCGGGCACCAGTAACGTCTCCATTGTGAGACTTGTTGTTACAGTTTTTGGCACATTGAATACTCTAGGTAGCTTGCCTGGCTCTCTAGGAGGGACGGAGGAATCAAACTTGGGTAGGCTACATGCAAAGCAAATGCCCTACCCGCTGTGGTATCGTTCCAGTCTATTTATTAAACATACAAAATGAAAATATAAGCAATACTTAAAAAATAAGTATAGACTCATTTACTCAGTCTTTGATTTAAGTGACACAGTAGGTAGGATCTTGAACTGCCAGCAGTGAATTTGGCACAGCTTGCTGTAGAACTTTTATTTTGATGGTATATAACTGAGTTAGCCTCAAAAAGCAAGGTTTGCCAAAGCAAACACTGGGCAATAATACACAGACTCGGTGACCTTAGGAGTGAGACAGCAGTGTGATAACAGCGCCATAAAAAGTTCTGGATTGGAGTTCCCCGGGAGAGAGTCCACCAGCTGCTTCCCTCAGCGCACCGCTCTCTCTGGAAACAATTATAGAGGAACAAGCAGGCCATGATCGTGGGCGAGGGGTAGAGCCATAGGGCCTTGTTCTGACATTTCGCCTCTGGTTTTGTTTCAAATATTTTTCAAAGAGCAACAACCAACTTCCTACACAAAGCATCACAAGGGTGGCGCCTATGTGAAGTGGGCTATTTTATTATTATTGCTACTACTTCACTGTATCACCGTTGTCCCATTGTTCATCGATTTGCTCGAGTGGGCACCAGTAACGTCTCCATTGTGAGACTTGTTCCTGTTTTTGGCATATCGGAATACACCACGGATAGCTTGCCAGGCTCTGCCGTGCGGGCAGGATATTCTCGGTAGCTTGCCGGGCTCTCTGAGAGGGACGGAGGAATCAACCCGGGTCAGCTGCATGCAAGGCAAATGCCCTACCCACTGTGCTATTGCTCCAGCCCCACTGCTACTACTACTACTACTACTACAAATTATTATTATGGTTTGGGCAATATGATGGTTAGTTGCACACAAGGCCGGTGCTTATCCTCTGCACTATCTCTGGCCTGAAGAGGCAGATTTCTGTGTCTGAATCTTTTGATTTATTTTTGGCATTTGGAGGAACACTGTCTGCACTTCAGTCTGTGTTTTGAGAGCCCTCCTTGGCCGGGCCTCTTGGAGGGGAGCTTGGAGCCTCCTGGGGCTTGAGCTCTGGAGAGGAAAAGGGCAGGCAGGCAGATCACCAGGCCACCAGGCCCCTGAGACAGGAGAGTGGCTGCGGAGAGCGCCTGGCAGCAGGAGGGAACCATTCCTACTCCCCCGCGGTGACAGGTAGAATGGAGATGCGGGTACTTGGGAGCTTCCGTGAGAGGGGCGCGCCACCCCGTTTATTTCTGGGATGGGGTGCCCCCAGAAATTCATTGGTGGTGAATATTCCAGGCCAGGAAAGGCGCGACTCCTCCGTCCTCCTCGGGCAGAAGGGACGTGAGTTTCTGGCTCTCCGTGGAGAGACTCTGTGGCCAGAACATGCAAGGTGGGCTTCAGGGTAGAGCCGGGCCTGGCTGCTGCCTTCTCTGCATCAGGACCGCAGACTGCATCTTGGTGCTCCCTCTCTCTCACCGTCCTGGAGAGAGGATGGACTTCCGGGAAACTTTCAGAGATCAGCTCATTTCCTGGCCTGTTGCCCCATGGGCTTGGGAGTTCAATCCTCTGTCATCGGTTCTATTCCAGCCTGCGGGGCTGAGCACACCAGGGTGCCTAGTGACGCGCAGGGGCCACCAGAGCCAGTCTGGTGACTTGGGGCCTCGTTCAAGCAAGGACTGTGCTCTAGCCCGCTGGGCCTCCTCCAGAAACCTCAATTCTGGCACCCACCGTGCTGCATTTCTGGACGTAGGTTAAAATTCATATGTAGCAGTTAAACCTGGGTAGAAAATAGATTTATTTTCTTGAAAAAATTGCCAAGACAGAAAATAAATACTGCTTAAGATCCACCTCGAATCAATGTATACTTCCTTTAAAGGATTACATTTTCCATTGATTTAGGAACTTATGGAAAAATTATGACAAAGAGTCTTAAAGATTAGCTGTCAAATTACCCAAGTACATGGTAAATCATAATATTTATTTATCCTTACATGGAAAGCCTAGCGTTAGTTTTATTTTAACCTCTTATTTTATTTAGACCGTTTTATTTTAAATAATAAAGTAATAGAAACCATATTATTTTAACCATTTGATTTTAAGAAGTCTTCCAACAAACTTATATTGAAGATAATTTTAATATGAAACATGTTATAATTTTTTAGGAAGAATTTAATTCTAATTTAAAGTAGAAAATCATAGAAATTCTTATTTCTTTTTGATTCTTATAGACATTTCAGTGATGTGGATTTCAAATACTCAGAGAGTTGTGGAGCTGAGTCCGAGGATAATGGAATGTAAATGAAGTGATAGGTGTGTCTTCTCCAAATTACTGTTAAAACCAACTTACATTTATTTTATTTTCTTCCCATAATTTCTTTCTTCAGTACTCTCACCTCTCAGTATTATTTCTTCTGGTTCTACTGACCCCCTAAATAAACTTCATAAAAAAAATTTGACCACTCATTGTTTATGAGCAAGAACAATTTTTGAGTTTTTGACCCAAAAAGACAAAATATGCAGCCCCTAAAAAAGGTATCTAGTAAGTGAAGTGAGTCAGAAGGAAAAGGGACAGATACAGAATGGGTTCTCTCAGATACAGGATTTAAAGATGCTCAGCAAGGCAGTGACAAAGGGCGCCAGGCAACGCATGTGGAGAACTGATGCACACAACCCAGCCGATGAGGGGACAGTGGGCGTCGGGGGATTGGGAATTGAAATGTTGGAAGGGAGGGACTTTGGGGCCCTTGGGGGAGGCAGGGGTGCACTAGTGATGGGTGGGTGTTGGGATTATGTGCGCGGGGAAACCATCATTAACAGTACTCTGAATCAGAGAAACTCAGTCAATAAAAATTGTTAACTGGTATTGATGGGTTTTGTGCATACGCTATCCCAGCACCATGCCCTCCGCCTTACCCTTTTTATACAGAGAGCGAGAGCAAGAGCGAGAGAGAGAGAGAGAGAGAGAGAGAGAGAGAGAGAGAGAGAGAGAGAGAGAGAGAGAGAGAGAGAGAGAGAGAGAGAGAGAGAGAGAGGCCTAGTGGTGTCTGCATCTCAGGGTTGCTCCCCTGGGCTTCGAGTGGGGCAACTCTTTCAAGAGGACAGCTCCTCTTCCTTACACGGTGCCATCTGGGCAGTCAGGGTCAGTTGATTAGAAGTTCTCCTCTCGGGGCCAGAGCCGTAGGACTGAGGGCTGGGTGTGAAGGCCTTTGCCTTGCACATGGCCACCCCGGGTTTGGTACCTGGCATCCCATAGGGTCCCCCGAGCACTGCTAGGAATAATTTCTGAGTGCAGAGCCAGGAGTAACACCTGAACATCGCCAGGTGTGACCCCCAAATAAAAAACAAAAGAAGTTTTTCCTCTCCCCTTCTCTAACGGCCGGTTTCCTACCATTTAGTCTACTTCTGGACATTTAAGACCAGCCAGAGAGTCTAGCCTTCAGAAGAAGGGGCTGGAAAACCTGACCACGAAGGGCAAATGGAAGCACAGAACAAAACAGAATGTACTTGAACAGAGGGAATGCTCGCCTGGCACCTCTGCCCCGGGGCCAGTCCTCGTCTCTGGGAGAAGCCGGGGGAGGGGGACGGGGGGGAGCAGAGGCTGCCACGCTATTTCCTACTGATGGAGCAAGCAGTGGGGCAGCTGAGAGCTCACCTCCAACGCCAGAGCACAAGGGGAAGCACCTGTCAGTGTAGGCTCAGCAGAATTGGGAGATACCAGCGACTGAGTGGCCCAAAGGGCTGCTGCACTTTAAATGCTCAAGTCCTGTCTTCACGTGCAATCCCCGGTGGGTAAACCCAGCCTCCCCTCTTCCTTCTCCTCATGTCCTTGGTATGCATGGTGTTATATCACGGTATCACTGTGATACAGGTCCTTCATCCTGCTTACAGCTGGGGGAGCCCTCACAGTGCAGACGATAAACTCCAAGTCCTCAGTTGCCTGCCCCGGCTGTAGGCAAGAGGGTGGGGTTGGCGCCTTAGCTCAGGTCCAGGGACAGCAGTGCCATCTAGTGGACAGTTTCTATCTCTTTATTTATTTAAGTTTTAAAATTTTTTTATTAGTGCACCACCGTGGGGATACCGTTACAGACTTACAAACTTTCGTGCTTGCGTTTCAGTCATACAATGATAGAGTACCCATCCCTCCACAAGTGCTTATTTTCCACTACGAATGGTCCCTAATGGTGCTTCAAATTCTCAGATGCTTCCAGCTGAAAAAATCTCTGGATACCACAAAGGCAGGGCCTCCCCATCCCACTGTGCCATCAGAATTCCTTTAAGAGTTTATAGGGGAGCTTCCCTACACGGGTGATCAATTTTCTGGCACCAGCAGGGTGTCTGTGAATTCAACCCAACTCTGCCCCGTTTACGGAGTATCAGAAGCGTGGATTAGTCAGAGCTCAAACTGCCTACACCCACCAGCACATCAGACCCTGCTGGCCCCTGGCTCTGGCCTCTGGCTGACCCCCTTCTCCCCACCGTTAGCACTGCAAATGAGGAACCCTGGTGAGCGCTTTTCAAAGGTTCCAGTGAATGGTCCCTTGGAAGACATGTGAAATGGGAGGTATGAGGAGCAGGCACAGAATTTCTGGGTCATTTCCTCTCCCTGTACCCCTAACTTCCCAGAGTCCACCAAGCTAGGCTCTCTCTGAAGGAACCCCCCATTTATCTCTCTCTTTTTTGGGGGGTGCACATCTGGCAGTGCTCAGGGCTTATTCTGGCCTCTGCACTCAAGGGTCACTCTGAGGGGTAACGTAAGGGGACCATAGGTGATGTTGGACTCTTAGGGTGGGTCAGCAGGACCCAAGGCAAGTGTCTTACCCCTACTATCTCTCTGGCTCCTTGTTCTTAAGTTTTGTTAAGGAGCGGAGGGACGATGTGAGCCTTCATCTCTTTAGCAGAGCTTTAGGCCTGATGGTTTGACCCTCAGCCTAGCAGTACTTGGGGGTGGGGGTGGGGGCAAGGCCACATCTAGGGTGCTGGCATGGAGGTCAGGGTCTTGCACCTGTGCTTGACCACTTAACTATCTGCCCAACCCCAACTAAAGACTTTCCACTTTATTGGATTCGGCTCCCAACACTGCCTGGAGCAACAGCACTATCTGAAGGCAGACCCAGGGGACATTTAACATGCCTGAGTTTTTCAAGTCAGGACTTGGAGCCCTAGTCCCGAATTCTTCCCTGTCACTGATCCCCCGACTCCCCCAAATACTGGAGCTGCAAGGCCGAATGGGGGATTAAGAGACCAAAACTGTGTCTCCAGACAGGCCCTTCTGGGACCATATCTGATGCTGTGTCTTCCTGGTGCTCAATCCCCACTAAAGGGCATCAAGGCACCTTGGATTCAAGGGTTTCAGGATGCCAGCCCTGAAAAATTGCCACAAAACCCTCCTTGGAATCATGCAAGCAGAGATGTGAAAGGTGAACTATCTGGACTCCCAAGAAGCCTTGGCTACCGAGCTAGGAACCGCAGACTTCTGTTTTATGTGTGAAGCTGCGACCATCTTCATATGCAAACCTCTGACCATATTTTCTTTCCTTTTTCTTTTTTTTAAATTTTATTTTATTTATTTTTTTTTATTGAGTCACCATGTGGAAAGTTACAAAGTTTTCAGGTTTAAATCTCAGTTATACAATGCTCGAATACCCATCCCTTCACCAGTGCTCATATTCCACCACCAAGAATCCCAGTATAGCTCCACCCCGCCCCCTCACACCCCTAACCCCCCCACGCCCCTAGCCCCCCCCCGGAAGCCCCCCCCCGCCTGTGTAACTAATAAATTTCACTTTACTTTCACTTTGATTGCATACAATATTTCAACAAAACTCACTATTACTGTTTGGAGAGTCTCTCCCCTAAAGTCAGACCTGCTGAAAAGGAAGCATTAGATAATTTGTTTTCCATTGCTGTGGATGAAGAGGTATGAGGTCGAGTGACCACACTTAGCGGCCTCTCAGTTTTGGGATTCTGTAATTTAGTATTTTAGTAACTAAGTCCAGAGAGATATCTGCCAGAAGTTGCATCATTGCCAACTTGTACTTCTCAGTTACATTATATTCCACATGAGTGCAATCTTTCTATGTCTGTCTCTTTCTTTCTGACTCATTTCACTCAACATGATACTTTCCATGTTGATCCATTCATATGCAAATTTCATGACTTCATGTTTTTCTGACAGCTACATAGTATTCCATTGTGTAGATGTACCAGAGTTTCTTTAACCAGTCATCTGTTTTGGGGCACTCTGGCTTTTTCCAGATTCTGGCTATTGTAAACAATGCTGCAATGAACATAGAAATACATATGCCATCTCTCAACATCAGACCAGAATCCCTAAGGTACATTGAAGACAAGGTCGGCAAAACCCTCCACGACATTGAAGCCAAAGGTATCTTCAAAGCTGACACGACACTGGCCAAGCAAGTGAAAACAGAGATAAATGAATGGGACTATCTCAAACTAAGAAGCTTCTGCACCTCAAGAGAAAGAGTGACCAAAGTACAAAGACAATCTACAGAATGGGAAAGGATATTTATGCAGTACCCATCCGATAAAGGGTTGATAACAAGGATATACAATGCACTGGTTGAACTCCACAAGAAGAAAACTGCCAACCCGATCAAAAAATGGGGTGATGAAATGAACAGAAGCTTTCCTAAAGAAGAAATCCGAATGGCTCAGAGGCACATGAGAAAATGTTCCACATCACTAATCATCAGGGAAATGCAGATCAAAACAACCATGAGATATCATCTCACACCACAGAGACTGGCCCACATCCCAAAAAACAAAAGCAACCGGTGTTGGCGTGGATGTGGGGAGAAAGGGACTCTTCTTCACTGCTGGTGGGAATGCCGACTGGTTCAGCCCTTTTGGAAAACAATATGGACGATTCTCAAAAAATTAGAAATTGAGCTTCCATTTGACCCAGCAATACCACTCCTGGGAATATATCCCGGAGAGGCAAAATGGTATAGTAGAGATGGCATATGTATTTCTATGTTCATTGCAGCACTGTTTACAATAGCCAGAATCTGGAAAAAACCAGAGTGCCCCAAAACAGATGACTGGTTAAAGAAACTCTGGTACATCTACACAATGGAATACTATGTAGCTGTCCTTTTTCTTTTATCATTTTTTATTTAAAAATTTTTCATAAGGTAGCCCTTTGGACCCTGCTGCGGAGCGAGCATGATGGAAGAGCCCAAGGAAGCGCCCTTGGACTCCAAGCAGCCCACTGAACTAATTCTGGCACGTGATTGGAGACCCCACGGCGGGCTGAAACAGTGGGAACCGGGCATCCCCCAATTCTTTTAACCTCTCTCTCTCTCAACTCCTCCTCCTGAGCACAGTGCAGGGGCCGCGGCTTTCTGAGCGCAAAATGGAGACGCCGAGCCTCTCTCTAGGTTTCTCCATCTTATGAGCACCATAAAAGGGTAAAAGTTTGTAGTGATGTTATTTCTGGTTGTACTTTCCCTGGACTTTATACAGAAACCCAAAACTGCGCGGCTGCGGTAGCGGCCGCGCGACCTAATGTCATCTTAGCATCAGCAATATGTAATGGTTCCATTTTAATGGGTCGGACTTTTGTGGGAGATCCTAACAAGAATAGTAAGTCTGTTGCTGAAATATTGAAGGCAATCAAAGTGGTAGCCATCTCTCTAGACTGAACTAAGCTATATCCCCACGCCGGCGGAGAAGAAATTTTCTTCTTTCTCGGGAAGAAACGCGGCGTGGCGTCAACTATAGTGTGATGTCCATTAAGCAAACAGACCTGGTGGCGTGGGAATGGGATATAAGGGGAAAAACTATGTACATGGAACAGTGGGACGCTGGTGGAATCTCGAGCCGGAGCCGATACCAGCGCAAGACCTTCGGTTCCAGAAATTGCTTGCAGACACTCTACTAGTCTATCAACTAAGCCAGAGCCCCACGCCTGCTGATGACGGGAAATAACCATCCTTTTCGGTTTTCGATTTTTTTTCCCCTTGTCAGGCAGCGTGGCGATTACTAAACAGGCGTGAACTCGGTGGCGCGGGGCAAGGGGGAAAAAGAAAACTTATGTAACAAACAGCGGGACTTAATATCTCTATATTCTTAGCAGTGGAGAACTATCAAATGCCTCCTTGGCAATAGGACTGCCTTTTTCTTTTTTGGGGGAAACCCCAACAACGGTAGTGAGTTGTGTGTTGAAACATGGAATGTAATCGAGATAAGGCGTAAACGAAGTGAAACTTATCACTTACAAGGGTGGGGACTGGGGAGGTGGGAGGGGGCGGCAGGTATACTGGGGGGGTTCGTGATGGAAGATGGGCACTGGTGAAGGGAAGGGTGTTTGAGTATTGTATACTGACATAATCCTGAGAACTATGTAACCCTCCACATGGTGATTCAATAAAATTTAAAAAAAAATAAAAAAAAGATAAAAAAATTTTTTTCATAAGGTAGTTCACATTAATTGATTAGATTCAATATTTCAACATCTACCCCACCACCATTATAACTTCCTAACACCATTATTTTGAATTTTCCCACCATTAAATTCTGCCTGCCCCATGCAGATGCTAGATAATTTATTTTCTATTGCTTATTATGAATATCAGGAGAGGTCGGGCAGCCGCTTTTCTTTTTTTTTTTTTTTTTTCTTTTTGGGTCACACCCGGCGATGCACAGGGGTCACTCCTGGCTCTGCACTCAGGAATCACCCCTGGCGGTGCTCAGGGGACCATATGGGATGCTGGGATTCGAACCCGGGTCGGCCGCGTGCAAGGCAAACGCCCTACCCGCTGTGCTATCGCTCCAGCCCAGGGCAGCCGCTTTTCATCCTGGAATTTTAAAATTGTAAATGATTGGGGTCCAGAGACACCTATGTAGGGAGCTAATCCATTTTGAGATTCATTTGTGAGCCTCTGGATCAATGTCCTTAATGTGCTTAACTGGCACCCAGGGGCAGTCTGTGGGCGTGACAGCCAGGCCCCCGAGGGCGGCCGATGGGAAGGGACGGCCCATCTTCCCCACAGCCTTGTGGCCTGGAGTCTTTAGTACCTTTAGTCCCTTGTACCTGGGTTTTTCTTCTGGAAATTTGTGGCCACGAGGGGCTCATTTGGAGTGGGCAGAGAGGGGACACCTGCTCCATTTGAGGTGCCCTGGCGGAACCTGCTCGCAAGGTCCAGAGAAATCTCCAGCCAGCTGCTGCCTAGGATTCAGTGCTGAGTCTCCAACTGCGACCATCGTTCTCTGCAAACTGCCCACCCCATGTGGCGCCCAGACCCTCCACTCACTTGCTGCGTCTCTGTGAGCACCAGGCAGGGCCTCCGCTCACCTGTCTTGCCCCGCCCCGCGTGTGGACTTCTGGGGAGGAACCCCAGGTGGACATGGGGGGGGGTCACTGTTGCTGCTGTCCCGGGGTGCGTGGTTCTTGCAATTTCTTTTCCCGCTGTCCTGGGAGCGGATATTCCTGGAGTCAGGCCCCCTGCGGCCCCGTCCGTCTTTCTTGAACGCCATGGGCCACGCCTGGAACTTTGCCCAGATCTGGCCTCCTTCCACCTGTGGGAGCCCGGAGTCCTCCCATTCCCCCAGGCGTGGGCTTTCCTTGGCTGCGCCTGCGGGCACTGATGGCCCTTGGCTGGGCCGTGCTCAGAGCCCCAGGGGAACGGCCAGTTCCCGCGCCTGGGTTCCAGCGCAGTGGACTCAGCCTTGGCACAGGAGCTCCCTGGAAAAGATGAGACTGTGGCCTGGGCCAGCTCCCTTTCCCGTAACCGTTGCTGGAGCCCTGGATAGGAAAGCTTCTTGTCTCCCCTAATTTTCAACGGGCTTCTCCTCCGAGGGGCGCGGTTCCTAGAGGGGCTGCCCGGTCCAGAGCAGGCACAGCCTGTGCGCACGGCCCACCAGGCAGCATTTGCCTCGTTGGGTGGACGACTGGACTTTTCAAATGGCACTGCAAGATCTACCTCCCTCCCCTCGCCCCTAGAAATCAGTTCCAAGTTTCAAAAATGGAAGCAGCAACAACAAAGTTCTCTCCTGGCTCTGCCTTCGAACTTCGAGAGGCACAGTGGAGACCAGCGGCCGGCCACACCTGGTGGAGAAAGGCTGATAGAGGGTGAAGGGGCATCAGAAAGGTACTTGGGTGAGTGAGGAGAAGGAGGGAGGTCTTAATCCCGCCCTGACCCTTCTCTGCCCTCTGTCTGCCCAGGAGTCTTAGCAGGGAAGGCCTGGGGGTGCAGAAACTAGGACATGGGGCACAGTTGGGACTCAAGAGGCAGTGGATTTTCCACATGGACATGTCCACATAAGCATGTCCTTTATGCTTTTGGAGGCCTTAACCGGGGAAGCTGAGGGCCAGAGAGTGTCATAGAGACATGTTCAGAGTCCACAGTGCACCGAGAAATACCCTCAACCTTCAGTGTCTGCAAAGGCATCATAGCCAGCCACTCCCAACCCCCTCCACTGAATGGAGACCACAGACCTGACCCCCTCAGGGCTCAGGGCTTCCACGGTGACTGATAATGCATTGCCTGGAGGGACACTCATCCCGGAGTGGCAGGGGTGCTGGCTGGGAGGGCGCACAGACTGGGGCCACACGGCCTGGGACTGCCTCACCCTCTCTTGTCCAGTTCTGTGGCCTTTCTCCCTCCCGGTGCCCCGTGCTCCAAACCACTAGTCACGGGGTTTATTCTGCTTGTAGAGAGGTGCCAGTGTGTAAATCAAGCTCTTCCCAGGCCCGGGAGAGTGGGGCAGAACCCCAGGAACACGCACACTTTGGGGGCATTCCTCTTCCCTAAGGCAGGCCGGGACGGGGAGGAGGGGCTTCAGGAAACCCCTGGGCACCCTGCTCTTACTCTTGGGCCACTTTCCAGCCAGGGGGCACAGGGCCCCTGAGACATAGCTGAAAGGAGAGTCCCTGTGAGCCTAGAGGGTCTTGGCAGGGTTGAAATCAGAAAGGGCTCACCAAAGTGGCAGGAAAGGCCAAGAACACAAGCCCAAATGGGCTGAATTTAGGTTTTAAAAACTTAAATAAATCACATAAAAATTAAAGTGTATGATGCTATATTAATGTATCACTGTATCACTATATCACTGTCATCCTGTTGTTCATCAATTTACTCGAGCGGGCACCAGTAACGTCTCTATTACATTCAGTCCTGAGATTTTAGCAGCTTTCCTTATTCTTCTTTCCCAGTGATTGAAGGCTCTTTCAGGGTCAGGGGAACGAGACCTATTGTTACTGTTTTTGGCATATCGAATATGCTATAGGTAGCTTGCCAGGCTCTGCCCGTGCAGGCGGGATACTCTCGGTAGCTTGCTGGGCTCTCCAAGAAGGATGTATATATCTTTTACTGTATTTGGGATATAAATACGCAAGGGGAGTTTGACAGGCTCTCCCATGTGGGTAATAGACTCTTGGTAGCTTTTCAGGTTCCCTAAGAGGGAGAACTAGTCTATTACATGTTGTGGGGCTACATCGTGGCAGCACGCTTCTGGGCGCTTGGTTTTATAGTCTCTGGATGTTTGTGGTTGAAGGGATTACACAGCACCAGGGGAAGTTTCTGGGTGTGACTGCCTAGCTACTGGAAAATGGGGGATCTGGGTGGAAGAGGCCCGGTCCCAATCTGAGCAGCCTTCGAGATCTTGGCTCCGCGCGTCCCACACACCTGGGTTCCTCTGCCGGTTTCTCCATGCGTGAGGCTCGTCCGAATGTGTGGAGAGTGGCCTTGAGCATGACTGTGGCTGGGTTCCATTGTCAAGGCTCTGCTCAGGACAGGGGAGGGGGGCAAATGTAACCCGTTCTCTCTGAGGGGCTCTGTTGAGGACGGCCAGGCGCATGGGGAGACAAGAGACTCTGCGTCGCTCTCTTCCCAGATATTATTAATGTATTAAAATATTAATGTGAGATATAAATATTGCAAACACTGTGTTTATGTATGTAAAAGATAAATGCGATACATGAGGATTAATATGAGATATAACTACTATAAAATACTCAATACAGAAAATATAAATGTATTGATATGCTATATGATTAGTATAGGTTGTAGACCATGTGGTAGAGAACATGTATAAATATACTAGCTATATTTTACACATAATACTATACATAGTATTTTGAAATTGTAACCTAAAGCCCAGAATGAGTATCCAGTATATAAATAGATAAATAGAAAACTGGATTTCAATGAACGAATAGCCAGAAGAGACAAGTTTTCCTTCCTGTAGGCTTCCGGATACACCAGGTGGGCATATTTCATTCTCCGGGATGTGGAGATTTCAGTCACGGCTACTGCATATGGAAAGGATTATTTTTAGCAAGTAATAAAGATTTATTGTAAGGACTAATGGTTGAAGTGTTTTTGTCTGAATCTGGGGCTTTAGGACCCTCAGGTCATATTCCCAGAAGTGGTATTCCTGGGTCAAATGGGAGCTTAATTTCTAGTTTCTTGAGGAATGTCCATACTATTTTTCAGAAAGGTTGGACCAGTCGGCATTCCCACCAGCAATGAATAAGGGCCCCTTTCTCCCCACATCCACACCAGCACTGGTTGTTTTTGTACATTTAGATGTGTTCCATCTCTCTGATGATTAGTGATGTAGAGCATTTTTCTATGTGCCCTTTGGCCATTCGAATTTCTTTTTTTGGTCCAAGAACATACAGCAGAAACACTATCTGCACTCTATGTTCATTGCAGCACTATTCATAATAGCCAGAATCTGGAAACAACCTGAGTACCCGATAATAGACAAATGGATAAAGAAACTATGGTACATCTACGTAGTGGAATACTATGCAGCTGTTAGGAAAACTGAGATCATAAAATTTGTCTATAAATGGATGGACTTGGAAAGTATCATGCAGAGTGAAATGAGTCAGAAGGAGAGGGACAGAGATAGAATGACTGCATTTATTTGTGGGATATAAAAAAAAAGTATGAAACTAATATCCAAGGTCCAGGAAAATGGTCCAGGAGAACTGGTCAGTGCTTGGAAATTAACCATAAGGGTGTGGGGGGTGGAAGGTAACTAAGATAGAGGGGGGTCCGTTATGACAATATTAGTTGGAAATGATCACTCTGGACAAGAACTGAATGTTGAAAGTAGGTAAAGGGATATACACGATAACTTTTCAGCAACTGCATTGCAGACCATAATACCTAAAATGAGATAGAGAAAGAGAAAGAGAGAAGGGAGGTGCCGGCCATAGAGGCGGGCAGGGATAGACATAGTTTGAAGGGGGTGGGAGGGACACTGGGGACACTGGTGCTGGGAAATGACACTGGAGGAGAGATGGCTGTTGGAACATTGCATGACTGAAGCCCAATCATGAACAGCTTTGTAATGCTCTATCTCACGGTGATTCAATAAAAAATTTAAAAATCTGCGGTTTATGTAGTTTTAATGGCCTGACTCTGAAGGACCATATCTTATAGTAAGGTGACCCCAGTTCTAGTTAGATCTGAGCAGGGGAAATGTCCAGTCTCTCTCTATTAAGAGGGAAGGCATGAGAACATGAGAACAAGGGTGGAGGGGCAGCCCAGAGACTCCAAACACAGAATCTCATATTTTCTCATTACACAATCCTGAGTCATTCAATTCAATTCTCTGAGCTTTTCTCTCCTTTTTTAAAAAAAAATAGTGTTTTTTCTACAGATTAAATGAGATAATAGCTGTTGCAATTATTCCTCCATTCTAGACCATCTATGCTCTTGAAAACCCTTGCCTCAGATATTTGGCCTTCTTTTGCATTGCCTCAAGATAATTATTAATACTTCTGAGCTTGAGGGGACTAGGAAAAGTATGGGTGTCTTATAAGAAATGGCTGAAGGAATAAATAGCAGCAATTTAAACTTGACCTTCTTGCTTCAAGGGAATCTGCAGCTTATTCACGTTGTGCATTAATTCATGTTGTGCATTTGGATGTAAATCTGTGAGGCCTGAGAGTGGGGAGCTTCCTGGCCTCAACCCCGCTTCATCTGGCAGGATCAGGAAGGTATTGCAGTGTAGAGCAGGAATTCTGGCTGGCTTTGTGGAGAGGCAGTTGGCTCCTAGTGGGAATAGTCACATTGGGAAAGAGAAAAGTTCCTCAGTTAGAGGACATGAGACAAGTTATGAGGACAAATTTTCGGTAAGTCCTGGAATTCCACTTCAGCTTGGGAGTCCCAAAGAGGACTTTGTTTCATGGGGTGGAGAGTGATTTTCCAGGGATGACCAGGGTAACAGGAAACTTCTGACTTCCAGTTTTTAAAGCTCCAGAGGACTGATTCAAAGTGGAAAAGGAAAAATTAATTCAAAGGAGGATTCCTCTAGGGTATTCTGTAAACCAATTGCCGATTGGTTGGTGGGCTTGAAATTCCAGGCTCAAGTCCCTAACCCATTTTGTGGAATGTGATGAAATCAGTATGAGCCAGGTTGAGTTCCCGGCTAGTTTTATCCATATTTTAAAGGAGACCTGAGCTGACGCGGCATTTTCCCATATGGTCCTCTTAGCCTTCCTGAGCCCAGAGCTAGGGGGAGGCCCTGAGAACCTCCGGGTGTGGCCCCCAAACAAAAACAACAAAAAAGGGAAAAGGTGTCATAGAAAGTATGTAAACGGCATTCATTAATTTTACCAAGTGAAAAATAGCACAGTGCTGAACGAGCAGGATCCAGAGCCAGCTATATGACTTGGGGTTCCAGCGAGTGCTCGCAGCCATGTTTCCAGACTGTGAACTAAGCTTTTTGCCCCATGCCAGCTAATGGAGGAAATATCCTTCTTCCTTGGTTTTTCTTCCCTCGGGGAGGAAGAGGTGTGGTGTCCGCCATTTTGTGGGACTTTTAAGCAGGGCCGTATTCTTGGGGGATAAATTCCAACAAGAATAGTGAGTTCTGTGTTGAAACTCCAACAACAATAAGCACGCAGAATGAAAAACCAAGAATTCACTTAGGCTACCGTGCTAGCTGCTCATCTCTATTGAGTAAAACACTGAGCAATCTCTTCTTCAAATTCTCTCTGACATGGTCTCAAGTAGTTTGAATGAACTTTGTTATACCATTTCTGATCAAAGTACAAAGCAAAAAAGATTGCAACAATAACCTGAAGAATTAGCTTGTTTACATTCACATGTACGATGCAAAAGTGAAAATGCTTAAAGAGTTATAATAGGGGAGAGAGCCCTGAGCATCACCAGGTGTGGCCCAAAAAACAAACGAAGAACAACCACAAGAACAAAGTACAGAAACTTGCACAGGCTAAGTCTGTGTTCTACCTGTTATATATTATCACATTCTGGCTCTGCGTGTATGTCATTTTATTAAAAGCTAACAGCTTAAAAAAAAAAGAAAGAGAAAAATAGCACAGGAAGTACTGGCTGAGCTCTAAACGTGGCCCACACCGTGCTCCTTCCTGGCGGTGCTCAGGTGTCTCCTGAGACCCGAACATATCTGGGGATGTCTCCTCTCAGCATCGCCGGGGTCTCCCACCTAGCCTGATGCATCACACAGTGTTTTAACTTATGTCCAACCAGTGGAGTCAGATTTGCAGATTCTCGAGCTCATGGTGGGAAATGAACTGGGACAGTGATGGTTGGGGACCAGATATGTGTTCGGAAAAGCAGAGCTTAGCATAAACTATGTTGTGCCAGACCACCAACTAGGTCAGCTGCGACAGAACCTCTCAGTAGTCACCCCTGGTCTCTTTGCCCACTTTCTGCTGGGCCCTGAGCAGATGCACCTCTAGGTCCCAGGTGACTCCCCAAGAACTGCCTTTACGTTAATTAGAGTTCTGATGGGCTCGGCTCTCCTCCCCCCACGCTCCACCCAGACCACCTCTTTAGCACGTCTCCCCTTGAGCCTGTCTCTCTGGGACACCAAGCCTTGGTAGTTCCGGTTCCCTTCAGCGCCCTCAAGAACCCCGGGCCATGGCTTCGTCTTTCCCCTTCCCATCTGGATTTCCTTTCATCTCTCAAGGCGAGCTTATCACATCCTGCCAGATCCTACCACCTGGCTGTCTGTCCTACACCTTCAGTGTACTTTGTATAGCCACCAACTGCTTTTGCTGCTGTATATTGAAGTCACCTCTTTCTTTTTTTTTTAAATAAAAACTTTATTTTATTAAATCACCTTGTGGAAGATTACAATGCTTTCAGGCTTAGGTCTCAGTTATACAATGCTGAAACAACCATCCCTTCACCAGTGCCCATATACCACCACCAAAAAAAAAAAAACCCCACACAATACACCTCCCATCCCGCCCCCCACCCCCTACCTTGTAACTGATAAGTTTCATTTTACATTCTGTTTACTTTGGTTACAATCAATAATTCAACACAAACCTCACTATTGTTGTTAGGAGTACCCCACTAGATTCAGACCTACTGTGAAGACAGCAGCCGCGCGGTTTTGAATTTCTGTACTTTGACACAAAGTCAAGGGAGATTTCTTCCAGATATTGGATCATTGCAGGCTTGAAAACCTGTGGTTGTCTTAATATGGCGGACACCGCGCCCTTCATCCCCGGAGAGAAAGAGGCGAGAGAGAGAAATACCTTTCCCCTCCTGGGCGGGCACGGGGCCGAGGCTTAGTTCTCAGGCTGGAGACATTCTGCGAGGAGTTGCCCATGCCGAAAGAGATTTTGCTGGGTCTGGATTAACGCTTGTGCAGCTGCGGAGATCTCCTGGGCATCTATTCTCTTGACTTAAGCCTCAATTTCCCTTACTTCCTAGATGTGATCCACCCTCGGCGGTGGGAGGGGCCGGTGCCTCCCACCTTCCCAAGAGCACCCTCGTGTCCTTTTGCTGCAATTTTTGTCGTAAATCCCATCTGTGGTCGTCTTAATATGGCGGACACCGCGCCCTGCATCTGAAGTCACCTCTTTCTGCTCTTCTTTGCCTCCTTATGCGATGTTAGATTGTAAACTTCTTGAGGGCATACGTATTTCAATATATTTGTTCATATTTGAGATGGCAGACTTTTCTTCAGGAGGCTGAGAGATAGTACAGTGGTTGGGGCACTTGCCTTGCATATGTCTGATGATGGTTCACATATGGTACCCCAAGAACTGACAGGTATAAGCCCTGAGTACTTCCCAGTGTGACCCAACATCCAACCCCCCAAAAGGGAAAAGAAAGGATGAGAGATAAGAGAGAGGAGGGAACCCCATAAAGTAAAAGAAAGGAATTGCACATCCCAAGTTAAGATGTGGGCGATTACCAAGTGAGATACCTTATTCATATTTTTAAAGTGGCATTATATTTATTTATTTATTTATTTTTGGGTGGGTCACCCCTGAAAGTGATCAGGGGTTAATCCTGGCTCTGTGTTCAGGGGCTGATCACTCCTTGTAGTGCTCTGGGGGTCTTATGGGCTGCCGGGGATGAGACCCTAGTCAGTTGCTTTTAAGGTGAGCCCCTTTCCTGCTACATAGGCTCTCTGACTTAGATGGAGCATGCTGGCCTCGCTCCCCTTTGTTGCTTTTGTGGGGTTGTAGGATAACATTGGTTTGTCCTTTCTACCTTGCAGCAGAGAGCATAGGTTTATTGGGTTACTCCCATCACAGTGCTCCCATTCTTCTGTGTTTATTTGTTAGCTCCTTTCCTTGTGCTCTGTTGACTTGTTAAATATTGTTTTTCTCTTTTCCCTAAGTCCTTTGCATAGTTAATTCAGAGCAATGTCCTCTTTGTATGGACACAAGAAGAAGCAAGTGCTATAATTTTGTAATGTGGGAGTTAATTGATCTCGGTGATATTTATCTCCTGGGCATCTATTCTCTTGACTTAAGCCTCAATTTCCCTTACTTCCTAGCACCCTCAAAAGCAGGGTCCCTATGAGGGACTGGATGGACCCAGGGCAAGTGGTGGCTATGTGCTATCCTGGCATGGAGATGGGTCTGGCCAACGTGCCATAGTGCTTAACTATAAGTTAAGAGCTTGGTCATGGACAAATTCCAAAAAGTAATAACTAGATTCAGACCCTGCTAGGGTTAGGAAAGATTAATCTGGCCTGAGCACTGTAGTCTGAGTCTGTGGCAAGATGCTCCCAGGAGAGCTGCCTTACAAGCCTCAATGTATCTCTTACTATGTCTATACAAAAATAACTAAAATTAAGATGTTAATTAAGTTATTGGACTAAGGAGAAGAGGAACACCCCTGGGTGTGTTTCTGCTCTTAAGCCTGATGGGCAGTCAGGAAGGGCTTTTTTATGTTGATTTGCTACCAGCCTGGGTGTGGCGTTGGCCCAGAGTGCTAATCCTGGAGAGAGTGGGAGTTGTTGGGAGAGAGAGCAGGGAGCAAGATGGAGTGCGGAGAGATGAGCAGGAGAGACGGGAGGAGACGGGAATGGGGGGCAGTGTTGAGACTAGGATGGGGTCTCAGAGAGACTGAACAGGCGCGTGGGGAGAATGGAATAAATGGCAACTAGTCAATCAACCGGCTTGGCCCTCGTTTCCTCCACCGTCTGCCCCATGGCCTGGGCCACCCGGGCGACAGGGAGAGAGCCATTGGGGACTTCCCTAGCCACCAGGAGATTACCCATGGGGTGGCTGACGGCGAGCTCTGGTGCTTGTCCGGGGCCTGGGGTTCTGGCCGGGCTGCCTGTCTGGTTGTGGTGCTTTTGGGAGTTGTGCAGGTCAGCTGTACACCGGCTCCCTCGCTGACTGGCGCTTGCCGGGAGTCCTGCCCTTTAGCTGTGGCGCTTGTGCTGTGCCCCCACAAGTCGCTCATGTGCTGGTGTCCCTTGTGTTGCTCTTGCCTGTTCTGGCCGTCGTGTTCGCTGGGCATTACCTGCAGTACTCACACGCGTGCTGCCCTGGGGTCACACTCCTGCCCCCGTGCTCACGTCCTGTCTGCTCGCTGAGACGGAGCCCTCTGCTGCAGTTCAGGAGCGCTGCTGGGAACTCGCCCAGCTCACGTGTGCTGCTCTGGGCTCGGGGCCGAGTCTCACTCGCGCACTTGCCCTTCTTCACGCATGTGCATGTCATCATCCCGGGCTCCGCAGCGGTGGGAGGGACTCACTGGTTTTCTGATGAACTTTCGCAGCCAGATCAGATAGACGTGGGTAAGTGACCAGGAGGTGGGTGGCAGGGGCCGCACAGGTCATGGTGGGGCATGTCCAGCACCTGCTCCGCACTGCTGCCCTCTCCCTCGTCATGTGGCCGGGAGCCATGGCTCAGCCGTTGAGGGGCTGGCTTATTCCTGCTCCCTGCCCCGCACCTGTCCCTTTCATGCCCCCTGGCTTTGGGACAGAAGCTTCCGTTCTCAAAGCTCTGGGTCTTCACATGGGGGACAGAGAGGGTTTGTCCCTAAGGCGTGGCACTTCCGGCGGGCACGGCGAGGTCAGCTCTGGCTTTTCCCAGGCGTGGCTCTGGGAAGCCCGTGAGAAGACAGTCATCGGGGTGACTTCTGTGTCCATCTGGGCAGGTGCCACGATGTGGCCGCTGGAGTCCCCGCTCCTGTGCATCTCTTTTCCTCACAGGAAACCTGCTGCCTTCCAGCACGCAGAGGCTGTGCGGGCAGATCCTGGGACATCTGAGTCTCTGTGGAGTCTCACCATCCTGCTGGAACTTGAGACTCCGGGGGCTGCGAGGCAAGGCCAGCTCTCCTGATCTCCCACGTTCTGGGACTCTGCCCCCTGCGCCCCATGGAGGATGGGCTCCCGAGGGAGGATGGGGGTTCCCAGAGGTGATGGCAGGCGTCCAGCCTCTTTCTGCTCTGTCCTTTCTGGCCCCGGGGAAGCTGGGCCTGCTGCTGAGGTGGCTGTGGGCTGCACATGCTCAGTCGTGGGCAGGCTGAGTCCGAGGGTGGTGCTGAGCCTCTGAGTTTGACAAACCAAGCCCTTTACTGGCTACTCAGACGATGTGATGGAAGAGTCAGGAAGAAGAATATTACCGGAGCGGCTCTTCCATTTCAAATGACAGTGAAGACTGTTAGTCCCATCTTAAATATGTGCTTCGGTGTAGGTATATCTATTAACACACACATATGCACACAGGCACGCATGTATGCACGCACACTCACACATATGCACACATGCACACACATGTACACACACATGCATACACATACACACATATACACACACTTCTGTGCAGACCATCCATGAGAGGCCAAGGAAGTCCCAGGAGCCTCTGCCTCTCTTTGCTTTTTGTGAAACAAGCTGGTGATCATTTGGGGAAATGCATGCAAATATATTCCGTTGAACAAAATTCACATTTATTTTCTATAAACTGCCTGGTAGAATCCTCCATGGACACATATTTACACATCAGAATTGGAAATGAGGGATGCATTGGGAATTTTGGGATCCGTGTGAATCCACGTGCTGGGCTGGGTCTGAGGATGGACCCTGTGGCACGGCAGGTCACCTGTGGGCGGTGACGGAGAGAGGACTGGGGTCTCCCTGCACTGTGACAGGCTGGGGATGGACATGCAGGCTGTCAGTGACCCCTGGGCATGCTCACAGAATCTGTGGCAAAGGATTAGCATTACAAGTGCTACAAACTTTATTTAATTTAATACTATTGTTTTGGTTTGGGGGCCACACTTAGCAGGACTCAGGGCTCATTCCTGGCTCTGTGCTCAGGGGTCACTCTTGACAGGGCTTGGGGACAATATGGATGGGGTGCCGGGGATTGAGTTGAGGTTGGCTGTGTGTAAAACAAGTACCATAATCCATGCTCTCTCTGCTGCCTGATTTTATTTTGTATCGCCCCCTTATCTCCCCTCATTGTCATCAGCATTGTACTGACCACAGCTGGCTGTGTCTCGGTGGGCTTTACCCGTCACGCAGTGGTACCTGTACACGTGGCTGTGGGCTTTTACTCTCATTATCATCATCGTCGTCGTTATTGTCCTCAGGGAGTCTGACCCGTGCTCACCGGGGGTCGCACCCTTTGTGGTCATGTTCATGCAGGTGGTCTCCAGGTTGGAACTTCCTGCCAGTGAGGTGCTCATACATGCCTGGCGGGGTGTGGCTGAAGACCGTGTGGGGTGCCTGGGCTCCCAGACAGAGAGTTGATGGATCAAACGGTAGAGTTGCCAGGACATTTCTCAGCTCACGTGTGGTGCTGGGACCTAAGCTCATGCCTGATGCCTAGAAAATGTATTATCAGCCCCCCTGAGCTGGTCCCAGACCCTGCCTGAACTCTGCATCTTTCCCCCTATTAAACCAGTTTTTTTTTCTTTTTGGTTCACACCTGGCGATACACAGGGGTCACTCCTGGCGCCGCACTCAGGAATTACCCCTGGCGGTGCTCAGAGGACCATATGGGATGCTGGGAATCAATCCCGGGTCTGCTGCATGCAAGGCAAATGCCCTACCCGCTGTGCTATCCTCGAGCCCCTTAAACTTGTTTTGATGATTCAAAACTCACCAAATAAATGAGTGATTGTTTAGTGAGATAATGAACGTAGACTCCTAGGAGGAAAGAAAGGTAGCACTGTAGCACTGTTGTACCATTGTTCATAGATTTCTTGTTCATTGAGCAGGCACCAGTAACGTCTCCATGGTGAGACTTGTTGTTACTGTTTTTGGCATATCGAATACACCACGGATAGCTTGCCAGGCTCTGTTGTGCGGGTGGGATACTCTTGGTAGCTTGCCGGGCTCTTTGAGAGGGACAGAGGAATTGAACCTGGGTGGGCCACGTGCAAGGCAAACACCCTACCACTGTGCTATCGCTCCAGTCCAAGAGGAAAGAAAGGTAGAGAAGATAGATATCCCTTGGCCTCTATGCTGGGCAATGTATCAGGGAGTTAAGATTTTCTCTCATCACACTGGAAAACAAAAGTATTGGCCTCCAGAATTCCCCGGAAGAACAGTTTTATAGATCATACTGGCGGGGCTCACTCAGGAGTCTCGATGGAAGGAAGATGAATCATCACACGCGCGTGCAGTAGTTTTTCCAACGTCTCTTTCCATCTCACGGAATCAGCAACTCTCTGAAACCCCAGATGATCTGCTTCCTGGACATCACTCAGGAAAAGTTAAATTGCTCCTTCTGCAAAATATAAATGTGCCTGCCACACCTAACATCACTGGTGCTCTCTCTCTCACACACTCACACACGCTCACACATACTCTCACACATGCACACACTCACACACCTGCACACCTGCACACACATGCTCAGCATATGCTCACACACCTGCACACACACACTCAGCATATGCTCACACACACACACGGTCACACACATGTGTTCACATATGCTCACACACATGCATGCACACACACTCACACACATGCACACACACTCAGCATATTGACACACACAGTAAAACACATATGCTCATACATGCTCACACACACAAGCACACACATGCTCACACATACGTACACACTCAGCATACGCTCACGCATATGGTCACACACATGCTCATACATTTTCACACTCACATACATGCTCACACACATGCACATGCACACATGCTCACACACATGCTCTCACACACTCTCATAACACACACGCTCACACATAGCACACACATGCACACATGCTCACATACATGCACACATGCACACACATGCTCACACACACACTCATACACATGCTCACACACATTACTACTAACCCAGCAACCCTCCCAGTTGACCTCCTATCCCTATGTTGTTAAGACTCATGTTATGCACTTCTTAAAATTTTTTTTCTGTACACTTCTCTATCTATCTGGCAGATGACCTCACACTCTTGTTCTGACTCAGCGAAGGGGGAGGCTGGGGGAAGGCTGGAGACATGAGGGAGGGTCAGGGCAGCTGGACATGGGTGTAGGTGATCATTGGTTTGTCCTTTCTCCCTTGTCACAAAGAGTTTGGGTTTATCTGGTTATAATCTCTAAACATTTTAAGACAACATTGGTAGTCTTGTTCTCCTTGCCACAAGGAGCTTAGGTATATCAGGTCACACCCATCAAAGTGCTCCTGAGTCACTCCCATTCCTTTGTCTATCTGTAACCACTTCTCTATGCTCTCTTCCCCAACCAGTTAATCAGCTTTTCCCCCTAATCAGACTCTGTTAATTTGTAAGGTCAGATCTTTCTAGGATACTGAACTTGTATTGTAAGTTAATATTTCCTTTCTCCTCTCCTTGTGCTTTTGAATAGTTTACTTTAAAGCAATGACCTTTTTGTATGGACAAAGAAAGACAGTTGTTAATATGCTTTGGTAACATGGAATTTAATTGGCTTCAAATATTATTAACTCCCGGGCATCTGCTTTCTCGACTTAAGCCTCAGCTGCCCTTACTTCCTAGCACCCCCAAAAGCAGGGTCCCGATGAGGCACGGGATGGACCCAGGGCAAGTGGTAAGTTATGTGCTACCCTGGCATTGAGATGGGCCTGGCCAAAGTGCCTAATTAACTATAAGTTAAGAACTTTGTCATGGACAAATACTGTTATGATCCAAAAGCAACGACGAGACTAGGACCCTGTTAGGGATAGGAAAGACTAATCTGGCCTGAGCACTGTAGTCTGAGATCAAGATGACCCCAGGAGAGTAATTCTATAAGCTTAATGCATCTCTTGCTATGTCCATACAAAATGATTAATTTTATGAATACTTATATGCTAGTTAGACAAGGAGAGGAGAAACACACCCATGGGATTCCGCTTTTGGGCAGGTCATCCTGCTGAAAGACAATCTGTCCTAGAAGAAGCATCCCCTGAGGGAAAGAATTTTACCCCTATTGATTGTGACCACACCTATGTGTAAGCCCCAACCCCTCATGTTTGGGGATTTAACTAGGCTGTAAAAGTGGGCTGGGGGGCCAGTCCCAGTGCCAGATCTGGAGAAGCCAGATCCAGACCCAGATCCAGAGGAGAAGGAGAATGAAGTAGCACGGGGGAGGGAGAAGCAGAGAGAGAGAGATGGGAGTGTATAGGGGAGATTGTAATAAACTTCAACTGAGACCAACCAGCTTGGCCCTCGTTCCTTCCTTCGACTGCCTCGTCATTGCCATCAACCTCCCCGGGGTCGGGGAAGCGGCTGGAAACTACCGAACACGGGTGTCGGGAGAGATAGAGCGCCTCTGCCCTGTGCCCGGTGTGGTGCACCCCCTCTTTTTTATGTGTTTACACGCATGGGGGCCTGGAAGTGCCCTTGAAACTCCAACACCCCAGCTGTCCTCATCACCAGCCCCCGTGTGGAATTTACCATCACACTAGTGGGTGGGGACTAGTGGCTTGGGTGGCCGAGTAACTGACCCCGCACCCAAAGCCTTCACTCTCCTTCCCTGGTTTCAGCTGGCATGTGCTGGTCTTGTGGTCAGGCTTGGACTCTGCTCTGTGTTGTCATGGGTGGACACGCTCTAGCTCCTAACTCTCTCGGCAGGATGAGGGAGCTGGACAGAGAGAAAGTACATCTGGGAGGCCTTCCTGGAAGAGGCAGCCCTGTGCAACAGGCTGGCTCGTGCATTCCCTCCCTCTGAGGCTAATCCTGAAGGGGTTTCATCCTCCTTCCCCAAGTTCCTCAGGGATTGCATGCCAGCTTTGTCCACAGACCATCCTTCTCCTCGCCCTAGGAAGGTTTGTCAAACCGGTGTTCCCCTTTCCTGCGTCGTCTGGTCCTGGCTTCTGGGACCCGGACCTTGCTCTGTTCCCAGATGAAGCAGTGAGGACGTCCCACAGCACTTCCCAGGACGCAGAGCCAAGGGGGCATCATGGAGCCTAACAAGCACCTGAGACCAGAGCAGACTGAGCCAGAATCCAAACTGTGACCCCTGTGAGGACATGTCCCCTCCGCCCTCTCCCAGCGCTGGCCCAGTCACGGCAGGGACATGGCTTCCCCCACCCTACCACTCTCCACCTCTCTCCTTGAGTTCGCTCAGCGCCGTGGCATCAGGCTCCAAATAGGCAGTAAAAGGGCATTAACAGCAAAGGTTCTGTGTCTGACACCAGCACACACACTGGGTCTGTCTGTCTGTCTCTCGCATCCATGGGTCTTCAGCAATCACTTCTCTCTCCGTGACAGCACCTCTCCACTCCATCTCTGCGGTATTCCCCACAAATGTGGGTTGTGTAACTTTTAATGCCTCTGTGTGTGGAGTTGGGGGGAGGTCTACATCTCTCAGGAAGTTCTTCAGAGTGTGTATTTAGGGTGTGTGGTGACCAGGGGTCCAGTGTGTGTGTGTGTGTGTGTGTGTGTGTGTGTGTGTGTGTGTGTGTGTGTGACCAGGAGCCTGGGGTGCGTTTCCTGGCTCTGTGCTCTGAGTGGTGTGGCTCAGGAGATGCATGTGGTGTGAGAACAGAGGCAGGTTTCAGCTCTCGCCAGTGTCCTGGGAGATCTCTCTTGGCCCTGTGTCCTGTGTGATCTCTGTGGCCCTGCCTTGCTTTTCTGTGGATGTCTGATGGTCTGACATCTGGGCCTGCGCACCCCAGGGGGAGGGATTCTTGGAAGTGCTGTACCTGTGACTTGTGAGCGACCCCACCCCTAGGGAGCCTCCGGTCTTCCTGCGCTCCTGCTCAGCCCCCCACCCCCCTCCTGCTGTGGCCATCCAGGGTGGTCAGTGGGAAGCAGGGGCCATGAGTCTCTGTGGAGCTCCGACTGCTGCCACCTGCCCGCTGTCTCGCTGTCTCTGAGCTGCGTGGAGTTCACCGAGAACTTTCCCTGTGACTGCCAAGGAAGACCGAGGTCTGGTGCACCTGGTCCCACTTGAAAACTGAAGCCAAGAGAGCAACTTCCAGGGTCACACCTGTGGACTTGGCTTTCCAGGCGTGTTGTAGAAGCACAGCCCTGTGGCCCTTGGACACTTCTGCTGCGTTCTGCGAGTGAGCCATCTCCCCCCGCCCCAGGCCCCCAGCCCCGTGTGTGCAGAGTCAGCCAGTGCTTGGGGAGCTGCATCCAAAGCAGAGCCAGGTGTGGCCGGGCGTCTGGCCCTTGGAAGCACCAAAGTAGCCCCAAAGATAACAGACCCTATAAATTGTTCACGCGCCATACAGCGGAAGGAAGAGTGCAGAGTCAGAAAGCAGCCTGCCATTGACCTGGTCTAGATCATTGACTTGGTCTAGACAGTCTCCTTGCTAGAAAGGTCACTGACGTCCAGAATGGACCTAGCAGAGAGGATTGGGCGCCACCAGGGGGCGCAGGAGTCATAGCTAGTCATTGGACCTACCTGGTTTCCAGAGAGCACCACTAGGGGGCGCAGGAGTCATTTTTGCATTGGTTTCTGATTTGTGGCTGCAGACGAATGTGGCAGGTTCCTGCGGAAAGGACACCAGACAGCTGTCCACAAAATCTCTGTGTTATGTTCTGGCTAGGGACCTTGGTTTCACCTTCGTTTTTCTTTCACCCAGCAGCAGAGGAAACCGGCACCTCCGCTAGCATCCTCCAAACCCAAACAGCTCCTAGCCACATCCAAGGGGCGTTTGCGGAGGACGCTGGACACAGGTGTGAGCGATGGACGGAGAAAGTCCAGCCATTCCCCAATTAGCATCTCTGCTGTCCCCTGAAACCCAATCACGCCGCATGATCCAGACACCCTGTCTGCAGCGCTGGATTCAACTCAAGAGCCAACTCTCAGTGGAAAATTAGAGACAAAGTCATTATTATATATTAGATTTATTAAAAATGCAACTATTACCAAGAGCCTGTGGGCATGTGTGGAAAATGCCATAATTAAATTAAATTAAATTAAATCCAGCAGCTAGAAGCAACATTTTCCACTAAGGAGGAGGAGGAGGAGCCCCCCCCCAAAAAAATGGCCCATAAGAGAATTCCAAACCAGGAAAATGTGTAAGTGGCCAGGCTTCTTCTAGGAGAGAGGAAGATGTTAGAAATGTTATTATTATTATTTTGCTGCCCTGAGATAATGGAAAAGTAATATGTAAATTTGGAACCAGATCGGAACTTTCCACACATTGGGAAATACTGTTTATTTGGAAGAAGGTGGATGACATTGAGCCAGAACTGGAACAGCCACCATAATAGAGGGAAAGTTTATTTGTAGTGATTATCTGGAGTAATTATTCCAGCAGTGACCATCAGGCTATGGGAAAACAGTGCTCTTTCAGAGCTGCCAAGGCCGTGTGAGTGTGTGTGTGTGTGTGTGTGTGTGTGCGTGTGTGTCTGGCAAATCAGCTGTTGTGCTTCATCTTTGGAAGCACTAAGATACTACCAATACTCTGGGTGATGGGTAAGGCCGGAGTTCATGTCCTGTTTCGAAGAAGCAGTAAATTTCATAAGCAAAGAACTAGACTAATCCAGAGCAAAGCCCTGATTCCACTCTGGACCTGGCAGAGGGAGGCGGGGATAGACGAAGGAGAGGGTGGTGGCAGAGGTGGAGGTGCAGTGATGGGGTCCTGGTGGGTCTGGGTGGATCCATCTCTCAAGGAGGTGTAGACTGTCCTCTCACACACAGACTTAGAAACCAATGTCAGCTCAAAAGGAAAGTGGGTGTCAAAGGCGTACCGAAACCGAAGTGGGGATTATTTTTGTTGATACTGTAGTCATAATAAATATGTGTGGTATTAAAAATCTTTTGGTACTTATAGTTTCCCCTGCCCCCAATTCAGCAACATCTTTATGGCTACTGGGTCTTATTTGTTGTTTCAAATGGCTTTTCCCATTCTGGCACAATAACAAAAACGATTGCTCACCCTGGAAACATAAAAGAGAGTATGTTTCTGCTGCGCTGGCCTGGCTGAGGAAGGGGGCAGAGGCAGGCAGTGCCAAGTCGAAGGTGTCTCTGCTTTGGTTTTCCTGCTTTGGGAGGGGTGGGCGTGGAGAACACGGAGGTCCTGGCATCTTCCCTGGCCCCTGAGGACGAGCCCCTCAGAGGCTCTTCTGATTGATCTGTGAGAGAGCCGTACCAGAATCGTGCGGGCAGATTGTCCGCTCCTGCACGATCCACACTGGCTCTACCCAGGAATCAGAGCGGTTCTGGGGTACTCTGATGGAAGAGTTCCAGGCGGCCCGATGGGGGAGGTCAGCATACAGTCAGAACTTGGGGAGGGGAAAAGGGGCAGCTTCCTAAAGACAGGGCCCTTGGAATTCCCCTGCCCGCAGGAACTGAAGTGAATTCTGTTCTTGAGACTGGCCCCGGAAGTGCTGGGCTCTTGAGTCTTTGCTCCTTACCCAAGTCCTATGCCCCCTGCTGCCACCACGAGGTGTGTCTCCCATCCAGCATATCCTCAGGGGTCAACTCGGTGGAGATGAAACATCAGGGTTGGTTGATGGAGACTGGTTTGGGGCGGTCCAGAGGACCAGACTGGCTGCTGGACGTTCCCCAGGGGAACTGATCTAAGCTGGGGGGGCTGGAAAGATTCCATTGCCAGCAGCCTGGATTGTTGGCAGATTCTGCACCTAGAATGGGCTTCTCTTTGTCCAGGGACTTTATGAGGCTTTTAGGATTTTTTTTTTAATGAAGAATTTATTTTAAAATTTTTTTAAATATATTTTTTAATTTTATTGAATCACTGTGAGATAGTTACAAGCTTTCATGTTTGGGTTACAATCTCACAATGATCAAACACCCATCCCTCCAGCAGTGCACATTCCCCACCACCAATATCCTGGGTATACCCCCCCTTCCCCACCCTTCCCCTGCCTCCATGGCAGACAGTATTCCCCATACACTCTCTCTACTTTTGGACATTATGGCTTGCAACACAGACTGAGAGGTCATCATGTTTGGTCCATTATCTACTTTCGGCATGCATTTCCCATCCTGACTGATTCCTCCAGCCATCATTTTCTTAGTGATCCCTTCTCTATTCCATCTGCCTTCTTCCCTCTGCTCATAAAGCAGGCTTCCAGCTATGGGGCAATCCTCTTGGCCCTTGTATCTACTGTTTTTGGGTGTCAGCCACATGTGATGTTATTTTATACTCCACAAATGAGTGCAGTCCCTCTATGTCTCTTTCTGACTCATTTCACTTAACGTGATACTCTCCATGTTTATTCATATATAAGCAAATTTCATGACTTCATCTCTCCTAACTGCTGCATAGTATTCCATTGTGTAGATGTACCAAAGTTTCTTTAACCAGTCATCTGTTCTAGGGCACTTGGGTTGTTTCCAGATTTTGGCTATCGTGAATAGTGCTGCAATGAACATATAGGTACAGATGTCATTTCTACTGTGCTTTTTTGCATCCTCGGGATATATTCCCAGAAGTGGTATTGCAGGGTCATATGGAAGCTCAATTTCTAGTTTTTCAAGGACTGTCCTTATTGTTTTCCAGAAAGGCTGGTCCAGTCGACATTCTCACCAACAGTGAAAAAGTGTCCCTTTTCCCCCACATCCATGCCAGCACCTGTTGCTTTTGTTCTTTTGAATGTGTGCCAGTCTCTGTGGTGTGAGATGATATTTCATTGTTGGTTTGATTTGCATCTCCCTGATGACTAGCAATGTGGAGCATTTTTTCATGTGCCTTTTGGCCATTTGTATTTCTTTTTTGAGGAAACTTCTGTTCATTTCTTCTCCCCAGTTTTTGATGGGGTTGGAGGTTTTTTTCTTGTACAATTCTACTAGTGTCTTGTATATCCTGGATATTAATCCCTTATCAGATGGGTATTGGATAAATATTCTTTCCCATTCTGTGGGCTCTTTCTGTATTTTGGTCACTGTTTGTTTTGAAGTGCAGAAGCTTCTTAGTTTGATGTAGTCCTATTTGTTTATGTTTGCTTCCACTTGCGTGGTCAGTCCTGTTTCAACCTTAAAGATGCTTTGAGCTCTAATGTCATGGAGGATTCTGCCTACATTTTTGTCTATGTACCTTATAGATTCATGTCTGATATTGAGGTCTTTAATCCACTTTGATCTGACTTTTGTGCCTGGCATTAGACAGATGTCAGAGTTCATTGTTTTGCAGGTAGCTATCCAGTTTTCCCAGCACCACTTGTTGAAGAGGCTTTCCTTGTTCCACTTTGCATTTCTTGCTCCTTTGTCAAAGATTAAGTGGCCATATATTTGGGGGTCTGTGACAGGATATTCAACTTGTTCCATTGGTCTGTAGGTCTGTTTTTATCCCACTACCATGCTGTTTTAATTACTACTGCTTTGTAGTAGAGTTTGAAGTTGGGGAAGGTGATGCCACCTATCTTCTTTTTTTCCCAAGGATTGCTTTAGCTATTCGTGGGGGGTTATTGTTCCATATGAATTTCAGGAGTGTTTTATCTATTTCTTTGAAAAATGTCATGAGTATCCTAGTAGGGACCACGTTATATTTGTATAGTGCTTTGGGCAGTATTGCCATTTTGATAATGTTAATGCTCCCTATCCACCAGCAGGGGATGTGTCTCCTCAAATGAAGAATTTATTAATTGCAGCTCTGGAGATTTGGGGGCAGGGGAGCCTGTGGCAGGCTGCAATCACATTGGTCACTAACAATAAATGAAGATGAACCTGGTTCACAGGACAGGGAGAATTAGGGGCTCATGTAACAGAGTTCCAGGAGCGTGTGCTCCCCTGGAAGTGGCTAGAATGAGCACCCTGTGCTGAGCCCTGCCTGAGCAGGCCTCTTTTTACTCGTGTACACATTAAAACAAATTTATTTATTTTGGGGTGGGGCTACACTGGGCAGTGCTCCGTATGCCACACAAGGTGTGCTCCTGAGTCTGCACTCAGAGGTCACGCCTGACAGGGTTTGGGGGACCATATGGGGTACTTGGGATCAAACGGGGAGGCTAGTGCCCACCTGCTGTACTATCTCTCCAGCCCCTCGCATGCTGTGCTCACAGGGGCGTGTTGCAGAGGTTGGTTGAGCTGCCCCCTTGGTTGGTGTTCTGGGTGCTCAGTGAGTTGTCAGAGTTTCCATCAGTCCTGCAGAGTGACAAGACTCTTGTGCATAAATGAAAGCAGAAAATCAGAGTTGTTTCCTCCCCCCTTTCCTTCCCTCTGCTCTTGCTGCTGGAATGAGAGGGGCAGGTGTGTGCGTGTGTGCATGTGCGTGTGTACGTGTGTGTATGTGCACGTGTGTGTATACGTGTGTATGTGTGTGCGAGTGTGTATGTGTGTGTGCGTGTGTGTGCGTGTGTGTATGTATGTGTGAGTGTGCGAGTGTGTATGTGTGTGCGTGCATGTGTGCATGTGTATGTGTGTGCATGTGTATGTGTGTGTGTGTGTGTGTGTAACTTTAGCTGTGGGTAGGCATGCGCTGGTGGTGCTGGCAGTCATATTCAGGCACATGAGGCGATGACTGGGGTCTGACTCACGTCCTCTACCCCCAAGGGAGCATTTCACAGGATCCCCAGAAGTTTCTCTGTATGTTTCCTGTTTGTCTCTACAAAGAAAGTAGGAAACATAAGACAGTGACTGAGAATGGGTAACATTCCTCTAACTATACTTATTTAGTCATTTTGGCTACACCTGCAGTATCCAGAAGCTACTCTTGGTTCTGTGCTCAAGGTCACACCTGGTAATGCTTGGGGGGATCATATACAGTGCTGGGGATCAAACTGGGGCCAGAGGGATGCCAGGCAAGTGTCTTTTTTTTCCTTTTTGGGTCACAGCTGGTGATGCACAGGGGTTACTCCTGACTCTGCACTCAGGAATTACTCCTAGTGGTGCTTGAGGGATCATATGGGATGCTGAAATCGAACCCAGGTCAGCCAGGTGCAAGGCACATGCCCTACCTGTTGTGCTATTGCTCCAGCCCCAGGCAAGTGTCTGAATCCCTTTATGTTTCCTCCCTTCTTTTCATTGTTCCTCACTGCTAGGAGCCCACCCAGCAACTAATGCCTCTTCCATGACCACCCACCCCAGCCTCATGCTTTTAAAACGCGTTTTCTGTGACTCTGATTATGAACCCAGGGAAGAAGCCTGAGAGTGTGTGTGGCCCCCGTGGCCTCCTAGAGAAGAGACTGGATGATGGATGTGGGTGCGGGACACAGGCAGCCCCATGCTCTGCCTGAGACTGTGGACGACTTATGCTAGCCTTCGGGATTGTGGCGGCCCTGGTCCCCAGTCTGTCCTTTGGCGACCATGGTCCTATGACGACTGTGGGAGCACAGTGTGGCGGGTGACCACATGCAGGCCCCGTGGCTCCCAGCCAGCTGCGGGGCTGCCTTCCCAGAGCACAGGAGTTCTAGTTCCCAGGGTCATGGTGTGAAGTGCCCATCTCCCCTTCCCGATGCCCCGGTGCTCTTCACTGCGATGCTGATACTCCTGGCTGCCAGGGGGACGGGCTTCTCCCTCTGCCCATCCCCCTGTTCTCGGACAGCAGCTGGGCATCTCCTCATTTAGCACAAGGGTTACAGGGCCTAGAGAACGTTGGATTTCACAAAAGGGGTCCCCAACTTCAGATTCCTGTTGAAATTGGGAATTCTGTCCTCAAATTCTGTTCAACGTGGCTACAAATTGTAGCTCCCCATGAGTCCCTTCTTGGGTTTGATTAATTTTCTAGAGTGGAAAATTAATTAGAGGCCAAGGAAACACTAATGCTTACCAGTCGACGGGAGGATTTAATAAAGGGTATGAAGAATCAGGTGACAAGAGTTGCTGGGGGTCCATGTGGGAAGGGGTCAGCTCCTTCCTGTCCCCTCACAGCTGCCCAGCTCCCACGTGCTTGTGAGATTTTATGGAGGTTCCGTATGCAGGTATGACCCATTAATAACTCAATTTTCAGTCTTTCTCTCTTTACAAGAGAATGAGCAGAAGGGCCAAAAATTCCAAGCTTCTCCTCTGACTTGTTTTTTCCCCAAGCCCTCACCCTCTGGGAGGTTCAAGAACATGAGAGTCGCCTCATGAGAACAGCACACCCACAGGCCCCCCATCACCCAGGGAATTTTAAGGAAGATTTGTATCTGAAATGGGATCCAAGACCAAATATTAGAACCAAAGAAGTTCTTAGTGCTTTTAAAGAGATTTAGATTTTTCTGTGGGCACCATAGTACGCCATGCTGTCCCTGACAGTTTCAGGCCTGCAGCGTCCCCACCAACACCCCCACGCCCAGCCTTATTTTCCCTCCCACCTCTCAGCCCACCTTAGCCAGGCACATTGGAAAGTTGAGGTTTTGTGGTTTGGGCCTCAGTTCTGCAGTAGCGTTGGTTCTGTGGATTAGATACGCACATATACCACTG
Source organism: Sorex araneus (assembly GCF_027595985.1). Lineage (NCBI taxonomy): Eukaryota > Metazoa > Chordata > Mammalia > Eulipotyphla > Soricidae > Sorex > Sorex araneus. The sequence continues at coordinate 19,608,575 of NC_073308.1, read as the reverse complement.
TCTACACCACTGATGTGTCCAAGGTTCCGGCTGCGTACCCCCGTCTACCTTGACTTATTTCCTCCTTCCCTGACCTTTGCATCTCTGTATTCTCGGGCCAAGTGTTTGCCCACCTTGGATAGTTTCCATTCCCTTGTTATTCTAAACACCACAGATTGTTGAGAACATCTGGCAGTTATCCTTCTCCGACTTACTCCACTCAGCACGGTACACTTGGCTCTATCCAAGTTGCAGCAAATTGCATGTGATTTCATCATTCCTTGCAGCTGCCTAGTATTCCACGCTTCTGGTGTTTTCATTGCCTAGTCAGTTCCAGAGTTTGGGAATTCTTTGCCAGAAAGGGAGATGGCAACAAATACACACAAAAAAAGTACACATTTTTTTTTTTAACGATAAGGAAGGTTCATGTGACAAGTGGAAGGATAAGCTGAAGTGTGACCAAGGCAGAAGGGCCTTTAATCCAGATGCTGCAGCAGGTGCTGGTGACGGCGACCACAGGGGGAAGGCTGTGGAGTCCCACGGGCACTGCAGTCGTGTTTGTGTCCTGGCTTCAGAACAAATGTGGTCTCTTGTTTGTGTTTTTAGCTGTGTGTATGTGTGTGTGTATGTGTGTGCGTGTGTGTGTGTGTGAGAGAGAGAGAGAGAGAGAGAGAGAGAGAGAGAGAGAAACAGAGAGAGAAAGAGAGTATTTTTGTCATGAATATGGGACTGAAACCAGCAGATCAGATTTAAGTCTCCATTTATTAACTCCGATCCTTAGCATGCTGTTCAACCCTTTTTGGCCTTAGTTTTCTTACTTTCTTTCTTCTTTTTTCTTTCTTTGTTTTTTGGGTCACACCCGGCGATGCTCAGGGGTTACTCCTGGCTCTGCACTCAGGAATTAGTACTGGTAGTGCTTGGGGGACCATATGGAATGTTGGGGATGGAACCTAGGTCAGCTGCATGCAAGGCAAATGCCCTACCCACTATTGCTCCAGCCCCAGTTTTCTTATTTTCAAACCAAAGACCACAATCACTTTCAACACAACTGCAAGGATTCAATGGATGGTGGATCAAAAGCACTTCCAATTTCTTAACTGTCTTCTGCAGTAGAAATGCATTAGTTGGTATTAGCTAGGATATCACACAGACACAGACACAGACACAGATGCAGAGCTAACAGCAATTTCAGAAACTATACCTACCTTTTGCATGTGCGTCTAACTGATATTTTCTGGTGCTGTTCTACTTTACATTTGAAACAAAATTTTGGTCAAGATCAACTAAATAGATTTTTCCAGCCCACCTGTGGGTCATGACCTGTAGTTTGAAAGCCACAGAGCCACTTAGCACAGTGAGGAGTGAATGTCAGTCTTGGGTGAGAATGAGGTCATGTGATTGGTGATGGGGGCGTCATTCTATGGCCAAGGAAGTTGGAATAAAACACTATACTTTTCTTAATGAGAATAGCATGGGGGTAACCAATATGACAAAAGCACTAAATTCTCTTCCTCTTTCTTCTGATTAAAGCCAAAATGGAAAAAAGTAGAGAAAGAGGTTGGGAAAATTTAAACAAGGCATCACTCTGTCTTCCTGAACATAATTTAATTAAAATCTCCCAATTTAGGGGGCCGGTGAGAGAATCCGGGACCGAGCCTTTTGTCTTGAAAGCCACCTACCCAGGTTCCATCCCTGCATTGCAAATGGCCCTGTGAGTCCCAGCAGGATCACAGGATCCTGACTCCATGCCAGGAGTAGCCTGGGAGTGCCACTGCATGTGGTCACAGTCACTTGTGTTAACCACTCCTTATATTTCCCCAACTTCAAGCTTGATTTCTCAGGATGGTTAATATGAAAAATTTTGGACCAGATGCACTTCACTGAGAAAAATCCCCAGGCAAGCTGTTTACGTATAGTTAGTGCCTTTTAACTGGTGTTCACCAGGCCCAGAGGCTCTTGGTGGTTCTTGGAGAGGTGGGCCAGAAGCTCAGTGTGAGGGTCCATTGGCAGGGATTATTGGGTCACCCTGACTATGCTCAGGGCTTCCAGGACCTCATTCCCCAGGGCACACCATGCCTGGGGAATCCTGTGGTGCCAGGGGTCACATCAGACTTGGCTTCATGAGAAGCAAATTTCCTAACCCCAGCACTATCTCTCCAGACTCAAGAACTTTTTATAGGAGAAAGGAATTTTCCGTTTCTCCCCCATATCCTAGAAAGTCCCCTGCTTTCTGGATTCTGGGTTTTGTTCTTTTTCTTACTGTGCTTCCTTGATTGGTTGGAACATTCCCCCCCCCCCAAGTTATGAGAACTCTTACACAGGATATCAGCTCTTGGACACTGGCCCTTCATGGGAGTAAAAGTTGGTGGGTGGGCTTGGTCTGTGGGGTGGGACGCTTCTGTTCCTGGCCTTCACGCTCAAAGACACTGATTGACTCTGAGTTTGGCCGAAGGGGCAGATCTCATCAGTGATAAGTTGAGAAGTTGTACCCACTGGAAGTGATGCCGGGCAGAAAAGAACGCCTTTCCATATGTGCAAAACTGCCTTGAGGAAGTAACATTAGGCTTGTTCCTTTTGACTCACAGGAAAAGATGAAGCCCGCAGAGCAGCCATTTCTGTTATTGCTGCTGTTTTGGTTTTTGAGCCAGTCACCTGGAAAGATTCACCAAGCAGCAGACTTTCAAAGACTCTCTGGGATCATGAGAACTGAAGAATAAGCACTGAGATCAGATCTGAGGGAGGAAGCAAACATATAGTGGGCTCCAGACCTCTGTCGGGGCTTTGACAAGATGACCCTGCAGGTTTGGAATCTTGAGAAGCTACAACTCTGTTCACCAGGCACACAGGCCGCTTTGAGAAGCACCCCTGATTCCCTAGAGTTTGGAAGAGAAGGTCCCCTGCAAAGGCCAAAGTGATTTCCCGGGCTCTGGGAGCCTCTGTGTCCAGTGAGAACAGTCGAGTAACCTTCCTCCCTGCCCGCTGCTCTCTCCTGGATGGTCTCCACGATTGCATCTTAGCATCTCAGGCTTCCACACTCTTGGGATTAAAGGAGCACCTGTGAGACTGTTTGACATGACACCCTCCTGGTAGAGGAGGGCCTGAGGGAGGGCATGGCCTTCCCGAGGCCAGGGGAGCAAGACCTGGACAGAACCAGCCTTCTGGCTCTGCAGCTCAGTTCCCCTCAGCAGCTCCCTTTGCCCTCACTTTCCCTCTGGAAATGTCTCCGTGCCTCTGACTTGCATTCTTCACGGTGCATTTCCATCCCAGTTTCCTACTGTCTTTGCGAAGAGTGATGAGGGGCAGCCCTTTCCCCTGGCAGAGGAAGGAGCGTTCATCTGGAACACGAGGGAAGGCTCTGTGTACGGGGTGTGCCATGCTCCTCCCCGGGACGGCCAGGCCCTGTTCACACTTGGATTCAAGTGGGCAAGAATCCTGCAGCCTCCGAGGCCAGCGCCGTCGTCTCTGGTCTCTGCTGTCTGCACCCCTCCATCCCCCAAACCTCCATGCAGCCAGGGACGAGGTCTGCTTCTCACTGGCGAGTCTAGTGCATGTCTCTGGGGACAGGCAGTGCCTGATTCCTAACTCACTGGGGGCCTTGTTCCTGCCCAAACTGTCGCCAGTGGGGTACAGAGTTTGCCAGAGGAGCCGTCGCTCAGCATCTCTGCACTGAGGCACGTTGCTGTTTCTCCATTTCTCCCCCCCCCCCCCCCCCCCCGCCCTCGTTATTGTCAGGTTCAGCGCAAGGCCAGGCTAGTGCAGCGGCTCTACCTGTCCATGACCGCACGGGGGCAGGAGCATCTAAAGAATCCGAGCCGGCCTGGCCCTGAACAAACTCCTCTTTGTTCCCGGAGCAGCCAAGTAGTCCTCAAAGGACCACAACCCGGCAGCTTTGAAGAACAATAGAGGCGCTGGTGAAACCTCCCAGAAGACACAAGGGTTCAGGATTGATGAGCTATTGATATCTTTGAAGAATTGGTTTGTGCCTCTGAACCGCAGCATTGGCCACTGTAACAATGACCTCAGCTTTGCACACTGTCCGGGTTCGGGCTTACTGTGGGACATGTATCTAGGGCTTGGTTCTGCATGTCCTCTGTCACATGGGCTCCTGTGAGGAGCCGTCCAGAGTCCCCCGATCTGTTCTCGACGCCCACCTACACCAGCCCTCTGCTCACCCTTCTCACCTGCTGCCTGCCTCACTGGGTTCTGAGCCAGCCCACCTCTTTTGCCTCTGGCAGCTCTTCCCTGAGTGTGTCCATGCAGGAATGGAGGACTTGGAGCCATGGTTCTCTGCCCTTCCCTTTGTCCCTCCCTTTCTTTCTTCATGCCGTGCATGGAGTCAGGCACTTGGAAGCATGTGGTCCCTGCAGCAGGAGTTTGAAGATGAAACAAGAATTTGGTGTTTGGTGGGAACCACCAGGAATGCAGACACCTGCCCTGGGCATCTGCAGAGCCTCTTTAGCCACGTGCCGCGCCAGGCAGGGGTGTGTGTGTGTGTGTGTGTGTGTGTGTGTGTGTGTGTGTGTGTGTGATGATACAGATGAGGATGCACCACGCTGTCCAGGAACTCATGGATTCTTGTCTGGAAAGACCAAACAGACATTTCTATTTATTATTTTTTGATTCCCCCCCCCCCCCAGCAGTATTCAGGGAGGGCTTGGGAGTCCCACCTGGCAAGCCAACCAGTCTGGAAAGTCCACATGAGGGCCCAGGGATGTGGTCCTGGGGGGTTCCTCAGCCCCCTCACGCCCCAGGCAGTGCTTGGGCCCCTCCAGCGCTACACTCAGTGAGGGACCCTGTGGACCATGGGCCAAGCTAGGGTTGGTCACATGCCGAGCTTGTGCCTTTACCCTCACACTCTCCCCTGTCTCCAGAAAAGCATTTTAAGTGGATCTAGAAAATCTGCACAGGAGGCTTGCTGATTTTCTGCTTGGGCCTCGGCAGATGGAAGCAAGGTCCAGGTGGCTGTGAAACTCAGCCTGGAGAGAGGCGCAGCCTGGAGAGTGGCTCTCCTGGTACTGAGTCCGTGGGCTGAAGCTGGCTCTGGGGACAGACTCAGCCAGCCGCGCCTTCACTTGCCTGGGCAGGAGGGTGCACTGGGACCTCTGCCTTTCTGGCCTCTGGTTCCTTATTTGAAAACGGGAGCATTAAGCAGGAGCCAGTGGGTCTAAGATTCACAGCAGATTCTGGCCTGGGAGAGAAGACCCAGAAGCCCCCACTGGCAGGACAGCTGGGAGCCTCCTGACTTGCTTTTTGGAGTCAAATAACTTTCTACAGTGACAATGAGTCTCAGAGGAGAGGCCCAGAGATCCCTGGAACGGCTGAAGATTTTCTGGGGAAACAGCCATGCTGGCTTGGCGTGAGCCCCGGGAGGCCCCGTGGGGTGGGTGGGAGGCCGCCCTGGTGGAGGAGGTGGGAGCAGGGGGCTGTGGGGGCGGTGACACCCAGGCTCTGCTGCTCATGGCTCACAGTGTCAGGAACTCTTTGAGCCCGCGCTCCACTCAGTGTGCTCAGGGAGGACAGATCTTACTGACGGTCCATCCTGGGCGCTGATGGCCAGTTGGGCTGTGAGAGACAAAGGGGGTTTCTCTGCTTTCAGCTCAAATTTCAATCATTCTTTGCATGTCACTATGCAGCCAGCGACCTGACGTTTGGAAAGAACTCTGCCCACCACGGGGTCAGAGTGCACCTGAGGCGTTTGCAAAGAGCTTTAGGCGTCACCCGAATTCAGGGGTGCCTGAAACTTCCATCCAACTTGAGGCTCAGTTCCATATGCCTCCTGGGAGCCATGTGCCCTGCGGTGCTCAGTAGGCCTGCTGGCCAGAGAGGGCAGCAGGGAGTCCTCTGCGGGCAGTCTTCTCTGGGGGGCGCAGGACTTGCCTGGCTTCGACCTCGCAGGCTGACATTTCTGTGTGTGGAAGCTGACACAGGCTCTTCCGAGTCACTCCGAGGAAGCAGCCTGAGGCCTCTGACTTCCTGTGGGCTGCGCTGCTCTCATTTCCACAGCCAGCTCCCCTGGGCCAGAAGCTCAGGGGCACAGGAAGCCTTGTTTTCCTGGGGGTAAACTGAGTTTGCTGCCAGGAGGAGGAATCCAGTGAAGCCTGGACAGGAAGGAGGGATGAAGGGGGAGACCTGGACACTAGCCAACTTCACTTCTTCATATTTACTCCAGGGCTTAGGGTTGATGACTGATTGATGTGTTTGCGCCATGTGGAAGCCAGAAAGACATCCCAGAAGGCCTTGGAATAATTTGACTAGAGAAATGAATCCAAAATTGTGAATCATCACGTGGCACCCAGTGATACTGTCTTGGGCTGTCAGAAGGTCCAGTATGGAAGGTGTGTCCATCAGGACTTCATGTCAGCAGAATGATAAGGCTAGGTTTACTCAAAGCATACCATTGAGGTGAATTCTAGTGTCTTCAAATTCATTTGTATTTAAGATGGAAAGGGTTTTTTTTTTTATAGTTATGTGCCAGTCTTTGTACATAGTTGGTCAATACTTGTACATATTTGATCCCCATAAAAATAAGTGAAGCCAGACCAGAAAGCTTTAGGGATTTTGTGGAAATTTGTAGAAAGTTATTTGGGAAGTTGTAGAAGTTTGATTTCTGAGTTTCTACATTGGTCAGAATTTAGAATACTGGGTTCCGGAAGATGGATCGACGTTTTTCTTCACCAGTCTCTTAGGAGGGGAGGGGACCCACTTAGAGTGAAATGGAATAAGGGCTTGCAGGAATCCCACCTCATCCTGTTTTCAGCACTGGTAGAACATTTGTGGAGGGTGGTTGCTTCTGCAGCGGCTCCAGTGGCACGGCTGAGGTTTACTTGACTCCTTTGCAACCTGGGGAGGGGGTAGAGTTGAAAATGAAGCAGGTCAGAAGAACAAGGGCAAGTGCAGTTTGAGGAACAATTCAGAAGCCAGTCCTGGCTTCTGCCATCTCCTGACTCGAAGAGCAAGGATGAGGTGTGGGATGAGCTGACTGCTGACTACAGAGCTATGCACGTCACGTGCAGACTTTGAGCGGGTAGAAGCGAAGAGCTCAGGGCCTCCCCTCCCAGCCCTGGTGCCAGAGCTCTGACACTGGATCCAGAAGACGGCCCCCACTCCTTCACCTCTGCCTCTGGGTCTCTGGCTGGTGGCTCCTGGGTCAGTCCTAGCTTGGAGCGTGAAGAGCAGGAATTCTGGGAGTTTCAGACCAGCCAAGTTGATGCAAGAGTAAAGCCATGATAATCTCCATGATCTGACTTCAGCTGTGGCTGGGATGAACATTTTAAGGAGATTCTTTCATGAAGTATGAACCCAGTGAATTATCTTATTAACCTTTTGTCTCTGACATTTTGGGGCACTTCTGTTTTGGCAGTCGGACCTAGATTTGGCACGTGGTTTGCACTCTGAGTATCTGTGGAATCAGTCATGGTAGGGTGTGGGAGAATGTGCAATGGGCATTCAGGGAGTTGGGTTTGCTGTTGTTGAACTCTTGGGGGCTGAGGACAAACCGCCGCTCTGTGGCCTCTGTTTGGAGCAAAGGGTCTGCTGAAATAGTTCCCAAGGGATCTTTTGGATGGAAATTGCGCCATTTTGTAAGTTGATCAGCTGGATTTCCAGTGACTCGTCCACCCTCCAGATGCTTGGTGACGGCTGTGTGAGTTGGAGGCTGTGAGTGATCTCAGCATATCAGGATGGTCTTGAGCACTGAGACTCCCTGAAGCTCACAGTTTGCACCAGGGCCCACTTGGGAGAAGGCGGAAAGGAAGAGGAGAAGCATGACCAGGAAAGGGAGGCCCGAGGGAGTCAGGGCCACTTGGCCTGCCTGGGGGTGGCCGGGGCTGCCTCTGACTCAGTGTGGGTCTCCTCTCAGGGTCGCGCCCATCTTTCCACTTGGCTCATTTTCTGAAGCTCAGTCTTTTGTCCTCTTGCAAGTGGCTGTGGTGTCTGAGCTGCTGTGGCCCTCTGGGACACAGACCATCACTTTGAACAGTCTTCTCTCTCGGCCTGGGTGTGGAGTTTAAAAACACTCACTTCTGCCAAGCCTCTTCCGCCCACACTCTCTGTTCTGAGCTTGGCTGATGGCTCCTGTCTTTCAGGGCTTCGGGCTGGTGGGGATGTGTCTTGGGATGGTCCCGTGTCTTTGATCTAAGTGGCTGTGCTTTGTTTGCAAACATGTAGAACGCTACTACATGTTTGTGTATGTCCAATGCAAATGAACATGGAGCAAGAAAAATCGCTCCAGCCTTGGCCGTGGTGAGGGCCAGAATAACAACCATTGTCCATGTACGCCCCACCCAGGCAGCCTTCCCACATGCTGGAGTTGTGGAATTTTGCTCAGAATCAGTCTACAGTGTCTCCAGGCCTTGAAGTCAACCATCAACTCTTCACTGAGGACCTACAATGTTGGACTAAACAGACGCCGGATGGGTGGAATTCTGGGAGTCTGATGAAACTAGTAATTGTAAGGAAATGGGCAGGGCCCAATGATGGCAGAGTTCTGGCTCTGGATTGCAGAACAGGAGAAACCAAGTCAGGGGGAAGGTGGAGTGGGAGAGTTTTTTTGCACTGGAAAATTCACTGGAAGCGGCATAGGGATCTTGGTGATGTTGAGGTAACTGTGTACATTGAAAAACATAAACATCAACCTTGTTATAGAGTGTGACTGCATCACTGTATCACTGTCATCCCATTGTTCTTCAATTTACTCAAGCAGGCACCAGTAGAATCTTTATTTCTCCCAGCCCTGAGATTTTAGCAGCCTCTCCTTACTGGTCTTTCCCAACTATTGGGGGCTCTTTCAGGGTCAGGGGAATGAGACCTTATCGTTGCTGTTTTTGGCATATCAAATACATCACGGTTCTGCCCGTGTGGGCAAGATATTCTTGGTAGCTTGCCGGACTGTCCGAGAGGTATGTAGGTATATATATATTATATATATATAAAACACACACACATATATATATATATAATTTGTTGCCTACTGTCTGAACTCCATCAAATACGTTGTGGTAAATATGGAAAATGGGTAGGAAGTGTCTTATAATGTGTCCGGAAAGCAGCCTGGAGCATAACAGCGGTTGGATAGTGGAAGTCAGCTGCCGGGGCTAGGTCCCTTGGGGCAGGGAGGGTTCTCACATGCCCCCCCCCCCCCTGGGGCGCCCAGAGTGAAAACAGCCTGGTGCAGAATCTGACATGTGACTAGAATAGTTAAAATAAAAACTTTTTTGGGGGAGCAGAGGTTTCTCCAAAACACCCATGTGGTGCTCAGGAGAGCAGGGACCCCGCCTGGGTATTCTTGAACAACCAGGCCAGCAAATCACTGCAAGAGCTGAGGATGTGGTGCTGATAGGCCCCACATGCCAGGGTGAGCAACAGCTGGGTCCCTCCATGGTGGCAAGTGCTTCAGAGTCTCCAAAGCCACATCCAGTGGTACTCAGGGGCCTTCAGAGTGGTATGCAGTGATACTCAGGAGAGCCTGCGGCGCTAGAGATCAAATCTGGGTGGGCTGCACACGAGGCACATATCCTAACCATAGTTCTGTCTCCAGCTTGAAACAGAATAGTTTTTGTTTTGTCTTGCTTTGAGGCTACCCCTGGCAGTGCTCAGAGATTACTCCTGGCTCTGTGCTCAGGGACCACTCCTGGTTGTGTGGTCCCCTAGCACATCAGGGAACTTCAGTGGTGTTGGGGATCAAACCCCAAGTCTCAGGTGTGCAAGGCAAGTGTCTTACTTGTGGTTCTGTCTCCCAACCCTTAGTTAAAATGCATCTCCTTAAAAGACCAAATGTGATAGCCTCTCAGTATCTATATTGCAAACCGTAGTGTCCAAAAGTAGAGAGAGTATGGGGAAAATTGTCTTCCACAGAGGCAGGGGGAGGATTGAAAATGAGGGGGTAATACTGGGGACATTGGTGGTGGAGAATGTGCACTGGTGGAGGGATGGGTGTTTGATCATTGTATGACTGAAACTCAAACATGAAAGTTTTGTAGCTGTATCTCATGGTGATTCAAGAAAAAGAAATACAAAAAATAAAATGCATCTCTTTTTGGCAGTGGGAATTAGCATGAAGAACTAGGAATCAAAGGCAAAAGTGGCTTAGGGTCACAGTTGTGAGGAAAAGTGCTTTCCAAATTGATATGAGTCATATAAAGTGGCCTTGAAGGTGTTGGACTTATCAGATTTGTCAAGAGAGAGAAAGGAAAGGCTCCCTCAGCCAGAGGGCATGGAGGAGCTCTGGGGAGCCTGTCAGGGATGCTGTCCTCAGGTGGAGCCAGACTCGAGGATGGGTCTGGGCTCATCTCTCCTTAGTAGTTCTTTTTCTTTTTCTTTTTGGGTCACACCTGGCGATGCACAGGAGTCACTCCTGGCTCTGCACTCAGGAATTACTCCTGGTGGTGCTCAGGGGACCATATGGGATGCTGGGAATCGAACCCGGATCGGCCACGTGCGAGGCAAACACCCTACCTGCTGTGCTATTGCTCCAGCCCTCTCCTTAGTAGTTCTTGACCCTCTGAAGGCAAGATGCCAGCTAGGCACCAGGGCACCTTCCCTGGCACAATCTGAGTCTGGGCAGTTAAACCTCTGTTTCTGGTGAACCCATATTTAAAAAGAATTATTGTCTGTGATAACCAGTTTAGAATCCTGGGCCTGGAGCCACATTCCTTGAACGTGCTCTATTTTTATAGCGGGGACTCGCGCCTTTTGCCCCTTCCCTTCTAACATTTCAGCTTCTCCAGATTGTGGCTAAAAGGACTTTGCAGGTGGTGGGAGTTAAAAAAAACTAGCAGACTGCATCCCTGCTCCCCCACCCCTCACCCCATAAAAGGCTTCTTTAACATAACCCTTCCTATCATCTCTTAGAACTTTCTAGAAAATGAAACATGTCAGTGGAGAGAAACAAGAGCCATCGTGCTGTGTGGGTCAAGGAGAGGAGGGCAGGCGTCTTGATCATGAACCCCAGGTCTGAGAGAGAATGAGGTTGTTGGGCTTGTACCCCCCAGCCCAGGGAAATAGGCGTATTTCATTTCAGTCCTTGGTGGGATTCAGCCTGCCAATATTTGGGCTTTGAAGTGGTTTTCTCCTGCCCTGAGGTAACCAGATTCCCCATGCTGGGCCTGGAGAGGTGGTTTCTCAAGCTCCCTTTCTCCCCCAGGTGCTCTGCTAGCCTGGGAACCCCATCTAATTGATCCTCTTGAATGTTTGCAGCCATTCTTCCCAGTGGTCTTCACCAGCACCTCCTGTGTGTTCATGGGAATTTGTTGGGATAGGTGCTGGGTGGGAGGTGTGGGGGTGGAGCGTGTCTCTGAGCAACTTTACCTCAGGGCTGGGTAATGCAGGGGTGCAGGCACTTAGCGAGCAACCCGCTTGTTCAACTCCTGCCACTTCATATGGTCTCCCGAGTATTGCCAGGAGTGACGTCTGAGCACAGAGCCAGGAGTAAATCCCCAAGCCCTGACAGATAAAGCTCAACGTATACCCCCGAAACACTCAATCAGACTCTACTTACCTCTGTGTGAGTGAGTGTGTGTGCGTGAGTGTGTGTGAGTGTGTCATTGGCCAAGTCACACTGCCTCAGGGCTCAGTTGGCATGTGAGATTCTAGTAGAGAACCCCACTCTATCTCCTGCCTGGATTGTGGAAAAAACAGCATGTTTACCTATTAGCATCACAGACTCTGTGAACTACCAGGTTTTCTAAAAAAATTATGAACTTAATCTCTCTCTTGTTCAATTTTTTTCCATGACCAGCTACAAGAAAAATCTTGACCAAGCCTTTCCTGAAGGCTAGACGCTGGCTTCACATTCTTGCCTTTGCCTTAGAGGAAAGCTAATGTGTAAGATGAGGCTCGGGCATTTTTTGCTGAATCTCGCTCTGCAGAAATGTTCCCTGCCTCCACGAGAGAGCGCAGAGTGACAGTAGCGTGAAACATTGTGTTTATGGTGGGGGAAGTGTTTAAAATCATCATTCTGCATCATCTAGTGTCCTTTTCACCAGGACCACACAACAACAAAACCAAGACATCAATAGAGCCCTTTGTGTCTCAGCAGGAAAGGAATGTTTTTCTCAGGATCTGTGGTTTCTTTGGAGCAAAACCCCACGGCAGCTCTTAGTGAAGTCTCCTCAGGTGGGTCCCAGCCTATTGGAAACTTCTCATAGTTCGCACACTTGGCTTTGATCTTATACTAAGTTTGACCTGTCTTGGACCCTGTGCTCATGGTATGTAGATGCTTTTGCAATACACTAGCACTGGCTCGTGGTGTCAAATCACAGCATTTGACCCATAAAATACTCATTAGTTTTGCAGCCTGTGTAAAGCGGTCGGGATTTGTTTGACAGTATTTTGCAGTTAGGAGGTTCTATTGTGCTGATTTTTATTCACCACAATCATTTTATCTAGATCTCTTCACACTAGGCGGCAGAAGTGGCTCAGAGAGGAGTTAATTCCCTAACCAGGGACTAAGATTGCATTTTAGGGGGCTGGCAGGGGTGGGGAGGGCAGGAGGTGGTCTCCTTCCCAGCAGACCCTGTGGGAAGGACTCCTGGCTCTGAGCCTGGAGCCCCATATGTGTTCTTATTGCCTATTTGTGTGCTCTAGAACCCCCCAAAGGGCAGAGGTGGGGAGGGAGGGAGGAGGAGCATCCCCAAGAAGGGAGCCAGAGAGGCTGGGGTAAGTGTTGAGGGAGACAAGAGGAAGAGGGTGAGGGGCACCTGGATCCCGCCTGTCTCTACGAAGCTGCACTGTGACCTGGTGCCCTTGTGCTGTAGGTGGACCAGGATTTCTGCATTTTTAGTACCGGGAAATAGAACACAAACTACACCAGAACTGTTTTTTTTTTTCCCTCCTTTGAAGTTCAGCACAGCACAGGTAGGGCGTTTGCCTTGCACACAGCTGACCTGGGTTCGATTCCTCCACCCCTCTTGGAGAGCTCAGCAAGCTACCGAGAGTATTTCGCCCACACAGCAGAGCCTGGTAAGCTCCCCGTGGCATATTTGATATGCCAAAAACAGTAACAACAAGTCTCAAGTCTCATAATGGAGACGTTACTGGTGCCCGCTCGAGCAAATCAATGAACAACAGGATGACAGTGCGACAGTGTGACAGAAGTTCTCTGTTGCTGTGTCGATAATGGGAGGAACTTCTCTAGACTTCACGGCCTCTGGAACTTCAATCCCTGTTTCAGCAATCACAACAGTCCTCTGCTTAGGAGCCCCCTGATTTACCAGGTGCTGCATCGGACATGTGAATATGTGCAGTCAAAACCCTTCAGAGCAGCTTTTCCAAGAAGACATGCTAAGGGGGGAGAGCCAGGCTCAGTCCTGTCACAGCAGACACTGCCTGGCTCTGTCTGTCCTTGGCTCAGCCCTTGGTAGTGAGCCTGGCTCTCAGTAGAGGTTGAAGTGATATTTGTCCTTGAGCTCAGTAGTACCCAGGGCTGCATGGCAGTGGAATCAGTGACAGGCACTTAATTCTGATAATTTCAATGAACCACCATGATGGCTGGAGAAAGTCTATTTTCCCCAGAGTGCGAGAGAAGCCAGCTCTGCAAATGTTCTCATGGACCTAGGTCCTTGGTGGACAGGGGTGCTGTCTTGGGAGGTGTATTGTCACTGATCATGATGTTGACATTTGGGGGTCATGAGCCTTAGTTATTCATAAGGTGGCAATTTAAGGCCTTGTTTTCCACCCTTCCCAAGACCGCTGGCAGGCAGGAGACACGCAGGCGGGCTCCTGTGAGACTCAGTCTTTCCTCTTGCCTCTTCTCCAGAAGCTCAGTATCTGTGACCTTTGACATGTTGTGACAGTTGCATGCTGCCTTAGACGGATTGTTGGGGTGGGGGTGGGGGCAGAGAGGCTCTTCCAGTTTTGCTGTATCATCGAGATATAAAAAGGTTGTAGCCAGAGGAGTTAAGTGTCTCTGTTTGGAAGAACTCTTTCTCCTTAGTTTGATCATGGGACCTCTTGTTAGAGACCCATTCTTTTTTCAGTCTCTGGTTTTAGAGTCATGTCAAGAAGGAGATGTTAAAATTTGGGGGAACATATTCAGATGTAAGGAACATTTTGGAAGATCTTTGAATTTTCTCTTTAATGACAATTTTCTCCTTCATGCACTTGATTCATTCACCAAATGCTTTGGTTTCTGATTGACTCTGGGGTACAGGGATGCTAAGATGGAGCAACTGCTTTAGAAGGTGAGGAGGGGACTTGTCGGGAGATGAGAATGTGCTGCGCATGCGGAGAGAGGATATAGGCTTACTGAGTTATGAAAGAACAGAAGCAGGTGGAGCCCAAACACTGGTAATTTGAGGCTAGGGAGTCTCGATATTTGTGACCCCAAGTTCATGCATTGAAATACCAACTCTCTGTAACGGTATTAGGCAGTGCGGACCCTGGTAAGTGAGTCATGAGGGCAGAGCTGGTCTGAGGGGATCCCTTGTCACTTTTGTGTTCAACAGCTTGTGCAGTTTTGGAATCAGGTAGCACTGATGTGTTGTTGTGGCTTGCTTCATGCTCACCTCCCAAAGGAGACAAGATGTGCCTAGGTTCTTAGGCGGAGAATCCTAGTTCTGCCTTTCTTCTGTGTCCTTTCTTGGGGAGGGGACAGGCGAGGGTGTAGGCCACACCCAGCAGTAAAGTTTGGGGGCTATTCCTGACTCTGTGCTCAGGACCAACTCCTGTGGTGTTCAGGGGACCAGATGTGCTGGGGATTTGAACTGGCATAGGCGGAATGCGAGGCAAGCACCTGAAGCCCTGTACTATCTCCCTGTGATTCCTTCTTCCTTTTCTCATGTCCACCCATGGTTGTCCTTTTTCTGGGCTAAGGAGGTATCTTAGACCATTTATCTAAATATTTTCTGTCCTTCCCAAGCTCTCTTCTCACCCCTCATGGTATTTCTAGCTGGTTGTTCAACCCATCGCTGATTATCTCTACTTATTCTAAAAAATGCAGAACAAAGGTAATGCAAGTCTAAGTACAAAGACCCCACTGGGACACGACTGGTTCTGTCCACCTACATTTAGAGGCTAAAAACAGACCATAGAACTAGGGTCTCCTGAACACATTCATGGGGCTGCCAACTCTCTGCTCTTGACTACGGACTTCAGCTTGGTGCACCAAGTGGACGCCGTGGTTGTCTGTCCACCTGTTAGGCCATCATTATGTTAGGGAATGCCAGCGTAGCAATTTATCTCCTGATTAAAGCCAAGGTCAGGTAGCAGCTATTCGGAAACCCTGAAATGAATGGCCCAGTTAGAGAATTGGGTTTTGAAAATGAGTCACCCAAACATTTTCTTTCCAAACATCTGCAGGTTGTTAGCATGATTTATTTTGAATTAAAACATCTTTTTTTGAGCTGGCTGACAGCTTATTTTAATTCCCAGCTGTTAAAATGTTTCAGCAATTGGAATTAGGGGCTGGGCCACTGCTTTTGATGTGGTGGGCGCCAGCTCAGCACTCAGGTACACCTGGGGCCCTGCCCCTTCTCATCACAGCCCCTCGTAGTTTTATTTCCTTCTGTTTAAGAGCTCGGCGCTTTGAGCGCTTTGTTTACGATCTGTTTTCTCGGGTCTTAGAGGACTGGTGGCCAAGGGAGTTGAGCTCATATTCCCGGATGTGGTGGCTTTCCTCCAGCACATGACACTTTGTGGCTGCCTTAGATTCTTTCTGGGACAAGTTGGGGGAATAAACAAATACATAAATAAGTTTATATTTAACAGATATTGCCACCTCCTTTCCCAAAATATGCTGAAGCAAAATTTCTACTCAATGCTGTGGTTATTAGAAATGTTTTCAAGATTTCTCTGAAGATAATTCAGTAAAGGCTTTTGATTTATTCTGATCTCCTCTCCTGGTTGTGAATGATCCTTTCTCTCTAATTTTGCAGTGATTTGGGGTAGGAGAGCCGGGGCCCCAGTCTCTTCTCTCCGATTTTAATGAACACAAACAGTACCATCACCACACCACCATCACCTCTCTCTCCACCATGAACACAGCACCCACCAGCACTACCATCTACCACACCCACCAACACTCTACCTTTCAGCCATCATATCACTGGGGCTGGAGCGATAGTGGTGTGGGCAGGGACTTTCCTTGTAAGTGTCTGATCTGGGTTCTTCTATTCCCAACACCCCATATGGTTCCCCAAACTCCCCAGGAGTGATCACTGAGCAGAGCCAGGATGAGGCCTGAGCACATCTAGGTGTGTTCCCCTAAACACAAAAACAAAGTAAAAACCACAAACAAAACCGAGCTGTAGCATCTACTACTACCCATTTCGCCACCTATAGCCATCACCCACAGTTCCACTTGCCATGTCTCTACCAACACTGCCACACACCGTAATTCATTAACACGACCATATCCCTGGCACTGCCACCCATCAGCGTGATCAGACTGCTTCCTATCAGCACACACCACGGCCAACACTGTCTCCTACTAACACTACCACCTGACATGCCTATTGATTCAGCATGTTATTCTGACATCCATATTGCCTGTGTCACATGATTTCTTCAGAGGATTATTTGAACTGCTACTTTCACCACTTAGCACCTCTGGATGCCGCTGTACTTTCATGGTCAGTGTGCCTCATTCCCATCCACTGTCATACGAATTTTTTGGTTTGGTTTTTGTTATTGAACCACAGGAGAAAGTGGTGCCCAGGGTTTACTCCTGGCTGTGTGCTCACTCCTGGAGGGGCCCAGGAGAGCATGTGGAGTGTCAGGGATTAGCTCTGGTTGGTAGTGAGCAAGGCAGCACCCTGCCCACTGTACTAGCTCTCCATTCCCTCACCCCACCCCACCTACCACTCACTCTATTGAGATTGAACTTTCAAATGTCATCCATGGCTTTTGAGTTCATTGTCAGTGGCTCTTTCTTTATTTTGTTCCTGACTTTTTCACTTGTGTGTCTGCGTTCAGGGAAACTTTGATACCCAAAACTAGAGAGACAGATTGGAGTTTGGGGATTTGGGTTATCTTTGGTAGGGACTGGAGAATCCAATCCTATGTTTAACATATATTAAATAAGCTGTAAATAGAGGAATTCAAAGAAGAAGAAATGGGTGGAAGTAGGTTACAACAGATTTAAGTGAAAGAAAGTACTAAAGACAGTTACTAGCAAAGTGTAAACTAGATTAAAGAAAATGAAATCTCCAGCAAAGACGGTAGGAATCTAGTAGATAAAATGGGGGTTGATAACATGGTGGAAATGTAGTAGAGTGCCATGTCCTTCTTGAATAGTGTCCT
This sequence comes from Sorex araneus, assembly GCF_027595985.1. Taxonomy (NCBI): domain Eukaryota; kingdom Metazoa; phylum Chordata; class Mammalia; order Eulipotyphla; family Soricidae; genus Sorex; species Sorex araneus. Next base: position 19,591,361 of record NC_073308.1, on the reverse strand, counting down.
TTCGTTGCTGTGGTCTTACTCAAGTTCTTTTTTTTTTGGTAACATTCTTACTTGGTCACTTCTATTTTTTATTTTGTTTTGTTTAGAGGCTGTGATCTGGTTGCACCCCACATTGCTCATGGGACCATGTAGTGCTTGGGATTGAACCCAGGGCTCTGTGTGTGCTGGAGTCTTTTGAGCCATTTCCCCAGCCAGCCCTTTTTTAATTTTCAAAGTTAAAAAATAAGGAATCTTTTAAAATATTGTTTTCACGAGATATTTTTTGATTCTAGTTAGTATCTCAAATTTCTCAGGCTTTGCGTATCTTGTTTTTTATTGTTCTGAATGATGGTGTGTTTGTGTGGAATGAGGTAGGTGGTTCATGGTATTATGAAGTAGATGAAGGTATGAATGAGGTAGATGAAGATAGAGGAAAGCAGAGAGTGACAGGAGACTCCAGGACTATACCCGGTCTAAGGACCAAGGCATAGTGGCACCATCTGCTTTTGGATGGTGGTTTGAATTTTGATTTCTCTCTATGTGTATTTATGCCTTTTATTCCATCTCATTTTAACTTGTGATAAGGTTTTATTATGGGTTCTTGGAAGCTTCAGTTAGACTAGAGGGACTGGAGAAGCTTCTATCTGTTAAATGTTCTCACACGTCCCATCTCTCCACGAATGAGAAGAAGGTACCAATCCTTTTTCCTGATCATTCCAGAACATTATCTTGGGGGTTTTTATGTTAAACTAGTATCTATCATTATTTCCTGAGATCTTTCCAAGTAATTTACACAATTTAGCTGATTTTTCTAGAAAGGTGTTCTCAAACTCAGCAAAACAATGGACTTTTCCCATGGGACTTGTATTTCTCCAAAGAACCTCAAGTTTTGACTATACAAGAAAAATACTGCGTTGAGTATTGGAGTAAAATATATAATGAATATTCTTTGCTCCCTCTTTTCTGGTTAAAATTTGTCTAAACTTTGAGCAGTTTTGAGGAAATGGCTCAAAAGACTTTGCATCTAGTGAGATGCAAAAACAGGTGAATTGGGAACTTTCAGATATTTTTCACCTGCTGAGCTTTAATACACAAGAACATGAGGAACATGACTAGATTTTATGAGGGTCTTTAATTTTTCTTTTTATTAATACACAGTCCATTGTACTTCTTTTCAAGAATATGTATACTGGAATGGCCTTCTCATTTCATTTTACATTATGAATATGATTTCACATCAGAATCTATCAAAAATGCAAAGCTTTTAATGAAAAATACTCTGTTTAGGACTCTACAAAGGATTTGGTGGGGCATTCTGGGATTGAGTACCATTTTCAACCATCCCATTTCCCCAGCGGTTTTAACTACAACTGGGCTATATACCACACTTTGAGTAATACTGGACTAGAGAAACTAGTTAAACTTTGTCTTTAATTCTGACCAAATGTTAGGTTCAGGTTCATTGGTTTCTAGGTAATGTCTTTTGAAGGGTAGTAGTGGACTCCTCAGTACATATAGAGATTATTCCTCCATCCCCTCGAACCTCCTATTCTTGGATTATAAGAATTTGCTTATCTAAGAAGACCCCCTGCCCCCAAATGATTCTTAAAATGTTCTCAGAGTAAATGATAATCACTCAGGCATCAGATAATAATTTGGATTTAGAGACAGGGGAATTCTGGAATTCAATAAGAAGTGCATATTTCTTCTCATGTCTTTCTTGCCGTTCCTATTCTCCCTTTAGTGTGACACATATGTCTTGATCCTTTTACGTAGTACCATTTCTGTGTTTGGTGCTTAAATATTATAAAGATTTCATGTAACTCAGCTGCTACTAGCATCACTGCCAATTATTGTAAGTAAGGAAAATAAGATGAGTCAAATGTCAGAGGCTATAGACTGTATATAAAGCAGGGACCAAAGGAACCAGTTGCTCTCTGCATGACATGTCCCCAGTGTGCTAGATTTCAGTGTTGCTTTCATTTTATTTGTACCCGAGTCGATGAGATACACACAATGGTGCTAGTGTTACAGCAGAGAAAGCAGCCTTTCAGACAGTGACCAGTCTGGCTTCAGTGGCAGAAGTACCATGGACATTGCTTTGCTAGCTCTGAAGTCTCTCTGTTTCCTACCACAGGGCACTGTTAGGATACTGAATTAAGTTTGGTGGATGCCTATTCAGTCAACTGTGTTTTGTTCTGATGCCACTGGGGAACAGACGCTTTTCCTCCTTTATCAGCCATGATTTGGTTAGCGGCTATGAAGGCATTGCTCATAGTTCCCAGGGTGCTAAGGAGGTAAAATTGGACCTCAAACTCAAGACAGAGAGGGCGGAAGCAGCCTTTCATAGGGCTTCTGAACTAGTGACTGACTCTTGCTTCCCAGGAGTGTTCTGAGTTTCCTTGTCTTGTCAAAGCTTTCTCTTGTCAAGACTTCACTTACCTCAGCATGATCCTTTTTTTGCTGTGGATGCCATCACCAGGAAGAAAATACTAGACGTGAGACATGGATGAAATGGCGACTGTGATCGTGAGCTGATTGTTACGATGAGTTTGACACTCAGGCGTTGACTTGCAGTGTCTACCCCAAAGGCTTGGTTTCAAGTTGGCTGGGCACATGGCATGATTTAAGTGCTGAACTGGGGCTGGGCTGGGGGTTGCCTACAATGAGGACTAATTTGTTCTTTTAGTTTCTCTAATGGCTTATAAGACTGGGCTGTGTGCTGGGGCTGTGTGCTGGGCTCTCCTAGGAAACTGCTCTGGCACCAGATAATTCTTTAGAAAGTGGTTTCTAGGAACCAGACAAGTGGCCTGATCTGTTTACAAAAGGAATCCCCTCTGGGCCTGGGGCTGGGTCACAGCCCCTTTACCCACCTCCCCTGCTCCCACCCCACCATACACAGAGCTACATTGGTTCAGGGGGTGAGTCCTCATGCTGAGTGGTTTTCAAAGTTGTGGGCATTTGGGCGTTCACACTCTAGGTAGTGTTCCCACGGTGTGAGGGGCAAGAGAAGGAGCCCAACTCTCTAGCCTGGAATTCAGGGGGGAAAGGTCACCTTTTCTTAGCCCACAAAAGAAAATATGCCCATCATCTATTGAACAAAGGCTCCCCGCAGGGCACCCAGAGGACCTAGCTAATTGCTTAACAGCTGGCTCAGCCCTCTAGTGAGTCTGGAAATCCACTGGGAGTGGTGTGGATCCTGGAGGCTGCTGGGGGCAGATTTTGTAAGAAGGGGGCTTCAGTCTGAAGGAAGGGCTCCTTTTGGTTAAAACTCCCTCCAGCCATAACATGTGATCCACAGGAAACGTTAGCAAAAATTAGATTTCATAATCAATCATTGGGTTACAATACTTTAAAGTTTGGGCAATACAACCTTGCACCGTGATGTGTGTAATTCTCACCCCTAAAGTCCCAGTGCCATCTCACAACAACATGGCCCCCTTCCCAATGCTCCTTCCTCACCCCGTTTCCTTAGCTGAGTGGCCCACGTTTCACACTGGCTGAGAACACCCCGCCTATCTTACACCCCACATATCTCACGGGCAGAGAATACCCCATGCTTTTCACAGGCTGAGAGCACTCCACGTTTCTCACAGGCTGAGAGCACTGACACTTATCTCAGAGGCTGAGAACATCCCGTGTTTTTCACAAACTGAGAACACCCCATGTTTCTCACCGGGTGAGAGCACCCCACTTGTTTCACACGTTGAGGCATGGACATCAGCTTGCCAGTTCATTTGCTGTGGTGAGTGGAACCTTCTTTCCCTCTGGGCTCCCTTCATTCAGCACACTCGCCTCCAGCTCCATCTGTCTGGTCCCTTCACGGAGGACTTCATCTCCTCTCATCATTGAGCCACATCCATTAGCTGTAGACTGTGGGTCTCTGTCCATCCTCTGTTCACGGGCGCTCAGATTAAATTCATGCTTTGCGGACTATGCAAAGCACAGCTATGAACACAGTCCCTCAAACTAGTATTTTTAGCTTCTTCACCTGTAGACCCAAGAATTGTATTACTGGATCATAAGGAATTCCCATACTTGGGTTTTCATTTTTCATTTATTTCTCTTCTTGTAGTGTGAGGATCCCAGGGTTCCACAAATGCTAGACATGAACTCACAGACACTGAGACATACCTCTGCCCCATTTTTGTTGATTTTTAATCTTTGTTTCAAGCTCACAGATGCTGAGACACACCTCTGCCCCATTTTTATTGATTTTTAATCTTTGTTTCAATTCTGTGTATATTGGTTCACCATGACTGACAAAGCTGTTGATAACAGACTTTGGGGAATTCAGTGTTCCAACTCTGAAGCAACCACTAATGCCAGGTCCCTCCCTCCGCCAGCCATCAAGTTTCCCTTTTTCCTACCATGCTTATTGTTATTTTATTTTTGTTTTGTTTTCTGGGTCACACCTGGCAGTGTTCAGGGCTTACTCCTGGCTCTGTGCTCAGAGATCACCCTTGGTGGTGCTCAGGAGGCCATACGAATGCTAGGGACCGAATTGGGGTCACTTGCATGCAAGACAAGCACCTTCACCCTTGTAATACCTTTGCAGCTCTAGTTTTTTAAAAAAGGATCTTCAAGCCATTTCCCCTGGAGGCTGCCCCCATAAGCGCCCCAGGAAGCTGTTTTCTGCCCCCCTCCTTTACCACTTGCTGCTCCACTTGATGGGGGCCACACTCATGAGTGGGGGGCTGCTCTCACAGAGAAATTGAGTTTCCTTCACCCGAATAACCAGACAGGAACCCACTCTCCTACTCCCTTTCCTGTTGCTCTTGTTTTGCTGAGACAATGAACTTCACGCACATTTGACTGCTAGTGGTGGAGCTCCCCGGTCTCTTAATTTTGCTAGGAGATGGTGTGTGTTTGCGCGCGTGTGTGTGTGTGTGCGCGCGCGCGCGCACGCACGCGGAAAAGAGTGAGAGGTCAGTTCTATGGTCCCTTGTTTTTCTTAGTAATGACTATTTCATACCATACCATTTTCCTTCTGCTCTATGCTGCTATACTCAAGATCTTACTATCCTTTCAATCATGGGCTAAAGATTCAGGACAGGGCCAGGAAAGGAAGAAGAAGAAGGAGTTAAATTTTAAAGTTTTATTCCATTTGTATCAGCAGAAGTTAAAACTCTTCTAAGTTTCTGCTCTAAGTGTAAAACTTTGAGCAGAATTTTTTTTAACTTTATGGAATCACGGTGAAATAGTTACAAGCTTTCATGTTTGGGTTACAATCTCACAACGATCAAACACCCATCTTTCCACCATTGAACATTCCCCACCACCGATATCCTGGCTATACTCCCCCCTTTCCCATCATCCCCCTGCCTCCATGGCAGACAATATTCCCCATAATCTCTCTCTACTATTAGACATTATGGCTTGCAACACAGACACTGAGAGGTCATCATGTTTGGTCCATTATCTACTTTCAGCATGCATCTCCCATCCCAACTGGTTCTTCCAGCCATCATTTTCTTAGTGATCCCTTGTCTATTCTATCTGCCTTCTCCCCTCCACTCATGAAGCAGGCTTCCAGCTATGGGGCAATCCTCCTGGCCCTTGTACCTACTGTCCTTGGGTGTCAGCCTCATGTGGTGTTCTTCTATACTCCACAAATGAGTGCAGTCCTTCTATGTCTGTCCCTCTCTTTCTGACTCATTTTACTTAGCATGATACTCTCCATGTCTATCCATTTATAAGCAAATTTCATGACTTCATCTCTCCTAACAGCTGCATAGTATTCCATTGTGTAGATTAACCAAAGTTTCTTTAACCAGTCATCTGTTTTAGGGCACTCAGGTTGTTTCCAGATTTTGGCTATTGTGAACAGTGCTGCGATGAATATATATTTACAGATGTTATTTCTACTGTGATTTTTTTGCATCATCAAGTTATATTCCCAGAAGTGTTGAGCAGAAATTTATGAGCTGGAAGTCCAAAAAACAGATCTTTCCAATCAATGAAACCAGGAACTGGTTCTTTGAGAAAATAAACAAGATGGATAAACCACTAGCAAGACTCAAAAAGAAAGATAGAGAAAGTTGAACCCTGATTCATAGAATCAGAAATGAAAGAGGGGACATCACAATGGAAACCACAGAAATTCAGAGGATCATCAGAGATTGCTTTGAGAATCTTTGTGCCATGAAACAAGAAAACCTAGAAGAAATGGATAAATTCCTGGACTCCTAAACCCCCACAAGGCTTAACGAAGAAGATTTGGAATACCTGAACAGACTTACCACTATTGAAAAAATTAAAATAGAAATCAAAAGTCTCTCCCAAAATAAAAGCCCTGGCCCAGATGGATTCACTTGTGAATTCTTCTAAACCTTTAAAGAGGGTACACTCCCAACCATATTCAAGCTTTTCCAGGAAATTGAAAAAAAACAGAAACACTTCCAGTTTCGATGAGGCAAATATAACCCTGATGCCAAAAGCAGATAGAGACACCACACAAAAAAGAGAATTACAGGCTGATATGCCTGATTAACACAGATGCAAATTTCCTCAACAAAGTGGTAACAAATAGAATCCAACGACTCATCAAAAAGATCACTCATCATGACCAAAGCAACGATAGTTTAGCACTTGCAACTCAATCAACACAATACACCATATCAATAAAAGAAAAGACAAAACCATATGATCCTAGCAATAGAGGCAGAGAAAGCATTTGAAAAAATCCAGCACTTATTTAGGATAAAAACTCTCAACAGAACAGAGTTGAAGGAACTTTCCTCAGAAAAGTCTAATCCATCTACCACAAACCCAAAGCAAGCATTATTCTCGGGGAAAAATGAGAACGGGGAAAGCCTTCCCTCTAAGATCAAGAACAAGACAAGGTTGCCCACTCTTGCCACTTCTATTCAATACTGTACTGGAAGTACTTGCCATAGCAGTTAGGCAGTTAGGCAAGAAAAAAAATAACAAGGGCATCGAGATAGGAAAGGAAGAGGTCGAGCTATCACTATTTGCAAATGACATGATTTTATATTTAGAAAATCCTCAAGACTCTACAACAAGCTCCTAGAAACAATAGGTTTATACAGTAAAGTGGCAGTTTACAAAATCAATACCCAAAAGTCTATGACTTTTCTACATACACATAATTAAAGAGAAGAAAGAGATATTAAAAAATTTCATTCACAATTGTGCCTCAGAAAATCAAATCCTCTTGCCCCATAGCTGGAAGACTGCTTCATGAGTGGAGGGGAGAAGGCAGATGGAATAGAGAAGGGATCACTAAGAAAATGATGGTTGGAGGAACCAGTTGGGATGGGAGATGCATGCCAAAAGTAGAGAAGGGACCAAACATGATGACCTCTCAGTGTCTGTGTTGCAAGCTATAATGCCCAAAATTAGAGAGAGTATGGGGAATATTGTCTGCCATGGAGGCAGGGGGAGGGTGGGAAAGGGGGGGATATACCCGGGATATCCATGGTGGGGAATGTTCACTGGTGGAGGGATGGGTGTTTGATCATTGTGAGATTGTAACCCAAACATGAAAGCTTGTAACTATCTCACGGTGATTCAATAAAAATTTAAAAACAATTAAAAAAGAAATAATAAAAAAAAGAAAATCAAATCCTCAAAATCATCTTAACTTAAAGAGGTGAAGGACCTGTACAAAGAAAACTGTACAAAGACCTGTAAAAACAAAACACTACTTCAGGAAATAAAAGAAGGCACAAGAAAATCGAGATGCATTCCCTGGTCATGGATCGGAAGGATTAACATTGCCAAAATGGCAATATTCCCCAAAGCATTATATGGATTCAATACAGTCCCTATAAGGCTGCACGTGACATTTTTCAAGGAAATAGACAAAACACTCCTGAAATTCACATGGAACAATAAACCTTCATGAATAGCTAAAGCAGTCACTGGGAAAAAAAAAAGATGGGAGGCATCACCTTTCCCAACTTTAAACTGTAGTACAAAGCAGTAGTAATTAAAACAGCATGGTATTGGGCTAGAGACAGACCATGAACCAACGGAATAGAGTTGAAAATATTGACACATACCCTCAAGTACATGATCACTTACTCTTTGACAAAGGAGCAAGAAATGTGAAATGGAGGAAGGAAGCCTCTTCAACAAGTGGTGCTGGAAAAACTGAACAGCTACATGCAAAATTATGAACTCAGATCTCTGTCTAAGGCCAGGCACCAAAGTCAGATCAAAATGAATTAAAGATATCAATATCAGACCTGAATCCATAAGGCACATGGAGGAAAATATCAGCAGAACTCTTCATGACAGTGAAGTTAAAGGCTTCTTTAAAGATGAAACACCGGGGGCTGGAGCAATAGCCCAGCGAGTAGGGTGTTTGCCTTGCAAGTGGCTGACCCGGGTTTGATTCCCAGCATCCCATATGGTCCACCGAGCACCGCTGGGAGTAATTCCTGAGTGCATGAGCCAGGAGTAAACCCTGTGCATCACCAGGTGTGATGCAAAATAAATAAATAAGTAAATAAAGATAAAATACCACTGACCAAGCCAGTGGAAGAAAGATAAACAAATGGGATATCAAGCTAAGAAGCTTCTGCACCTCAAAAGAAATGGTGACCAAGATACAGAGACAGCCCAAGAAAGGGAAAAATTATTTACTCCATGCCCATCAGATAAGGGGTAATATCCAAGGTATAAAAAGGCTCTGGTAGAACTTAATAAAAAACACTTCCAACCCCATTGAAAAATGGAGAGAATAAATGAACAGAAACTTCCTCAAAGAAGAAATACAATAGACAAAAGGCCTATGAAAAAATGCTCTACGTTACTAATTATCAGGGAGATGCAACTCAAAACAATAATGAGATATCACCATATACCACAGAGACTAGCACACATCAAAAAGAATAAGAACAACCAGTGATGGTGTGGATGTGGGGAGAAAGGGACTATCATTCATTTTTGGTAGGAATACCTACTGGTCCAACCTTTTTAGAAAACAGTATGGGCATTCCTCAAAAAAGTAGAAATTGAGCTTTCATATGACCCAGCAATATCACTTCTGGGAATATACCCCCAGAGTGCAGAAATACACAGCAGAAATCACATCTGCATTCTATATTCATTACATCACTGTTTACAGTAGGTAGAATGTGGAAACAACCCGAGTGCCTGAGAACTGACGACTAGTTAAAGAAACTATGGTACATCTACTCAATGGAATACTACATAGCTTTCAGAAAAAAATGAAGCCATGAAATTCATTATAAATGGATGAACATGGAGAGTATTATGCTGAGTGAAGTAAGTCAGAAGGAGAGAGACAGACATAGAATGACTGCACTCATTTGTGGGATATACAGAAACACAGTATGAGACTAACACCCAAGGACAGTAGAAATGAAGCCCACCCTTGGAAGCCTGCATCGAGGACTGAGGGAGAGGCATTTGGGATAGAGAAGGGACCATTATGACAATGGTGGTTGGAAGGGATTGTTCTGGATGGGAGATGTGTGCTGAAAGTGGGTAAAAGACCAAACATGATAGAATGAGGGAGAGAGAAAGCGAGAGACAGAGAGAGACAGAGAGACAGATACAGAGACAAAGAGAGACAGAAACAGAGACAGGGACAGAGTCATAAACAGATATAGAGATAGAAAGATAGACAGAAAGATACAGAGAGACAGAGTCAGAGACAGAGAGAGACAGAGTCAGAGAGAGACAGAGTCAGAGACAGAGAGACAGAAACAGAGACAGAGAGAAACAAGAGATAGAGACAGATATATATATATGTATATATACATATATACATATATATATATATATATATATAGAGAGAGAGAGAGAGAGAGAGAGAGAGAAGGAACGTGCCTGTCACAGAGGCAGGCTGGGTGGTGGCAGGAAGGATAGGGGCAGTATTGTGGTGGGAGATGTACTGGTAGAGGGATGAGTGTTGGAACATTGTTATAACTCAAACCCGATTACAAGGGCTTAGTAACACTATCTCATGGTGATTCAATTAAAAAAAAAAAGCACCCTTTTGGTCTCCTGTAAAAAAATAAAGCTTGCCGAAGGGCATGTGCACTCTCGGGCTCTCCGGGCGGCTCTGTCTCACTGCCCGCGTTTGGTGCCCTGAAACCGCTGTGTGTGCTGTCGGTCAAGGGCAGGCGACAAAAGGAAGAAGGCCAAACTGGTTGCTTGATCAGTTTATTTCATATTCTCTCTCTGCTTCTCTCCTGGCTCTGGATCTCTCTCTGGATCTGTGGATCTGGCCCCCCAACCCACTCTTACAGCCTAATTGAATCCCTCCAGCATGAGGGGCTTGGGGCGTACACATAGGTGTGGTCACCATCAATAGGGTAAGATTCCTTTCCTTCAGGGGATGCTTCTCCTAGAATTGACTCTCTTTCAGCAGGAGGATCCACCCAAGGGTGGAGTCCCATGAGTGTGTTTCTCCTCTCCTCAACCAGTAAACATAAGAATGCAGAATATTAATCATTTTGTATGGACACAATAAGAAATGCATTAAAGCTTATAGAAATGCTCTCCTGGGGCCATCTCGATCTCAGACTACAGTGCTCAGGCCGGATCAGTCTTCCCTATCCCTAGCAGGGTCCTAGTCTCGTCATTACTTTTGAATCATGACAGCATTTGTCTATGATCAAGCTCTTAACTTATAGTTAAGAATTAGGCACTTTGGCCAGGCCCATCTCGATGCCAGGGTAGCACATAACTCACCGCTTGCCCTGGCTCCATCCTGTCCCTCGTTGGGACCCTGCTTTTGGGGTGCTAGGAACAGAGGGCAACTGAGGCTTAAGTGGAGAAAGCAGATGCCCGGGAGGTAATAATATTTGAAGCCAATTAAATCCCAAGTTACAAAAGCATACTATTGTCTTCTCGTGTCTATACAAAAAGGACATTGCTTTAAAGTAAATTATTCAAAAGGCATAAGGGGAGGAGAAAGGCAATATTAACTTATAATATAAATTCAGTACCCTAGGAAGGTCTGACCTTACAAATTAGCAGATTCAGATTAGGGGGAGAAGCTGATTAACTCTTTTTGGGGAAGAGAGCATAGAGAAGTGATTACAGCTAAACAAAGGGATGGGAGAGATTCGGGAACACCTTGATGGGTGAGACTGGGGTAAGCCTAAACTCTGGGAAAAACCTGGACAAGCTCCTCGTGGCAAGGGGGGAGAGGACAAAGTAATGCCATCCTGTAGTCTCCAGCCTGATAATAATCCTGGGGTGCAGAGACTGTCCTGCCAGTGAGAACGAACACCTCAGCCACCACTGCCCATTTTGCGTGCCTGCTGGTGCCCCTACTGAGTGAGGTGTGCCTGGACCAGCCATGCTTCTGTCCATGGGAGGTCAGAACCAGCCTCATCTTCTACCCAGCTCACTCCTCTGACCTGCTCGTGGGGGATTCTCCCTTCCTCTCCACCTCTCCCACCTTCTTGGGGTCTGCAGGAATGGTCCCCTGGGAGATGAGAATTTGAGACTTGTTCATGGAAGTGGAGGTGCTGAAGTCGCCAATCTGTGGCGAGGACGGTGCCAGCATTTCTTAGCCATGAGCCTTGCAGACTCATTCCCAGTGGGAGGAAGTTTGGTGAGGGCAGCGTGAAGTGAAGCCAGAGGCAGGGCTTTGAGGAGATTGCACAACACACTCGAATCCTCTGGGCAGGGTCAGACCAGTCTCTTTCCTGGGTGGATCCACAGCGTGCGGCTGAGGGTCCTGACTCTCCTGCTAACATCTCACGTTTAGGGATATCAGGATGGGGGAAACTTCAGGAGCTGGGGTGCGAGCTGAGCCAGGCTAGCCTACTTCACGGCCGTAACTGCAAGCTCCCCTGGCATTGAAGAGCAGAGGCCCCCTCGCTGTGGGGTCTGCAGTGAGCTAGAGGGACAGCAAGGGCTCGTGTGTCCATCTTCAGTGGAACTGGGTACAATGGAAGCAGTCATTTGCATAGAGAATTAGCTGGAGCCCGATAAAATGACAGGTGACTGCTCAGAAGAGAGGATAACATCCAAAAGAACAAAAGCAATTGGTGTTGGCGTGGATGTGGGGAGAAAGGGACTCTCCTTCACTGCTGGTGGGAATGCCGACTGGTTCAGCCCTTTTTGAAGACAATATGGACGATTCTCAAAAGATTAGAAATTGCTCTCCCATTTGACCCAGCAATACCACTGCTGGGAATATATCCTGGAGATGCAAAAAAGTATAGTAGAAATGACATCTGCACTTGTATGTTCACTGCAGCACTGTTTATAATAGCCAGAATCTGGAAAAAACCCGAGTGCCCAAAAACAGATGACTGGCTAAAGAAACTCTGGTACATCTACACAATGGAATACTATGCAGCTGTTAGAAAAGATGAAATCATGAAATTTGCATATAGATGGATCAACATGGAAAGTATCATGTTAAGCGAAATGAGTCAGAAAGAGAGGGAATGACATAGAAAAATTGCACTCATTTGTGGAATATAAAGTAACAAAATAGGAAACTAACACCCAAGATTATTAAAGATAAGTACTGGGAGGATTACTCCACAGCTTAGAATCTGGCCTTACATACTAAGGGAAAAGGCAGTTCAGTTAGAGGAGGGATCACCAAGTAAATGGTGCTAGGAGGATCTGCTTGGGATGGGAGACACACCCTGAAAGCAGACTATAGACCGAACATGATGGCCACTCAATATCTCTATTGCAAACTACAACACCCTAAAGGAGAGAGAGAGCAAAAGGGAATGCCCTGACACAGAGGCGGGGTGGGGGAAGGGGGAACAGGGTGGGGATGGTGGGAGGGAGGGATGCTGGTCCCATTGGTGGTAGAAAATGGCACTGGTGGAGGGATGGGTACTTGATCATTGTATGACTGAAATGTAAGCATGGAAGTTTGTAAGTCTGTGACTGTACCTCATGGTGATTCACTAATAAAAAAAAATTTTAAAAAAGAAGAAATGGAAGTGTGCTCACCTGGGAATGAGGGGTAGCAATGATCCCCTTCTCCTTAGTACCTGCAGGCGGGACTCCCTGAGTGGTCAGCGGTGGATGTAGCTCTTCCCATCAGTGCTGTGAAGGCAGCCCTGGGCTTCTCACCTAATTCTTAGCACCTAAGACCTGTGCGAGTCAAATACTTCAAATGATTTTTTTTTATTTTGGAGAGGGGCACACCCGGAAGTGCTCAGGACTAACTTCTTCCATCAGTGCCAGGGATTGTATCTGGGTCTGCTGCTTGCAAGGCAGGCTTACATCCTCTTCCTGTCCTATGTCTCTGGCCCCTCTCCTGATTTTTTTTGGGGGAAGAGGATGGAGTGTGGAGCATTTCTGATGGAGTTGAAGACTCCCCAAAGAATGGAAGCCTTTGGGGCATGCAAAGAAAGTCACAGCTCATGGTGCCCATTGGGGGATATTGTGGGATGTGAAAGATGACCCTCACTGTGAGGGGCACCTCGAAAGGTCACCTTGGTGCAGAGTGACAGGCGTCACCATTCCTTGGGTGAAGACAGTGGTGTGACTTAGGAAAGTGTCCGGGTCATAGTTTATTGAATGGTTTGTTGAATCAAGAGGAAAAGAGAGAGACTGAAAGTGAGAAAGCAAGCGGAAGCTCTGTGTGTGAGTAATGGGTTCCCTCAGTCAAGAGTGAGCCTTCTCTCCTTTCTCTACTTCCTCTCATCTCCTCTGGGAGCAGGTTGGTGGTTCTCTCTGGACCCGAGATTGCTTCTGCCATGTGTATGAGGTGCTGACTTCCTGGTTAACCCCTCTGGAGGGGAGAGGAGCTGGCGTGAACACACAGCAGCCCGGTAGTGGCAACAGCCTCCCTGAGTTTTCTTGGTCTACCACTACATGGATGTGATGGCCCAGGGTATAGTGACCAGGAGGCCACGAGAGCATATGGGCCAGGGGGCAGAAACCTGTTTCTGTGTCTGCCAGCTTGCTGCTTCCTTGGACTCATGAGACAGGGGACAATCTCATGGGACAGTTTGTCTGTCTCTTGGCAAACTGGGGCCTGACTTGATGCATCAGTTTTCATGCTCCCAGGTGCAAGGGGAAGAGCTGTAATGCCTGTGTTTCAGTAACATCCCTTGGGCGAGAGGAAGGGGTAACTTACGGCAGATAAACTCTGCTTTTTCTCCAGCACTGGACTTTTTATCTGCGGCAAGGGGGTGTTGGGTGACGCCCCCGGCAGCTGGAAGGGCTCATTTATTTGACCTAATTATTCCCCATGTAGACCTGACTCATCATTATGGGCTCCTCTTCAAAGGAAACGAGAGCCAGATTGTCTCCTTGGCAGCAATGGGAAACAAATGTTGTCCACAGAATGGCTGTTAGATTAAAACAAGGTGCAACTGGCTTTGGGGGCCAGCCGCTGTTTAAGCATGTTACCAAGAATAGAGGGCTGGAAAGAGAGGAGTGTCAACTTCTGACATTCTAGCTTTCTAAAAATGTTCTTAATAAAATTCACTTGCCCTTGGTGCCATGGACAAAAGTAACCATATACCCAGAACCCAAAGAAAAATGGAAACCTTGGTGGGGTGTTTTTATTAATAATGGATTATCTCCCTCTAGCTTCAGAGGGGAGGGCGACTTTCCACTGGGGATAGTATTACTTTTGTGGTCCTCATAAGAGTCTCTGTTGAAGAATGGAAATTTTGTTTTTTCCCTGAAGAGATGGGGAACTGGAGAGAGAGTTGAGATGTCTGTCCCATGACTGCCCCAGACGGGGCCAGCCGGCCGCTGACACTCTGTGAAGCCTGGGGGGAGATGGCATTAAGCTCCGGGATGCACTTCTGAAAGTTGAAACTTGATCTGAACCATTGCAAATTGTCCTGATCCAATCAGAGTCGTACTGGAAAGAACCTTGCAGCAGTCCCCTGGCCTCTCCTTCCCACTGGACAGCCTGGGAAGGTCACAGCCCAGGGATTTGGAAAGAGCTATAACTGGACTTAACCCGACAGCTCCACCAGTCTTGGCTCCTTTGCCCCCCAGTATCCCAGATGCTGGGTTGCAGGAGGGCCTGTGCCCCACGTGGTTCCATGGTTGGCCCCTCTTTTTCCGATCTCTGGGAGAGGGGAGCAGTGCTGGGGACAATGTCCTGTTTCGATCTGCTGCTTTGGGACATCCTTGCAGATCTGATCATGCATGTGTACAGGAAGTGTTTTCCTCTTTGCCCTGGAGTTGGTGCCAGTCTGAGGTTCCCTTTGACACAGCACTGCGAGAAAGCCCTGGCTCAGTGTTCCCCCGCCCTCTGCAATAACAGCCCAGTTCTGTGGTGCGGCCAATGTTTTCTTAATTGGTGGGAGGACTCTTTAAATATCAAAAAGAAAATATTTCTTCGGCATTCCACCTGGGTAAGATGTGGTTTGCTGTTCCACAGGGCTGAGGATTTGGTCTGGGAAGGGGAGGAAGCAAAGCAAGACAGTCCCGCTTTCTACCGCCTCACCTGCGGGGAAGAATGATGGGTGTGGGTGAATGGTACACAGGAAGGACTCATATGTCAGGTGGGGATAGGAAAGAGCCACAGACATCATTTATTTATTAAAATAAATAAATAAATGAATTTATTTTCATGAATCACCATGAGATACAGTTACAGACTCACAAACTTTTGTGATTACATTTCAGTCATACAATGATTGAGTACCCATCCCTCCACCAGTGCTCATTCTTCACCACCAATATTCCCAGTATCCCTTCTGTGCCACAGACATTTAAAAAATTTTTTTATTAGTGAATCACCGTGAGGTACAGTTACAAACTTATGAACTTTCATGTTTGCATTTCAGTCATACAGTGATCGTTTACATCCTTCCACCAGTGCCCATTCTCCTTCACCAATGTTCCCAGTACCCCTCCCACCACCCCATCCCCACCCCCACCACCCCACCCTATCTGCTGCAGGGCATTCCCTTTTGTTCTCTCTCCTGTTGGATGTTGTAGTTTCCAACAGAGGTATTGAGAGGCCATCATGTTCGGTCTATAGTCTACTTTCGACACGCAGTTTTCAAACCGAGTGGGTCATCCCAACATTTTTTTCTAGGTGTTCCCTTCTCTATCTCAGCTGCCTTTTCCCCCAGCATGTGAGGCCAGTTTCCAAGCTGTGGGGAAGACCTCCTGGTTCTTTCTACTACTCTTGGGTGTTAATCTCCCATTCTGCTATTTTATATTCCACAGATGAGTGTGATCTTTCTATGTCTGTCTTTCTGATTCATGATACTTTCCATGTTGATCCACTTGCCACAGACATTTTTTAAAAGATAATGTAGGAGTGCTGCTATTTGTTCAGCCATTGATTAAGCTGATTGAATTGGACATACACATTACTTTACTTTTTTAATTTTATTGTATCACCGTGAGATAGAGTTACAAAGCTTTCATGTTTGAGATTCAGCCCTATAATGATGGAACACCCATTCCTCCACCAGTGCACATCTTACACCACCAATGACCGCCTCCCTGCCCCCCCTACTTCCCAGTCCTAACCCTGCCTCTATAGCAGACAATTTCCCCAGTACTCTCTCTATTTTTGGGCATTATGTTTTGCTTGAATTTTCCCACCACCATTCAAGCCTACCTGCTAGGGGCAGACACTAGATAATTTATTTTCCATTGCTCATTTTGAATATCATGAGAGCTCGTGCGGCCGTGATTGTAAATTTATATATTGTAAATGGTTGGGTTCCGAAGACATCTCTGTATGGCACTAATCCATTTTGGGTTCAATTGGGCCCAATTGGGTTCAACTGGCTCTGGGCCAGGGCTGTTGGTGCACTAAGATGGTGTCCAGAGGCAAGTTTGTGGGCATGACAGACAGTCTGTTGGGTGGGCGGGGACCCGAGGAGGGACAGCCTGGTCCTCGCCAGAGACATATTTTAAGGTGCAGAAGGAAGGAGCCTGGACAGTGAGCCCCAGAAACAGATGAGTGGCAAGGAACAAGCAGCTTTGGAAGACTGCTGGGGGACCAGCGGCGGTGTTTTCAACGGTTGGGGTAGGATATGGGAGAGGCTGTAGGTGGCACAGAGGATGGTGGCTCTGCCTCCTGGTGCTGGATTCTATTGTCCTGAACTCCCTGGCCAGCTGGGGCTGCGCCAAAGCTCCAGGAAATCTTCCCATGGAAAGAGGCTGGGTCCTTCCCAGCCCTGAATCAGTTGCTGTGTATATTGAGTATCATTCATACTTAGGTGACATGTAACCAAGGACCATGCCAGAAACATGCAGGGATGGACAGAGGGGTAAAGGGTGGTGGGCAGGGTCCAATCCAGGGAGGTAGGGTGGTGGTGCTGTGCCTTCTCTCAGAGCCCCGGCAGGCTGGCTTCTGGGCAGAGATCTCTGGGCACCCTACTCAAAACCTGAAAAAGGGAAGCAGTTGGGCCACCCCATGCCCAAGGAGGGGCCCATCTGGCTCTGAAATGTGTTGCTGCCAGTAGTTCACATGTGGACATTTCTCCAGCATCTGTTGATTTTGACTGTGGTGTTTCATAAAAAATGTGGTAGCTCTTTCATTTGTCAGATTGCTAAGGGTTTGCCCTGAGATTTGTGCATCTTAAAAACACACACAGGAAATCCCAGCAGGGCAGAGACACATGAAGTGCAGAGATAACCCTGGAGGTGAGACGATGGCAGCAAGAGACTCTGGGACTTAAGAAATGAGCTAGGGCAGAAGAGAGAGTCTGGTGGTTAAGGCCTTGGCCTTCCATACTATTGACCTGGTCAGACGCAAGCACCATGAGAAAGCTCTGGCTCAGCGTTCCCCTGCCCAGCTCAGTGCAAGGCCAATGTTTTCTTAATTGATGGGAGGACTCTTTCAAGCATGGTCACCAGAGCATCACTGGGACAGCCCTGGAGGCCTCTTAAGCACTTCTGGGCCAAAGTATGCTAAAGGGGACTGGGAGATAGTAGAGTGGTTAGGGCGCATTCCTGCATGATGCTGGTTTGATTCCTGACACATTATGAGCCTCTGAGAATGCAGGATGCATCCCTGGAGACCCCTAGAACTGTGGATGTGCTCCAGGGACCCCCAGTGCTGTAAGGTATGACCCACATCACACCCTTGGTCCTTGCCCTGAACATACTGTCCGATTGACCCAGAGTTGCTGGTGGGACCCCTTAGACCTGAGGACTGCTTGGGAGCCCCCTACTCACTAATGAAATAAAAAAAAAATCACCTCCGCAGTATGCCAATGAGAAACCAGGATGCCACCAGAGCTACCCATAGCCTGAGAGTTATATGGGATGGCAGGATTGAAAGCATTGCTCTCTCTCTCTCCCATCCCCAGCTTTTAATTGTCAAATACTTTGACTTTCTTATTTTTGTTTTTATTTGTTTGGTGAGGGAGAGCACCTGTCTTTGCTTGGGGCTTATCCCTGGCAGGGTTCTGGGGGACCATATGCCATGCCAGGGATTGAACCCAGGTTGGCTGAATGCAAGACCAGAGCCTTATCTGCTGTACTTTCCTTGGTCCCCCAACTTTAAAGTTTTATTTTAGTTTAGTGGCATGGTTAGAATACAGTTCCCATTTATGTTTTTGCTGGACAAAGTTACTGCACCTTCACTCGCATAATAATTATTATTTTGGTTTTTGGGCCCAGCTGTACTTAGGGCTTATTCCTGACTCTGAACTTAGGGATCGCTCCTCATGGGCTTCAGAAACCACAAGAGGTTCTGGGGGGGTCAAACTCAGGTCAGTCGCATGCAAAGCCTTACCTGCTGTGCTGTCTCTCTGGCTCCTCTGCATAATTGTTTGGAGATTTGTTTTGTGTTGTGGCCATAGTTCCTTTGGTCTAACTTCTTATCATTGCTGAATAGGATTCGGCAAGGTCAGTGTTTTATGTTTTAGACTTTCTGGTAATATGTGGAATATGTCACTGTGGTTTTCATTAGGTCTTTTCTTCATTCATAATAAATCATGGGAAGCATATTTTCATGTCTATATTTGCCATCATGCATTTTTTATTTTCTAAATTTTATTTTATTTTTATAAAGTTGTTCACAATCATTCATTATATTTAATATTCAACCATTGCACCTACCAACCACCATAGTTTGAATGTTTCCACCCCAAATCCCAAATCGTTGACCCCCCCAAGCTTGGTACATGAGTGGTATAGAGTATGAGAGGTTGCACTCCAGGAATTCTAAATTTTAGATTACGATTATATAGCAGATTCACTCATGGGTGAGGCCTATGTTGCTCTCTTGCAGGAGTTTTATTTCTGAGTCTCTGGATTATGGCCGTTGATGAAATGCTATGGCACCAGGGACAGTTTGTAGATGTGACTACCAAGTTACTGAAATACTTGGGAGATGGGGGCATCATGCATCTTTTTAGACAAAGTATCTGTTAACATCTTTTACTAATTCATCAAAAAGTTGGTTATCCTTAAATCCAGAGAGATAGTACAGTGGGCAGGGTGCCTGCCTTGCACGTGGCCAACCCAGGTTCTATCCCTGGCTTTTCACACTGTCCCCCAAACACTGGGAGGAGAATTTCTGAGCACAGAGCAAGAAGAATGCCCTGACCATTGCTAGGTATGGCACCCAAATTTTAAAAAAATTGGTTATCCTAAATAGCAAGCTTTAAAAATCAGATATAATTTTGTAAGTCAAGGTGATTCAGTAAGAACCATGACATTGTAAATGTTTTTTTTTTTCCTGGTCCATGGCATGTTTACATTATTTAAGAATATTTTTTTCTCTTTCTTGTCACTGATTTATTATTGATTTACATTATTATGGACTCTCCTGGGTTTGTTTCACACCTCTAAATGTGCATAACACCACCCACACCCAAAGTTTCGGCACTTTCTCTCCCTGTCCCTCTTCTCACTAAATCTTGGAGTTAGTTTTGTTATGTCTTTGTCAGTTTTGCTCTAATTGTTCATATTCCACCTGTCAGTTAAACCATGGGATTATTGACTTTTACTTCCATAGTTATCTTACTTAGCATAATCACTTCAGTTTCATTAACTCTGTCCCCCAAAGCATAATTTCATCATTTTAAAAATACAGAAGAATAGTATTTAACTGAGTTTAATACTAGAACTTCTTTATTAGTCATCTAGTGATGGGGGCTTTAGGTTGATTCCATTCAGTAGGTTTTTTTTTTACAAAGTTTTAAATGTTGATAAAATTGGATTTATAAATTTGTTCTTTTATGCCAACTCAAAAGTCAGATTTCCTCTTAGCTTTTCTTCTGCAAGTTTTATTATATATTTATATCTGTCATGAAGTCCATGATTCATTTTGAGAAATTTTGATATATTGGTAGGAAGTGTGAATCATAGTTCATTTTTTGTGTGTATATAAATCAATAACTCTTCAGTATCATGAGTCAAAGAGATTATTTACTTCCCACCTAATAATTTTTGTAGTTTTGGGCTTCTTAGGGCAAATGGGGAGGTCTGGTACCTTCTGGCCACTCCATGTGATAACATCTTTCCAGTGGCATGGTTCCTAGACCTCTCCTCTGCTCCTGTCAACTTCAAAATTTATGCACTTCTGGAGTATTAAGTACATTCCTGGCACAAATGTATCAATACACAAACCCCTAAGATCTCAAGATCCCATTGATTTTTTTCCCCCTTCAGAATGACAGAAATAACAAAACCTGAGAAATTGATCCCTGATGAGAATGATGTAGCAGATGTCTTCCTGTTCTGTTTACTCCTCCTCCTCCCCCACAGAGGCATCCAGTTCCTTATGTGAAGTCTGGGGCATCAAGCCCAGGTCTTGGCTGTACTCTTAGCCTTAAGCACTGATTCTAAAGGTGAGTTGGAGAGGTATTTCAAATAGTTTTAAAACACACGTTCCTCCAGGCTAAATTAGATAACAGACTGTAAAATGCTCCACACTCTTTCAGAAGCACACATCCCTTTCCCTCAGAGCACGCACCCTGAGGCCTGGACCACTCTCCCTAGTCTGGAAGAGCTTTCCTGGGGAGGGAAGACGGATGTGAACTCTGACTCTCCTGTAGTCTTCTGGGTGGATCAAAAGCAAAACTCATAGAAAGTTGGCAAAAGAAAACTCAAAATATATTATAGCAGAAAATGTGCATCAATTTTTGGTATCAGTGCCAGCAATCTCTCAAGAGAACCAGAATGTCATCTTTATTACCCTTCATTGTCGTGCATTTGAGGGTCAGGCTTGGGTGGGGCAAGGAAGGACCCGGTATCTTTGAAACCCTCAGCCACTATTGTGAGCAGGAAGTGAGGGGACAGGAATATTGTTCAAGTCTTTTGTTTATCTCGGCCCTGTTCTGTATCATCATGGCTTCTTACATATTCCTTTTGAACGTTTTTTCCTTTCTGGGTGCTTTGACCAACTCCATTCAGGTGGTCAGGATGATTAAGTTAGCTGGTCGGGCCCTGGAACTAGGGAAATCAAGGGCATGGGTTCAGACTCCATATGATCCAATTAGCTGCACACAAAGGAATCTGTCTAAGCCTTCTGATTGCCTCACTGACTCTCACCAGCTGGCTTGCAAGTATGTGCCGTGCAGAGCCTGGAACACAGCTGGAAAAGTAACAGCTTATCTCCCACTCCCTCCCACTCTGGTCCTGGAGGAAGCCCCATAGAGGAGGCCTCCAGACGTTAGAAGCTTCTCATTATATTCTGGTGCTGTTCATTAGTCTGGCAGCCCTTCACATTAAGGCTGGTTGTTTATCTCCAAGCAATTTGTGGGTGACCGAGGATTTTTGCATTGATGTAGAAATTGATTGTTATTGGGGTACCAGCCTCCTTGATAAATGATTGCTTGTTTCAGAGTGCTGGAATGTGGGCTTCACTGGGTGAGCCTCGGGGAGGGAGGCTACAGGACAGGCAGTTGTAGCTTCAGAGGTTGAGTTATTCATTAAAAATCTCCCACTGCGTGCTTTTCATGGGCCAGGCACATTTTTGGACTCTGGGGATATGTAAGTATTCACTACTTCCACAAAAATCTTCATGGATCTTCCATTCTGGGCATTATGATGGAACCCTCAGGCACAGGACAGAATGAGACTCAAACCAGAGCCGGGAGATGAGGGGGGTTATTCTTTATTGGATCTTAGACCCCTTGGCAGGCTGTTGATGCTTATGGGAGTCTTCTCACAATAATGGTTTATGGGGCAGAGAAAAGAACACTTGAGGTTACAAGGGAGCCAGTTATAATGCAGTACACTTGACAAAATATTTAACCGATGCAGCAGTGCTTAGTGATAAATGCTAAATGTGGAACGTGCAACCATGGCTCATGCCTCCTCACGGCTCCTTGGAGACCCCTGTTTACAGCTTAGCTCCTGTGGCTGCATTGGTCTTCACTAGCCCTGGGGGCTCATGCTTCCTGATGCAGTGAGAGAAGATGGGGAATTGCACATCTGAAGACAATAGATAAGGAGTTGGGACCTGCTGTGGCAATGGCAGACAAGTGAAGATGAGAGAATGCCCCCGAGGGCCCCCCACCCCCCCAGCTGCTGCATGGAGCTGTTTTTGGGAGATGTGGAGAGAGAGGGCCCGTCTTGAGGAAGCTGAAAGCAGGTTGGGCAGAGCGGCTGAGAGGGAGAGGAGAGCTGAGTCTCCCTCCCACTGGAGGGGCTAGGTAGGCGTGAAGGCACAGAGCAGAAAGAGCAGAGCAATCAGGAGGAGTAAAGGACAGGCAGACTTGAACTAAAACCTTGAGAAATTTCTGCCCTGCTCCAAAAATTGCTCTGACTTCAGGATGCCCCTTCTCTGTGTCCATTTTCAGCCCTTCTGCTTGCTCATCTTTTCCAGAATTGCACAGAAGCTGAGCTGGCTTCAAGGTTGGCTGGTGTTCTAATTTTCTATATTATTCTGCACATTCTAATCCTAAACTTTCACTTTCAGAGGTCCAGCTAGAGTGGATCTCTGCTCCCTCCCGTGATCCAGACACAGACATGATGGGGTGTGGGCGAGCCCCCAGAGGATGGGGTGTGGAGTACAGCAGACTGTCACAGCACTGGGTGTGGCAGGGAGTGGTCCCAGCTCCCTTCTAAGTTGATTTTGGATTTGTATGAAATTATCCAGTCAGTTCAGCATTTTGGCTGAAAATTTCACGGTTTATTAAAATGTTGCTTCTTTTTTATGTTGGTGACCTTTAAATTCCATTACTCTATGTGGTGTTTATAGTACAAGGTTTGTTTGGTGTTTTGGGAGGAAGGCTTGGTAAAGGGGAAAAGAACAAAATCCAAGGTAATAAACAGGAATATTTAATAATAAAATACCTTTAACTCCAATATCACTTGGTAATAGGTCATCGGGTGAGAAAAGTTAGCCTCTCCAAACTAAACCTCATCACTTAGTGACTAGAATATGATGTCCATGTTAGATATGAAAGAGGTGGGTGATGGTCCCACGTAGGACTTCACTTAAGTATGTACTGGGTGCCTAACGTCCATCAGGCAAAGGCAAGGCAGAACGCTTTTATGAAGCTTACGTTTTAGAGGAAGGAAGATGACATAATAAATGGAACAGATGGATAACAGAAGGAGAGATCCAGAGATGTAGTTGAGGTAGATGAGTGGGTAAAGCAGGAGAAAATGATCAAGAGGTACAAACTTTAAGTGTAAAATAAATAAGTCTGGATGTAATGCACAGGGTGACCAAAGCGAATCATGAGCATATTTGAAAGTTGCAGGAAAGTAGATCATAAAAGTCCTCCTCATACATTTTTTGCTATGTACAGGGATGAATACTAAATAGAGTTTTGTGATCATTTTTCAATAGGTACAAATATTGAATCATATTATACATAGAAACTAACATGTGCTATGTCAATTACACTTCAATGAAAAAATTCAACCTAATTAACATTAATACTATTGTAACTAATATAAACTCTAATAAATTAAAAAATTTCACTGTGAAATACAATAAGAAGGTTTCTGTAAAAGGGGGGCCATGATAAGTAAGCAACTAGGTGGACTCGGGTAATTTCAAAGAAAACAGATGAGGGAGTCTTAGCTCTGTAAGGAGATGGTGTTTTAGCTAAGATGGGACAACTCAACACTGTGAAGCCGCAGTAAGTGCATTTGCATCAGAGGGAGCCCGAAATGTACCCATCCGTAGGGTAGGAGAAGGAGAGGGAGAAGTATGAGTGGAACTGGAGGTGGCAAAGGCTATTGATTTAACCGCAATTTATTGCAAGTGCTCTAACAGACAAGGCTCTGGGCTGTGCAAAGTAGGCAAGAATCTGTTTCCAGGAAACATGCTCTCATGTGGACAGGTCATATAGTGTCATGAGGAGTTGGGCTGTAGTCTAGAAGGCTTGGGAGTCCTTGAAGTGCTCCATGCTGGGGAATGACAGTAGATTTACAGAGACACGTTGAGAGCAGTGTGGGCTGTGATCTGGACAGAACTATCTAAATAAAAGTCAGGAAAGCGGGAAGAAAAGACACCAATGTAGGAAAGAAGATGCTATTCCACATTCAGATAGGTCAGCAGGATGGACATAAATAGATTCCAGAATATGGAGAAGATAGTGGATAAATCAGTGCATGGACAGATGGGAAGATCTAGAAGGACATAGAAAAATGTGGCCATACATTAAGAATTGTCTGGAGGTTGTGGGTATTTGTTATGTTGAGCACAGCATAAGTATGAACAGATTGTTTTATGAGAAATAATTAAATTGTATTTTTCCTGTCCTTGAGGAAATGTATATTTTATTGAGGAGATACACACATAAATAACATAATTTCATCAACTAATGTGCCAGCCAAGATAAGTAAATTGTGGTATACTAACCAACAACTAGTGGATTAATACAGCAGAGGTGAATCTTCCTGTCATACTCCATGTCCAGAAAAGCTTTGGGGAGGGGGGAAGGCAGGGAGGGGGATGAATTGATGGCACTCTTACCATTATAGGCTGGGACTTAGGTCAGTGTAGGTTCCTTCTTGGCATGTTTACACCTGGAGTGAGTGAGTGAGTGTGTGTGTGAGAGAGAGAGAGAGGGAGGGAGGGAGGAAGAGAGAGGGAGAGAGATGGGAAGGGGAGAGGGGTGAGGAAGGGAGAGAGAGGGAGAGAGCATCTGGGCGCATCTGATTCTTAAATATTCGTCTGGAAATGATTTGTCTCACTTCTGCTATTGCATTTGCCATAGTAAGTCATAGGGTCACACCCAACTTCAAGAGACTGGCCAGTGCAGCCTCACCGGGAACTGGGAAAGAGAAAGACCTTGAGTTCTCTTTATCACACCCTCTGAAGGGTGATGCACACTTTCAGTTTGTCCTTTACCAATGACTGTCATTTCAGTAACTTGATTCACGTGGTGTGTGTCAGAGCTCTCCCCCATAAACTCATTCTCCCTGCTCTACTGAATAATTTTGTAAACTAGCCTATTCGTCATCAACTTTTCATTCTTCCTGAGGTTGGAGCAGATGCCTGGTTTCCTATTTCTTCCGTGGGCTAGTAGCATGTATAATTCTCATGCTCAAATCATCGCATATTGGACTGGACAACCACTTCCATGTGGCTTCTGTATCCATTTGTTCCGTCCCCAGCATTCTTTATATTTCCCTGCCTCTGTTTCCAGTGCACCTCTGGTGCAGTTTATGCTTTCCTCACCCCAAGTCTTGCTGTGGCTCCAGCCACCTCTCCCTTGGGGTCCTGAGCATTTCTGGTGGAGAATGGCATTTAGAAGAGGAGATTGCTTAATATGCTGTTGGCTTTGGGAGTATTACAGCTCTGGATCTCTGTTCCTGGGTAGATGTGTGTGTGTGTGTGTGTGTGTGTGTGTGTGTGCATGGATATACACCCCTTCCTACACAGTTATACTTGCATCTATGTCTGTTTCGTAGTTTGAATATGTTTGCTTTCTTATCTCTGATTCCAGTTCCACTCCACAGAAGAGATTTGTGTTTTTCCTTTCCCCTTATGTTCCCTATATTCCCAGGTTCCTTTGTGTTTAAAGTCTCTGAGTACATTGACTTATTTTCTACCAGGTCTGCCCTGTCTTTGAACCCTTCCATGTGGTTGCTCTCCTACTCTACTTGGTCTCTAGCACTCCAGTCCAAACAAGCTACTTCTCTTGGTTTTGCCATTCAACTCCAGATCAACAGCCACCGTGTATTTTCAGGCTTGAATTTATGATGGTAATTTTATGTTACATTAGACCCATTTTTAGGGCAATATGTGGTGCTGAAAAATAAATTGTAATAGTTCAGAATTAAAAACTCCACATCTTCTACTTCTAAGTTTTTTTTTTCCTTCTTGTTTTCACTCTCTCCAAACCTCTCTGGCATCAATAGCAATTAATGGAATCCATGGAAGATTCCTCCTGCTTCTCTTTCTCAGTTTTGTTCCCAAATGGATTTATTTTGGAAAGTAAATGAAAGTTTATTTACCCATTTAAGAGTTATCTAAAGGTGAAAAACGCTTTTTTTTTACAACAGTTCAGAAATTTTTCTAATGCTTTTTTTGTCCCTGGATTACTCAAAAGCAGCTTTGTTTGGAAATTTCAAACTTGGCCTCCCTAGTACATAACCCTGAGTAAGGAATGCGTGCTCTGCCTTGTTTGAAGAAATTTGGTTTTGAAATAACAAAGTTATGGATGCTAAAAATACTAGCTCAGCAGACACAGTGGGTTATTTTCCTTTGCCTTTGAAACATGCTCTGTATTGTGAGACTGGTAACTTTCACGGGTGGGGGAGTTTAATAGATACACTTACCTGATGC
Source organism: Sorex araneus (assembly GCF_027595985.1). Taxonomy (NCBI): domain Eukaryota; kingdom Metazoa; phylum Chordata; class Mammalia; order Eulipotyphla; family Soricidae; genus Sorex; species Sorex araneus. The sequence goes on along the minus strand of NC_073308.1, from coordinate 19,564,753 downwards.
AAATATGAGATCATTTCATAAACCACATGGGCATTTAGTTGAACCATCTTTGAGATATTTTTTATTTCATAAATCTGCATGATCTCTGAATAATTTAGTACTCAGGCATAGTAGTGCCTGTGAATAGATCAATATTGCTGAGCTAATAGGAAGGGAATGTCCTTGATCTCATTTGGCTATGATTGGTCGCCTGTAATCAGCCCCTTTAGTTCATCTCCTGGGGGTTGGTTGACACAGCCACAGCATGATTGCTCCTCTGTCCTTCTGATGGGTGATGGATTTTGTGGCTAGGATCATTGTCTCCTGCCTCTTCAGAGTTGGGATCTCTGGATGCACAGTATCAAAGCAGCCTCACTTGGACCCTTGGCCTGCACGTTGATGCTGAATAGGGCAGGCTTCATCCATTGGTCAGTGTAAACTTTCCTTTGTTTTCTCTAACACCCCAGGTCGGACTACAGCTGAACCTCAGAAAGACAATGTTCATGAGAAACGAACTAGTTCCTGTCATTCCATTTGCTCTCCACGGAACAAACATCTCCAAATGCAACAGTTATGTGCACCTGGGTCGAGAACTCAATCTGACGAGTGACTTGGTGGCAGATCTGCAAGGAGGAGAGAGCAGTGTGGAACGCCTTCAAGAATGTCGTAGAAGTTAAGAGGACGATGAACCTCCAGCTCTGGGCACATCTTTTCGACTCCACTGTTCTTCGTGCACTAACATATGCCTCAGAGACCTGGGCCCTGTGAAAACAGGATAAGAATGCTATTCACGTCTCCCAAAGAGGAATTGAAAGAGCTATGCTTGGAGTATCACGTTTCACTCAAGTGAGAGAAGGAATCCCAAGTTCTGACCTCCATGACGGTCAAGAATCAGGGACGCTGTTTTGTTTGCCAAGGTGTCAAAAATCAGATGGGTCAGACACCTAATGCAATTTGGACATGACCATGGGACTAGAGCCATTACCCACTGGATTCCACGGGATGTCAAAAGAACGCCTGGCCGCCCACCTATGAGATGGTGAGATTTCTTTGTCAAGATCCTGAATGAACGGTTTGAGGCTCTTCATGTTCCTGGAGTGAGCAGATGCCATTGGGCTACACTAGCATGCGACAAGGACGAATGGAAATGTTACTGGTGCCTGTTCGAGCAAATCGATGAGTAAAGGGATGACAAGTGATACAAGTGAACACCCCAGTAAAGGCTATTGCTCACATTTCCCCTCACTTCCTTTCCTTCTGATGAGGTCATGGCTCTGACCAATGTGGTCCTTCATGGTTTGCCAAACCCCTATTTAGAGGGATCTTGGATTAATCACTTTCATATTTGTGACTGCCACTTCCTTTTTGTGTATCTTACCATATCTGATAGAAATGAGTCTCGGGTGCCCAGGAAACACTCTTCTCCTTCCTCGTGTTTGAATATTGGAGCCCTCCTGGCATCTTCCTTGTTCGGCCATCTTTTGTTCTTTAGCTACCCTTCCCCATAATCACTGGAAAAGTACAATACATGTCTGGTCTCTAAGGCTCATGATATTGCTAGGAACCCTCAAGTTTCAATATTCCAGACTTGCCCTTTTACCTGAGCCTAAGAGCCATATCAGTACATCATTGCAAACAAACAATAAAGAAAGAGTTTGCCTTGCTTTGTTCTAGAGAATCACAGGGTAGAGATTGTGAAGGGACAGCTTCCAGGGACAGTTTATCTGAGGGAGGGGCTTGAGTGGAGGGATGAAGTGTGGGAAGGAAGAAACCAAGTGAAATCCTTCAGGGAGAGTATTCTACACGAGGGTCAGCATGTCCAAGGAATTAGCCAATACCAAAGTAGTGCCATAGGGGAGCAAACTGCTAAGCTGTCTAACCACCAAATAATTTCTGAGACCAGCTCTATGCCCAGCAAAGTTCTCCCTATTTAGGTCGAAGCAAAACTGTAAAGAAGTTTCCTATCCTTGGGCCTAAATCCTCAAGGAAGGACTAAACCATAAATGTATAATCACTTGTATCCCTTGTAGCCCCGTTGATCTTCGATTTGCTTGAGCGGGAGCCAGTAACATCTCCATTTGTCCCTGTCATGAGTTAGTGCAGCCCAATGATATCTGCTCGCTCCAGGAACAGGAAGAGCCTCAAATCGTTCATTCAGAGATTTGACGAAGAAATCTGTGGTGGGCGGCCACGAGGTCTGACGTCCCATGGAATCCAGTCCGTAACAGCTCTTGTCCAGCGGTTGTCTCTGAAACGCATTACATGACCGGCCCATCTGATTTTTCATGCCTTGGCAAACGAGACAGCGTCCCTGATTTTTGACCGTCGACAGAGGTTAGAACTCCGGATTCCTTCTCTCACTTGAGTGAGACATGATATTCCCAGCATAGCTCTTTCGATTTCTCTTTGGGATACCCTAATAGCATTCTCATCCTGTTTGCGTAGGGTCCAGGTCTCTGAGGCATATGTTAGTGCAAGAAGAACGGTGGAATCGAAAAGATGTGCCCAGAGTCGGAGATTCCTAACCACCTCTTCGACGCTCTTGAATGCATTCCACGCTGCTCTCTTCCTCCTGCACAGTTCTGGCAGTCATTCCTGAAATCAACAAGTCATTCCTCATGTTGATTTCTCGACCCAGGTACACATAGCTGCTGCATTCGGAGATGTTTGTTCCTTTGAGAGAAAATGGAGCTTCTGGGACCAGTTCGTTTTTCATGAACATCGTCTTGTTGAGATTCAGCTGCAATCCGACCTTTCCACACTCGTGGTCAAAGTCAGTCAGCATTTGTGCAGCTTGGCTAATGTTTGGTGTTATGAGAACAATGTTATCAGCAAAGCGGAGGTGGTGTAATTGCCGACCGTCTATCTTCACTCCCATTCCTTCCCATTCCAGTCCTCGCATGATGTTCTCAAGGGCGGCACTGAAGAGTTTCGGTGAAATGGTATCACCCTGCCGCACCCCTCTCTTTACATCAATGATCACTTCCTTGTAGAATGGTGAGATCCTGGTGGTGAATCCACAATACAGCTCTCGGAGGATTTTGATATACTAAGTTTGAATGCCCTGTTTGGCGAGGGCTTCGATGACCGCCTCAGTCTCAACAGAATTGAAGGCCTTCTTTAAGTCGAACGTTAGACAGAGCGGCATCTTGAACTCTCGAGAAACTTCAATGAGTTTGGTCACTGTGTGGATATGGTCTATCATGCTGAATCCCCTTCGGAACCCAGCTTGCTCGCATGGTTGTGCTTCGTCTAGTGTTCTGCCTATTCTATTCAGGATGACACGAGTGAACAACTTGTAGACGACAGACAGCAGGCAGATTGGGCGATAGTTGCCGATGTCATGGATGTCTCTCTTCTTGTACAACAGAACGGTCCTACTGGTTTTCCACTGGGATGGACCCACCCTACCCAAGATAAATACCTCACTGGCCGACCCCCACTACATCCACTACCCAGCCACCGCCACCCTCCAGGTTACTCTCTGCAAACTTGGGCTGAACCTCATGCACGAGTGAAGCCCCGCAAAGCCAGGTAAGCAGAACTTTGGGACCTTAGCTCTAGGTTCAACGAGACCTGGAAACAAGATCCTCTGTCTGCCTCCTCCAATCTCCAAATGTATAATATGTATAATAAATGTATAATAGCTAAATGTATAGGAAATCATTATCTAATATGACCTATCAGTTCCTCCACTTCTCTCTCCCTCACTCTTTTTCTTCCTTTTTTCCCTCTCTCAGATAAGAACTCACTGGCAGTAGGAAGAATTCTAAGATGACTTTATGTGGAGCCTTATATTTCCTAATTCATCTGGATCACAGATGAATACCCCGTGGTAGATTGATCTGATCATCTCAAGCTCCTTGGTGGTCAGGAGCCACTGCTGGAAATGGTATGGGAAAGGAATAGGGACAGCAGCTGATACAGGACAGATACACTGATGAAAATTTATTAGTCACAGAGACTCCACTTTAGGGCTGGGAACACTAGCAACAGTGGTTGCATTCAGGGACCTAGAATCAGGCTCTGTGACAGTCAGAGTGGGAAGTGGTCCTGATCTCTGCAGAGGGCTTCTTCAAACAGTCCTGGGCTAGTAGAGGGGTGAAACCAATTTGGATGAGGGTCAGGTGAGGGACAACTAGTGTGATACATAAAGAAACTTGCAGATTGGGAAGCCCCTGAGGTAGGGAGTATATTTTGCAAGAGAAGTAAAATTCACAGCTAGGTCTTTGGTCCCCTGAGAGGCTCGAATATATCAAAGAGGCATTTTAAATTTTAGATCTCAGGAAATTCTAGTGAAGCACAAAACTTGTAAAAGTGAATTAGTTGTTGAAGAGATGGGTAGTGTCACTGTCTGATTCATTGTCTGTTATGTAGCTAGATTCTACCTTAGTTATAGTGGAGGTTAAAAAGAAAGATGCAGGTCCGTAACATTATCAGGCTCTGTACAGTGGCGGTAGGACTGGTCAATTCCCTGATAATGTGCGTACCAGGATGTCAGAAAGCCGATGGTCAGCCTAGATGGGTAGTATGGAAACAGAAAAAGGGAGTTTCAGCAAATGAATTCTGCCTCTTTGTTCTCATTGAATTGCCCATCCACGCATCCATTCTTCCACCAACCAAGGATCTGTCGAGTGCCAGACAAGTGAGAGTCTATTGATTTAAATGGAATCCACGGGACAAACTGTCACCATGCAATGCCATAGAGATCAGCTGGGATTCACATGGAAGAGGAGAGATAAGGTGGTCTCAACAGTGCACCTGAGAACTGCTGGGTTGTGGAGACAGTGCCTGCTGGTGGAGTCTGGGGCAGTGGTGGACAAAGATTGGCAGGAAGTGAGAGAAAGGGATCCAGACTCGAGTCATTCTGTGGCTGGTGCTCTTGTTAAATAGACTCTTCACAGGAAAGAGTATCCCTCCCACCTCCTTTTCTTTGCTGGAGGCACACAGCATAAACCACACCATACCTCTGTTTACAAGGTTCACAAGGCGGGTATGCAGCTGCTGGAGTCAGCAGAATATCTCTGGATCCAGAGCCTGGTGTCAACCGCACAATGATGACAGGAAATGGGGACTGTACCCTCCTCCACATCCACCCTCCAGCCCCCTTGGAACAAGATTTTAGTAAGACTCTCAAGCCCTCATTTCCTCCAGGGTGAGAATTGGGGTTCATATCTATATATTGAATGTTTATTGAGTAAGTGCCTTGTACCAGGCCAAGTGTCAGGTCTGGGAAAACAACTACAAAAACATTGCTGTGTTGGAGAATTTGCAATCCAGTGGGAAGAAAGAACAGTGCAACAAAGATAATCAGGTGTTATACAGAGGTGTGAGACTATATTTCCCAAATTAATATTCTCTTATTAACCAGCGATTAAGAATGCAATTTTGACTGAGATTCAGGCATGATAAAGCAAACTGATGTGCAAGCCAGAGGAGTGCAGATTGAGATTTGAGGTGTCCATCTCAAATGAAAATACACCTCTTAGAAATGACTTACTCTGTCTATTCTTTTCCAAAATGGGCCACTTCTAACTAGTTCAATAATCTCAAAGGATTGTTGTGAAGATTAAATATTGTGAGTTTATGGCATGTATGCACATAGCAATCAATCAATAAATGCTAATGGTAACATCTTTATAATAATAACAATAATTATTATTATTGAAATAGAGACTTGTGAAGTGTGCAGCAAACACATCTTTGAAGGGGACCTGATAGGGAAGAAAGGGCTCAGGAGAGGGTCTTAACAAGTGATGCTACTTGATTTGAGTCCAGAGAGAAGAGTAATGAAAAGAGCTAAGATATGTCAAGTATCTGACAATGAGGAAGAGACTGTTCTGGGAATATAACAGGGATGGTCTCTTTTTATTCTCAGAACAGTTCCCTGAAGTCTGTGCAAATATTATCTTCATTGCTACAGAGGAAAGAGGAGTGGGACTTAACCAGGCAAGATGGGGACGTGGGAAAGGCCTTTTTGACAGTGATGCAGCTATAAAGGCCCTGGGGCCATGGGAGAAGCAGATTAATGGAACTGAAAACAGCATGGTATGTCTGGAGCTAGAAGGAAGTGCGGGCAAGATGAGGCCAGAGAAAGAGGTTGTCCAGTGTTCACTGTCATTGAAGATTTATTGGACCCCAACTGAACACCATCCAGCACCATCTCCAACCACGTTCTGGCTATCATTTCCCACTGCATTGATGAGAAGCAGATGTCCTGAACTTCAGATCTTCATTGGAATAGGTGCTCTTCATTTATAAAAACACACCAGAAAGCTCTTGGGAATTAAGTGAAAAACCATTCCTGAAATGACTGGATTCAGATAGATCATCCTTGGTCCCTCAGTCAAAGTACTTTTACTTGTTAATTTTGTTGGTGGGCTCCCACGCCATGCTTAGGGGGTTCACTGCCTTGCAGGCCAGACAATTTAATGCTCAGATCCAGAGATGTTAGGGACCACTTAGGTCTTTTTACTTGTTTTTGCTTTAAGGCTGTATTTGGCTGTTCTTAGGGCTTCCTCTGGACTCTGCACTTAGGGATCAGCCTGGTAGGCTTGGAGACCGTATAGAGATCTGAAGATTGGACTTAGGTCAGCCTCATACAAGGCAAGAGTCTTGTCTGTTGTGTTATCACTGCAGCATATGAGTGATTTTTGATAACAGTATGTGGAACATCTGCTTTTTTAGAAAGTTTATCTTTTGTGGGTAGGGGAAAATACTCAAACATTTATTGATTTTGCATTTCAAACTTACCATTAAATACTGAGCATGCTGGTCTTATGTCCAGAATTTTGAGATGAAAATGTGCAAAAAATGATACATCAGACATTGAGGAACATAAAGAAGAGAATCAAAGTGGTGATAAAATTTTTTTCTATACTCACTTAGAAACACATTTGGTGAGTCAGCTGCTAGGGACAGGAAGTGAAATAGAAAACAACGAAAGGAAAACCTGCCCAGGACTGAGCTGAGACTTTCCTGGCTATGGACAGAATAGCCCTCGCCCATATGGTAGATTTTATACGCATGAGAGTATAACTTCGGTAGATATCAGTTGAATTAAATCCCAGGATTTTCCAGAAAAATTGTAGCAATGACTGATTGAGGAATTGGCTTATGCCAGTTTGGATTATGGGGTTAGTTAGTGTTAAGTGAGTAGAGCTAGTCAGAGGTTAAAGGTACAGTTTCATCTTGAAATTTAAGTCTATAGGATCTGTAAGGTAGATCAGCAGACCAAAACCCAGTCTAGAGATAGAATGGTGGGTTAATTGCTCAAAAAATTCTGCTTTATTAACAGGATCTAAAGATGCTTTTCTCAAGGGGTACAACTTTAAATGTAGTTTTACACATTCTGTTGGTATATTAGTCCTGTATCGGGAATGGCTTTCACGAGAAGTGCAGTTTATATGATTACCGAGACCTTTGCCGTTTACTATTATAGTTCTTAGTCAAATCATAGCCTTTTCAAGTAAGTTAATGCTTGATCTTAGCACTATGAGAAAGAGAAGATTATTATTATTCTGGAGATATTTCACCCACTTAGAGAGATTTTAGGTGGATTAGAATCCTGCAGCATGTTTAGTGGCAGTCAAAAATAAAAATGAGCGGGGGAAAGTGAACTTGCAAGATGCTCATGGCCAGTAGAGGGGTGGCCCCGAATTTGCCCTGAATGACTCAACATGTCAAACCATTAGCTTGGCCCCAGAGCTAATGTGAACAGAGGAGAACTGAGTTGCTAAGTCACTGGGGAAGATGGGCCAAGCCAAACTGTTGCTTGGTGCCGGAGCCTCACACGGGTGGATGCCAGGGCCCACACACTCTCAATTTAACTTGAAACTGGCCCCAGCCCAGAGCTTAACTTGGAGATGAGTCCGAGCCTTCCAAGAAGGGTCTTTCTAAGATGAGTAGGGGCGCAGAAAGTATGTTTGATTTTTGTTTGGGGGCAAAATAATATATCCAGAGAGCACTGATACTGAAAAGTACCCTGTTTAGGTGTCTTATGAGCTGCTTGCTTGCTACTGTTTTAGTTTAGTTCTTGATGTGATTCTGAATTGTCCTTCTGTCAATTAAACAGTACACCAGAGAAATCCTGAATTACCCGAATTGCCACCTGAGGTAGACTTCTGTATTCCCTCTTCTTCCGGCACTCACCCATTCCCAAGTCTTAAAACTTACTGATCTGGTATTGATTGGGGGAGGTATATTCAGCCCCAAACTTGATTGATAAATAGCGTTGGAGTGGTCTAGGAAGAAGTGTTTTGTTTAGCTTCTTCAGATGTTGAACTTCCATCGTCATTAGTTAATTGAAACACTTCCTTCTAATGCCTTTTCATTCATTGTCTAATAGGGACCAAGTCTGTCTGGTAGATATGTATAGATATGTAACATGATATATGTGTATATATACACAAATACTCTAAAACAAATGTGCAATACTAATTTAAAAAACAGTCAAGTGGGCTGGAGCAATAGCACAGTGGGTAAGGCATTTGCCTTGCACCCAGCCAACCCGGGTTCGATTCCCAGCATCCCATATGGTCCCCTGAGCACCTCCAGGAGTAATTCCTAAGTGAATGAACGAGGAATAACACCTGTGCATCGCCGGTTGTGACCCAAAAAGTAAAAAAAGTCAAGAAAATTAAATTTTGAAGAAAATTTAATTTTAGGCACCATTATTAACAACTGACAATGACGGGGTTTCATGCAAAAAACATTCCAACACTGCACCCATATGGAATGCTGCTCAGCTTGGAAAAAAATTATCATGGCATTCTGGCTGGAAATAGAACGTATTATGCTTAGTGAAATAAGTCATATGAAGAAAAACAGACACAAGGATTTCACTCACATATAGTAGATTAAGAATAAACAAAATAAAACAACATTTTAGACTGTATGATAGCAAAGTGAGGAATTGGGGTTTGCTGTATTGTGACAGATGGAAGCTAGAAACCTAGAGGTGAATGATGGTAGACACAAATGTTGATTTAAAACAATATACCTGAAACCTGTAAAATGGTATAAGTCAGCATTAGGGCAATGAAAAAATAGAAATCATCTCTTGAAGACCTATAATGGAGCTAGGTTGTAGGATAACATTGGTTTGTGCTTTCTCCTCTGCCACAAAGGAGTTTAGGTTCAGTGGGTAATACACATCCATCATAATGCTCCTGAAGCACCTCCATTCCTCGTGTTTATTGGAATATAGCTCTAAACATTTTAGGGTAACCTTGGTATATCCTGTTTCCCATGCCACAGGGAGCTTAGGTTTATCACAGTGCTCCTGAGGCACTTCCATTCCTCTGTGTTTATCTGTAAACTCTTCTCTGTGCTCCCTTCCCCAACTGGTCTATCACCTTCCCCTGTCCCCCCTATCATACTCTGTTAACTTGTTTTTTTAATGTTTCTAACCTTTTAATTAATTTTTTAAAAATTTTATTGAATCACTGTGAGATAATTACAAGCTTTCATGTTTGGGTTACAATCACACAATGATCAAACACCCATCCCTCCACCAGTGCACATTCCCCACCACCAATATTCCCAGTATACCCCCCTTTCCCACCCTCCCCCTACCTCCATGGCAGACAATATTCCCCATATTCTCTACTTTTGGGCATTATGGCTTGCAACACAGACACTGAGAGGTCATGTTTGGTTCATTATCTACTTTGGCATACATATCCCATCCTGACTGATTCCTCCAGCCATCATTTTCTTAGTGAACCCTTCTCTATTCCATCTGCCTTCTCCCCTCTGCTCATGAAGCAGTCTTCCAGCTATGGGGCAATCCTCCTGGCCCTTGTATCTACTGTCCTTGGGTGTCAGCCTCATGTGATGTTATTCTATACTCCACAAATGAGTGCAGACTCTGTTAACTTGCAAGGTCAGATTCCCCAGAAATCCATGATTTTATATTTGTGAATGAAATTTTGCTTTTATTCTACTCTTATGTCCTTTTGCATAGCTTACTTTAAAGCAATGTCTTTTTTGTATAGACACAGGATTACAGTTAATATTATGCTTTGTAACTTGGGAGTTAATTGACTATGAATAATATTCACTCTTGGGCATCTGCTTTCTTGACTTAAGCCTCAGTTGCCCTTAGTTCCTAGTAACTCAAAAGCAGGGTCCTGACAAGGGACTGGATGGACTCAGGGAAAGCTGTGAGCTACCCTGGTATTGAAACGGGCCAGACCAAAGTGCCACAGTACTTAACTATAAGTTAAAAGCATGATCATGGACAAATTCTGTCATGATTCAAAGAGAAACAACTCAATTATGACCCTGCTAGGGTCAGAAAAGACTAATCTGGACTGAGCACTGTAGTCTGAGATCTATAGCGTGATGGCCCCAGGAGAGCAATCTTATAAGCTTAATGTATCTCTACTGTGTCCATACAAAATGACTAATATTGTACACTGTCACTGTAGTAACAACTGTCATCCCGTTGTTCATCGATTTGCTCGAGCGGGCATCAATAATGTCTCCATTGTGAGACTTGTTGTTACTGTTTTTGGCTTATAAAATATGCCATGGGTAGCTTGCCAGGCTCTGCCATGCGGCAAGATACTCTCGGTAGCTTGCTGGGCTCTCTGAGAAGGGTGGAAGAATGGAACCTGGGTCGGTCGCTTGCAAGGCAAACACCCTACCTGCTGTGCTATGGCTCCAGCCTGTGACTGTATTATGAATGTTTATATGTTTGCAGGACTAAGGAGAGGAAAAACACACCCATATTTTTGCCCTTAGGCCAGTCATCTTGCTGGATGAGAATCTGTTCTAGAAGAAGCTTCCCTGAGGAAAGGACCTTACATCCATTGATTGTATGACAACAGACATCTCTATGTAATTGTTACCCCAACCACTCATGATTTGGGATTTAACTAAGGCTGTAAGAGCGGGTGGGGAGAGGAAGAAGCAGGAAGGAGAAGGATTAAGGAGCAAGATCCAAGAGGAGGATGAGGGGGATCGGGGAAGGGGAAGGCCGAGAAAAATTCAGTAGAATTCAGAAGGAGAATCAGGAGAGAATGGAGATGAGCTTGTAATAAACAGCAATTGAGACCAACCAGCCTGGCCCTTGTTTCCTCCTTCATCTGCCCATCGCCATCGACCACCCTTTGGTGGGGGAAGCTGCGTGGGACCACTGAACACAGGCGGTGAGAGAGAACTGCCGTGGCCTTTGGTATTTATTTTTTGATTACACATTTAGTTTCTTGTAAGAGATCGTATTATTCATGTTTCATAGAAGGGAAATGAAGCCTAGAGTATTTAAACCATGAAGCTCATAGGACACACAGGACATAACCAACTTGAGAGTCAGTTCCTGGTACAGCAGATATTCCCGTGTCTTCAACCAGGATGGAGCTGCCAGCTTCCTTTCACAGAATACCATCTTCCCTCTTTTGCCTCAGCTCCCAGAAATTCTAGGTGTATTAATGCTCCTTGCTATTAATCATTGTTTTGATTTTCTTATTGAATTACCCTCTCCTTTAATTCTGTATTTTTTTTTTGCTTCTTGCTTTTGTTTTTCACAATTGCTGGATATGTATTTGGAGCTCTTACCACAATATGCCCCAAATCCCCACCTTTTCTGGGAGAGTTTCAAATTAGGTTCTAAATCAATGACTAATACAGCTGTCCAATCTTCAGCTCATTATTTAGAATTAATAATAGTTTGCTGCTGCTATTAAGCTTTGTCTGGAGATTCATTTGCCGTATGCTGTGTCATACTGCATTTAACTTTGTATTTAGCCCATGGTCGGTCTCTTTGAGCAGAGACCTTTGATCTGCTCTCACCACCATGTGAAATCTGTCTCTTTTCTGTTTTCTTATAGCCTAGGACTCCCTCTTCTAACAAGCAGTTCAGGTTTTTGACATCCCTTGTTATTATTGCTATTATCTCTTAGCAGAACAATCTTTATGTATAGTGCCTTTCTGATTTATTGCACCATGCCATATTAGATCATGGTTGATCATTCATGAGCATTAAAGCTTTGTAACCAGCAGAAAGCAGGTAGAAAGCAACCATTTCTGCAGAGCACAAGGAGGATTTGAGATCTTCCACCGTTTACCATACCTACCTGGTCTTTCAGCATTTATTTGTAAATTCCTCTATGTACCAGATTCTCTAAGAGACCCTGATGTTTCTTGAGAATGCATTTTTACACTTCTCAAGGTTTCTCTGCTTGGGTTGTTGTCAGGAGATTTGCTACTCACCAATTCAAATGCTTGCTGGTGTTGCTCTCTCTCAATCTCTTTCTGCCTTGAGTATATTGAACCAGTCCCACTTTGCCTTGATCTCAGATGCAGTGCTTTTTAAAATTTTTTTTTCTTTTTTTAAAATTTATTTTATTGAATCACCATGTGGAAAGTCACAAAGTTCTCAGGCTTATGTCTCAGTTATACAATGCTGAAACACCCATAATTTCACCAGTGCCCATATTCCACCACCAAAAAACCCCAGTATACCTCCCACCCCCCACCCCACCTGCATAACTGAAAAATTTCACTTCATTTTCTCTTTACCTTGATTACATACCATATTTCAACACAAAACTCACAATTGTTGTTGGAGTTTACCCCCCAAAATACGAACCTACTGACAAGGAAGCATTTGATAATTAGTTTTTCATTGATGAGAATGAAGAGATATGAAGTCGTGTGGCCACGGTAGCGGCCATGTGGTTTAGGATTTCTGTATTTTAGTAATTAAGTTCAGGGAGATTTATGTTGGAAATTGCATCATTTCCCTTCCTGGGGCAGCATGGGGCTGAGGCTTAGTTCACAGTCTAGAGACATGGCTGCAAGCACTTGCTGGGACCAGAAGTAGTGTAGCTGGCTCTGGATCTTGGTCTTTCAGCAGCAAAGCGGCTGTGCAAAAGCATGGCCACCTGAGTCGAATCTCGGCAAGCCGGTATCAGCCCCAGCCCGAGACTGCCCACGTGTCCCGCTGTTTCAAGTTCAAAACACATTTTTTTTTTCCTTTTTCCCGTGCCACCAAGTTCATACCTGCTTAAAAGTCCCATAATATGGCGGATGCCACTCCGCTTCTTCCCACAAAGGGAAGAAAAACCGAGGAAGAAGGATATTTCCCCTCCTCGGCCGGCATGGGGCAAAGGCTTAGTTCACAGTTTAGAGACATGGCTGCAAGCACTTGCTGGGACCAGAAGTAGTGTAGCTGGCTCTGGATCTTGGTCATTCAGCAGCAAAGTGGCTGTGCAAAAGCATGGCCACCCGGGTCGAATCTCCGCGGAGCATGAGCCGGTATCGGCCCCGGCCCAGACTCTTTAAAAATTATTATTGAATCACTGAGAGATACAGTTACAAAGCTTTCATGATTGAGTTTAAGCCATACAAAGATTAAACACCCATCCCTCCACCGGTATACATTTTTCACCATCAATGTCTCCAGTATCCCTCCAGCAACCCTACCCCATCCCACCTCACCCCCTGCCTCTAGGGCAGACAATTTCCTTCTTATTCTCAGTCTCTACTTTTGGGCATTATGGTTTGCAATACAGATACTGGGAGGCCATCAGATGGAGTACTCTACATCTGTCTTTTCACATCCTTTTGAAAAGCTGTAATTGGCATTTGTTTTTGCAATTGTCTTCCCCAGGAGTGTGTGGATTAAGTTCAGGAGGCCTGTGCTATTAGGATTTCTAACTCTTAGGTATGTAGGAAGGCTGACAGTTTACTTTTTTTTTTTTTTTTGCTTTTTTGGGTCACACCCGGCGATGCTCAGGGGTTACTCCTGGCTCTGCACTCAGGAATCACCCCTGGCGGTGCTCGGGGGACCATATGGGATGCTGGGAATCGAACCCGGGTCGGCCGCATGCAAGGCAAACGCCCTACCCGCTGTGCTATCGCTCCAGCCCCAGACAGTTTACTTTTTAAAGAAAGCTGTTCCTAACTCTTGGAATAGCTAACAGTTTCCTGTTAACTGTTTTATAGACTTTGTATCATATTTCTATGCAACCCCATTCTTCTCCTTTACAACATTTCACTGTTTTGATGAATCCATGATCTTCTTAATGTATGTTTCCTCTATCAGACAGTACAGCCATCAGTAGTGGAACTATGTTTCTTTTTCACCAGTGACTCACAAGTGAGTGCCCACTACTGTGAGGAGCACACACTGGGAAATTGGTAGAGGAAGTAGAAAAGAGTGTTAATGCGCAAAGACTCTAGTGCTGTGCCTTAGTCTCCTAGAGACACCAATACCTCCCAGAGTGTTGATGAAACACTAAATAGGGTAATTCAGGTGACACTGGTATATAAGATATATAGAATGCATGTGTGCTTTAATATTTTTAATTTTTAGTTTTAAGCAAATATTTGATGAGTTAGTGAGTCAATGATTATAGGTGTTCATTGCCTACTGGCCTCCGGGATGGTGCACAGTGAATTGTTAGGGTCAATGTCAGACTCTGGCAGAGAGAACTTTGCCTCCTTCATCCAGAAAGCTTTTCCTATGCATTGCAATGCATAGGGGTGGGCCATGCCAAAGGGGGCGAGAGGGCAGGACTCTGTTACAACAATGGGGTTTTGACCAAAAGTTTATTGGAAGTTCAGTAGAATGGGCAGGAAAGCAGGGAAGGAAGCCAAGAAGAGGTGTTGATTTCACTAAAGGCTGTTTTCTTAGTGGGCAAAGGCCAACTGTTGGTGAGTAGCAAATCTCCTGAACAACAACCCAGGCAGAGAAACCTTGGGGAATGTGAAAGTCCATGAGAGTAGACTCAAAGAAAACTTGACATCAATTCTGGGGCACTGGGCCTCCATTCCAGGACCTTGAACATGCAAAGCTTGTGTTCTACTGCTGAACCATTTTTCCAGCCAAGGTAGCACAGCAAGTCTCAGGACTGTCTTGGTGTTTTGCTTAGTACCCAACAGCATCTGTACCAAGTTCAGAGCCAACTGTGCTGTTTTGAGGGGTGATGGGTCACACCAGGCTGTGCTCAGGGCTTACTCTTGTCTCTGTGCTCAGGGATCCTCCTGGTGGGGTGGGGAGATGATATGTTGTGGATCAAACCAGAGTGGGTCACACATGCAAGACAACCACCTTACCTCTTCTGCTATCTCTCTAGACCCTGACTTTTATTCGTTTCAAATTGCATATACTACTTTGGGGTATCTTCTTCTCAGACTATTTCCTGGCACTGATGTGAACCTGGAGACAGGCCCCATCACTTGTGATCAACTCTGGTCTCCCCACATTTCCAGTCCTTACCGAGATGCCCCTTATGCACTCAGCTTGAACCTCTGATGCTTAGGCCAGCTCACCAAAACCACTGATGCAAACACAGGTCTGCTGGCTCAGCAGCCGTGTGGGATGTGTGGAAGGACAGTTCACTAGTGCTGTCCCAAGCTCTTTAGACTTTTGTTGGTGGCATGTGCCAAAGTCTGCAGCTCTTCTTCCTTGATATCTCTCCACTTCTTCTCTTCCAGGGGTGGGAGTCCCTGTTTAAAGGAATGTTTTTCTAAGGTGAACATTTTTAGGAAGTGAAGGTGTCTGGTTCTTAGGAAGCAATGGAGGTCTGGTTGAAACACAACTTAGGATACAGTTGATCTGGATTTGATGCCTCACAGTTACTACTTCTAATGAGCTTCAAGGTTGTGATGCTGCCAGCCCAAAGACCACCCATTGAATGGCAAGGTTTAACTATAGTTTGTATATCTCAGTCAAGTGTTTGCTACACAGAGATGAAATCAAGCCGATTTAAGTTGGCAGAGTGAACATGTATTTTAGCAGAACCTATTTTTTTTTGTTTTTTAGCTACACCCTGTGTTCATAGCTTACTCCTGGCTCTGTGCTCAGAGATCATTCTTGGTGGTCCCAGGAGACTATAGGGGATACTCGGGGTCAAATCTGGGTTCAGCAGGCGCAAGGCAACACCTTACCCAATGTTCTAGCATTTTAACCACCCAAGAGGAACCTATTTTTGATGACTTTTGCCTGACGGGTTGGATTCTGTTAAAACATGGTCTTGGCTCCCTCTATTATAATGAAAGCAAGCTTGGGATGCATTGTCTGGCCCATTGTTCAACCCAGATCTTATTCTAATGAGGTCCCTTAGACAGACATAGACTGTAGGCAGGTTTAGGAGTTCATTGCAGAAACACATTTTTTTATTCTTTTTTAAAAATTAATTTAAAAAAATTTAAATTTTATTGAATAGCCATGAGGTAGTTACAAGTTTTCATGTTTGTGTTACAATCTCACAATGATCAAACACCCATCCCTCCACCAGTACACATTCCCCACCACCAATATCCCGGGTATACCCCTCCCTTTCCCATCTTTCCCCTGCCTCCATGGCAGACTATTTTCCCCATACTCTCTCTCTACTTTTAGGCATTATGGCTTGCAACACAGACACTGACAGGTCATAATATTTGGTCCATTATCTACTTTGGCATACATCTCCCATAGCGACTGATTCCTCCAGCCATCATTTTCTTAGTGATCCCTTCTCTATTCCATCTGCCTTCTCCCCTTCACTCGTGAAGTAGGCTTCCAGCTATGGGGTAATCCTCCTGGCCCTTGTATCTACTGTCCTTGGGGAAACACCTTTGTTTAATAAAAGGTCCGCAATGAGAAACAGAATATCCCAAAGGCATGTGAGAATTATGTCCACAATAGCTGCAATGAAGACCTGAACTAGAGAAATGTGCAGACGGTTGGAATGCAGTAGAGGAGGAGGAAGAACATCCATATGGAATGCCCCCAACCCAATGTGCCTGCCTTTTTGGTCAGAGCTAGCAGAGTGGGCTGGAGATCAGTCAGCTGAGATCCCTGACCTTCTGAAGGTGGCAGAGGTGCTCAGAGGGACCGGCCCTAAGTAGGGAGTAATCTAAGTCATATCTGGACACTTGCAACATTTCCTGGCTCCCAGCCAAATACTTCAAAGAGCCTTATCAGGGGGTCCTGAGGTCCTAGATGGGGAACGGTGACATTTCTGGGAGGAAGTGTCAGCCCCAGATCACACTTTCTGTTGCTCTTTGCATGGGAAGTCAGAGGGGCTGGGTGCAGGCACAGGTGTGTTTTAGAGCCCACCTTTAGTTTCCTCCTGCGCTCAGATGCTCTCTCTGGGGCAGGGATGGATGGGCAATGTTCCCCGAAGCTGATAGATGATTCTTCTTAGGAAATCCTACTCAGCCAGGACCTCCGGCATGGAAAGACTGAGAGACCCAGCATCTTTTCCTGCTCCTGCATCTTGGCTTTTAGAAATCCCCGAGTGCCACGGAGGGGGGCAGTGGCTCTCCATGGCATTCCTGTCATGCTGGGCCCTGTACACTTCAAGTTCCAGGGATAGGGAGGCTTTGAAAAATCTTCTTTGAGGACCTGAGGACTTTCCTCCCACTGTTTCACAGTGGGAGGCAGGCTGCAGGGGTGAGGCTTGCACTGCTCCCGAATCTGCGTGTGGTGCTCCTCTTCCCAGTTCTTCCTTCTGTGGGAGTCAGAAATTCCCATGGTGAAGGGTTTACATGAAGAAACTGTCAAATGGTTCACCCCAAGGCTTTCCTTTTCAATAATTTTAGATGTTAACCATCCCAATATGTGTCCAGGTATGATTTTTCTTAAGGGGCCCACAAGAAACAAAATTAAAACTTAGTTACCACAAGTATTGGTTATTTAAATGGTTACTTGATTCCATTCATGATGCAAGAGAGGCATTTAGTTAGCATCATTTCAGAATTTTCTAGCTTTCTTGATATTTTTTCATGTTGCTTTGGATAACATGATGGAATTTTCAAGATACTTTTGAACATAAGAGAAACCTGCATTTGTATCAGCTGGGTAACAACAGATGAGTTTCTTAAAGTTTTCCAAGCCTCAGTTTCATTATCTATTTAATGAGAGTAAAATTGATTTTGTACATAAGATAGCTTTGTACTTCGCAGATGTTTACAGTTGGGGATACTGTTATTCCCTAAATTCCTTTAGTAGGTAACAGAATTGTCACTAGAATTATGTGGTAAAAGTTTTATGAATCAGTTCACATTTTTTGTATAAATAAATGTACTGTCTTCTTTTGGAAAATTATTATGGAATCATATAATAGACAAATATTTGGTTGCCCAAGTCCTTCCCTTTCTGATGGGTTGCAAAGAAGGTCTTTTAAGTTTCCGAGGAGCAATTGTTTAGTATTACCTTTTGACTCGTGGCAACACTGTATGACTTATCCTTTGCTGATTGTCACTCTGTGCAATGGAAGGTAGTGAAATATAAATATATATGGTTTACTGGACACTGGAAACAAAGAAGGGAAGCGTCTCTGCTCCTGTTTCCCGCCTTCTCCACCCAGTCCCCCTCTCAGACCGTGCTTCCTTCTTTAGCCTCTCTGGGGTATCAGTGCTGATAACAGGAGGGCACTTCAGAGGGGATGCCTGCTCTGGATCAAAGCTCTATCTCTCAGGCCACCAGCTTTAAGATTATGACTTCCTTTCTTATCTCTGGAACTTCTATGCACACACCCATCTCCTGCTCTGGTGTCTGTTTTTAATGGGAATCCCACTGTCAGGGAGTGTTCTCTGTGCTCTGATTTTGCAGGCTGTTGGATCATCTACTAGGTCCATTCTAAACCATACCATTCATTGTTCATTCCCTTCTGTTTAAATTTGACTGGGGCCTTATCATTATATCATAATCTTTCCAAGTCTTTATTTCCTTACTTGCAAGAGAGAAGAGGGGACATGTGTACTTGTAGCTCAGAATTGTCTAGATTAAGCATTAACATTAGTGGTGATGCATGAAGAATCCTTAATATGTAATCTGCCATTGGTAGGTGCTCAGTGAGTATTAACCTGCTCCTCTTCCTTTGCTGTTCTTCTTAATGCCCAAGGTCAAATTTGTTGCCAACTATGTTTTCATCAGATATTTTTCATGAATTGAATAATTATAACATTTGAATTGGTAGCAACTATTCTTCTCCAGTGTTTCTTTCTGAACTGAGAGAGTTCTTTCAGCAGAAAACTTGGTCAAATCTCCTTTGGAAAGAAGTGCCTTATTGGAGAGTAAGTTTGAGATGGAAATGGTTGGGTTGATATGAAAATAAAGGAATAGGCCAGTCTCTCTATCCTGTGTGTGGAGAAGGATGGGAGGGAGAGATGGGAGATTGGAGAGGATGTTTGGCTGTCTATAAACATGTTCCTACCTGCTCTTTCATGCTGGAAGTTTTATGATAACAAATTTTCACACAAGGAGGCCTTGATTTTTCAGGCTGACATATATCTACCCCTAGGATTCATTGATAAAAGCCTCATTGTTGTTGTATAGGTAAACCAGCTTCTCCAATAGGAGGTTAATCAGAAGTAGACATGATCTTTGTATTCCCTTCTACTAAGCTGATTATGAACATGTGTATGAAGAATAGCATTTTAAAAAACATTCTGTTTTGATATTATCTTCAGCAATCTTCTAGCTTATGTCAGAGAGTGACACCATTCAAGGGCATTGTGTGTCTGTTACCCTGCTTTGACAAAAGTGCCTTCCATATGGCTTCAGAGGTTCAGATCCGAGGAAGTCACCAGAAACTGATGCTGTGTGATCTTATTTTATGAAGCTTTTTGACTCGGAGTCTTCTCTTTATTTAAACCAATGTATGGGACTCTTCCCCATTCTTGGTTACTCTATAGTGCAAACGAATTCCTGGCTCTCCATGCACGGCTGACTTTCTGCCATTCTGCTGTTGCGATATTGAGTTAAGGAACATGTCTGTATTGTTATCAGCCTTTATTATCTGATAGTAGGAATGACTATTTGTCTATATAGGGACTAAAGTTGTCAGGGCTTTTAAAATAAAAATTTTTTTAAATACCTGGTGGTTCTTAGGGCTACTTCTTGTTTAGTACTCAGGGTTCACTCCTTGTGGGACCTTGGCAGTACCCTGGGGCAAAGCTTTTGCTCACCCCATTGAACTGTGTCTGGCCCTAAAATGTGTGGGTCTTAACACATTAGATTGTTGAGTTGAATTGAATTCATCAAGACTTTTGTAACTCAATTGTCTTAGGTCTAGGTAAAGTTTTCACCTTTTGGTGTTTTGTTTTTACCACATCAAGTATTGCTCAGGATTTACCTCTGACTTTATGCTCAGGGATCATTTCTGGCATGCTTGGCGGGGGGGATCATATAGGGTGCCAGGGATTGAACCTCGGTTGGCCGAGTACAAGGCAAATGCCCAACCTGTTGCAGTATTGATTTGGCCCCCAAGTATTTGCATTTTGAAATACTTTTTAGTGGGATTATAGACAACTAGTAATTATGGGGACTGTAATCATGGAGTGATAGCACAGTGGGTAGGGTGTTTACCTTGCATGTGGCTGACCCAGGTTCGATTCCTCCGTCCCTCTCAGAGAGCCCGGCAAGCTACTGAGAGTATGGAGCCCGCATGGCAGAGCCTGGCAAGCTTCCCGTGGCATATTCGATATGCCCAAAACAGTAACAACAAGTCTCACAATGGAGACGTTACTGGTGCCCGCTCAAGCAAATCGATGAACAACGGGACTACAGTGCTACAGTGCTACAATCTTCTCTTACGTTTCCCCTGCCTTGCCAACAACATTGACCTGTGAGAAACATGCTAGTTCTGCTTTTTTTTGCCGTCATATTCATTTCACTTAAGGATCCCTTCCCATTCTTCTCCTTCTTCTCCAACTGACAAGATGGAATGTAGTGAGAAACAAAAGCTGTCAGCTTTGAGTGATGATTAAATGCTTGGGAGGACTCTTTTTTTTAATCTCATCGCTTTATTCTGCCTCTGAACCTTTGTGTAGGGTCACAGAGAAGGGAGAACTGGAAGGAGTGATTTGGATATTAAAGGCAGAAGAGGCTGAATAGCAAGTAGACTATGCCTGGATATTGGGAGAGAAGGCTTACTATCTCCACACCATGCTTCATTCTCATCACTCAGTGAAACTAGGGCTGTTAATCATGTCTGTGTAATGCCATGTGGAATGAATCCTCTGGTACTTGAAGGAAGGATGTTGTCAAGTTAAAGGTTGGACCAAATTGATGAGAAGGGCTTTGTTTAGTGGGATTTTGATGGAGAAAAAGACTGGCAGTGAGCCAGTGACCAACCAGGGTTCCACTAAGCTCTCTGGAGAAGCACAGGCTGACATTGCTCTCTTCAGAATGCTTGTGGGCCTTGTCTGAAAGTATCTCTCAGAGCTTCTAGTGGGGGTACTTTATCCTAGACTCCAGAGCAGAAGTGGTTTCCTTTCAGAGCAACTGTTCTGTCCTTTGCTTGTGGAATGCAGCCACTTACTGAATGAGGGATAAAAGGAAAGACGGCCTCATGAGTTCTCCTCTTGGATAGCCCAGACCATTTTCAGATTTTCACCTCACTGGTCCACCCTCTGAAAGTGTTTGCTCCTATTAATCACCTCGTTAACAGGAAGTTTGTCCATTTACCAGTTTTTAGATTCAGACACCAGGTGTCATGACGAGGGATAAAGAATCAGTGAACTGTGGCTCTTGATTTGCTCTAGGGAATTTGCAGGCTCTGTTGTGTGGGGGTTGATGTACACATCTAAAGTACCAGTGTTTCCAAATCAAGAACCAAGTGCTGAGGGAGGTTGGAGAAAACGGCAGTTCATTTCTCAAATGGCCTGACAATGTGTGCGCTGTTGATTTCTAGGGCAAGGGTGACTACATAGCCATGGAAATTCTGAATGCTGCCCTAGAATTGAGTGTCATTAGTGTTCATCCTGCTTGCTTTCTTGAGTTTTTTTTTCCCCAGGGAACTTCATGGTATGCACCAGCACAAAGATAGTCCGTGTGAGCACAAGTGATTTTTCTATCTTAGCCATCACTAAAAAATCTAAATATGCATGTCATAGGAAAGCCTGTGAGGGAGTTGCCTGGAAAAAGAAATAATAAAAAGGGATGACTGAGTTGCTGGAGGAATTCCATTTTTCAAATATATTTGTAAACCATGCACGAGCTTATCGGGGTGACCTTTTTGCAAGTAGCAAAGGCTAATGCTGATTCAGTGGTGTCTGGGAGTGGTGGGTTTTCAGTTTTTTAGGTCCAGGAGGAGAAATAGAAGAATTTTATTCTCCAGACACTTCTTATCAGATGCAGGGTTGGAAGTATACTGATAAATCTGGCACTAGTTAAACATCCGCTGAATTATATGCTCCCATGGGAAAATACTACCCTTGAGAACTTGGTCTTTTTATTTGCTTTGAGAACCTTGGTTGCTGAATTGTACAATTCCTGGAAGCATCTTGACAGCATGAATTGATTATGAAGATGGTGTAAGTAGCACCAAGGTTCCGGTGCATTAGGTCATTAGAGTTCTTTATTGTGAAAGGAGTGGTTGGGGCATTTGTTGAAAGGATGATGACATGAAAAAAAAACACCATTTCCCCTGGAATCTACTGAGATTGGTGCAGCATAATGTCCGAGTGCCTTGCACAACAGAGAATATTCCTCCAGCCCCATCTTATTAAAGTCAGTGTTTCCATTAGTAGCCATCAAGAATGGAGATGACATTTCCAAATGCTGCTTTACTTTTTTGGATGTAAAAATATTTCAGGCCATTAGAAGCATGGAAGTGAGAGCACAGCTCTGGGACTGGAAATATTGGGGAGAAGGGAAGGGGGTAAATTTGTTGAGAATTTGATAGGTGCATTTGAGATCTCATTCAGCCCTCCTGATAGTCAGTTAAATATCATTACTGGCTTTCAGTTTATTGCGAAGGCAGTTGTAGTACTGATTATTTAACTAATTAGTTAATTGAACCTAGCCAACAGTTGAAAGCATACTGGAACTAGACTTAACCCTTAGCACATAAGCCAAACTCTCATTGTTCTGCAATGCCATTTAGGGCAGTTATTCAAACTCCAAACTGTCTAATATCTCAGCTGAATAATAACTATAGTAGTATACTGCATCAAGTACATTGGTTTACTCTTTATAAAAGGCTTTCAAATTCATGGGTCCCCATCATGTCCATGCCACAGCTGGGGTGGTTGCTGACCTCAAATGTGAGAGGCTCTCGTATAATTTCTGGCTCTGCTTTTTATTTATCTTCATGATTGAGATTCAGTGTGATTTATAGTAAAAGCAGGCCTATAATGCATATCTCATAGCACTTCTGTGATACCTGAAGGGGAAATAGAAAAAGGATGCTCAAGAAATGATAGTTTCTCTTGGGGTACAGTTGCAGGATGAAAAGAAATGAGGCTCAGGCAAGGAAGTTATTAGGGGTGTGAGTTTCGAATGAGATGAACTTGGGATAAAATTTTGGCTCCAATTCTTTTTTTCTATTTTTTAAATTTTTTTAAATTTTATTTTATTGAATCACCATGTGGAAAGTTGCAAAGTTCTCAGGCTTATGTCTCAGTTATACAATATTCAAACACCCATCCCTTCACCCATGCCCATATTCCACCACCAAAGACCCCAGTATACCTCCCAACCCCCGCCCCTCACTCACCTCCCATCCCCGCCTGTTTAGTTGATAAATTTCACTTCATTTTCACTTTACCTTGATTACATTCCATATTTCAACACAAAATTCACTATTGTTGGAGTTTTCCCCCAAGAAAGACAGCCCTACTGCCAATGAAGCATTTGATAATTAGTTTTCCATTGCTGTTGGCTCCAATTCTTATAGGCTGGAATAATTGTGCAAGTGATACAATTCCTCTGAACCTTAGTTTGATCGTATATCCATGTAGAGATATATATGCATACACATATTTATTTTATTTTATTTTAATTAATTTATTTTTTAATTAGTGAGTCACAGTGAGGGTACAGTTACAGATTCACACATTTTCGTGCTTGTTTTTCCCTCATGCAGTGTTCGAGAGCTCATCCCTCCACCAGTGTCCATTCCCCACCACCAATGACCCAGTATCCCTCCCACCCCCCCATGCCCATCCCCCCCACCCCGCCTCTGTGGCAGGGCATTCCAGTTTGCTCTCTCTCTCTCTCTCTCTCTCTCTCTCTCTCTCTCTCTCTTTCTCTCTCCTTTTGGGTGTTGTGGTTTGCAGTAAGGGTATTGAGTGGCCATCATGTTCAGTCTCTAGTCTACTTTCGGCACGCATCTCTCTCCCCGAGCGGGATTTCCAATCACATTTTACTTGGTGTTCCCTTCTCTATCTGGGATGACTTTCCCCAGCGCATACACATATATTTTGAGACCATATCTGGCTCTGTACTCAGGGACCTGATGGGGCTCAGGTGATCATATGAGGTGCTCAGGATCAAACCTGCAATACTAAGTTCCCTACCCACTGTATTATCTCTGTGGTCCCTTTTACCAGTATTTTACTGTAAAATAATTACAGCTTTATTAGTGGTTGAGCAAAGGGTTGATAAAATTATAAAAACATTTGCTAAGTATGGTCTTTTTTACCCTTTCTTTCATTTGTAGTATAGTACATGCTAACTGTATTTTATGAAAATAAGTGTGATCTTTATTAGTAGGTCCAGCTTGATAATGCATATTGAACTTAGAATTGAAGGACTAGGGTTGAGATATAGGAGAGATGGCTGGCTCTGCCAATGATCAATGATCTTGTGTAAACTATCTTACCAATTTTGTTCATAAAGAAAGGATGTAAGATAATGATTCTAATAGTGTTTTGTAACATCATATAGCTAAAGAAATGTTATTATAACTAAACAGAATCTAAGGAATTAGGGAATGAATCAGGGTATTTGTATGTGTGCAGTGGGCCCAGCTGTCAGTGGGTTAGAATCCAATGATCAAGTCCTGGCTCATGCAGAAATGAAAAAGGTCCCTTCTCCTCTTATTTTTTTCATGACTCTTTGGATCTTGGAAATGTTCTGATTTACGTAAGGAATCTCTAAGTATAAATGCATGGTTCTTTTGCCAGCCAACAGATTTTAGGAGTGGATATTCTTTTGTTTAAAGAAGAAAACCTGGGCTAGAGCTATTTTATAGCATATAGAGAGTTTGCCTTGAATGCAGCTGACCTGGGTTTGATCCCTGCCATCCATATGTCCCTGCCAAGAGTGACCTCTAAGCAGAGAGCCAGGAGTAAGCCCTGAGTAGACCTGGGTATTCTCTCCACCCACAAAAAATTAAGAAAAAGAAAGAAAAACTGATGTCAGAAAATATTATAGGTCATCACACTGGGTCTGTATCACACTGGGTGGGGAGGAATTTTTTTGGCAATAAAGACAAGGTATTGAGATTAGAACTTATCAGATCAGGAAAAGTAGATGTTCAATAAGTGGTGTGAATAAGTGAGTGTATTGACTTATGTGAGTCGCTCAATTCCTTTCTTTTCAAACCCATCAGAGTTCAAGTGAGGTCATTTGACCTCTGATTTCCTTTGGCTTTTGACAAGGGTCAGAAGGTCTCTAGGCTCATGAAGTCTCGTATGGAGTCTTTTGTCTTATCAGCACCCCCCTTGATGATATAACTTAAGAAGTTCAGTTCTTAAAAATTCTATTTCTTCCCAAGGAGGAAATGAGCTCATCCCAGTGAAGCTGTATACCTGTTTGAGTATCTTGGCAATGAACTCTTCTCCTGTCTCTTTTGTGTTCTACGATCAGAGGAAGAAGAGAAGCAAAAGCCCCTAATGATCCACATGAAACATCTCAGAAGCTTTCATCACTCCACTCAGTTATTATCACCTCTCCTGGAAAATAGCCTTTGGTAAAATGTAGGATTATGGCTCCTCAAGTGGAAAAAATGAAGGAAAGGGAAAAAGTGAGATCAGTGAAAATGAATACAGTACAAATCTCCAAGTGATTCAACTTTCTAAAAAGTGGTGATAAGTACTCGGAGTGCTATGATTGTGGATAGTTTTCTCAAACTCCAAACAAGGAATTTGGAAAGCTGATAGGCAAACCCGTCTCTTCAGCTTCTTTAGAGAGACTTTGCAGAGAGAACTAATATCTGTAACTCTCCTGAGATGACCGTCAGTCAAACAGGAACTTTGTGAGCTGGATTGGTGGTGCTTGCAGACAAGATCATGGACAATCAGGAGTCAAAATATTTTCAGGTGTTTAATGTCCACAGTCAGTTGGTGCCTGGTTAATTTTCTTCAGGAACTGAAACATAATCTAATTTGTGCTTCCTCCACAGATTGAATAAAACATTAGACAGGCACCCTGCGGTGAATCTAGAATTATTCATGCATTGGATTGGCAGATGCATTTATACCAAGAATCTTCTCAAGACAGATGTGTGCTTCTCAGATAGCTTATATGTTCTCTTCTGGGTGGGTGTTTGTGAAGGATACAGATGATAAAGGTTGAAGACACCAGTGTAATTAGAATTCTCTCATCTAGAAGCCCAGAGCCAGCAGTGGGTAACTCAATTCTAGGTTATTAGAGCAGTGGTGGGATGCAGAGGTTAAGAATGTACCTTTGGAATTACACATACGCCCCTTAGCCATCACTGGTTGCATGGCAGACAGTTTAGTATATTAAACCTATTGCTTTGATTAAGTAAGAAGAGAATAGTCTCCCTCTGCGTCTATGGCAGACAATTTTCCTCTTACTCTCTCTACTTATGGGTAGTATGGTTTGCAATACAGATAATGAGAAGTGAGATTGAGTGTGTTTTGAATTTTTTGTTAAATTTTCTGGTGAACAAGATTTAAATTAATTGAAGTCGTTTAGATTTTATATATGTAAAAATTTAAATTTCTGCTTATTTTCAGTATTTTTAATTTATAATCATTTTGGTTAACACCAGATCTGCCAAATATTTCCGCCTAAAGTTAACTAATTTAACTCAAATGAAACGTGATTTTATTTATTTATTTATTTATTTTTGCTTTTTGGGTCACACCTGGCAATGCTCAGGGGTTACTCCTGGCTCTGCACTCAGGAATTACCCCTGGCAGTGCTCAGGGGACCATATGGGATGCTGGGAATCGAACCAGGTCGGCCGTGTGCAAGGCAAACACCCTACCTGCTGTGCTATTGATCCAGCCCCTGATTTTATTTTTAAAAGCCTTTTTTTTCTAGTTGTAACAAAAGTTATTTTACTTGTGAGCCAGAAAAACAAAGCAATAGTTATAATTTTTGTTTCTGGTTTGTAAGTAAAACTTAAATATTTCTCTATATTATCTTGTCTATATTATATTATATATATTTTAATCTATTCATGGGAGAGCTTGGCAAGCTCCTCATGGCGTATTCATATGCCAAAACCAGTAACAGTGATGGGTCTCATTCTCCTGACCCTGAAAGAGCCTCCAATGCGGCACCGTTGGGAAGAATAAGTAAAGAAAAGCTTCTAAAATCTCAGGGCTAGGACAAATGAAGACGTTACTGAGACTGCTCGAGAAAATTGACGATCGATGGGATGAAGATGATGGTATATTATATATTAATATATATTAATATCCACTGCAGGGCCTGGCAAGCTACCCGTGGCATATTCAATATGCCAAAAAAGTAACAAACAAGTCTCTCAATGGAGACGTTACTGGTGCCTGCTTAAGCAAATTGATGAGCAATGGGATGACAGTGACAGGGATATATATATATATATATTTATGTATATATATATATATATAAATTGATACATGTGTGGGTTTACTTCTGAGCTCTCAATCCCTTCCATTGATTGGCATGTCTTTCCATTTTGATTACTATTATGTTGTAGCATTGCTTGAAGTTAGGGCACAGCACAGTATACTTCCAGGTTTTGGTATTTTTTCCCTCAGCATGAGTTTTGTTATTTAAAGTCTTTTGTGGTTTCACACAAATTTTAGAATTTTTTGCTCTATTTCCTTGAAAAAATTCCTCTGTTTCCTTTGAAAAGTGCCTCAATGTCTAAGTTCCTATGATCTATTCTTTTTTTTTTTTGATTTAAGGACATTATTTCCCTGTTAATTCTCTGTCTGAATGATAATCTTAAATCTACTATTTTTTTTGTTGTTGTTGCAGCCAAACTTTCCTCATAGTAATTGTTTTGTATATTTAATTGATCCTGTTTTGGGTGAATAAATATTTGAAAGTAATCTATTCTTGATGGACTGGAGTGATAGCACAGCCGATAGGGTGTTTAAATGCCTTGCATTCGGCTGACCGGGTTTGATTCCTCCGTCCTTCTCGAGAGCTCGGCAAGCTACGAAGAGTATCCCACCCACACAGCAGAGCCTGGAACCTACCGGTGGCGTATTCGATATGCCAAAAACAGTAACAACAAGTCTCACAGTGGAGGCATTACTGGTGCCTGCTCGAGCAAATCGATGAAGAATGGGATGACAGTGCTAAAGTATATTCTTGATGATTGACCCCTAGATCATGTAGTAATAGTCTTTCTTATCTTTTAAAAGAGGTTTAATTGATTTGGTATGAGCTTTGCTGTTCGTGTTTTTTTCCTCTGTTATTGGCTGAAATAACCTTACTTGAGTCTTTGTTCTTAAAAGAATGTGCAACCCTGCTAAGCTTAATATAGAAGGATTCTTCTTTTTGCTCCATCTGGTCACTTTCTATACCTAAACCAGTCTTTTTATATTGGTATTTGTTGCCATTTATCTACACAAATTTATTGCATTGCTCAAGGTTTTATGATTTTTTAAATTTTTTCTTTCACATGGAAAAACACCTTTAAACATTTTTTAGGGCAGGTTTAGTGGCAAAACACAGTAACCTACATTTGCCAGGGAAGGGCTTCATTTCGGTACATATTTGAATTATAATTTTGTAGGGAAGAAATTTCTTGGCTGGTGCTCTTTTCCTCACAACAATGTGAACGTGCCATTCCATTCCCTCCTGGCCCGTAGAGTTTCTGAAAGTGAGGAGTTTTATGAAAGTTTACTGGAGCCTTTTTGTATCTTGCTTCTTTCCCCTAGCAGTATTTAGCATTTTTTCTTTATTGTTGACTTTCGTAATTGCATAATGATGTGTTTTTGGTGCAGGTCTTCTGGCATTTAGAAATTTAAACATGTTCTCAGTCAATTACGTTTCTGGTCAATTACGTTAGCTTTTTTTGTAGGCTTGGGAATTTCTTGGCCATTATTTCTGGTCTCTCCTATGTCTTTTTTCACTCATAAATATATATATTTTTTGTGTTTTCTCTTCTAATGGGGCACTATGGTATTTGATGTAGGGTGTTTTCATTTTTTTCCTTAAATCTTGTTTCTTCTCTTTTACTTATTTGTACAATTCTTTCTTCTGTTTTCCTGATTATTAATTCTGCAAGATTAAATCGGCCTACTTTGATGTTTGTTTTCATTTCATTTCTGTATTCTTTATATTTAGATTCTGCTTGAAGTCTTTTATTCTGGTTTGATTGGCCAACACCTGGCAGTGCTTCAGAATTACTTCTGATTCTGTGCTTAGGAGTTACCCCTGACAATTCTTGGGGAAACCATATGAGGTACCAAGGATTGAATTAGTCAGTCCCATGCAGATAGTCCCAATAGTCTCACTCCAGCCCTTTGCTTGACAATTTTAAAACAGAGTTTCTTTTTTTGGTTGATAAATTTCTTTGGCTGCTATACCTCATTTTTAGTATCTTGGACCTCTCTGTCCGTGTTTAGAGTTTCTTTTCTTTTTCTTTTTGCTTTTTTTTTGGGGGGGGCCCACAACTGGTAATACTCAGGGTTTACGTCTAGCTCTGCTCTTAAGGAATGGTCCTGTCAGGTTTGGGGGACTATGTGGGATGCCAAAGAGCAAAACGGGGTCAGCCACATGCAAGGCAAACACCCTATCTACTGTTCTATCACCCCAACCCCCTGTGTTTAGATTTTCTACTTCTGTTGAGTTTCATTATGATAACTCTTCTAAATTTTTAATCAAGCCATCTATTTTTTTTTTGTTTTGGGGGCCACACCCAGATGTGCTCAAAGCTTGCTCCTGCACTCAGGAATCACTCCTGGCCGTGGGTGCTCAGGGATACATATGTGTTGCTGGGGATTGAACTTGGGTTGAACTCATGCAAAGCAAGCGTCCTATACACTGTAATATCACTCTGTCCTCTAGCCCCTCCAATTTTGTGTCTTTGAATTTTATCTGGAGGTTGGCATTCATTTCATAATTTCCATCTGTTATATAAAAATTGGATTCCTGGTGAATTGTTTATGGCTACGTTTTGGGGTCACTTTTATTTGTTTTCCCAGTAGGTGGTGCTGTGACTTTATTTTTGAATTTCCTGTGGTTTACAGGTCAGTGGTAGCAAAGGTAAGGGAATAAAAAGATCAGTCTGGTGGGTTTAGTGTGGAGGTCAACTAAGAGGCTCAGCGCTGTTGACTCTCCATTTGTGGCCAGACCAGGCTCCTGTCATTGCACAAAGTTCCTATTCTTGTTTCTTGATTTCAGACTGTGGGTCCAGCCTCCAAACTCCCCAAATACTGGAGGAAGGAAGGTGGAGAGAAGTTGGCTGCCAATATTGCCAAGCTAACCTGGATTCAGTGTTTGGTTCCAACCCTCAGTGTCTGCTGTTGGGCAAGAGTGATACCCATAAGGGAGGTCACAGTGTTAGGATCTGGGTGTCCCCTCTGTCTCTGCTCTCCCTTCGCATAGTTAACCACAGTTGGCCACAGAATCCTCACTCTCTGTTCCTCCTACCCTAGTATGCCTTGGGTACAAGCTTTCAGGCCCACAGATGCAGAAGGCTATTAGGCACACCAGACAACACGCAAGTGATGATTCCATGTTTTCCAGAGATGATTTCTAGTTGTGCTTTAGGGGATTTGACATATGTATTCTACCGGCCAGGTCTGAGACGTCACTCCTCTGTTCTTATGTTTAATTTTCATATTCTTCCATTCCTTAACTGAATCACTGACTGTGCAATCAATAGATGTGGGTTATTATTAGCACTTTACAAAGATATAGCAGTCATTTCTTTAAAAATAAAAAGTTAGATATCCCTACTCTCTGGATATACATGGTCTCCCTTCTGCTATTGTGCATCATGGTATGATTGTTTTATAAGGTGTGTCTCAGTTTTGGAGACATGTAAGCAATCACTACCATGGATACTCAATACCTCTATCCCAGCTCCTACCAATCCAGAATCCTTTCCTCAAAGATGTTCATCTTGAGCAGTCTGACCCACCTTCTTCTTATTCACAAATCACTGAGTATGACTTCCAGAGAGCCCAATCTAGGATGATCTTCAGCCTCACTTATTTCCCCACACCCTCCTGCGATATCTTCATGTTTTCCCACCCCATACGTGCAGATAACCTGGAGATCTTTATTCTGAAATCAGTTCTTACATAAAGCACAAAAAGGCTATAAGCATGATAGACATTTATGGTAGCAATTATAGGCACAAAGGTATGTCTTGGTGCATCTTGAGTTGACCCATATTTACTGCAAATGACTGTGGTGGTGGTGATTAGCTCCCAGAAAGGGAATGGCATGCAACCCAGGTCACAGAGTCACCAGAACACATTTAGTTTCAAAAACAGCAAGGTTAATAAGAGTATTCAGACCGAGAAAATTAACTCAAAGCTTTGATGGAGTATGTCATCATTGTAGAGAAGTACTGAAATGGAATGTCAAATACAGCAAATTCAAGCCAGTATCAAAGTCTGAAAGTGTGTTAAATGTTCACAGAAGACAGTGAAGATTCTTATCATATAATATGTTAACCATGTGTCTGTGAGCTTGAGGATTGTTCAAAATGTTGCAAGAAGGAAAATATTGTTATTCCATTTGATAAAGAAGTAGAAAAGACAGGAAACATTGAAAATCTGCATTCTAACCACAGAAGAAGCTGCAGAAGAAATAAAGAAGAAAGTGATGATTTATATTTTGATATTGATTTAGATGACACAGAAGATGATAATGAGATAGATTAATATCATTCTATTGGCTGCCCAAAACATGAAATTCTGAACAAGATTGCTCTTGAGTATTTTATTAAACAATGTTTTGTGAAATCCTAATGAGAAAATCAGATGAACCTCTATAAACAAGCATAATTTATATATGGATGTTAGAAATTATATGTGATATTTGAATATTTATAAAATTTTCACACCAAGTTTCTAAACTATAAACTTTAAGTTACATTTGCAAGAATGTCTGCCAAGATAAATATTGGGTATCATAAAAAGTATATGCAGTTTTTTCCCTCTAAGAACATAAAAGCACTATTTTTTTAAAAAAATTTTCCCTTTTATTGAATCACCATGTGGAAAGTTACAAAGTTTTCAGGTTTAAGTCTCAGATATACAATGCTCGAACACCCATCCCTTCAATAGTGCACATATTCCACCACCACGAATCACAGTATAGCTCCACCCCCCCCACATCCCCAGCCCTCCCCCCGCCTCTGTAACTGATAAATTTCACTTTACTTTCACTTTACTTTGATTAAATTCAATATTTCAACAAAAAACTCACTATTATTGTTTGGAGTTTCTCCCCCCTAAAGTTGGACCTGCTGAAAAGGAAGCATTTGATAATTTGTTTTCCATTGCTGAGAATGAAGCAATATGAGGTCGAGTGGCCGCACTAGCAGCCACACGGTTTTGGATTTCTGTATTTTAGTATCTTAGTAACTAAGTCCAGAGAAATATCTGCCAGAAATTGCATCATTGCAAACTTGTACTTCTCAGCTATTTTATATTCCACATATGAGTGCAATCTTTATATGTCTGTCTCTTTCTTTCTGACTCATTTCACTCAACATGATACTTTCCATGTTGATCCACTTAATATGCAAATTTCATGACTTCATGTTTTCTGACAGCTACATAGTATTCCATTGTGTAGATATACCAGAGTTCCTTTAGCCAGTCATCTGTGTTTGGGCACTCTGGTTTTTTCCAGATTCTGGCTATTGTAAACAGTGCTGCAATGAACATACAAATGCAGATGTCATCTCTACTATACATTTTTGCCTCTCTGGGATATATTCCCAGGAGTGCTATTGCTGGGTCAAATGGGAGTTCAATTTCTAATTTTTTGAGAATCGTCCATATTGTTTTCCAAAAGGGCTGAACCTGTTGGCATTCCCACCAGCAGTGAAGGAGAGTCCCTTTCTACCCACATCCATGCCAATACCAGTTGCTTTTGTTTTTTGGGATGTGGGCCAGTCTCTGAAAAACACTATTTTGAAAAGTATGAACACCTATGTTCATTGCTACACTATTTAAAATAGACAAGATAAAGAAACAACCTGGGACTATAGTAATGGATGAAGAAAATGTGATTACCTATGTGTATTATGTATGTTTATTACATGTCATATTTATAACCTTATCTTTTTCTCTTCTTGCTCTCTCATTCACAATACTACTCAACCATAAGGGAAAATGGCTTTTGGTCTTTTGTCATAATATGAATGAAATGGGGTGAGAATCAGTCATGCTAAATGAAATAATTCCGGAGGAAAAAGACAGATATTACATGATCCCACCCATGTATGGGATGTGGAGAAGAAAAACAGGGAGAGAGAAAATCAATAGGAACCAGCCGTTGGGCTCATACTGCAGAACTGTGGTTATCAGAAGCTTGGACAGTGGGGAATAGGGCACTGAAGGATGAAGAGGTCCAGTGGACTGTGGTGAGGGAGACGAATTAGTGGTGGTGGTGGTGGTGATGCTGGTGGTGGTGGTGGAGTGTAATATATACTTTGAAAAGACATGAAATTGTCCACGAGGGAGGATCCCAGTGAATGGGATCAGTCAAATAAATACACATTAAATCAAGGTTTGTTACGAGGAAAGATCAGGAATATTGGTGATAAAGAGGAAGGAAAGTACTGACTTAAATCTGTGGAGATGTTTAAAGAACAGAGTCTCACAAGGTTGAATCAGGAGGTTCAACTTGATCAAGTTGATAGTGTGCCAGTGAGTGAGCTGGTCACCAGGAAGACCTGTCTAACCCAGATGCCTTGAACAGCCCTCTGCAGTGGCCAAGACAGGACCAGCAGAGGTCAGTCCCCAGTGGAAATCTGCTCCCTCTGAGTGAAGCGAGTTCTGAAAAATAATTCTCCTAAAGAGCCTATGGAAATGACCCTGCTTCCCCGCCCCTCCCCAATTCTTGTCTTTCTTTTTCTCTCTTTCTCACACACACTTTATCTTTTTCCCTTTTTAAAAAAATTTTAAAAATAGTCCACAATATTTGATTACATTTAATATTTGAACAACAATCCCACCACCATTACACCATCATATTTCAGATTTTCCATTCTGAATCCCAACCCATGCCCCAAAGCACAACCAAAATAATTTTATTTTGTATTGTTTGTTATGAAAAACCACTGAAAATGCTACAAAAATTTTCTTAGAGGAAAGAGTGTGAAGATTGTTGTATTTCACCCAGGGCCCATTAAGTCCTTCTATAAGAAATCACTAACATGTTGTTAAAGGTTGAGACTTGTGTGCTTATGTGTGTGTGTGTATATATATATATATATATATATATGTATATATCTTAAAAAATTATTTCCCTCTAAGATTTGTTGCCTACTACTTTAAACCCCATCAAATGTAGCAAAATACTCTTGGAGTATGGGTGATGTGAGGTATGAGTTGTCCAGTGGCTGCGAATGTGGCTGCTCAGTCCAGGAATAGGTTCACTCATGAGTGTGTGGAGATCAGCTGTGAGCATGGCATCGGTTATGTTCTGGAAGTTTTTGGCTGCCGGGGCTGGGTCTCTTGGGGTTGGAAGGGGTCTCACCTGCTCCCCTCCCAGGCGCCTCGAGTGAAACAGCTTGACGTGGTGTCTGGTGGCATGGTTAGGGCAACACACACACATACACACACACACACACACTTTAAAAGGATCTGGAATAGAGTAAAATTGGAGCCTCCAATCCAACCCTATGTTGGGGTTTGGCTGGAATCTCAAGTTTGTGAGCAAACCACCAATTTTTGTCCTAATAGCAGAAAGGTAGCACTGGAATCTTCCAGCCAGCTGGCTGCTCTTGAAGGGCAGACAGACCTGCTCTCCACCGCCTGCTGAGGAAGGCTTTGACGTCTGTGCGCAAAGGTGAACCCCCAAGAGAGAACCTCCTGATGAGCTTCCTCCCACACAAAATGTGTTTTGGCATAGAAGTGATTTAAGCTACTGTATAGACCTGATTAATGAAATCATCTAGTTTATTTCCCATCAGATTTAATCAAAAATTGTAGGCGGTGGCTCTCATGAATAACTTGCAAAGCACCAAGTGTTGTTGAAAGTTGAAGTGAAAAGTTAGGACTGCTTCCTGCAGGTGCTAGGAAGGAATATTCAATACAGCTTCTCTCCTCAGTTGCCATTTTCTGCAATATCTGACCATTGCATCTTATCCATTATAAATTTCACAAAACTTAATCAGCTCAATCACAATTTAGGAGGGCTTGAGTTTATTTTCTTAACTACTATTTCTATGCAAGGAATCTAGTATCCTTTAGCATAGCAAATCAGTCGATAATATTTTAATCTTTCCATGGCCTTACTATTTGACATTAATTTTGATATGTAGTCTTACTATATTGGTTTCTATTTAAAAAAAAACTTCAATCTTTGTTCCAATATTTTCATTCATGACATCACATTTATATATACACAGAATGATCTTGCTCTAATGATTGATTTATTTTCAACTCCTAACATGCTACCAGCTCATAATACATGTTATAAACATGTTTTTGAATGAAGGAATGAGTTCTTTCATTTTGGGGAATAGGGACACACCCAGCAGTGCTCAAGCTACTCCAAGCTTGTTTCTTGGGGAGTGATGTTGTTCTGATGATGAAACCCAAGCCTCATACCTGCAAATAATACAATCCAGTATTTCAAGCCATCTTCCTCAATTCAAGCTTTCTTTCTTGGTAAGGCAGTTTGTACCATGCCCAGTCATGCTTGGGATAATGCCATTCTCCAGAACCATATGAGGTGCTGGGGATCAAAGCAGGGGATCAGCTGCAAGTGCCTTCACTCCTGTGATACCTCTCAAGCCCCAATGCTTCTTTTGAGTGGGCGTGGTCGTGGGATCATATCCAGTGGCTCTGCATTCCAGGCGTGGCTCAGGGGACTGTATGACATGCCTGAGATAGAACTGAGGTCTGTACTATCCATTGTACTGTTGCTTCCGTCCCAATGTCTTCTTATTTACAAAATACTTTCACATGCATTTTCTTCTTTTACTTTTACATTTTATTTTCATAAGGTTTTTCACCTTAATTGATTACATTCAATATTTCAACACCAATCCCACCACTATTATACCTTCCCACTACCATTATTTGAATTTTTCCACCACTGTTCAAGCCTGCCTGCCACAGGCAGATTCTAGATAATTTATTTTCTATCACTTATTATCTTGCCCACACAGCAGAGCCTGGCAAGCTATCCGTGGTGTATTTGATATGCCAAAAACAATAAAAAGTATCACAATGGAGACGTTACTGATGCCTGCTCGAGCAAATCGATGAGATATGGGATGACAGTGACAGCGATACAGTGATAGCTTATTATGAATATCATGAGAGTGTGCTCCTGGAATTCTAAATATGCAGATGACTGGGGTCCAGAGACATCTCTGTAGGGAGCTAATCCATTTTGAGATTCATTTGTGAGTCTCTGGATCAAGGCTGATGGTGCGCTTAAATATGGCCCAGAGGTAGCTCGTGGGCATGACAGCCAGAATCCTGAAGGGTCAGGGAGATGGGAAGGGATGAACCTTCTCTGCCGTCATGTGGTCTGGCATCTTCAGACATGGTTCCCACATACCTGGGATTTTCTTTTCTTAGTCCAAATTCCATATTATATCTGCTTCATTATTTTGTTCCACTAATTCCATTTAAATATAAAAAGGATCTTGATGAGCTTGTTATGCCAATTTGAATTTCTTGTGGGAAGAGTACTAGTATTAGTCTAAAGTCTATAGTTAGGAATTATTAAAAGGTAGTTCTCTGCCTCTCCCCTGTCTGTGCCTTTCTCCCTCCTTCATTATCTCTTGTTAAACATTGCTTACACCTGCTACTGATATTAGAGAACTCAACATTCATTAAACAAAGTGGGAGACATTTCACTTTTCATGTTGAGGGAAAGATTGTAGGGGATTATTATTAATTCTTTAAATGTTTGGTGGCTTTCTTCAGTGAGAACATGTGGATGTGGAGATTTCATTTTTGGGAATTTAAAAGCTACAAATCCAATTTCCTTATATTTATGAGAAGTAGTTATAGTATCTATATTGTTGTGGTGGATTATCGTAGGTCAAGTTTCAAACTTATATTACTAGAATTGTTCACAGCATTTCTGATGTTTTCAGGGCCTAGAGGAATAGTCTCCATTTCATTTCTCAGTTTTGTCTTTAAGAAAATATAGCACTGTAGCACTGTTGTCCCGTTGTTCATTGATTTGCTCGAGCGGGCACCAGTAACATCTCCATTATGAGACTTCTTGTTACTGTTTTTGGTATATTGAATACGTCACGAGTAGCTTGCCAGGCTCTGCCGTGCAGGCGGGATACTCTCAGTAGCTTTCCAGGCTCTCCAAGAGGGATGGGGGAATTGAACCCGGGTCAGCCACATACAAGGCAAAAGCCCTACCTATCGCTAATGCTCCAAAACAAACAAAGCACTAAAAAATTTGTGATAGAACAGCGGGTAAGGTGTTTTCCTTGCATGCGGGAAACCCAGGTTCGAATCCCAGCATCCCATATGGTCCCCTGAGCACCGCCAGGAGTAATTCCTGAGTGCATGAGCCAGGAGTAACCCCTGAGCAATGATAAGTGTGACCCAAAAAGAAAAAGAAAAAAAATAGAAATGTGCCCAGGGTTGGGGAGACTGCAGTGGGGAAGGTGCTTCCTCTCCCACATGGCTGACCCTGGTTCAATCCCTGGCACCATTTGGAATGACCACTGAAGACTATATTAAGAAAATATATCTGAATAAAAATTTATTCCATGTAATTCCACCTGTGCTTAGAACAGGAACACTCTATATTAGGGTTTAGAACACTGCTTTGTTGATTTCTTGCAGTTTGCTTTGTTTTTAGATTTTCTTTCTATGCATGAAAGGGAGCTACGCCATTTAGTCATATAGCCAGCAATAGT
Source organism: Sorex araneus (assembly GCF_027595985.1). Lineage (NCBI taxonomy): Eukaryota > Metazoa > Chordata > Mammalia > Eulipotyphla > Soricidae > Sorex > Sorex araneus. The sequence goes on along the minus strand of NC_073308.1, from coordinate 19,526,813 downwards.
TATGGTAATAAGTCTTCAGCCTCAGCGAACTCAGTTTGGGGATTTGTCAGAAAAATATTTAGATTTGTTCACAGAAAGTAAATAAACCTCTCAACAAACTAATGTATGATAAGATAAAGGAATGAGTAGGTCTCCTCAGAGTAGGGGTGGAGGAAAGGAATGTATTTGTAGGTTTTAGAGAATGCATAAAAGCTAGGAAACTCTTTGAGTGACAGATGATAGTTTTGCCTGGAGTAAAGGGAACATTACAGAGTGTCCCATGGAACACTTATTGAACTAACTAGAAAGACTAGAGAGATTTTAGTGGCTCATCTTGTAGAGCCCTCTGAGTTTCATAATGACCACTTCAGTGTGGAATTCTGAAGCACTGGAATGAGATAAGAGCAAAGGTCATTTGATAGGAGCAAAGAAGTCTTTAGAGGGGATTGGTTAGTTGAAACATCAGGGCTTTTTTATCTTTTTGTTTTTAATTTACTGGCCTTCTCTTTTCTAGTTTTTATCTTTTAAAAGGGATTATTTTAAAACATTTGTTCACTTATTGACTATTTAATGAGGTTTTGTGATTTACACAGTATCACCCAAAGAAGGATCACTGATAATTTTTCCCCTGAAGACACTCTAGATGATGACCTGAACACAGAGGTGAATGTATAGACGTAGTCCCAGAATGTTAAATGCTCTGGCAAATTGGGAGAGTTTTGGATAAGAGATGAGTTTTTAATTTATTAATTTTAACTTGCTTGCAAATTGCAAATCTCCTAAGAAATTTTATTATTTTATAAATAATATAAACGGAAATGGGAGATTTTAAAACTGAGAATATTTTAAACTCAGCTTTAAAAAACATACTAATGTCTGAGTTACTAGATGCAGATTTTAATTTAATTGGCCTAAGAATCAAGCATTTGAAAGGTTCCCTGTGTAATTTCTCTTATGTGGCCAGGATGAGAAGTCTGCTAGGCAACAATTGTTTTTAACCCTAACTGAATCAACTGAGGGGATTTCTAAGACAATATAAGAGTCTATCCATAGATTGGGAAAAATATTTGTAAGTCACATGTCTGATAAGTCACATACAAATATTTGCAAAGAATTAAAATAATTCAATATTAAAAAGTCAGGCCAGGTAAATGACTTGAACATGTATTTCTCTAAAAAAGAAATACATATAGAGATACACAGCTGCTAATAAGTACGTGAAAGTAGACTCAACTTCATTAGAGAATATAAGTCATATAAAGTGAGACACTATGGGAATATAGTATTAAGACACTAAGGCAGCAATAATTAAGAGGTAGGCAGTAACAAGTGTGAGCAATGGGACGGAGAAATGGGAACCTCTAATACATTGCTGGTGGGATATAAATGGTTCTGTTTTCTGGAAGGGTTTGTCAAAAAGTAAACTGTTATCAGCTAACCTATCAGTTTCACTCGGGCATGTATCCAAGGAAACTGAAAACATATCCATGCAAAACCTTCTGCATGAATGTTTGTGGGAGTATTACTCATAATAGCCAATGAGTGGAAGCAATAGAAAATAGAACTTTTATGGCTATAAAAACAGAGAGTGGCTAAAATTGAACAGGGCTGAAACCTGAGAAGCCAGACACGAAACACCACAATATTGCATGATCCCCATTTATAGGAATTGTCCAGAATAGGCAACTACATAGACAGAAACTAGATTAGAGGTTTATAGGGGCTGGTGGGTATGAGATATGGGAAATGTCTGCTAATAAGTGTGGGTTTTCTTCGGAATGTAATGAAAATATTCTGTAGTCAGAGTGGTGATATATTCAGTTTTGCAAATATACTAAAACTCACTTGCTCCAGCCCTAAATATAGCACTTTTAATAAAAAAATTGGAATTTTTAGTGAAAAGCTTAAGGGACAAAAGGAAACAGTTTATGTTTGTAAATAAGATATAACACAATAATTGTGTATATACCTATTACCAGCAATATGAACCCCAAATATCAAAAGTAACAGCTGACCAACCGAAGAGAAGTAAAAGTAAATAAAAAAATCATGGTTTGATGTTAAACTTTCTTAAAAATTTACGGGACAAGCAGATAAAATAAATTAGGAAAGATACAGTACAAACATATACATCTTGTTCTTTCTAACCCTGTATGAAATAAGTAACAGAAGGTAGTCTTATAAATTCTAGCGATAAACTTCATATAGACTCTCTTTTTTATTGTAATGCAATTAAACTAGAAATTTACAAGACAATGAATTGACTGCTATAAAATTATATAATTTTATATAAAATGAATCTAAGATTGTATATATGAGAACAAATTCAAGAGCTTTTTCCCCCCGGTTAAGTCTGTGCCCCTTGATCTCTCTTTTCATCTGTTCTTCGGTGAATTTGTTTTCTAGGGAACAGGGTGTGTGTGTGTGTGTCTGTAATGAATTAAATTCTAATAAAGTAATAAAGAAAGAAGTCCTCTCTTCTGTTTTTTTAAAAAAACTCACTCTGTTGTTAACCTTGTAAGGATGAACTTTAAAAAAAATCAACCAAGAAAAACAACATATACTTTATGATACATGAATTATGTCTTAATATAATTGTTATGTAAAAAAGAGCAATATAAATTACTGTACCTTACCTTCAGATAAAGCCATTTAAAAAAGTTCTGGGGATGAGATCTGTGGACAGAGAATTTTTCTTTTTTGGGGGGGATGGGGTGGACGCAGGCACTGTCCAGGGATTACTCCTTGCATTATCAGAATAGAACTGAGGTCAGCCACATGCCAGGTGAGCACCTTAATCTCTTTACCATCTCACCAGCCCACCAGACAAAATATACCCCCCAAACTCAGTCAAGTAAAATATTTTCAAAAATAATAAAAATAATGTCACTGTTTATGCTTTTGGTACATGAAATTGTGGCACGTCTGCCGCCACCACCAAGGTGCCCAAGTTCTTTCAGTTCTTATGCTTTAGTCTTCCTTATATTTTTTGGTTTTGGAGTCACATCTGGCAATGCTCAGGGGTTACTCCTGGCTGTACACATAGGAATCACTTCTGTCAGTGCTCAGGGGACCGTATGGGAGGCTGGTATCAGATCCAAGATGGCCTCATGAAAGGGAAGTGCCTTTCCTGCTGTACTATATTTCCAGTCCTGTTTTTTTTTTTTTCTTAAAGAAATATTTTATTGAACCACCGTGAAAACAAAAAGAATACAAAGCTTTCAGGTTTAAGTCACAGTCAAATACTGATTAAACCACCATCCCTTCACCAGTGCACCCGTTCCACCACCAAGAACCCCAATACACCCCCCTCCCACCCCACCCCCCATCTAAGTAGCTAATGATATTCCCATTATTCCTTATATATATTGAGTACATTTCATATTTCCATACAGAACTCACTATTATTGATTGGAAATTTTCCCCAACAATCAGGCCTGCTGAATAGGCATCATCTAATAATTTCTCTTCATTGGTAAGGGTGAAGACTTTGAGTCCGCGCGGCCGCGATAGTGGCCGCGTCGTTTTGGGTTTCTAATATTTTAGCTCAGATCACAGTCAAAATGGATGGCTGAAAAAATCCGCTCTGGTGCCAAAATGGGTTAGGAGACCTCAGGATCACAGTCAATAGGCGCGGAGGCTCTGCTTCTCGTGCCGCGGCTCTCGGTTCATCTCTGGGCGGAAGGCGCGCCGGGAACACCCCCCCTCCCAGGACCACCTACAGGCTACGTCACTAAAGAAAGTCCTACCTCCTGGTGGAGGGGTCTTAGAGGGTGGCTCTCACCGCGTGGCTGCTGCCGCCATTTTCGCTCAGAAAAATGGGGTGGAGAGGGAAAAAAAATCCCTCCCCGGGGTTCACGAGGTTGTAGCTCAGTCACAGTCAAAATGCATGGCTCAAGCATCCGCTCTGGTGCCAAAATGGGTTAGGAGACCTCAGGATCACAGTCAATAGGCGCGGAGGCTCTCTCCAGTCCTGTTTTAAGCTATTTTTAAGAAAAAATTCATGTTACTCTCAAATGATGTTCAGCAGTAAAATATAGTGAAATAATGAAGTAAAAATTGAGTATATTATATATATTACTTTTTAAAGTATTCACTGAGTGAAGCTTTGAGGTAATTTTTAATAATGTCTCTATTTAACCCTGCCTCACAAAATCCGTGAAACTTGAACAAGACTCTGCAAATCTTCATGAGTCAGGTGTGTGGAAGAAGTATTTAATGTCTGTAGAACTCTATGAACCACTTTGGAAATGCAGAGTTTGTCTCCTCCTATTTGATTTCTAAAGTCCTCACATGCAGAGGTGAATTCTGTTTACCTAAAGTCCCTATTCTAGAACTCAGGGCCAGTATTTTCATATTGTCTTGGCACCCCATTCTATGACACCATACCACGATTCCTTCATCTCAGTTCTACTGTAATCAGTTTTCTATTTTATTCTACAAATTTTTGGAGTTAATTAGATAGAATCTGATGGGATTGAAATTCACAACGAAAAGCCTACTTTTCCCACTGACGGCGAATTTCTGGACCATGATTACTATTATTATTAGGTATTTTTGGCACACCCAACTGTGCTCAGGGTTTACTCCTGACTCTGTGTTCAGGAATTACTCCTGGAAGAGCTCAGGGATCATATGCAGGGCTGGGAATCAAGCCCAGGTCAACTAAATGCAAAGCAAATTCTCTACTTCCTCTGCTACCTTTCCGGTCTGGACCTTTATTTTTCTACCACATCTTCTGCTCTTTCCTTCTTGAGAAACTGAAACTGACAGTGAAAATTAAAATTCCCTTTCACCTGCAAATGATTCCTCATTCTTACTCTTTGAGCTTACCATTCAGAGTATTTTAGGTTTGTTGGGCAATTACTTTAATTTTAATTTTGGGCGCTTCTCAAGTAGTGTCCGAAGGGCCTGAGGTTACTCTCAGTTACTCAGCATGGCCGTGCAGATATGCAGACAGAAGGTTTAGTCTTGGACCTGGAGATGTGGTGCTGCTTGGGCCCACAGAGCTGTGGACTAAAGATCTCTTGGCAGTGCTCAAGGGACTGGCCATGTTGGGGATGGAACTTGGACAACTTGGACCTTCTGCACGCCAGCAGCCAGGCATGTGCTCCAGCCCTTTGAGCTATCTTCCCAGTCTCTGGGCAATTAATTTTCTAATAAGCCTGAGCTCTGTTTGATTAAAGATATTTTTTTCTAAAATCTTATGAGGCATGAATAAGAAATATGGAGCTTATTAATCTCTGAGATCACATGAACCCATAAATGAGTAGACAAGCAAATTTTCACTAAAATCATAGGTAAAAAGAAATCCATCTAATACATTTAAGCAGAAAATAGCAATGTTCAGGGTGCATAACATTCTGAGATAATAAATAGAGACAAATTCTTCTGGAATTGCATAATGACCACCCTTATATATAATAACAAGTGGTATGCAAGTGAATAATAAACTGGCAAAAAATAAAACCAGGGTGTAATAGTCTAAATTCATATATATGGTTTTATTAAATATATACATATACCTCTTGAAGAGCCTGGCAAGCTACCGAGAGTATCCCGCCTGCACGGACAGAGCCTGGCAAGCTACCCGTGGAATATTTGATATGCCAAAAACAGTAACCATAGGTCACATTCCCCTCACCTTAAAAGAGCCTCCAATCATTGGGAATGACGAGGCTGTTAAAATCTTGGGGCTGAGAGGAATAGAAACGTTACTGGTGCCCGCCCAAGTAAATCAATGAACAATAGGATGACAGTGACAGTGATTAAATATTACAGATAAGTAGCACAAAATTTGAAAATAATAATTTATTTATAACATACCTTACTTTAAATTCTATATAGTTGACTAATTCTCAAAGACCACTTTTGTTAATGTTTTGTTTTTTGCTTTGATTTGGAGCTACCCTTGGCTGTGCTCACGGGTTCCTCCTGGTGTGGTGCTTGAGGCTGCTTTTACTGATGCTCAGGGCCTAGGCAGTGGCAGGCATCAAACCTGGATCTCGCACATGCAAAACCTATGCTCTTGTTCTTTGAGCTATCCTCCTGCCCCTGCTTTTGTTAATTTTTGCTGAGTTGTCACATTTGTAGCCAGCCCTTGGTTTCGATTCAACCATGAGCTAGCAAAGAGAATTTTATTTCAATTTTCTCTCTGTCCCCAATAAAATATACTGTCATCATATGTGTTCTATGACTTTTGGTCAGACTCTTTCTCCTTATTGGACAAATCATGTTCATTAAACAGAACTCTTTTTCAGCCTCAGTGTGATGTGCAACAGAGCCACTTCTACTTATCATTAACTTAGATAACTTCTTTGTGGAATTAGATACTTCTCAGATACTGGCAGACAGAGCCTCCATATTTTGTAGGTTTATATCATATGTCTACAGATATGACACACTTTTTTAAAAAAAGCTAAATCCACATCACTAATGTTTTCTCCAACTTTTGTTATCTTATAACTATTTTTGTTATTTTATAGTTTTATTTATGGAATTTTAATGTTCCAAAGGAACACTATTTATCCAGTGATACCCATAGAATAAGGTGGAATTCTGAAGTCTTCCTATAGTGAGCATATACCAATGATTCTCACTGCATTTAATATTGTAATAGGTGCTAGAAGAGTAACTAAGCATGAAAATTCCTTTCTTACATTGGGTCTCACTTGGTGCTCCTTCTCAGTGGAAACCAACTTCATCCAGGATCAACATGACCTTTGGTCTAGGTTTCCTTTTCTTTCCTATGGATGAGTGGTAGAGGGAATGCGTAGGAAAAGTGAAAAGTCTTTCTAGCTTTATCAGACACAGCCCAATGTCCATCTATGCAACCACAGACAATCAATAAACAATCAATGTCTACGCAACAATAGACAACAGTTAAACAACAAGCCATGCTCAAATGTTTATCTTTTGCTGAATCCCATGGTGTAAGTAGTCCCATACCTGCTGATTCTAATAACCAACGTGATATCACTGGTGAGTTTAGTAGCTCACCATTTAAAATACTTTCATCACTGCTCCCCACCCAGATGAGACACCAAGTGGCCGCCCATGAACAGCTCCTCCACTTCTGAGCTGCCATGATCCCAGAGGCACACATTCTCGGAACATAGCAGCCGCTGGCAGAAATACCTCTGAACTTAATTACTAAAATACCAGAAATCTAAAATCCTGCGGCCGTGTCATCATATCTTCATCATCATCAATAGAAAACAAATTATCTAATGATGCCTTTTTGGAAGGTCTGATTGTTGGGGGAAATTCCAAATAGTAATAGTGGGGTTTTTTGTTGAAAATTGAACATAATCAAAGTAAAGAGAGAGTAAAGTGAAAATCATCTACCACACAGGCAAGGTGGTGGTGGGGTATACTGGGGTTCTTGGTGATGGAACATGTGCACTGGTGAAGGGATGGGTGTTTGATCATTGTACGAATGAGACTTAAACCCGAAAGCTTTGTAACTGTTTTCATGGTGATACAAAAATAAAAACTTTCATCATACTGATGTAATAAATATACATACCCACAAAAAGATAGATGCTTGTAAAGTGTTGTGAATTAATTTAGAAGAATTTTGAGTATTTGTTTCTTTATTTTTAAAAATTTAGTTTAATAAATTTAGTTTAATCTGTTTTTTGGGGGGATTTTGATGTCATATCCTGTGGTTCATGGGGGGCTTCTCATGTTTCTGTGCTTGGTAAATTTTCTTGGAAGTTCTTGGGGCTACTATATGGTGCCAGAGATTGCATGGAGATCAGCTGCATGCAAGGCATGTGCCTTAACCCCTGTAATATCTCCATGGACCTATAGTTTATTTTTTTTATTATTATTATTTTAATTTATTTATTTTTAATTAGAGAATCACCGTGAGGGTACAGTTACAGATTTATACACTTTTGTGCTTATACTTCCCTCATACAAAGTTTGGGAACCCATCCCTTCACCAGTGCCCATTCTCCACCACCCGTAAACCCAGTGTCCCTCCCACCCTCCCCAAACCCATCTCCCCCCCACCCCACCCTGCCACTGTGGCAAGGCATTCCCTTCTGTTCTCTCTCTCTAATTAGCTGTTGTGGTTTGCAATAAAGGTGTTGAGTGGCCGCTGTGCTCAGTCTCTAGCCCTCATTCAGCCCGCAACTCCCTTCCCCCACATGGCCTTCGACTACAATGTAGTTGGTGATCGCTTCTCTGAGTTGACCTTTCCCCGGAACGTGAGGCCAGCCTCGAAGCCATGGAGTCAACCTCCTGGTACTTATTTCTACAGTTCTTGGGTGTTAGTCTCCCACTCTGTTATTCTATATACCATAGATGAGTGCAATCTTTCTATGTCTGTCTCTCTCTTTCTGACTCATTTCACTCAGCATGAAACTTTTCATGCCCATCCACTTGACTACAAAATTCTTGACCTCCTTTTTTCTAACAGCTGCATAGTATTCCATTGTATAGATGTACCAAAGTTTCCTCAACCAGTCATCCGTTCTGGGGCATTCGGGTTTTTTCCAGATTCTGGCTATTGTAAACAGTGCTGCGATGAACATACATGTGCAGATGTTGTTTCGATTGTAATGGACCTATAGTTTAAAACTTAATAATGGCTGTTTAGCCATTGCTTATAAAAACCCACAAGGCTAATAATTCACTACAAGTTTTTCTGAGTCAGCTGTATGATGCTATACTGCTCTTTATACTATTGTCAGAGAAAGAGTTGATGGAGGTCAGATAGATATGCCATCCCAAATGATGTTTTATGACATGAGAATTCTTTTGAGCTGAAGATAATTGAGAAAAGAAGATTAGGAGAAGCTTTCTATTCTCCCTCCACTGGCCCAAGATCAGGGCATAGATTTATCTTGGGGAGGGGTCTTATCTCTCCCTTACCAGGAAGAAAGTGGTCTTCATCATAAGACACAGTGATGAACCCAGATGAACTGGCAAAAACAAAACTTACTAAATAACATTTTCCTACTGCCAGACTTTGCTAACATTTTCTAGTCACCCTTGGCAGAGTAGTACATAAATCTATTAGTCTAAAAGTCTCTTTGGGTTTTTCTTTCTTTTTTTGTGGAGTCCTCTATGCAAAAAAGTAAAATTAATTAATAAAATTAGTGTGTTCTGTCTTTTCTGACCTTACTCTGTTTCTTGTTAATTTGTAATCCATGTTAGGCTCAAGGATAAAGAGGAACAAGAAACTATTTTTCCTTCTTTGAAAGTTCACTAGGGTGTTTCTAGAGTAAATCCTAAGGTCTATGCTGAAGAACAAAAATAATTTTTAAATTTCTGCCTAAATTGGAAACCACTAACTTCTTCATGTCAGGCTTATGAATAAAGCTCTGCTTTGGTTGTATGTGGTCTCTGAGGTTTAAGAGTATATATATTTTGGGCTTGGGGGTCCCATTCAGCTGTACTCAGGACTCACTCCTCGCTCTGTGCTCAAGGGGTCCTCCTGATAGTGCTTGGGGGACCATGTGTGGTACCAGGACTTGAGCCAGTCTCCACTGCATGCAAGGCAAGTGCCTTACCCTTGGATTATCTCTCTGACCCCAGTTTTTTATCTTCTATTCCTGCCCCCTTCTTACATTTGACATCTGTGTAAAAATCTAGACATTTGATTTGTTTGAAAACAAATCTTTATAATCACTTTAAATCAATATTATCAGTAATCTAAGATCATATTCTCATATGGTTTAAGGAAGTCTACCCGCCTGGAAGGAACATGGATACTTTGGAGTGAGTGTTTTATCTAGCAAACTATCATTAAGGGAATAGAGTTAAAATATCACCCATTCTATCCTATGGGTGCCAATGGAGTCATGAAATTAATATAAGCTTACACCACTCACCGACAGAGATGTGTTTTGAGAAAGGCATTATTGGCCATTTCCTGGCTGAACACTATAAAGTCATTCTATAAGTCTCAGCAGCAGAGGGTTACTTACTCTGTAATTAAGATTTTCTTAGTCCCAGAGAGTCTGAATTTTTAATGGGGGAAGAAAGAGGGGTAAGTTATAAGAAGCTTTGACACTGCAGACCTGGATTTGATCCCCGGTACCACCTGGTCCCCTGAGCACCACTGGGTCAGCCCTGGAGTCCCTGGAGCATGTCTGTCTGACCTGGGTAATTCCCGGTATTTCGGGGCCAGAGCTGTCCTGCATGCTCAGACCCTTGCACTGAGCCACTGGTCTGGTTCACGGAGAGTTACTAGGAGGAGCGTTGATGGGGAGCACTGCTGAGGAGCACTACTGGGGAGACTCCCCTCACAAAATCAACTTTACAGACTGATACAAAACCACTACCACATATAAACTTTCTAGTGTAGAAGGCAAGAGGGAAAAGAGTTGGATAACCCAGAATCTGGTTTGTCCTTTCATAACCTGAAAGAGAAAAGAGTATATTATTATCATTATTATTATTATTATTATTTTATTTTGTTTGGGGGGCCATACCCAGTGGCGTACAGAGGTTACCTCTGACTTAGTGCTTGAGCATCACTCCTGGTGGTGTTTATGGAATTGAACCCAGGTCTTAGACATGCAAAGAAATTGTTCTACCACTGAGTTTCCATCTCTGGACTCTTGGAGTTTTGACATAAGTGTTAGAATCTGTGGTTCTGGTTGCCCAAAACAATGGAGAAAGTGATCCTTGTCCAGAGAAAGAATCATCTGCTTGAATCCTGCTTCTGAAGGGACCAGGGTGAGTATTTGAAAGCAGAAAACCTCTGCTTACACTCAAGTCATACAGAATTTAGGGCATTTAGGAACTTGAGCAATTTGTAGACTCATTTGGATCCACCCTCTGTCTTCTAGTCAGTCATTAAAGCATCTGGTAGTTGGCGCCTTTGTAAATGGCCACATTGGATGCCTCGAATGGAAGATCATGCACTTCTCTCAAGTATTTATTTTACAAGGATAGAAACAGTGGTTCTGATCCCCGGCTATCAAGGATGTGGGTGGAGGAGGCATTAGTGACTGCATCCCAAGTAACGTGACTGAAATGTTCACTTGCCCTACCTGCATATGAGGCATACTTCTGGAATGCCTTCCTGCCATTTTCTTTGGGATGTCACAAGAGAAAAGATGGGGATTAAATTCTACCCAATCAGGCTTGATACAAGAAGCAGAACCAAAGTAGTGATATGAAATGAGGGTTTTTTTGATAGAAATTGTGCTTCATACAACTGTGCCAGAGGATTGAGAATTTTGATGGAAGATGATTATCCTTGATATCCATGATATAGGTTGGAAGTGGCTGACTATTGGCAAAGAAAACTTCAAGTGAAGAAGGAGAGAGAAAGTGGAATTAAGCTAAACTCACCTCCCTCAGGACAACAGCTGTGGATGGGAAGAAACTAGAGGAAGGTATGTGGTAGGAACTGGAGCAGCTGCTATGAGAGGCATCCCACAGCCACAAGGGTAGTGACAACACCACCACTTGCAACTGTGCCCACAGCCATTCCCAGCTGACCAACTGCTACTTCTTTTCTGTTCATCCAAATGTAGGAAGATGTCTGCTTGCTAATGTTGCACTGTACAGGGAAGAAAACTCTGAAATACATAGTTCAGTTTACTAAGTCCAAAGCTGCCAGCACATCTTCCCAGGACCTTCATTCTCTGTCATACTCAGGCTGTCTCAGGTTCGTCCCACTCCCTACATTTCTTACAAGATTCTTTTGTATTTCTGTTTATTACTTGAGGCAGTGACACTGGCTTTTTTCCTTTTACTTTTTTATTGAATCACTGTGATATAGACCCTTACAAAGATATTTATGACTAGGTTTCAGTCATAAAGTATTCCAATACCTATCCTTCCACCAGTGTACATTTCCCAGCACCAGCCCAGGTTCCCTCCCATCACCCCCTACTCCCTACCCCCTGCCTGCTTTGATGGCAGGCACTTTTCTTCTCTCTCTCTCTCTCTCTCTCTCTCTCTCTCTCTCTCTCTCTCCTCTCTTTCTCCTTTTGGGCACTGAAAATAATGTTTATTTTGTTTCGGGGTCACACCCAGCAATGCTCAGAGTTACTCCTGGCTCTGCACTCAGGAGTTACTCTGGGCAGTGCACGGGAGACCTATGGGATGCCAGGAATTGAGCCCATGTTGGTCATGTAAGGCAAACACCCTCCCCACTGTACTATCGCTCCAGCCCCCAAGGTGACATTGGTTTTCGATTCCTTGTTTAGTATTGAAATGTGTAGAAGATTCATGAACTCTTTGAATTCTCTTTTCACACTCCTCTCAGCAGACCCAAGTGTAAGAGTTGGTAGTGATACTGGAGTACATACTCACCAGGGAAGCTGGTAATCAGGGCTAATCACCTCCACAAAGAGGGGGTTCTTGAACTTTTAGATCAGTAGTAACAAGTTAATAAATTTGCAAATGAGCAAGCATTGACACCTCCATCTTATTTCCACTGAGAGCTTTCTTATAACCTCTTTTCCTTAGCTCTGTCTTGCCTCTCAATTTCAAAGAGAGGCAAGAACATTGTGCGTTTGACGTGGAATCAGGTCCAGTTCTGGGTGAAAGGATAGAAGGCAAGAGCAAACAGCAAGTCCTCTGAGAAGAATCCTAGGGTTTATCATGGCCAGGGATGACAACACAAGCTCTCTGAGAAGATTCCTGAAGTTTATCAGACTCCTTTCACCTATTGACCTATTTCCCACAATTTTCTGCTAATTTACTTTTCTACCCAGTCCTATCTAAACTGCTCACTCTAGCCTGAGAGCAAGATGTACGTTGGTAGACAAACCCACCATCTTCTCATCTTCTCAGGTTCCTGGCACCGGAATAAAACTTTTTCTCACACCAACTATCATCCCTTGGATATTAACTTCAAGTAGTGAGCATCCAAGGTTGGGTTTGGGAGTAAGCTGAGAGTCACGAAAGCCAGAACAAAATTGTTAAGATGGGGTGTGCTGCTGGTATTTCTTTCTTGGATCTCTTGAGAGTGGATGAGCTTCCTTGGAACTGGTCATTAGGATTATGATGTTCCTTGGGTTCTCATGGGAGTACAGAAACCCTTCCCAGGTGAGGCTGGACTTCTGTCCCTGTTCAAGTTAGTGCAAGAAATTAGAAAATTGTTCTGGCACCCCCCTTGGCTTTTACCACGTGAAGAGAGCATTCATAGCATTTTAAAATATGAGGTTTTACTAATTTTAGTCATAAGTTGAACTGAAAATGTTGAAATATGTCATTGCACTATAAAATCTTCACCTACTGGAATCGTTCTTCTTGCTGATGAGAAATAGGTATTTTGGGACCACCAATGGACAGAAGATGTCCTGGCCGCAAAGGCACAGGAACTAACATAGGACTCATTTCATAGAGTATCCATAGTTAGCTTTTTTTGGGTTATTTATCATTTGAAGAGCCAGCATTTTGCTTAGTCATAGTTGTAGCTTGGACATATACCTTTAGGGAAATGTGTGGAGGAAAGGGAAAGAAATCATTTTCATGTTTACAGAAATGCACATATACTAAAGTGGTAATTGATATAAATTAATCTCACAGTCATCCAGGATATTTGGACTTAGTCTTGGCATATGATAAACTTTACCTGAGGAATGTGGAAACCACCCGGTCTATTGTAAAATGATATATTTACTAAGGATATTTGGCTCTTTCTAGTTCCTGTTCATTATCTATGTAGCCAAGCATCATCATTTATTCTGAGAATTTTTAGATATGTTGGTTAGATATATTCTCTCTTCAAAGGGGTTTTCAGTTTCACAGTAAAGACAGGAATGTAAACAAATTTAAGTATTCAGAGGCCTATTAAAAGCCAGCCAGGCAGGAGTCGAATTACAATAATCCTTTATCTGGAGATAAAAAGGTTTCATAGAGAAGCCACTTTTCAGCAAGACTTGACTATTGAGTTGTATGTCCCGAACCATAGCTTTCCAGTCTGTGTGATTCTGGAGTTACAAGTGTTTGGCCAGGTTTCTGAGCTTTTGAGCTCTTGTAAACTATCTTATATCCTTCATTATGTTGTAGAACTATATAACCATTGTCATTTAAAATGTGTGTCCTGGCAAGAAAAGCATCAGGGGCATGCATTTCTAAATCCATACATAAGAAGAGGAAAGACTAGAAGGAGGGATTGAATCAAGAGATAGGTATGAATCAACACCATTTTTTTATATTTAATTTAAATTTTATTTTTTAAAATTTTTTTCAGTAAAATTTTTGTCTTTTCTTTCTTTTTTTATAATTTATTTATTTTTTTAATTGGTGAGTCACAGTGAAGGTACGGTTACAGATTCACACATTTTCGTGCTTGTTTTTCCCTCATGCAATGTTTGAGAGCCCATCCCTCCACCAGTGTCCATTCTCCAACACTTATGAACCCAGTATCCCTCCCACCTCCTATGTCATCCCCCCTACCCCACTCTGCTTCTGTGGCAGAGCATTCCAATTTGTTCTCTCTCTCTCTCTCTCCTTTTGGGTGTTGTGGTTTGCAATAGGGGTATTGAGTGGCCATCATGTTCAGTCTCTAGTCTACTTTCAGCATGCATCTCCCTTCCCGCACAGGATCTCCAATCACATATTACTTGGTGTTCACCTCTCTATCTGGGATGACTTTCCCCCAGCGTGTGAGGCTAGCTTCCAAGCCATGGAGCCAACTTCCTGGTATTATATACTACTATTCTTGGGTATTAGTCTCCTACTCTGCCATTTTATATTCCACAGATGAGTGCAATCTTTCTATGTCTGTCCCTCTCTTTCTGGATCATTTCACTTAGCATGATACTTTCCATGTTGACTCACTTATATGCAAAGTTCATGACTTCATCTTTTCTAACAGCTGCATAGTATTCCATTGTATAGATGTACCAAAGTTTCTTTAACCAGTCATCTGTTCTCAAGCACTCGGGTTTTTTCCAGATTCTGGCAATTGTAAACAGTGCCGCGATGAACATATAAGTGCAGATGTCATTTCGACTATACTTTTTTGTTTATCCAGGATATATTCCCAGAAGTTGTATTGCTGGATCAAATGGAAGCTCAATTTCTAATTTTTTGAGTAGTGTCCATATTGTTTTCCAAAGGGGCTGGACCACTCGGCATTCCCCACCAGCAGTGTAGAAGGGTCCCTTTCTCTCCACATCCTCTCTAACAGCAATTGCTTTGAATCAACACCATTTTTAGGAACCTTCAAAAGATATGGAACAGTGACAGTTCAGACTCAATTTGTGTTTTAAGAAACTCCTATCTCATCCCCCCTACCCCGCTCTGCCTCTGTGGCAGAGCATTCCAATTTGTTGGCTGAACTGAGTTCATGGAATCAGAAGCATGAGAACTCTAAGGATTTCTCTAGCAGATTAGGGGAGAGATAATGTAAAGCTCTGAGAAAAGTGCAATGGGGATGGAGAGGCAGAGATGAATATGAGGGACCTCAAAGAGGTAGAATTAAAAGACTAGTTGAATATTATTTATAAGGAGTAAAGAGTTCATTTATTCACTCAATCATATATTTGTTGTGAACTTACTACTTACAGTTCATTACACCTTATAGGTTTTGAAGAAATAACACCGAGTAAAACAAATATATTCCCTGATCATGGGTGTTAAACTTTGACTTATTTGTCAAGTTATGACAAACCTAAAGGTCTCAGTGATTCAAAATATAGGACAAGATGGATTGTATGAATTGTGTAGAGTATATAATGGCACATTTAACCTAGCATACAAGTCAGGGACAGCTACCTGGGGGAAAGATGTTTGAATCCAGATCTGACAGGTAAATAGAAATCAGTTATGTGCTGGCGAGGGTAGTGTGGAGTTTGTGTTTTAAGAGAATTACAGAAATAGTCATTGACATAAGGTCCTGTGGCTGTCAGAAGCACTGAGTATCAGAGAGCCTGAGAGAAGACCAGGTAGCTGTTATGCAAAGAAAAAGTAAAGAGAGATGTGAGGTAAGCTTGCAGAAAACATACCTTATTGTAGTTAACAGGTATGGTGAACACAAAGCAACCAAAGCACATCCACCCTATCATTCGGAGCTTTTTGTGGCCAAGACAAAGATGACAGTTCCAAGATGAAATCTTTTGGCTTGACTTGTATCCACCGTACAACCAGAAAAACCTGAAATATCAAGTGCAACAATAGCGTAAAAGTAGCACAATGACCTTTAGGATCTGAAGATTTGGATCATTTCAAATGCAGCTCACTTATGAACATCTTGACCTCTGATCTGAGGACTAGGTCTATTAAAAACCACCAGAGGCTCAAGGATACTCTTCAAACCATGGGGAAGGATCATAGCAAGCTGGGGAAACCACAGATGGGATAACGAATCTGGCGATGTCAGAGGTACATTGCTGGGTTTAAGGTAGTAAACAGGTTTGGTGAAAATTTTATTTCTTTCCATTGTTTTTCTTGCATCACTGTATAATATATAACGTGCAGCTAATCCTTAAAGGGCCAGTGTGTTTGTGACACTAATAAAATTTTTTTAATTCAGTAGGCCAAAGTCAATAATATGCATAATATAACATTTTTGAGTCCAGATGTCTAATGGATGAGATAATTTTAGAGCCATGTGTCCTTAGAAGTCATTATGGACTCCCAAGGCAACACATGCAGTAATGGAAACATAGAACACAGTACTCATATATTTGATCTTTTTCCACATCCACTGTATCACACCTCTATCATATGCTGTTCTCAACACACCTCTGGACAGTCCCCTGTGTGGATGAGATGCTAGCTAGGAGAGGCAGAATTTTGGGTTCAAGTCAGTTAAAATCTACAATTCTTACTATTGTAATAGTTGTAAAAATGGTTGCACTCTTTTGTATCCTATACAAATTGTACTTTGTCAAGATATTATTTATACTAAATTCCTGGCCCTGCTTTTGTCCCTGTAAAAAAGACGGTGGTCCTTCCTGCCACATCACAATTGAAGGAAGTGTTTTGAGGGGAGGAGGTGGGTCATGAGTTTCAGTGTGCTCAGAAGTGCTCCGAAAGTGGTACCCGAGATCAAACCAAAGTCTTAGCCATGCTAGGCAAGCAAATTCACTCCTCATTCTCTCTCCATCCCAGGAAAGGAATTTTGACACTGGCAATATTGCTGTGTAACTACACTGGAATTAACTTCGTCTGGAGGAACATCTTTGTCAGATGATCGGGAATATCACAGCTTCCAAGTTCTCTCAGAAGTTGCTTGATGCTTAGGAAGACAGTATCTTTTTCTACTGAGAGTTGCAGATGGCTCTGAAATATTGAGATGATGTTTAACCAAAACCTCAGAGATGCTGTTAGTGACTTAAATCTATTGGTTCTTATTTATGAACTTTTCAATCAACACATCTTTAACCATATTCACCAGATCTATCCAGACATATCATTTATAAGACATGATTAAACACGGGGGTGACTACAAAGATGAGACATTCTTGCTTTCTTTGAGCCTGGTTTACATTTTTCTTTCTCTGTCACCTCTACTGTGTCTTTTTTTTTTGGTGGAGGGGGCATACCCAACAATGTTCAGGGATCACTCCTGGCTTTGCACTTAGGTATTACTCCTGTTGGTGCTTGGGGGAACAATATGGGAAGCCAGGGATCGAACCTGGGCTAGCCACATGCACGGCAAATGCCCTACCTACTGTATGATCACTCCAGCACTCAATTCTGCCTTTAGTCCCTGTGATCTCACCCTTTTTTGAACCCGTTGGATTTCACATGGTCTTCTAAGGCAAGTTAGAGCAAGATAATGGCGCAGAGAGGTTTGTGCTGTGCTGTTCTTCTGAGACAGAACTTGGCAGGTTAATTGTAAATTAATCAGAACCAGATGGATTTAATCAGACGTGCAGAAAGAATTTTGAAGAATCTGGACTGACCAAAGATGTCCACTAGCCTGAAAACATTCTAATCAAGATAACAGAAGTTTATAACACTCTGGAGAATTAGACTTATTTATAGATTGGGACCCAATACTTTCTGACTTAATTGAATAAAAATATTGACCTTCCCAGTGGAATGGAGCATTTTTAGACCTGCGTGTGGGCTCTTACCTCTCCCATCTGCTGCAATATCCTTCCAGTGAAATCAGATTTCACTCATCCCGGGTTTGGCGCACTAAGTTAGGAGAAGTTTGCCTTTGTCACATCTTCTTTGTCACTTCCTTTGTGCTCTGTTTCTTCCTAAGGTGCTATTAGTATCCTATGCATCCTGAGCAATTTGGGTTCTTTCTCTGGAGGCACTCTTTCCAGGCACAGTCCCCTATTCTGCCCTCAGAGCTCTAGCCTTTGCTTGCTAAGGTGATTTCTACTAAGTACCATGAGTTTAGCTTAATGTTTTCTCCTTTCCCGAGGCAAAGCCCCAGGAATCATAGGACTCTCAGTTAATAGTGTCAAATAGCATTTCAGAAAAGTGACAGGGAAAGATTGAGGGCTCAAAAGGCTGACTTGTTCTTTGTGGCTGATATTTCTTCTGATGCATGATTTTAATTTAATTTAATTTTTTGATATTTGGACCCCACCAATCAGGCTCTGGCTCTACTCCCAGCTCAGAGCTTGCAAACTTCTCCTGCAGGAGTTCAGAGGACCGTGCAATACTGGGGAGTCGAACCGTAGTCCATAGCTTGCATTTAGCCCACTGAGCTTTCTCTCTAATGTGTATTTTTGAATATTTTTTCTGAGGTTTGAGGTATACAAATTTGCAAGTGAATTTTGAAAGCAGATTCAGTAATATAAGATTCTCAAGTACTGAAGACTATCTGCTTAACATTTGGTGAACAATCTGCATTGCTAGCATTTGGTCTTGTTGGTCACTGAATTGCTAATCATGGTCTTCTCTGGAGTACACATCAAAGGTTTTTGCAGAGTGACTGTAATTATGGACATCAATCATGTGTATACACTCACTTTAATTTAATTGCGCTAATTAATTTTAGCTTAATTTTGATGTTCTGGGCTTCAACTTTCTGTCCTTTCTAGGTTTGAGCACCTAATAGTCTAGCCAACAGTAACACCTGTTATTTTCTCCCAGAATCCCATTTTCTTCTATGATTTCCTGTCTTTGTTAGGCCTGTGTCTTTCTCCTCTTTCAGTAGTGCCCTCCCCACAGGTTGTGGGTATTGTAGTCACTGTGCTATCAGGAGTTGTGGCAGGACTGGATCAAGTTAGAAAGTGGGTGGCTGGAGTTCAGGGACCTTCCTTCTGCAGCACTGCAGGAAAAACAAGCACACACATCTCTTCTGAGCTCTCCTGCTGGAACACCCAGGCACGGATTTCTCCCCTCCTTGCTGTCTGTCCTCATCCCAACCCATCTCCCTGTGTCTTCTTTGTCATCCTTTCACTTCATCATGCTTGTTGTCCTTCCCTCAGTTTGTCCTTGGGCCCTGCCTGTAGGTTAGCTCAGTGAAGCCCACAGATCATGTTTCCCAGATAGGTTCTTCCAACCTCAACCTACTGTCCTCTCGTCTCACATCCTCCATGAGGTTTGTACAGTAGGTGCTGAGCTAATTGTTTGCACGCATATTCTCATTGAATCTTCTTGGTCACCTCATTAAGTGTGTCACAGGCAGAGAGACTGAGTGGAAGGAGATGAAGTGACTGAATGGTGCGATGTTCTACAATTGCAGATCATCGGTGATCCTCAACCCTCTTCTCTGCCTCCTTTTCCCAGCCCAAATGTACCCAATCTTGTGTGTTTGTGCTGCTCCTCTGTTGCTTCTGACTATGAAATCAACAAGTGCCTCAGGTCTGTCCTCTCCTGTGCCCCCCAGCCCTTTGTCAGTTATCTGCTTCTCAAAGGGAATACCTTATCAGGGAACGTACAGGGAAGGGGCGGGACAGTGGCGGGACCTTCAGGCTGAGCATGAGGGATGAGAGCTCTCAAAAGACTAAGCATGGGCTTCTTGTGAAGGGGCTCAATCCTCAGTACCACAAGGAGTGACCTAAGCATAACGTAGGAGTCACTCTTGGGCACCATGCTCCAACAAAACCCCAAGAAAATACCAGAGTGGACAGCATCAAAATATTCTCAAGCATGAAGGTCTTGACGTGCCCCCTGAATGAATGTATTTTATGGAGAATTATGGAAGAAATGGATATACAAACCATGCAATTTATCACATAGTCTTTGGTGTTTGCCATGTATAGCCTACTGCACTCACAATTCCTAGCTATGATATTCAGATATAATAACCACAAGGCAATCTGTGGTGAGCTTTGTGTCATAATTTGTGTTAAAGTCATGTTTCCTAATGTTGATTAAAAAATAGAGTTTAGGAGCTGAGGACAGCAGGCAGGGCCTGTGTCTTGCAGATGGTCAACTCAGGTTTGACCCCTGGCACCCCATAGAGTTCCCCGAGCACCACCAGGATTGATCCCTGTACATAGAACCAGGAAGTCACCCATGGGCACAGCCTGGTGTGACCCCAAACCCAACCCCTGCCATGGCCCCCAAACCAAAATCCTAAAACCATGAGTTCAGAGATCAGAGAGATAGGACAGGAGATAAGATGCATGCCTTGCAGCGACACCCAGGTAGATTCATGGTACCACAATGTTCCCTGAGCATTACCAAGGCAGTCCTGGAGTCCCTGGAATTCCACCAAGGTGGCCTGGGTAACACCTGGCACTGCATGGCCAAGAGAAGAACTGCATGCTCAGGTGCTTGCAATGAACTGGGTGGCAGATGGGGACTCCCTAGGAGGGGCCCCTGAACCTCTTGAAACTGCTTAGGAGGATCCCCCCAAATAGAGTTTACAGCCTAATTCAAGACCCACTACCTAAATTGATTAATATTTTTTGATTAGGAAGGAAGGAAAACAGGATGGAATGATCCAGAATCTGCTGACTAGTTTATTTACTGAATTATTCAGCTTTCCCATCAGCTATGAATTCCCCAGTGAGGCTTTCCATGACTGCATAAATTGAAATCCACACCCAGTTCTTCCTTATCTGAGTCCTTTTTTGAAATGTTCTTCTTTTCCTCTGCATTGCCTGTCTGTTACCTGCTTCCTGCTTGCCCACTGCTGTAGTTCCAGCTCTGGAAGTGATGCATAGTAGATGCTTTGCAAATGTGTATTGAATGGGTGAATGAATAACACATATGTGGTAGAAACTCTTACAGTATTGTAAGAGTTTCTTACTGTATTTTAGGTTTTTTTTTTTATTTCTGGGTCACACCAGCGATAATCAGGGCTAACTTCTGGCTCTGCACTCAGATATCACTCCTGGTGGTGCTTGTGGGACCACATGGGATGCCAGGGACTGAGCCTGGGTGGGCCGTGTGCAAAGCAAAATCCCTGCCACTGTACTATCACTCTGGATTCTAGTATTGTAATTTGGATGAAAAAAATATATTCTATACTTCACCTTGGGGCTGGAGTGATAGTGCAGCAGGTAGGGCGTTTGCTTTGCATGCGGCCCACCCAGGTTCGATTCCTTTGCCCCTCTCGGAGAGCCCGGCAAGCTACCGAGAGTATCTAACCCGCACGGCAGAGCCTGGCAAGCTCCCCATGGCATATTCTATATGCCAAAAAACAGTAGCAACATGTCTTACAATGGAGATGTTACTGGTGCCCACTCGAGCAAATCGATGAGCAACGGGATGACAGTGGCAGTGACAGTGACCTCACCTTATTTTATTTTTAAGAATGGCACATATTTTTCTGCAGCTACTATGAAAAATTTAGCTTGTTAAAAGAATCAAGATATCTGGAAATGTCAAATGTTTAGTGTGGAATGTGATATTTGACAGATGTACTCAAACTATTTGGATGAACTTCATATTTAAAAGCATTAAGACGAATTCTTGGTGCCAGTTTGAATCATGTACATATTTTAAATATCTTCTAAGGTTCAACAAACAAGATTTTTCTTCATTAATATAGGTCTTTTAGTTTTAAAAAATGTAATAAATAAGTCTTTTATTTATTCTCTAAACAAGCATAGAGTGTTCTTTCTAAGCAAGTGTAAAGCAAGCTTTGAAAATATATCACTGTATCACTGTATCACTGTCATCCCATTGTTCACCAATTTGCTCAAGTGGGCACCAGTAACATCTCCATTGTGAGACTTCTTGTTGCTGTTTTTGGTATATCAAATAAGCCACGGGGAGCTTGCCAGACTGAGAGGGACAGAGGAATCAAATATACACACGATAATATCTTCTCTGAAAGTCATACTCAGAAGCACATTTAAGACTCATGGAAGCATTGACCATTTAAAAAATTGTTTTAATTTAATCTAGTAAAAATAAGCATAAAATTAATTAGACTTTACCCAGGTGAAATAAAAACATTCTAAAGCATGACCAGTAGAACTGGGAATAGAGGAGGCTGGGGTGTGGTGGTGGGGAGGTTCCACAGGACAGTGGTGGAGGGATTAATGTTGCAGCATTGACTGTAAAACAATGGCTTCAGCAGTATGGAAATCTATGTTGCCTCAATTGAAAATGATAAATGCATAACATAAAAAGTCTGAGTTTAAACTCAGTTTGAGTTAGATACATTGGATTCGATTAGATTCTTAACTGTTGGGCTGCAATACTGTATCCAAGTTGAGATCTGTAAGAGAAAATAGAGCTTTAATTTTCCAACCTTAACTCAACTCAGAAACCCTTTGAACTTAATAAAGAGTGAGCTGAGACTTTCCTGTCCAAGTGTCACCACAGTAAATGGAAGAGTCAGGTCTGTGCCTCTCCCAACCGTGGCACCAGCCCACATGACTCCTGTGCAGTTTCTCTGTGACCTTTCTTCCATCTAAATATAAACTATGGTGTCAATTTATATGAAAAGAGTGATACAGTGAAAAGGAAAATAGAGGAGAGAGAAGAAAACCATTGACTTATTTATTCCAGGTTGGAAAGCATGCAGGGATGTTCATATTTATTAGCACATTTTCAGGACTCTACTAACTGAGGAAAAATTTCCCCCACTGTAGACCAACTGGAAGCTAACTTTAGGGATGTTTTCCTAGAAGAGCAGAAAGTGTTGGAAATGAGTTCTGGCTTCCAGAGAGAGTCCAGTAAATTCCCATAGAGTGCTAGTATGTAAAATGCTTTAAAACATTTTCAAAGGTTAAGAATAAAGAAGGGAAAATAATCCATCTGAGACATAAAAATGACATGGCTCACTAAGTCTTCTCATCTCTTTGACCTTTTCCTGCGGTAGCATTGGCATTATTTCCACAGAAGAAACAACATGCAGTATTTAGATTCTATACTAGAGCCAAATGCATTGGGAAGATTTCATTTGGAGAGTTAGATCAGAGTGTTCTTTAAAAATACTTCCCCAGATTTTTTTGACAGCAGTATCTTGGGCAAATGTTATTAAAATATAAAATGCATTTAAGGGCAAAGTGGAGGAAGATATTTGGATCCAAGAAAAATAGTTTTTAATTATGTGGTAAACCTATTATGTTGCTTTCCTCTTCCAAGACCAAACAAGTGGTATGTGGTAATGTGCACATGTGGAAGTGGCCAGGAGCCAGCCACACCTGGGAAGCAGAAGTTCGCCATGTAATTGATGGTTGTGGGTAACCACGTTTTGGAAGGTATTTTTCTCATCCTTAGATAAAGGAAGAGGTAATGTAGGACAAAAGAGCTAAAGCTGATGGGGTAGGAATGTTAAGGGGGGAGCCCAAATTCTCCTTTGTTTTCTTTTCATTTCTTTTTTTTAAATGGTAGTGTTTATTATTCTGATGTGTCGATGCATTTGGTAGACCATCTAGAGTGTTAACCAGTGTTTGATTTGTAGAAGAGATTTTGATAGCTTGAGTAAAAAAATGTCCTATTTTTTATTCCCCCCCATCAACCACACCCTTGGCAGATGGAGTTTGATCCAGCGGTCGAACCTAATTCTCCATCCTGGAATCTGAACTGTTCTTATGACTGGTTTTAGGCAATGGATTTCAGTGCAAACAAAATTATGTCAGCTCCAAGCGTATCAACAGTCTGAATGTTTCTGTTGTACTCCTTGGGACATTGACCCCACTGGTGAGCCAGCCTAGGCTGGCAGGATGGAGGATCAACAACACATGACCTATGCACTTTTGTCATGATAGCTGACAGCCAGTCAGCCACCAGAATGGGACGGACATCTGAACCAGCCAAACTCCAGCCAATTGACTCCAGCTTCATGACGAAGCCCAGCTAGTGACCACCCATGTCTTCCCAGGTCAGTGGGACCATCTAGTAGCCTCATTAACAATAACTTTTTATTCTAAAATTTGAAATTGTTTACTATGCAGTGATTTATAAAAGAGAGACAAAAATCCCTCCTAGGCAAGGAATTGTAAAGCCAAAGGCCACTAACATGCACCAGTTGGTTCAAGAACAGGGACTCATTCCAGAGTGGATCTGAGTAGGGCAGTGGTTCCAGAAGCAATAGTACGAGTAGCATCTGGGCCTTGTTAGAAATACAAATCCTTGGGCCACACCTTGGACTCACTGAATCAAAAACTGAGATGACGCCAACAATCTGTCTTTTAACAAGTCCTCCAAATAATTTTTGATGCTTATTGAAATTTGAAAAGTATTGTGACAGACTCCAAAGGGGTGGGACAAGATTAAAATCGAATACTTGGAGGGGGGGTCTGGTGATTTTGGAAGTACTTCCTTAAACCAACCAACTAAGTGCTATCATTTATGAATTACAGACATTTCAGCTACGAGTTTGAAAAGCAAATACACCTCATTTAGTTGGAAGCTGCGTATTTTGTTTCAAAACTGCGAACCTTAGAATAGGTTTCAAAATTTACAAACATGCTTCTGAAAAGTCCCTAAGGTAATTTTTCCCCACCTGATCGTCTCAAGATAGACTTAACTGTGACTGTGGGTGCCCCACTGACAAGACCTGTGTTTGAAATGGTACATATGTGATCTCAAAGATGTTCACAGTAATCCAAAAGGAATAAATTATAGTATCCTTTGGGCATAAAATTGATATTTCTCATTGTGAACCCAGTAGAAAAAAGTGATGAACTGCTAAATATTCAACAATCACTGTATCACTGTATTACTGTTAACCCCTTGTTCATCAATTTACTCGAGCAGGCGCCTGTAATGTCATTCCAGCCCTGAGATTTTAGCAGCCTTTCCTTACTTGTTTTTCCCAACAATTGGAGGCTTTTTTCAGCGTAAGGGGATGAGACCTGTTATTGTTACTGTATTTGGCATATTGAATATGCCACAGGGAGCTTGCCAGCCTTTTCTGTGAGGGTGGGATACTCTCGGTAGCTTGCTGGGCTCTCCAAGAGGAATATATATATACATATATATGTATATATATACATATACATATATACACACACATATATGTATGTCACGAATTACAAAATCCCATTGATCATTGAATTTCTTGAGCAGGCTCAGTAACCTCTCCATTCGTCCTATCCTTGAGATTTTAGAAGCCTCTCTCTACTCGGCCTTCCCAAGGATGCCGCATTGGAGGCTCTTTCAGGGTCAGGGGAATTAGATCCAGCTTGTTACTGGCTTTGGCATATGAATACACCATGGGAAGCTTGAGAGGCTCTCCCATGTGGGCAGGAAGCTCTCAGTAGCTTGCTAGTTTCTCCCAGAGGGAGAAGTAGGTTATAAGATATCATATATGTATATAAGTATATATGTACATATGTATATATGTACATATGTATATATGTGTATATTATTTCTCTTTATGATGATGTGTATTTTGTGGCTGCATTCAGACTTCTGAAAATGAGAACATTAACTTCAAACCAACCCCAAGCTAATCCGTGGTATGAGTATCTGTACCCTGATCTGTCTCTTGCCTGTGGATCTGGAAGACACCACAGGATGTCTCAAGAGCTAGTGTGAATCAGGGCACATACACATGCACACATATTCTGTGTTGAGGCAGGCATCTCAATACTTTAGAGTCAATCTTCAAACTGGAGATTTCCAGAGCATCATTTTTGTTACATTTTTAGGGGAGAGGGTGTCATACCCGACAGTGCTCAGGGCTTACTCCTGGTTCTGCACTCAGAGATCATTCTTTGGGGTTCTCAGGGGACCAGACGGGGTTCCAGGGGTTGAACCTGGTTTGGATGCGTGAAAGGCAAGTGCCCTATTATCGCTCTGACCCTTAGCCCTTATCACTTTTGATATAAGCAACTTAAGCACTGGGATTGCTTTTGTTTCAGACTTCAATTGCAGTGCTCAGCTAATGGAAAAATTGCCAAAGGCCAGCTCCTTTCATGACTGTTTGGGAGAGACTCTTATGGAGTGAGAGGTGGGCGAGTAAACTTAGGAAAACATTGCTCCCACCCATCTCACTCCCTCTTGTGACTTGAGCAAAAGATGCTTATTCAGGGCAGACACTTTACCTTCTTGAAGATGTGTAGGGTGGAGGCTTCATCACTCATCTCAGTGTTTTCTGAACGAGTGTTTTAAGGAGCTTGGAAGGGCCTTTCTTAGGCTGCCCTGAAAGCTTTCTGACTGTAATTTAAACTATTCCTTTTGTTTTATCTGTACAGACATGAAAGAAGTTGATTGCCATTCACCTCTTAGAAACTCTGTTGCTTTGACAAAAGATGTTACAAGACCCTTTAGTATCTAATTCCAGCTATTCAAAAATAACCTTTCATCAGCACATAAAGATTTCCAGTTAGGCAGACTGCCATTATGGGTCCCTTGTAAGTATAATCTTAAGATCTGTCAAATTTCCAGGCAAGAATATCCTGACCAGCTTTTGACAATTCCCCTTCTTGATTTCAGCTGGTGTTAGATTATTTTTTTTCTCGTGGTGAGAACATTTATGAGATCAACTCTCTTCACCAATTTTTAGGTGTACAATATGCAGCATTATTAACTACAGGCACGGTGATGGAGAGCAGATCTCAAGAACATATTCCTCTTGCGTAATTGGAACTTTATGTTGGATTTTTAAAGTACAAGGTACACTAGGCATATGTTTCAAGTGATGTTAAGGGCTTCCAATTTATCTCTTGTTGGATTTAGAATGCAAGAAATTGACCCATTTGGGACATCTTGGCTATAATATATTTAGTAAAATAGTAAAAAAAAAAAGGTAGTTTTGCTCTGGAAAAACTACTGCCCTTATCTCCTGTGATTAAACAATCTGCTACAATGAAGAAGTAAATTCTGCTCCTCATACAATTATAAACTCTTTTATTGATTGAGGTGCTGTAAACAGATTTACAATACTGATTATGATTGTTTCCTGTGAACAAAATTCCAATACCACATCTATCACCCATGTACTCACTTTCCTCCCCCAAATTCCAATAACCCACCTTTCCAATTCCTCTACCCCCTTACAAATCCAGTTTTGTGACTAAGTTCTTTCGTGTGCATGTAACGATTTTGATTGTATAGAGAACGGTACAATGCTGAATTCTTCTTTATCACTGCTCTTCTCTTCACTCCTAATTCCTCAAGAATGAGCTTATCTTTAAGAGTACGGAGATAACCTCTTCTTCATTATATAAAAATGGTGTCCTTTAGATATATTGGAGTCTTCTCTTTCTGCCCATTTTAGAAAATGTGTTTTGGTTTTGTTTCGTACTTTTTTTCAAATGGAAATTCAGCTAGAATCTGAATTTTCAACCTCACTTTGAAAAGAAGCAAAAGATTTCCCTGGGAAAGCTGTAACTTCTGGCTTTTATATCCCCAGAAACTATACACAGGAGATGCTTAACCATGAGGAAAATCAAGTGTTGGTTTATTGAGATTAACAAAGTAGATTAGCTCTGCAGTTAAATCCTCTGGGGTTAAAAGCTTGCCTCTCTTGCTTAGCCGTAATCTTAGAAAATCAGTTAATATTCATTTTATTTGTAAAAATTAAAGCAATATTGTACACTGCAAAGAATGAAATAAGTTAACCCCTATCTTACCCTACAGTCTATTGTCAGATGGATTCAACAGTCCTGCCATCAAGTTGGGAAAAAATTGGCATGGTGGGGAAAAAGAAGGTGGCAATGAATCAAAGAGATAAAACTGGCTTGAGAGCTATGTCCTGCAAAAAAATTGCAAGTGTTTACTGGCACACGGCACTAACTGGAAGCAAATAGATGTAAAATTTACAAAGTTGGAGGAATCCCTCTGCCAAGGAAACCATGAATCTGGGCTGACACGTCTTGCTGATTGAGATTCTCTGAGTCTGGGGCTGCCAATGGGAACAGGCAGGAAGTGAACTGTGAAGACTGTGTTATTCCGAAAGGAACATTGTTTCCCACTAGATGTGTTTCTTTGGAAGGGAAGACTTAGGGAAGGCTCTTTCTGAGAACAGAGCCAGGGGCGGCAAGAACAATGGACAAGGGAACTCTGTCTGTCCAGGGAGGCTGGCAATTAGAGCCAGCAGAGTTCTGGCAAATAGAAAGTGGGTGGGGTGATGCACCCACTTGCAGATGTGTTTTATAAGCGCCGCCATGTGCAATTCTTCTTTCTGAATCTGTTTCTTGGAGACATTCTCCAGGATAATCTTGGAGGATAATGAAATGTCAGAGTTTTTCTGTTACAGCAGCTCTTCATACCTTAACGGGTACATGCACTGAGTACACGAATACAGTGTTTGGAAGTCTTAAACTGTCCCTTGAGTACCAGCATTTTACATGATCCTGAGAACTGGTTTTCCCGTAGGTCTGTGTGGTTGTGTTCTGAAGTAGATGAATACAAAATCTTAAAAATGATGGATGTTAATGCAGTGAAAAAAAATGATATTGAATTACTGCTTGAACCACTGTTGACAAAAGAGAATTTGGTAGAGTTTCAATAATTAACAACTGAAGGTGTAGTGGCAAATGGCAGTCTGTATGTTAAAGAAAATAATTTGGCAAAGGATTAAAAATTGTCCTTGGGCAAATTAAAAAACTCTTCAGTACTTTCTCAGAAACCATTCTCTTTATGTAGCACTGTAGCACTGTTGTCCTGCTGTTCATCAATTTGCTTGAGCGGGCACCAGTAACATCTCCATTGTGAGATTTGTTGTTATAGTTTTTGGCATATCAAATACGCCACGAGAAGCTTGCCAGGCTCTGCCGTGCAGGCGGGATATTCTTGGTAGCTTGTCTTATGTAGTGAAGATAAAATGCAAAGTTAAATTGCCCTAGGATGCTGTCCTGTTATTGGAAGGAATGATTATGTTCCGAAAGTCAACGTTAGGTTTTTCTCTTCCTCCATCTTCCTTCCTTCCTTCCTTCCTTCCTTCCTTCCTTCCTTCCTTCCTTCCTTCCTTCCTTCCTTCCTTCCTTCCTTCCTTCCTTCCTTCCTTCCTTCCTTCCTTCCTTCCTTCCTTCCCTCCCTCCCTCTTTTCTTAATTCTTGACTTCCATCAAGTTTTATTCTAAGTGGGGGATGGCTGGCACTTAAAAATAGTGCTCTTTTAGAACTCAGCAGATAGTTTAAGACAGAGAAATGGAGCCACTGGCATTTGTCAAGAAAGGAGAATCAAGAGAAACTAATGAGGGGTGGGTGACAAGAATGGTATGACATGTGACTTATCCAGCGACTCACTGACTTAAATCATGATTCAGTGCATTATTTTTTAATGTATTTTCCAATTCATTAGGTGAAAGTATCCTCTTAATAAATAAGAGCACCAAAAACCCTCTCAAATTTTGATGCACATTAATCCATAATGAGTGACCCAAGAGTTTCTGTGAAATATTATTTTTCATATTGCATTAGAGCTGTGTTTGCTACTTATGTCCTTACTTTTTAAAAAGAGTTTTTGCTTTTTGGGTCACACCTGGTGATGCGCAGGGGTTACTCCTGGCTTTGCACTCAAGAATTACTCCTGGCAGTGCTCAGGGGACCATATGGGATGCTGGGAATCAAACCCGGGTTGGCCGTGTTCAAGGCAAATGCCCTACGTGTTGTGCATCGCTCTAGCCCATGTCGTTACTTTTCAAGACCTGCCTTCATGTCTTGAAATTGTACCTTCAACTTTATTTTTTTTATTGACCAGTGAAACTCATCATTTGGCCTTCATTAGGATTCTAAAATACATCGGGACTGCAGTAGGACCAGTCATAAGAAACCACAAAATAAATAAGACTGCCTTTCCAGTAAAACGCTAGTACTTCCCCTCTCCTGAGTTTCTGTGAAATGTTTTTTTTTTTTTTTTTTAAATTTTATTGAATCACCATGTGGAGGGTTACATAGTTCTCAGGATTATGTCGGTTATACAGTTCTCAAACACCCTTCACTTCACCAGTGCCCATCTTCCATCACCAACCCCCCCAGTATACCTGCCGCCCCCTCCCACCTCCCCAGTCCCAACCCTTGCACATGATATGTTTCACTTCATTTACGCCTTATTTCGATTACATTCCATGTTTCAACACACAACTCACTACCGTTGTTGGGGTTTCCCCCAAAAAAGAAAAGCAGTCCTATTGCCAAGGAGGCATTTGATAGTTCTCCATTGCTAAGAATATAGAGATATTAAGTCCCGCTGTTTGTTACATAGTTTTTCTTTTTCCCCCTTGCCCCGCGCCACCGAGTTCACGCCTGTTTTAGTAATCGCCACGCTGCCTGACAAGGGAAAAAAAAACCGCAAAGGATGGTTATTTCCCGTCATCAGCAGGCGTGGGGCTCTGGCTTAGTTGATAGACTTGTAGAGTATCTGCAAGCAGTCTCTGGAACCGAAGGTCTTGCGCTGGTATCGGCTCCGGCTCGAGATTCCACCAGCGTCCCGCTGTTCCTTGTACATAATTTTTCCCCTTATATCCCATTCCCACGCCACCAGGTCTGTTTGCTTAATGGACATCACACTGTAGTTGATGACACACCGCGTTTCTTCCCGAGAAAGAAGAAAATTTCTTCTCAGCCGGCGTGGGGATATAGCTTAGTTCAGTCTAGTGAGATGGCTACCACTTTGATTGCCTTCAATATTTCAGCAACAGACTTACTATTAGGATCTCCCACAAAAGTCCGCCCCATTAGAAAGGAACCATTACATATTGCTCATACTAAGATGACATTAAGTTTTGGGTTTCTGTATAAAGTCCAGGGAAAGTACAACCAGAAATAACATCACTACAAACTTTTACCCTTTTATGGTGCTCATAAGATGGAGAAACCTAGAGAGAGGCTCGGCGTCTCCGTTTTGCACTCAGGAAAACCGCGGCCCCTGCGCTGTGCTCAGGAGGGAGGAGTTGAGAGAGAGACAGGTTAAAAGAATTGGGGGATGCCCGGGTCCCACAGCTTCAGCACGCCGTGGGGTCTCTGGTCCCATGCCGGAATTAGTTCAGTGGGCTGCTTGGAGTCCGAGGGCGCTCCCTCGGGCCCCTCCATCATGCTCCTTCCACAGCCGGGTCCAAAAGTTTTTCTGTGAAATGTTTAACTTTAGTTTGTGAGACTAGCTAAACTGAGTATGTAAATCTTGTATGTTGAGACTTAGACATGTTTCCTTAAAGGAGCAATCAGCTCGCATAATAGACAATTCAAATGACAGACACTTGTTGCAAATGAAGCTTTGCAGGTTGTTTTCTCATTGCGATTATGAACTCAGGGTCACAATTAGAGTGGTTTTCCTTGAAAGTCTTTTTAGATTTGTATCTTCTGTGTGACAGCTTGAGAAAGCAACTGTGTTTATTAATGAACCATTTCCTGTTCTTCATTATTGATTATTTGTTATTTATGATTACATATTGATGGATATCCCTGATGTTACCACAAAGGATTTGCGTTTTAGAAATATACGCTGTTAATTTCTCACCTAATAAAATATCTTATCTACTGAAAACAGAAAGAGAAAAAAACTGCCTTTGAGGCAGGTTTAAAATAGATATTATTCATACTTCCGTATTGGGGGCTCTTCTGGTGTCAGGCAAATGAGACCCATTGTTGTTACTGTTCTTGGCATATTGAATACACCACGGATAGCTTGCCAGGCTCTGCCGTACGGGCGAGGTACTCTCGGTAGCTTGCAGGGCTCTCCTAGAGGGATGGAGACCACCTCCGCTTCGAGGATGACATCATTCTCATAACACCAAACATTAGCCAAATGGCACAAATGCTGGCCGACTTCAACCGAGAGTGTGGAAAGGTCGGACTGCAACTGAATCTCAGCAAGACAATGTTCATGAGAAACGAACTAGTCCCTGATGTTCCTTCCATTTGCTCTCAACGGAACAAACATCTCCGAATGCAGCAGCTATGTGTACCTGGGTCGAGAACTCAACATGAGGAACGACTTGGTGCCAGAACTGCGCAGGAGGAAGAGAGCAGCGTGGAACGCCTTCGAGAGCGTCAAAGAAGAGGTTAAGAGGACGAAGAATCTTCGGCTCAGGCACATCTTTTTGACTCCACTGTTCTTCGTGCACTAACATATGCCTCAGAGACCTGGGCCCTAAGAAAACAGGATGAGAGCGCTATTAGGGTATCCCAAAGAGGAATCGAAAGAGCTATGCTTGGAGTATCACATTTCACTCAAGTGAGAGAAGGAATCCGGAGTTCCAATCTCAGTCGACGGTCAAGAATTAGAGACACTGTCTCATTTGCCAAGGCATCAAAAATCAGATGGGCCAGACATGTAATGCGATTCAGAGATGACTGCTGGACTAGAGCTGTTATCAACTGGATTCCACGGGACGTCAAAAGACCGCATGGTCTCCCACCAATGAGATAGTCAGACTTATTCATCAAAACTCTGAATGAGGGGCTGGAGCAATAGCACAGCGGGTAGGGCGCTTGCCTTGCACGCGGCCGACCCAGGCTGACCCAGGCTGACCCAGGTTCGAATCCCAGCATCCCATATGGTCCCCTGAGCACCGCCAGGGGTAATTCCTGAGTGTAGAACCAGGAGTAACCCCTGTGCATTGCTGGGTGTGACCCAAAAAGCAAAAAAAAAAAAAAAAACAAAAAAAACAAAAAAAAAAAACCCTGAATGAACAGTTTGAGGCTCTTCCTGTTCCTGGAGCAAACAGATATCATTGGGCTACACTATCGACAGGGATGAATGGAGATGTTATTGGATCCCGCTTGAACAAATCGAAGATCAACAGATGAACAGGATGACAAGTGATACAAGTGATTATTCATACAGTGATGTATGACTGAAATGCAAACACAAAAGTTCAAAAGTTTGTAATTGTACCTCATGGTGATTCACTAATAAAAAATTTAAAAAAATAGATATTATTTAGGGTTTTGTGAGCAGTGCAGAATGGCGTTGGTTAGTTTAGGAAAAAAGGGCTAGTGTATGATGGGTACTAAAGTACCTCAAATCCAAGTAAAAAGTAGTGTCAGAACCCAGAAGGAAAGGAACCTGGCTCCCGTGCTGTTCTGCAGAGGGATTTGTGAGCACTTTCTTCAGAGACCTGCTTGGATCACTAAACTTCAGAGACATAGTGTCTGGGTCTGCTTTGCCTCTTATAGTTCCAGGAGAGAAAAACTCACTTCTAGGGAGGGATAAGTTTAGAGTTTATTTGATTTGGGGATTTCCCAAGCAGCAGGTAGAGGGCTGTGGGGTCACTCTGGAGATCCTTTGCTGCTTGGCTGGCCAATGCTCAGGCCCAGGATATCTCTGGGCAAGTTAAAAAGCTCTTCAGTACTTTAACAGAAATTGTTCTTGGAACTGCTTGGGCTCCATGGTGGTGGGGTCCACAGACTCAGACTGATGCTGTTGAGGGTCTCACAGCAGCTTGGCCCTGCTCCTTTCTTGAGTCCCTGTGTAGACAGCCTTAAGAGCTGTTGCATCCTTGGTATTTTCACTATAAATTTGCCAAGTCCTTGAACCATGCATTTGCATAGACATTTTCCAGACCATGTACATCATCCAGGCAGCCTTTACTTACTTATTTTCCGTTTTGACAATATCCTTGAGCTCTTGAGCTGTGGTGTTACAGATGTAGCCGACGGTGCAGAGGACATGAGAACTCTTCCTTCCCTTGCTCTGCTAATGCAAACTTAACATTCCATCAGTCGCCTTAATTACCACATCAACCCAGTAGGCATCTTTGAAATGACAGTTAAAAAGTTTTCTTTTTCCAGCACCAGTGTCCCCAGGTTCCCTCCCATTAGCTCCCGCTCCCCACCCCCTGCCCCTGCCCCTTTCTCTCTCTCTCCTTTTGGCATTGTGGCTTGTAATGCTGATAGTAAAGATTAGTATTCCTTACTAACTTTTAACTTATATAATAATTATATAAGTTATAACTTTTAACTTATAATAACTTTATATTCCTTACCAACTTTTAACCCTCAGATCTTGTCCAGCATGATCATTCCCAGCTATTGTTGTCATAGTAGTCTCTTCTCTATCTTACCTACCCTCAGCCCCCCACACATCAGCGGTTAGTTCCAACCCCCTTTTTAATGGAATCACCATGAGATACAGTTACAAAACTTTCATGTATGAGTTTCAGTATTACAATGATAGAACACCCATCCCTCCACCTATGCTAATTTTCCACCACCAATCCAACTTCTCCCTGCCTCTGTGGCAGACAATTTCCCCCATACTCTCTCTCTCCTTTTGGGAATTATGGTTTGCAATATAGATACTGAGAGGTATCACATTTGGTCCTTTATCTGCTGTCAGCACACATCTCCCATCCCAAA
Organism: Sorex araneus; assembly: GCF_027595985.1. Classification (NCBI taxonomy): domain Eukaryota; kingdom Metazoa; phylum Chordata; class Mammalia; order Eulipotyphla; family Soricidae; genus Sorex; species Sorex araneus. The sequence goes on along the minus strand of NC_073308.1, from coordinate 19,492,338 downwards.
CGATCCCTCCAACTATCATTGACTTAGTCATCCTTTCTCTATTCCAGCTACCTTCTCCTCCAGCTCATGAGGTGGGCTTCCAACTATGGAGTAATCTTACTGACCTTTGTATCTATTGTCTTTGGGTGTCAGTCTCATATTATGTTATTTTATATTCAACGAGTAAGTGCAGTCCTTCTATGTCTGTCCCTCTCTTTCTGACTCATTTCACTTAGCATGATACTCTCCATGACCATATACTTATAAGCAAATTTTGTGACTTCATCTTTCCTAGCAGCTGCATAGTATTCCATTGTGTAGATGTACCAAAGTTTCTTTAACCAATCATCTGTTCTTGGGCACGCAGGTTTTTTCAGATTCTGGCTATTGTGAACAGTGCTACAATGAACGTATAAATGCAGATGTCATTTCTACTGTGCTTTTTTTTTATTTTTGCATCTCTGGGACATATTCCCAGGAATGGTATTGCGGGATCATATAGAAACTCAATTTCTAGTGTTTGGAGGAATGTCCATATTGTTTTCCAAAAAGGCTGTCCAATCAGCATTGCCACCAACAATGAATGAGAGTCCCTTTCTCCCCACATCCACACCATCACTGGTTGTTCTTGTTCTTTTTGATGTGGGCCGGTCTCTGGTGTGAGATGATACCTCATTGTTGTTTTGATTTGCATCTCCCTGATGATTAGCAGTGTAGAACATTTTTTCATCTGTCTTTTAGCCATTTGTACTTTTTTTCACCATTTTATAAATTTTTATTTTTTTAAAAATTTTTAAAGAAATATTTTATTGAATCACCGTGAAAAAAAGAATGAAAAAAATTACAAAGCTTTCAGGTTTAAGTCACAGTCAAATACTGATTAAACAAACCCCCATCCCTTCACCAGTGCACATGTTCCACCACCAAGAGCCCCAATACACCCCCCTCCTACCCCACCCCCATCTAAGTAGCTAATGATATTCCCTTTATTCTCTATAAACTTTGAGTACATTCCATATTTCCATACAGAACTCACTATTATTGATTGGAAATTTTCCCCAACAATCAGGCCTGCTGAATAGGCATCATCTAATAATTTCCCTTCATTGCTGAGAGTGAAGACTTTGAGTTTTGGGTTTCTAATATTTTAGCTCAGTTCAAAGTCAAAATGGATGGCTGCAAGAATCCGCTCTGGTGCCAAAATGGGTTAGGAGACCTCAGGATCACAGTCTTTAGGCGCGGAGGGTCTGCTTCTCGTGCCACGGCTCCGGGTCATCTCTGGGCGGAAGGCATGTGTGTTTTTTTTTTTTTAAGAAGCTTCTGTTTATTTCTTCTCCCCATTTTTGATGGGATTGGAGGTTTTTTCTTGTACAATTCTACCAATGTCTTGTATATCCTGGATATTAATCCCTTATCAGATGAGTATTGGGTAAATATTCTTTTCTATTCCATGGGCTCTTTCTGTATTTTGGTCACTGTTTCTTTTGAGGTGCAGAACTTTCTTAGTTTAATTTAGTCCCATTTGTTTATGCTTGTTACCACTTGCTGGGTCAGTGGTGTTTTATCCTTAAAGATGCTTTTAGCTTCAATATCATGGAGGGTTCTTCCTATATTTTCCTCCATGTACCTTCTTTCTTTTTTAAATGGAAACCAGATTTTATTTATTTATTTATTTTATTTTTGCTATTTTTTGGGGGGTCACACCCAGGGGTGTGCTCAGGGGTTAGTCCTGGCTCTGCACTCAGAAACCACTCTTGGTGGCACTTGGGGAACCATATGGGATGCCAGGGATTGAACCCGGGTTGGCCGAGTGTGAGCCAAATGCCCTACCCACTATACTATCGCTCCAGCCCATCCTCCATGTACCTGATATTGAGGTCTTTAATTCACTTTGATCTGACTTTTATCAAAATGGCAATACTCCCCAAAGCACTACACAGATTTAGTGTAGTGGTCCCTATAAGGATACCCATGACATTCTTAAAAAAAAAAAGACAAAACACTCTTGAAATTTATATGAAACAATAAACCCCTAGGAGTTGCCAAAGCAATCCTTGGGGAAAAAAAAGTAGCATCGACTTCTCCAACTTTAAACTGTACTACGAAGAAGTAGTAATTAAAACAGTATGTCATTGGACTAGAAACAGACCTGCAAACCAATGGAACAGAGTTAAATATTCTGTCCCAGACTCTCAAATATATGATAACCTAATCTTTGATAAAGGAGCAAGAAACGTGAAGTGGAACAAGGGAAGCCTCTTCAACAAGTGGTGCTGGGAAAACTGGACACAACCTGCAAAAAAACGAACTCTGACCTCTGTCTAATGCCAGGCAAATAGTTTCAGCCCTTGACTAGTCCTCCTAACCCCTGTTTACTCTGTCACTGGTGAAGGAATGGGTGTTGAAATACTGTATGAGTGAAATCCAATCATGAACAGCTTTGTAATGCTCTAAAATGATAAATAAAATCACTGTCACTGTCATCACGTTGCTCATCGATTTGCTCAAGTGGGCACCAGTAATGTCTCCATTGTGAGACTTGTTGTTACTGTTTTTGGCATATCAAATACACTTGCCAGGCTCTGCCATGAGGGCAAGATACTCTTGGTAGTTTGCCAGGCTCTCCGATAGGGGTGGAGAAATTGAACCCGGGTTGGCTGCGTGCAAGGCAAACGCCCCACCCGCTGTGCTACCGCTCCAGCCCCATAAATAAAATAAAATTTAAAAAAGTTTTTTTTTCTTCCTTATGTATTCTCTGCCCAGTCCTGCCCAACACCGCCCCAGCCTCGCTGTCCTTTTGTCCTTTCAGCACAGACATGTTCAACAGAGGTCGCCTGCCTTGCTGTTTCTCCATGGATTGTTTCTGATTCAAAACATTGTTTCTGCATAATAATAATATTAATAATAATAGTTAGCCTTCTGAGATTTCATGTTTGTTTTACATAGCATTCCAAATTCTATAAACATTTTATTTATTTAAAATCCAAATATTTTATTTTTACACAATTCTTTTCTAAATTATAAAATCTATTCACTATGTTTAGAAAGGTAAGAAATACTTAAAAATACAAGAAGACTAAAGTCAATGGCAAAAGATGGAACATCACTGACCAAGTGGAGGTGGTGTTTGCAAGTGGAAGCAAAGATAAATAAATGGGACTACATTAAACTAAGAAACTTCTACACCTCAAAGTAAACAATGACCAAGATACAAAGACAGCCCACAGATTTGGAAAAGTTTTTTTACCCAATACCCATCTGATAAGAGGTTAATATCCAAGATATTTAAGGCACTGGTAGAACTTTACAAGAAAAGAAAACCTAAAAATCCGGGGAGAAGAAGTGAACAGAAATTTCCTCAAAGAAGAAATACAAATGTCCAAAAGACACATGAAAAATGCTCTACATTGCTAATCACCATGGAGATGCAAATCAAAACAACAATGAGATATCATCTCGCACCACAGAGACTGGCACACATCCAAAATAACAAGAGCACCTAGTGCTGCATGATTGTGTGGAGAAAGGGACTCTCCTTCATGGTTAGTGGGAATGCTGACTGGACAGCCTTTTTGGAAAATAATATGGGTATTCCTCAAAAACCTAGAAATTGAGCTTCCGTATGACCCAGAAATACCACCAAAACACACAGCAGAAATGTCATTTGCACTTCTATGTCCATTGCAGCATTATTCACAGTAGTTAGAATCTGGAAACAACCTGAATGCCCTAGAATAGAAGACTAAAGAAACTATGATACATCCACACAATGGAATACTACACAGCTCTAAAGAAAAATGAAGTTATAGAATTTGCTTATAAATGGATGGATATGGAGAGTATGATGCTGAGTCAGAAGGAGTCAGAAGGAGAGTGACAGACATGGAATGATTTCACTTATTTGTGGATATAAAAAGTAATATGAAGCTAATATCCAAGGACAGTAGAAACGAGGGCAGTTGGGAGTTGGCAGTTAGGATAGAGAAAGATCACTATGACAAAGATATTTGGAAATCATCACTGTATAATATCTGTGTGCTGAAAGTAGGTAAGGGAACAAACATGATCATCTCTTGGTATCTGTATTGAAAACCATGATGCCCCAAAGGGGAGAATGATAGAGAGATAGAGATAGACAGAGAGAGAAAGAGGAAGGGAGAGAGATGGAGAGAGGGAGGGAAGGAGGGAGGGAGAGAGAAATGGAGAGAGAGGGAGAGAGGAAGAAAGAGATGGAGAGAGAGGGAGGGAGAGAAAGTGCCTGCCATAGACACAGGCTGTGGGGGGTGGTGGGAGGGAAACTGGGGATATTGGGGCTAGGAAGTGTGCATTGGTGGAGGAATGATTGTTGGAACATTGTATGATTGAAATCAGATCATGAACAGTTTTGTAACTATGTATCTCACGGTGATTCAACTAAAAATACTGATTAAAAAATAAAGTCAATGGCCACATTATTTCTTAGGAACAAAGTCATGTTTCAATACTTAAATGCAATAATCACTTTATGTGATCTCAGTTTAGGTAACAGCACCCTGTGAAGGTCTCATATTTTGGTCTGTGCAATTTTCTTTCTTTGTCTCCCTCTCCCTGTATCTTTCAAATCTACAAGACCCTGTGAGTAGCTCCCCATAATTTTTACATAGTTTAGCCAGTGCCCTCTGGGCATGATGTAGGAATGGGTAGTTGAACATTGTATGATTAAAACTCAATCATGAAAGTTCTGTAACTATCTTATGGTGGTTCAATAAAAAAATTTTTAAAAAGAAGGACTTTATGTCAAAAATTATTAGAAAGGAACAAGAATAACAGTAAATAATTAAAAAGAATCAGCTCACATTATATATGTACATATACGTTTATATATATATATGTATGTACATATACTCCAGATTAAAGGACCTTAAACCAATATTAATAGAAGAAGAAGAAATAGTAATGAAATAATTATCAGTTTTTAATAACCTACTTTCAATAATTGATACTATCTAACATTTGCAGAAAGAAATAATGAAGAGAAGCAACAAAATAGAAAATAGACAAATAAATGAATATAACAACAATTTTTTGAAAAAGATAAACAAAATGGACAATCCTTAACTAATTTAAGAAAAAAGGAATTTAAATAAGTGATATTTGAAATTAAATTAGGCCTATCTGATGCCACAGAAACAAAAAATATTATAAATGACTACGATTAACAATTATACACCAGCAATCTGGTGTATAAAAACTAAATTCTTAGAAACTTACCACATATAAAGACTAACTCATTAACAATAGATAGTTTAATAATATAACCAGTATTAAAACTGAGTCAATAATGAAAAGTCTCTTGCCAAATAAAATTCTAGGTTCAGATGGCTACACAGTTAATTCTACTAAAGATTTAAAGAATCAATGCAATCCTTTTTAAATATTTTATTTTATTCTTATGAAGTAGTTCACAGTATTTGATTACATTGAATTTTCAAACACCAATCTCATCACCATTACACCTTCCCACCACCATATTTTGCATGTTTCCATCCCGAACTCCAAGCCCTGCCCCAAAGCAGTACCAAAATAATTTATTTTGTATTATTTGTTATGAAAAACCGCTGAAAATTCATAGAGGTAAGTGTGTGAAGATTGTTGTATTTCACTCAGGGGCCATTAAGCTCTTCTATAAGAGATTACTAACATGTTGTTAAAGGTTGAACCTTGTGTGCATATCTATCTATCTATCTATCTATCTATCTATCTATCTATCTATCTATCTATCTATCTATCTATCTATCTATCTATCTATCTATCTGTAAAACTATATTTCCCTCTAAGATTGGTTGTCAACTGTAGGCCAAGATCTCAGTAACTAATCAAATGCCTCCTTGGCAATAGGACTGCTTTTCTTTTTTGGGGGAAACCCCAACAACGGTAGTGAGTAGTGTGTCGAAACATGGAATGTAATCGAAATAAGGCGTAAACGAAGTGAAACATATCATGTGCAAGGGTTGGGACTGGGGAGGTGGGAGGGGGCGGCAGGTATACTGGGGGGGTTGGTGATGGAAGATGGGCACTGGTGAAGTGAAGGGTGTTTGAGAATTGTATAACCGACATAATCCTGAGAACTATGTAACCCTCCACATGGTGATTCAATAAAATTAAAAAAAAAAAAAAAGATCTCAGTAACTAAATGCAAAAATCTATTCTTCTGTATCACCTCTGTTGCAGAAAGACCGTAGCACTGTTATGCACTGTCATCCCGTTGTTCATCTGTTTGTTTGAGCGGGCAACAGAAACGTATCTGTTGTGAGACTTGTTATTGTTTTTGGCATATTGAATATGCCACGGGCAGCTTGCCAGGCTCTGCCGTGTGGAAAAGATAAGAAAAATATTAATATTGTTACTGATATTGAGAAGGGAGTCTGCTACCTTTCTCTTTATCTACTTGGTCACCCGGAAGTGCCTGGGGGAGAGCACTTATAAAAAGTCTGTTACGAGCATCCTGTGTGGTACAGATGCTGGCATCTCATCAATTCTGGCAGGCACTAGCCTGGTTGCACTTGATGTTCATGGTGCAGGAATTAATCCTTACCACCTGATTTCTCAGGGAGCCATGGCCTCAGGCTGGAGAGAAGAAGCAAGGAATTTGTCTTTTTCAGGAAAAAGAAAACCACAGGCCTGACCTCTGCCAGGTTTTCCTCCTGGTCTGTTTTCTACCCTCTCAGAAAAGAACTTCAAAAAATAAGATGAATAGTAAAGTAAGATAAGTTCATCTGGGAAATCTGAGGGGAGACATGAAAACAGAGTTATCAAGTGATTTTCCCAAGTCATTTGGCAAGTTAGTCACTTACCTCCTTGCTCACCTTGGTTGCCCAGGAAGTGCTTGGAAGGCAGCTATGTTCACCACTATACCACCAACACCCAGGAAGAGCTTGGGAGGTTCAGGACAGAACTTGTACAGCATGGATGTTTGCATCCTACTGGATCCACTCATCAATCAACAGACTATGCTGGAATCTCACTTGACGTGCAGTGGGGCAGGAATTAATTCGCATCACCCAATTTCTCAAGTATACATGGAACTTAGGCTGGAGCAAGGAATTCCTCTATGCAGGAAAAGAGAAATTAGCACTAACCTCTTTGCAGGCTTGTCACCTACCTGGAATTTGTCTCAGCCCCTCATATGGTCCTCTGAGCACCACGAGGACTGACCCCTGAATGCAAAGCCAGGAATAAGTCCTGAGCACTGCCGAGTGTGGCCTCAAAACAATTAAAAAAATAAAGAATTTCAGAAGAAGACAAATAGTGAAACAAAAACATTTTTATTTAAGGTTTATAAGGGAGAAAGAGAGTAATGTTCTCAAGAGAGAATGTGGGCTTCTCGAGAGGGGAATTTGCCAAGAATACCCCATAAAGTAAAAGAAAGGAATTACAAACTCCAAGGTGAGATTTGGGTGACCCTCAGAATGGGAAGCATGCCACTTGCCATTGCAAAGTTGGTTTTATATGTTTTGTCCCAAAATGCAACCATTTGGGGATTTCTGTGTGCATTAGTTGGTTGCCAGGACATTGTCAAAAGGAAAAGTTTTGAACTTTGGTGGTCTACCTTTGTGCCCTGATCACAGCATTTTGTTCCTCTGAATTTTCTCTCTTCATCTGAATACATCCTCACAATTTATTCAGACGTTAGCTCAAGTGACTCAGCTAATGGGCTCCTCTTTGTTGGGCCACACCCAGCAGTGCTTAGGCTGACTCCTGGCTCTGTGCTCAGGAATCACTCCTGGCTCTGTGCTCAGTGTCCAGATTGCGGTGCCAGCGATCAAACATGGGTAGTCTGTGTGCAAGGCAAACATCCTGTCCTTCTTGCTGTGCTATCTCTCCAGCCTCTGGGCTGCTCCTCAATTCACAAAAAGAACTTATAGATTATGATTATGACTCTTGGAAATGTGGTGGAAGAAAGATATGTGGTGATTTTCAAAATTATATGCATGCATTGCCCACATGTTCTGGTTTTATGGAGGCACCACTTTTGTCTTATGTTTGCTTTGGCTGCATGAAATCAAATTGTTAAGAGTTTGACTAAGCCTCTCTTTTCTGTAACTCAGGGCACAGTTTTTCATATCATGGAAATGGGGGAGCTTTCTCATGCTTTTCCATGCTATCTTGGCAGAGAGTAAGCTTCCAAGTGGTCCTGTTTATTTAGAGACAATCCTCCTCTCCCATAGGAATTTCATATATGATTGGATCACGCTGGGAGTTACCTTTGAGTTTTTGGCTACTGCTGCTAACAAACTTGATTAGAGAATTGAATGTGTGTGTGTGTGTGTGTGTGTGTGTGTGTGGTGCATGTGTGTGTGTGTGTGTGTGTGTGAGTGTGACCCTCAGAATGGGAAGCATGCCATTTGCCATTGAAAACTTGGTTTTATAGGTTTTGTCCCAAAATGCAAATGCAAATGTGTGTGTGTGTCCAACTACAAACTCAGAAGCATTATAAAATGTTCAAAACTGACTCACCCAGGGGAAAAAGAAGAAACAAGCATGCTATGTATGAGATTTCTATTGTGGAGGAGACAGGCATATTAGAATACTCAGCATCTTTTGCATACCATGACCATAGTTGGAGAGCAAATCAAGTCTGACCAGGAGTTGGACTTAATGAAGCACGTGCTTCCCTCAAGAATAATGTCACTGATCTAAGACGTGGACTGAATTTGAATTGAGTTCTCTTTGTTGTTTTTAAATCCAGACCAGGGAGGGAGATAATCATTTTTCCCTGCCTCCTAACAAGCTTTTCTCTTGTAATGATGGTCTTTGTTCTGTGGAGCACATTTCTCAACTTTGCTCTCATGTTTGGGTAATTTGGCAAGCTTTCTGATGCTTTGGGGCATTCAGAATCACACCTGAAGCCGATGGACTGCTGACATATGGAAATTAATTAAACCAAGCTGAGAGATGAGAGCATCTGGGAACCAGGGCAGGTCCTTGGAAGGGCCTGGCTGATGATTTTTTTTCAAAGACCATGTTTATCTTTTCTACCAAAAAAATTGGAGTAATATGAATAACAAGATTGAACTTGGCCAAAATGTTGTGTCCAGAGATATTTGTTTTCTTTTGTGAGTGTTTTAGGTGATGCTTGGAATAGCTGAAGTAGAATTTGCTCATGAAAGCAGCTGTTTGAAGGACACTTTACTTTTCTTTCTCAAGAGGACATTTTGCCTGATGGATTTTCACTGGCTCTGAGGAAAAATGATTGGGGATAATTAAGTCAAAAGTAGCCCAAAGCTCATTTCAGATTTTCCAACTCAGAACCTGTCACCGATGACTAAAGATTTGATAATGTAAAAGATCTCTCTCTGCCCCTGAAATAGACACTACTACAAAATTCTAGTCTATTAGTATTCCTTGCTCTATGAAAAATTAATTGTATCATCTATCTGGGTTGAAATCAAATTTCTATTCCTGGGAATTGAACCTGGTCCTTCTTCTATATGCAAGGCATGTGCTCAGTCTGCTCACCTACCTGTTTAGTCTTAAACATTTTTTCTGATAGTCACTGCTTACGGCCCTCAGAGGAACAAGTGTTCTTTTATCATGTACTATTTTAGGCACTAGGAACAAAATCACAAAATTTTATAACTGGGATTGGTCTCTGGGCCTCCTGAGCACTGCTTGGGGTAGTTCCCAACCCATACCCCACTCCAAAATTGGGATTGCACAATACCAATTGGAAATGGTATTTATTGTAGCTTAGATGAGCACTGTTTTTATAGGACAGTATACTCCCAAACAAGAAAAAAAATCAAATGGTTTTGAGATCAAATTGGCCCACCCCACTGAGAGTAAGTGTTTTACGATGATGAAATGGAAGGAAAGTGAATCTTTCCACTGAACATTAGACTGGCATGGGAATTTCCATGCCACTGCTCAGCTGGTGACATGCCATAGTTTTTGAAGTGCTTGTGTTGCTTCAGGAAGTGAGGTGACCTGGGTCCAGCAATGGGACATCATCAGTATTCTTTCTGTGTGTGCTGGGGTATCACATAGTACCTTGAGCCCAGAGTCTCTTGCAAGCAAGGCTTTGCTCTGCTCCTGAATCCTTGATCTTCATGGATTCACTTTCCCTCTTCTAAAGACTATTTCACTTCTGTGCTGTGACACTCTGGTAAATTGTTCTTCCATCATCACAGAGATGAGAATAAAGTAAATCATTATTCTTTCATTACCTTTCCTATATCTGCCTGCCTTTCCATTCCCTCTTCTCCCTCTCTTCTCCCCCTCATCCCTCTCTCTTCCCTCATTTTCTTCCTTCCTTCCATTTTCTTCTCCCTAGATTTCCTCCTTCTTTCCCTTTTTCTCTCAACCCTTCTCTCTTCCAGGGAGTCTATCGGTTAGCAAATAAGGTCAAATGATCCAGTTTGGTGACTGACTCCATGCCAATTATTCTGCAGGTATTAACTCACTCCACCTCAGGATGGAGGGATTAATTTTATCCCAAAGTTTTCAGACCAAGAAGCTGTGGCTTTAGAGGTTTCATTACATACAGTTGTCACACAACCCCTAAGCAATGGCTTGGGTTTGAATTCCAGGCAGCCTTTCCAAAGTCCCTTTAGGGCACTTCTTGCATTTGTTGGACTCTATCTCTCCTTAGACATTTTTACTGGGTGTGGGGCATCAGGAACTGGGCAATGATAATGACCTGGCAGAGAGCAGGGTAGTCCTGCTGGGAAGTGACTGGGATCTGTAATTATGCATGCACACTGTCCTGTGTGCCTTATTCATGAAAAAGTTGTTCCTTCCTTTCCCCCTGATTGTTCACTACGTGGGTCACACCTGGAGGCACTTAGTCTTTTCCAGAAATATTGGTGATTCATTCAATTATTTTCTTCTAATGTCTGACCTCCCAGTGGAGGGGACCAGGGAGGAAAGTTCATTTACAAAGATCAGTTGTGCTTTTAAAGTCATCTTAATTTGGTGAGTTAGAGAAATCCAGGCTGCTAACTGATTAGTTGATTTCTTGACCTGCTAATTGAGACTTGGTCTCTATTCATAAGCTCACTGGAAGTTTTGGCTTCAGCTGTGTGTCCTGACCAGGGCTTGCCAAAGTCAGATGCTTTGGGGTGTAGAGTTAACAATCTGGACATGTAATGTGGATGCCGTTATGGAAAAATGAGGAACTTCCCTCCCAATTAGAGACAATTGCTCTGTTGCTTACTCTGTTATTACAAGTGTGTTCTCTTAAATACCTCCATTACGGCAATTCCAAAACATAGGACACTCCTTTCTTTCTTCTTTCTTTCTTTCTTTCTTTCTTTCTTTCTTTCTTTCTTTCTTTCTTTCTTTCTTTCTTTCTTTCTTTCTTTCTTTCTTTCTTTCTTTCTTTCTTTCTTTCTTTCTTTCTTTCTTTCTTTCTTTCTTTCTTTCTTTCTTTCTTTCTTTCTTTCTTTCTTTCTTTCTTTCTTTCTTTCTTTCTTTCTTTCTTTCTTTCTTTCTTTCTTTCTTTCTTTCTTTCTTTCTTTCTTTCTTTCTTTCTTTCTTTCTTTCTTTCTTTCTTTCTTTCTTTCTTTCTTTCTTTCTTTCTTTCTTTCTTTCTTTCTTTCTTTCTTTCTTTCTTTCTTTCTTTCTTTCTTCTTTCTCTCTTTCTTTCTCTCTTTCTTTCTTTCTTTCTTTCTTTCTTTCTTTCTTTCTTTCTTTCTTTCTTTCTTTCTTTCTTTCTTTCTCTTTCTTTCTTTCTTTCTTTCTTTCTTTCTTTCTTTCTTTCTTTCTTTCTTTCTTTCTTTCTTTCTTTCTTTCTTTCTTTCTTTTTTTGCAAAGGAAAACCTGTGCATGTTTAAGTGTCATTTATATTATAAACAAAGGCTCTCAAGTACAAGTTTGGCACTGATGAATATTCAGTTAAAATATCTCGGTCTAGGACTAGATTGAATGAGAGAAAGTTTCATGTGAAGTCTGACACCCCTTTTTGAGAGATGACAGCTATAGTTCAGACTGAGCAGAGGCGTGATAGAAAGATGTTTGATACACATCCACCTTTGCTGAAATGTGCTGGGTCTCCCATGTGCTCTGGTCCTTGGGGAGGTAATGCCTGCCTTAGTATCATTCTTCCAGCCATCCTAAAGTATCAATTCTCATGTGCTCCGGTCCTTGGGGAGGTGATGCCTGCCTTGGTATCTTTCTTCCAGGCTCCCCGCTAGTTAGGTGGTCGGCTGCCTTGGTTAGTGCTTTAGGTACCCAAGCTGAGCTGAAGCAGCAAACCCTTGCCGTTATCTTCAAAGCAACCTTTTCACATTGCAGGAAAGGAAGAGAAAATAGTCACTCAAACATTTTGAAGCAATAACCAGCCATCAAGTGATTTTCTGAAAAATGTATTTGTAAAATGCGAATAATAACCTATTTTTTGAGAACTAATATGAAAACACATTTAGAATATAGAGTAACCTGTAGTAGTTTAAATGTTTGATTAATATTTTACTATACTTATGCCTATTTAGCTTCCCCTTTCCTTCCTTCCTATAAAGAAACAATTTAAAGCTATTTTGCTTAGAACTTAAACTGTGTATCAATCACAAGGAAAGTAGGGCCTTGCACCCAATTACTAACGTTTTAGACACTATCTATGTGATGATTATGCTTGAACTGGGTCTGACAGCCTCCTTTTCCTCTCACATTCCCTCTCACTTCCTCCCCTTTTCAATGGCTGATATGCTCTTGGGAATATAACATGCAGATTTCAAGGGCTACATTTGGGAAATATTTACAAAGGCAGAATATTCTCCAAGTGATACACAATGAAACTGACTAGTAAGCCATTGAGCACTCAAAGACTCAAAAAGGCACCCAAGCAGGCCTTCATTCTGGCTCCCTCAGCTCTCTCTCTCACCTCTCTTATTATTTGGCCAAGTGACTGAGCCACAGTTTGAACTTTGGGATCATTTGGCCCGGAATGTTTGGCCTCTGAAATGAACACGTTGGAATTGGGGTTGGGACAAAAAATCACCTCTTAGTTTTCCTCCAACCATGTGCCTCTGTGAGCTTTTTTTATTTTTTGACCAGGAGGAGAAAAAATGATGCCCTCAAATAGCATGTACTCTTTTGAAAGTTTCACAAGAACTGCATGACTTGAAGTCTGTTTATTCAGTTCCTGTGAAGGTGGGTAGTCTTTAAACACGTGTCGGGACAGCCTGGCTTAGTGCCTGTATATTTTACTAAGAGGGAGGTGGGCTTATTTGACTTAGCTCATGTTAGAGTTTAATTGTTTCTCCTTTTCCTTCATTTAATTTTTTTCTTTTTGCAGTGACTCTATCTAGCAGAATAAAACTTTGTGCAGCACCTTCCTCTTCTCCTACCCCTGGGGGCTGGGAAGACGTGAGGATGCTGCTGCTTGATGGGGCTCCCAGAGGACCATGAGTCTCACATTGAGAAAAATAACTTATGAGCTAAAAACCTTTTAATAGCCTCAAATTTCCAGCTCACTCTTCATCTCTGGGCTACAAGCAGATCCGACCTTATGTCACATCGATTCACCCTTAGTACTGGGGTGACAGAAACTGAGTCCCAAGAGTCTGTCCCAAAGAACTGCTTGGGCTGATGGTGCTTCACCAGCCATCATTCCCCCCAATGCAAGTCCTGCTATCTGTGAAGGGCAGGTATCTGCATTTGGATAGGAAGAATAATGGGGGGTCATTATGCCACTTGTTCTCCAGAAGAACCATGAGAATAGGTGAGGCAAGTCTCCATACCAAACAGGTGAGGAAAGAGACCAATGTGAGTGTTACCTGCTGGAGGCTGAAGACTCCGCATGTAGAGTTGTGATTAGAAGCTGGTTCCATGCATCATTTCCCCCCCTCCCCCCTCCCTGATCTCCCAATGCATTCTGTCTCTGCAGCAGGGTGAGAAAAGGCCAACCTCTGCAAGATCAATGCCATCTCTTCTTTGGATCACATTAAATAGAGAAATGGGGCCCTTGAGACCATCAGGACGCCTTTATCAGTGAGGGCTTGCACGGACTCACTGGCCTGAGAGAGCAGAGCTGGAACAAGGACCACCGGTGCTCCTTCTCCCACTAGGGGAACTCAGACGGGGCCATGAGGCTGAGGTTACAGTGGAGGGAGATGGTGCTAGCCAAGAGCTAGGAGAGTTAGGATACTTGTACTAAATTAAGTAGAAATTTACATTTCCTTAAAAGCGCATCACTGTATCACTGTCATCACTCTTCATCGATTTACTTGAGTGGGCTCCAGTAACGTCTCCATTCGTCCCAGCCCTTTCAGAGTCAGGAGAGTGAGACCTGTTATTGTTACTATTTTTGGCATATCAAATATGCCACAGGGAGCTTGCTAGCCTCTGTTGTGCAGGCGGGTTAATCTCAGTAGCTTGCCAGGCTCTCCAAGAGGCATATATAATGCACAAACTCCTTCAGGATCCACAAGGCAAACACATTCGCTGTCCCTGGCTCCTTCTCTGAAGTGCCCACTCGCTAGTCTTGGTGGAGTTAGAGCTTCAGCTCTTTTCTACCTTGGGCTCTTGTTGCTGACATTTTATCTGAGCCCCACACTGTCTTTGGTTAGAAGATCCTTCATGCCTCAGCTTAGACACCTGTGCTTAGAGCAATCTTTTCTGACCTCTGTCCACATATAAAAGCCTTCTGCTTCATCCTTTGTCACTGGGCCATTTTTCTTCATTCTTTGTAACTCTTTTAAAAATATTTTTCTATTACTTCTTCTGCAAGTAATGGCTATAACAGTGTTAGTTTTCATAGCTCCAAGGAACAAAGTCACTAAATATTCACCAACACCAAAGTGCCAAGACCTTCTACCACTGTCTTTGTGTCACCCCTAGTCTGATCTTTGCCTTTCCCCCAACACTGCTTCGTAATTTTAGTTTTGCATTCAGGGGACAAGAGTTTGTCTTTATTAGACACTGTCTGTGTCCTCTTTTTGTTTCTCTGTATACCACACATGTGAGATCATCAGATGTTTCTTCTCTCTTTGACTTATTTCACTTAACATGATGTCCTTGTTCCATCCAAATTGTAGCAAAATGAAAGATTTCATCTTTTCTTATGACTGCATAGTGTTCCATTGTGTATATATGCTATGACTTTATTATGCATTTATCTGTACTTGGACATTTGGGTTATTTACATATCATGGCAGATGTACTTAGTTCTGTAATAAGCATTTGTGAGCATACATCTTTTTGAATTACTCTTTTTGTGTTCTTGGCAAAGATGCCAAGATGAGTTATAAGGAAATGCTATTCTTAGTACTGGAAGTACTTGCTATTGCAGGTAGGCAAGAAGAAGATACCAAGGGTATCCAGTCAGGAAGGAAGAAGTCAAGCTCTCACTATTTGCAGATGATATGATATTATATTTAGAAAATCCTCAAGACTCTACAAAAGAACTCCTAGAAACAATAGGTTTGTATAGTAAAGTGGCGGGTTACAAAATCACTATCCAAAAGTCCATGGCTTTCCTATATACAGATAATGAAAGATATATTTAAAAGAATCCCATTCACAACTGTGCCTCAGAAAATCAAGTACCTTCATTCGAATCAAGTATCCTTAACTGAAGAGGTGAAGGATCTGCCAAAGAAAACTACCAATCAGTACTTCAGGAAACGAAAGAGGACACCAGGAAATGTATGCATCCCTTTCTCATGGATCAGAAGCATTAACATTGTCAAAATGGCAATACTCCCCAAAGCACTGTATAGATCCAAGGAAGTCCTTGTAAGGATACCCATGTCATTTTTCAAAGAAATAGATAAAACACTCTTGAAATTCATAGCTAAAGCCATCCTTGGGAAAAAGAAGATGGGAGACATCACCTTTCCCAACTTCAAACTGTACTACAAAGCAGTAGTAATTAAAACAGCATGATATTGGAATAGACACAGACCACAAACCAGTGGAATAGAGTTGAATATACTGAAGCAGGTCCTCAAGTACATGATTACTTGATCTTTGATGAAAGAGCAAGAAATGTGAAGTGGAGCAAGGAAGCCTCTTCAACAAGTGGGGCTGGGGGAAAAATGAACACTAGGCACCAAAGTCAGATCAAAATGGATTAAAGACCTCAATATCAGACCTGAATCCATAAGGTACTTGGAGGAAAACATAGGCAAAACTCTTCATGACATTAAAGTGAAAGGCGTCTTTAAGGAGGAAACAACACTGACCAAGCAAGTGGAAACAAAGTTAAAACAAGTGGGACTCATTAAACTAAGAAGCTTATGTACCTCAAAAATGGTGATTAAGATACAGAGACAGCTCATGAAATGGGAAAAATTATTTACCAATACCCATCAGAGAAGGGGTAATATCGAAGGTATGGAAGGCACTGGTAGAACTTTATAAGAAAAACACCTCCAACCCCATCAAAAAAATGGAGAGAATAAATGAACAGAAACTTCTTCAAAGAAGAAATACAAATGGTGAAAAGACCTGTGATAAAATGCTTTACATTTCTAATCATCAGGGAGATGCAAATTGAAATAATGAGTATTTTAAAAAAGAATTCTCCACAGTTTTTTTCACAGAGGCTGAACCAGGCCATGTATCCACCCCCAGTGGACACGGGCTTCTTTCCCACCCCATCTGCAACAACTCCAGTTGTTTCCAGTTTGTTTTGATCTAGATTATTCTTACTGGCCAGATGCACTCTCATTGATTCGTATTTCCCTGATGACAAGTGATGATGTACATTTTTTTATATACCTGTTAGCAAACTATATGTCCTCTTCAGGAAAGTGTCTGTTCTCCTCACCCCATTTTTGTGGGCTATTTGCTTTACTATTTTCAATCTTTGTGAGTTCAGTGATCTTTGACTGAACTACTACATTTTCTCATTGTGACTACTACAATGAGAAAATCACTGTATTGATTTCGGTAGTCCTGTTAGATCATAAGTCAAGTGAAGTTAGACCTGTGTATAAGCTTTTCAATTCCTCCATCTGGGCATACTTGTTGAGCAAATGCTGCCTGGATTAATGATTGAATGAATTTCCAACCATCCCAGCCATGAACCGTTTCAAACAGTTTCACTGGGAACTTGAATTGGGAGAACTTTAAGTTCATTCATCAAATGATGCGCTAACTACTACTTTGGTGTGAAAATTTTCTCAAACATTGTAGCCAGTCACATAGTGAAAGCCCGAGTAGTAGGAGAGAGGTCACATTTCTTGAGGGATGAGGAGAAAGCATCAGGGGCTGATGGTTTTGCCGGCCTGCATGTGCAGGGTGTGTGGGAACCTGAGTTTCCATCACATTCCCTTCCCTGGAGCACGCGGCAGTGCCTCCCCACTCTCCTAGCATGTAAACTCCTCCAGAATGGGGCTTAGTTCTCCCCAAGTCTTCAGTGCCTCCCTGTACCTGGGGACTAGACAGGTATTCCATAGACATTGAACAATTTTTTAAATTTATTTTTTGTTATCTTAAGCGATAGCACAGTGGGTAGGGTGTTTGCCTTGCACACGGCCGACCTGGGTTCGATTCCTCTGACCCTCTTGGAGAGCCCAGCAAGCTACCGAGAGTATCCCACATGCATAGCAGAGCCTGACAAGCTATCCGTGGTGTATTCGATATGCCAAAGACAGTAACAACAAGTGTCACAATGGAGACATTACTGGTGCCCACTGGAGCAAATCAATGAACAATGGGATGACAGTGCTATAGTTATCTTAATTAAAAAATTTGATTTAAGAACTGTGATCCACAACATTATTCATAGTTAAATTTTAGACATATAATATTTCAACACCAAACCCACCACCACTGTCAACTTCCCTCTGTGTTTCTATATTCCCTCCCCACCAGCTTGCACCCTATCCCCCACCTATCAACTTAATAGGCAAGCTACAAATAATTCCAGTGGTTGCAGTTAGATCTCATGTTTTTAGTGTCGCTGAGTCTGTGTGTTGGATATATAGCTATACCTCTCACTCACACTACCAGTATAACTCAAGTCCTGAATACTGTTCACCCATCACTTCCTATTCTCTTCTCCCTCTCCCCCTTCAATTCTCTCACTCTCTGCTCTCTGTAAACCCTGGAGTCAAGGGTGATTTAGGCATCCCCACTTTATAACAGTCCAGTATTTTGCATGCCACAAATAAGTGAGGTTATCCTGCATTTGTATTTCTTCTCCTGGCTTACTTCACTCAACATGAAATCTTCCAGTTCCCACCAGGTTGCGGCAAATTACATGGTTTCATCATCTCTTTATTTATTTATTATTAGTGAATCACTGTGAGGTACAGTTACATACTTATAAACTTTTGTGTTTGCATTTCAGTCATACAATGCTCAGTACCCATCCCTTCACCAGTACCCATTCTCCACCACCAATGATCCCAGCATCCCTCCCACCACCCACACTCCATCCTTCCCCCCCCCACCCCGCCTCTCTGGCAGGGCATTCCCTTTTGTTCTCTCTCTCCTTTTGGGTGTTGTGGTCTGCAATAGAGGTATTGAGTGGCCATCGTGTTTGGTCTATAATCTTTCAGCATGCATCACCAGCCCGAGCAGATCCTCCAAACACCCTTTACTTGGTGTTCCCTTCTCTATCTGAGCTGTCTTTTCCCCCAGCATGTGAGGCCAGCTTCCAAGCCATGGGGCAAACCTCCTGGTCCTTATCTCTACTATTTTGGGTCTTAGTTTCCTATTCTGTTACTTTATATTCCACAGATGAGTGCAATCTTTCTATGTCTATCCTTCTCTTTCTGACTCATTTTACTTAACATGATACTTTCCATGTTGATCCACTTATATGCAAATTTCATGACTTCATCTTTTCTAATAACTGCATAGTATTCCATTGTGTAGATGTATAAAGTTTCTTTAACCAGTCATTTGTTCTTGGGCACTCGGGTTTTTCCCAGATTTTGGCTATTGTAAACAGTGCAGCAATGAACATACAAGTGCAGATGTCATTTCTACTATACTTTTTCGCCTCTCCAGGATACATTCCCAGAAGTGGTATTTCTGGGTCAAGTGGGAGCTCAATTTCTAATTTTTTGAGAATTTCCCATACTGTTTTCCAAAAGAGCAGGTTTCATTAAATCTTGAAGTTTCTTAGTATTCTTTTGTGTACATATACCACATCTTCCTAATCCATTCATGGGTCCTTGGAGTGGGAGGTACAGAAGACTTGGGGAGAAAGAAGCCTCTGGCGGAGTCTAGGTGTTGAGAGAGGTGAGAGGCACTGCTGAGTGCTTCCGTGGAGTTAGTGTGAGGAAACCCAGCCCCACACACTTCACGTGCGGGTCACCAAAACCATCCATCTCCACTCAGGCTTTCATTATGTGACTACTACAATGAGAAACTTTTCACACCAAAGTAGCAGTGAAAGCATCATCACCTAGGTTGAGTCCATATCTTAGCTATTGTATTGAATGCAGCAATGAACAGCAGCATTCATATGTCCTTTCGGATGCATGTTTAGATGCCCCAAAGTGAAATATGGCCGTTCAATTCTAAGTATACTGAGAACTCTCCATACTGTTTTCCACATGGGTCGTACCAGACAACATTCCCAGCAGCAGTGGGCGAGAGTTCCTTTTTTCACCACATCAGGGATGTGGATCATAAGGTCACATAGCTCGGACGTGAAGAATGAGCGGGCCACTCTGCATTCTGATCCTTGAGCTCTTACACTTGACATGCGTGTTCTCTCATTTTCTGCTTTTTCCAGTGAGGAGATCAGGACACAACAGAGTCAAGCAGGGTCCAGCTGTTGATACGTCCTGAAAGAATGGCAGTGCAGCTGCCACTGGGCACATGGGCCCCACAAGAACTCGGCCTCCTGGGATTTCCCATTGGCTGTGTAGCATCCCAAGGAATTCTACAAATAGGAATTATCTGTTAGTGACTCCAAACAGGAGTCACTGTAACTGTCATGTCATCCCGTTGGTCATCGATTTGTTCGAGCAGGCACCAGTAACGTCTCTCATTGTGAGACTTATTGTTACTGTTTTTTTTGCATATCCAATACGCCAAGGGTAGCTTGCCAGGCTCTGACTTTCGGGTTCGATACTCTTGGTAGCTTGCTGGGTTCTCTGAGAGGGGCAGAGGAATCAAGCACGGGTCGGCCACGTGAAAGGCAAACGACCTACCATTGTGCTATCGCTCCAGCCCCCAAACAGGAGTATTACTCTTTTTTACAGGATGGCTCAGGGAATAAATTTCCAGCTATGTTTCCCCTTTAGGGGTCGTGATGATTTGGGGGCACAGCATTGGACTTCTTGGAGGCTGACCATCCTATCTGTCAAAAAGGGTAACAATGATGCTGCCCCGAGGAATGAGATTGTTCATGATTTAGAAAGTGTTTTGTACACAGCGTTATCTTATAAGGCCACACTTTATTATAAGTGATTATCCTATCCAGCAAGGAGTTAGGTACAGGCACGAACTATCCATAAGTATTTTATTGGAACTATATTTAGGGACCAACAGTCCTGAGACTTTTGCTGCTGCCACGATAGCTTCCAAGCATCACTGGGTGTGGCCCAACAGACCCCTTTACCCACAACCAAAACAACAGAACACAATACAATAACAATTAGGCTATGTGTGTGAAGAATTTGCTTTGTGCTCTACGTGGCCACAGTTGAGATTACACGTAAATAGCTAAATAATGCATACTCTGCCACGATCCCCATGTTTGCCTCTGGGTTTGCATACTGAAGGCCATTAGTTTGTTTCCACTGTTGCATAGGATAAGCAAGACCAAACTCTGGTTTCTGTGTCCACTGGTATTCATCCTGGGGAGTGCCTGTTGGGCATTTGGGTCTTTTTTCACTGGCAAATTACATTTGTCATTGCCCCAAGTGTGGAAGGTCATACATGCTCTTGCTAGCCAAATGCTTTGTCCTTCACACTCAGCCAAGCCTAGTGGAGTGAGCACACCGGAAAGTTACCACAGAGCTACCGATCTCCTGGGGAGGAAGGGAAACATTTCCAGTCGTTTCTGAGTCAGCTTTCCGACTTACTGGTTTTGTGCTTCCCACATGAAGCCTTTGCATGTGATCGACTCCCCGAAACCAGATTCCCCGAGTGGACAGACGCAAACTGCCCTGAGGGGTGTTGAGTGGCTCAGGGAAGGCTCTAAAGTGAGAGATGAAGGGTTTTCTGTTTTGTGGTTCTGGAAGTTGGGAGATTTTAAAGACTTCCTTAGCAGGAGAGTTGAGCAAACCAATCTGACAGCATCCAGACAGTTTCCCCATAACAAGTCCACACCAAAGGATTTCTGATTTTCATGGGCAAGCCAAGCTATTATCCTCTTGTCATTGTTTATTATGCTGTTGTTGTCCTTGGCAAGTGGAAGCAACTTACAAAAGGGAACAGAAATCACGGGACCCTTGTATTCAGGGGTGATATCTCCACTTCTGTTTTCAGTTCTTCAGGGGCTGACCGTGGCTATGGCCATCATCTGCAGTTTCCTAATTCCTCTCAGAGAGAAAGGGGGCATGGGATTCACGTTCCTGCACAGGAGGTAGGGTTACTGGCAACCCCATCTTGTCTTTCTCTTATCCCTCTTTTCGTCCAAGAAACAGCACATTTTACTTGGCATGAAAAATGGGTCTTAGCCCCCCACAGCCAAGTTGCTGCCATAATGGAGTTGTAAGCAGAGGCCCCATGCTGCCTGGTATGGAGCCCTGAACTGCAGCCTGCACACCTTTGCCTGCCAGCGTGCTCTTCAGATAGGCTGTGTGTGTGTGTGTGTGTGTGTGCGTGTGTGTGTGTGCGTGTGCGTGTGCGCGCGCGTGTGCCTGCTTGCATGTGTATGGAGGGGGGGTGTGGCGGGCAGGAGGGTGGGGGGAGAGAGAGACAGAGAGACAGAGACACACACACACACAAACACACACACAGATTGAGGTACTCGCCTTGCACATTGTTTACCCTGGCTGGACCCCTGGCACAACATGTTCCCCAGCATCACTGGGAAACACCACCAAGAACAGGAATGGGAGTAGCTTCCAAGCATCACTGGGTGTGGCCCAACAGACCCCTTTACCCACAACCAAAACAACAGAACACAATACAATAACAATTAGGCTATGTGTGTGAAGAATTTGCTTTGTGCTCTACGTGGCCACAGTTGAGATTACACGTAAATAGCTAAATAATGCATACTCTGGCAGGTATCTCCATCACTGTCACTGTCATACCATTGCTCATCGATTTATTTGAGTGGGCACCAGTAGCGTCTCTCATTGAGAGATATATTGTTACTGTTTTGGGCATATCCAATATGCACGGGTAGCTTGCCAGGCTCTGCCGTGCAGGCTCCATACTCTCGGTAGCTTGCCGGGCTCTCCGAGAGGGACAGAGGAATCGAACACGGGTTGGCCGCGTGAAAGGCGAAAGCCCAACCGCAGTAAATCTGGGAGCAAGAGAGTTTATTTCTGGGACTCAGAGAGTCTTTTTCCTGGGGAGGGGAACATCAGGCAGTGCTCAGGGCTTACTTCTGACTCTACTCCCAGGGATTACTTCTGGTGGACTCAGAAGACCATATGGGGTGTGGGAGATTGAAATCAAGTCAGCCATGTGCAAGGCAAGTGCCCTACCCACTGTACTCTCGCTCTAGCATCCAGAGACTCCTTTTGGTGGTTTTTCCATGTGGAGTTCATGGAATACCCTTTTAACTCCCCCCAAAGCTCACTAGGATCAGGATGATGCATATCTATGAGAGCCCAGTAGCGGTCACCCGTTGGGTACCACCCCATTTTCCCATGACTTGCTTATTGAAATTTACAAGGTGACCCTGTAGAGCCTTGAGTTTCTGTTAGAAATTAATTTATCTATATTTATCTTCCTTCTGATTTTTAATGAAAGCAGGCATAGTCAGTCTCCTTGGTGTTTCATCAAAATGTTTTATGCTGATTTATTTTATATTGTTATATATAAATGGATATAAAATATATATATGTAAAATAAGTATAGTGTTTTCATGAATATAAAACATGTGTATATATACATACACACATATATATAAAACAATGTAAAAATAAGTCAACATATATAAGGCTAAATATATACACACATCTTTATAATCTCTTGTCTATTATTATCCTTAAACCAAAACCTAGAATTTTGATCTCCTCTAGCTTTTAAACAGTTCCATCAACATTTGAGTTTTGCATGCACTTTGATAAATGCTGAAGTTGCCAAGATAAGAAGATCTCATCATCCACGTCCTGAAAGAACCTGCAGCAGAAAGAGGAGACAGAGGACACATCGTGATTTCAAGGCTGTAATACCCAACGGTTTAGTGACAGGCCCTGAAATGAGACTGCTCACATCCCAGTATTTTCTCTGCATTTATTAGCTATATGTTATTGGGAACATTTCTGAATTTTACATGATCCCAAAAAAGTTACAGCATACACAGGCACAGAATGGTAACGTCTTATAAAATTGCAGTGATAATGATGTGAGTTAATGCAGGCAAGATGTGCTTAGACTGGTCCCTGGTACTGCTTGCATTTGTTGGCTCCGATTTGCCTTGGAGAAGCTGCTACTTAGCATTATATGGGCAATAAACAAATGCTTTCATTTGGATCAGAATCCTCTGAGTGGAGCAGGCAGGGAAACTCAGAAATGCCTATTTCTGGCCTTCCCCTCAGAGTTTCTGATTTATATTTCTGGAGGACACTTGGGATTCTATAGTTTTAACAAGAGTCCTGGGTAATTCTGACAAAGGGTGTTTATGGCCCACCTTGGAGGAACAAAGTTTCCTAAGACCAAAGCACCATGAAAAGGTGAAGGAACATGGTCTTAGTGGCGGAGTAGGAAGCAGCAGGAAGTCACGGCCCCTACTCTGGGGCCTTATGGACGCATAGGAGTTGCATAGGCAGCAAGAACATGTACCAAGACACAGAGTTATGGTCATTGTGATGTGTGTGGAGCTTTTGTTTTTTCGTGGCACTGGAGTTGGTTGACAGGTTTCTTCATACTCCTACTCCATAAAATGAGACTGGATCTTGGGGGACATAAATGCTCCTGCTTTCTCTTTTTGACAGTCCAAATAAAACATCCATATAGTTTATGGAAGCAGTGGTTTCACATTACAGATCAAAAGGGGACTTTTGTGAAGAACAGTTGTTTGATCCAAAAGAACTAGAATGTTCCCTGGCATTATGTTCATTGAAGAGAACTTCGTATGTGAAACTGAATGGGAGAAAGGTTCCCAGGAGGGCTCGGGAGCTCATATGGTGATTAGGGTGCATCCCTGTGTTCATATGACCAGCACTGCTTTGAATTCCAGCATCATAGTCTCCACTGCATTGCTAGATACAACCTTGGAGACCCCCAAGCACTGCTAGGTATGGCCCCAGGGCCCCCCCCAGCACAGTCATGGAAGCCTAGATAATCTCGGGCCCCACAGGCTGCTGCTTCTGGGCTCCTGGCATTGAACTGCTGGCTCTGGCTGAGAGTCACTGCTTGCATCCCCAGACCCACCTGAGCACCTCCTGGGAGGACTTCTTCTGCACCTCAAAAAAAGAGGTTCCACCTGAAATCTGCTTTATGGTGGGATGAAATTTTAAGGTGGCCACTGGGCTCCATGAGTCTCTTGATGTTATGGGGAAGTAAAGGGGATTCCTGATGAAAAGTTATTGGCAACACAGTTGTTTGAGACAATAGAAAGAAACTGTTGTTTGTAAGTGTTGTAGCTGGAAACTTAAATTGGCATAGACATGCAGGAGTCAGCTGTCATTTCTCTCTCTCTTTAATATGGTTCTTCTTCTAAACTTCAATAGATATTATGTATCATGGTATTAGCAGGAACTTATTTCTGCTAATTAGAAACTGCTCTAAAAGAAAAAAAAGTTTCATAGTCAAGCTAAATCCTCATCAGATTTCACTGCACTGAGACTCCCCCACCCCTCCCTGTGGGCTGCCCCATTATTATTTCATCAGCTTTTAGCAGAAACCTGTGTCTGCCTGACATAAAAGTGGATAATTGGCAAGGGGAAAGAATGCATATTCCTTTGTGCTTACAGCAGATGGATGGAATAGCCCCTATCAGCATCCCCCCCACCCCCACTGAAGTACAGTAACTGAAGAGAGTATGGATAAAACATGGGAGATTATTGAGCATCTGAATGTATCTGTGAGAGATCTGGGTGGCAGGAACAGATGACAGACCCTGTTTCAGTGGTACCCAGATCATTTGAAACACAGTCACCCTTATCCTATATGTAAGAGCTTCAAATGCAAAAGTAATCTGTGGCCTGAATGTTTCTGCAAAAGCACATTAGCCCTGAAGTAAAAAAAAAACAACCCAACTTTCCACCGCCCCCTGCAGTGGAGAAAGTGAGGGGGAAAAGAGATAAAAGAGACACCCCAAAATACCCAAAAGCATTCTTTTGTAGCTCCAATTTCTTTTTCTTTTGACATTGTTTCTGAAGGTTGCAGCGGCCCTGGGTGAATGAATATGGGTTTTTATCCCCCAAACAGAGGTCTGCTGTCCTAGGAACGCAAGCTTCTCTTTTCTGTTTGATTGGCAGGGTTCTCTGTCTCGTACCCTTTAGAGAAGAAGTACTGTTAAGATTTCCACACAAGATATAACCAGTGGAATAAACAGTGCCATTTTCATGATAAAGTGGATGTTTAAGAGAAGGGTTTATTTAAGCCAGGGTGAGCGACATTCCATTTGAATTAGAAAGGACTCCGACAGGAAGCAATTTTTATCTACTTAATTTTGCTCTTTTTTTCTCAAGCCTTTCCTAGGATGCATACAGAAGCACAGTGTCTGCAAGGACATTGCTGCAAGCTTCAGTCGAAGCCTTGCTCTGTTAGTAGCCAAGTGCTCAGAGCTGGGGTGTAAGAATACCCCACATGGCGTGTCTGACAAAGGACCAGAGTTATCCCAGCAGGGGGCGCTCCAAGCCAGGCGAGGTACAACCAAAACAGGCTGCATAATGTATGATCCCCAGTCGGAAACTCTTCGATCAATCCCAGTGCCTTCTTCCCTTTCTTTTGTTAAATATGTGGGAGAAACCCCCCCAAGAATTACTGTTGAAAACAAAAGGGGTCCAGGGAAGCAAAAAAGAGAAAGAGAGAGAGACACACAGAGACACACAGAGAGAGATACAGAGAGAGAGAGAGAGAGAGAGAGAGA
This sequence comes from Sorex araneus, assembly GCF_027595985.1. NCBI lineage: Eukaryota > Metazoa > Chordata > Mammalia > Eulipotyphla > Soricidae > Sorex > Sorex araneus. The sequence goes on along the minus strand of NC_073308.1, from coordinate 19,466,252 downwards.
GAGAGAGAGAGAGAGAGAGAGAGAGAGAGAGAGAGGTTGCTGGATTACACTTAGTTGCATAAGGTGTCCCCCTTAACACGTTTCTGCACCTATTCTCTACCCTTGTTTGGCCCCTCACTGATTGGCTCGTATTTGATGGCACCAAAGCTTCTGTCCCCAGACCGACCTTGTCCTGCCTGCCAGCAGAGCACTGCCACCACCTCACTCTTGCAGGAACCGAGCAGACCCCATGAGTGCTTCTCAAACAAGGGAGGACAAGGTAGGGTCTCTGGTTCTAAGCCCTGGATGACCTTTGGGGACTCCCTTCACCTCCAGGAAATGGGGCTAAATGGTCTTTCAGTGCTTCAGGTTATGTCTGTTCATAAAATAAAAAGTAAACCCTTAGGGAGGTAAACCAGAGTTGTCCACTCCAAAGCCAAAATGAGTGCAAAACATTGAAAATGGTTTTTCTTCTTGCTGACTGTGAAGGACTGAATTCAAGGGTTTCAGTGCTGTGTTCTCTCTCCGCGCTGGCTCAGCCAACACATGGACCTTTCACTCCTGCTCAAAACCTCAGATGAGCAGATTGGGAGATACCATCTCCCCTGGCTGTTTTCTTCTTGCTAATGGCTTATTTATGAGTGACCAGCAATTTCTTCATTAAGTAAACCTAACAAAATGTTGCTTGGTGAGCCGGCAGATTATACATGCATTTGCTGTTGGATTTGCAGAACTAGCTTTTGTGCAATGTTCTGGTGTAATGGACCTGAAGGAGGGCCAGGTTGCCCACAAGGTGGAAAGGAAAATGGTCTGTATCAGGCTTATTGGCCTCAGTGATGTCCAAGATTGTAGTTAGAGTGGGATAAACGACAGATGTCAAGACTTGGTTAAAAGAGGAGCTCTGAAAAAGTGGAGTATCAATGGTAGACATTAGTCTTAAAATGTCACGCCTGCTAATAATACACTCAAACAAAGGGCATGACAGCAGCAAGCAGCAGTGAGCAGAGAATTCACAAGAGCTTACAGCCCGTTCCTTTGCAGCCCCGGTGTTGGACTCAGCAGGCAGGGGTGGACCCTGAAAGCATGTTATGTTTCAGAAGAACAAGACAGTGATTGATATATTCAAGAGTTTGTTCTTCCTCTCACTCAGGACATGTAGAGGCCTACAGTCTTCTCCCCGAAAGTCTTCATGGCCTATTTTCCCTTAAATATTATTATCAGCAGTTAGCTATGTCCTCAAGAATGCATTTGGGACTCTGTTCTTTAGGTGCTTCCTTTGCACAAGGCAATAAATAAAGTCTGTGCAGGGGTGGTTTTTAAACTTATGTTTGAAGGAGTTTCTTCCTCTTCAATGCAGTATTATAGCTACAGAAACAAACACCTCCCATGCTACACCCCCAGCCCCAAAGGTCCCTTATGAAGTCATTGTTTGGCTTGTACTAGGTGCTGAGTCCATTTCCAGTCCCGATGACTGGATACTCACCACCTATTTGATCTAAGCTTCTGGGAATGGGCTGCACCACTGGGAACAGTCTGAATTGCTTAGATCATGAAGCATGAATGTGCTAAGCACGAACATTTAGATTCAGTGCAAAACTTTTGCTTTCCCTTTAGATCAGTTTTCTGAGCCCCCCTGGTATCTTTATTAATATAGTGCCACTTTCTGTTCAAATATCTTTAGGAAAAGTCTACTCTGGGGCAGTCCAGTATATAGTTCCATGGCATGGAGGAGGCAGACCAGTCTAATATGGCTAAGTACTTAGTTGGATCAGATCCAGGAAGAATCATATTTCCAATCACATAAGCAGTCTGGCTTTTGGGGATGCTGGAGATGATGGTGGTGCTGAGGCAGGTGACCCAGTTTGTGAATGTGATGGGAACCTCTGGTTTTCTAGTCAACATTTCATCGGTATGAGTCTTTGATTCTGAACCAGAAAAATGGGAATTCTTGACATTGAGTGGTTTGAAAGTTAAGCTTAAGTTAAGTTGAGTCCCTAGAACTCAATAGGCATTGGAGAATAGACTTTTTATTATTTAAATCTTGTTTTCTTTTGTTTTGTTTTTGGGTCACACCTGATGACACTCAGGGGCTACTTCTGACTCTGCTCAGAAGTCACTCCTGGAAGTGTGCAGTCAGCTGCATGCAGACAGGCGCCTTACCCACTATGCTAAGATGTACTAAGATTCTGGCTTTCAAGATGTTTTCTTAAGATAAAAACTTTCTTCTTAATGATCTATATTACTAAAGTGTATTAAAAGTGTTCTTTTAGTTGAATATCTGGGATCTTTGTATTCATTGGGCCAGAAATATTTAAGTATTCATTAAAGAAATGACAGTTTTTTCCCAAATTTCTCAATTCTGAGACTCCACACCTTTATTCATTGTGTGTCTTTCCTCACAAAATGAGATTCCAGTTATGTTTCTTTCCAATCACTTTCTTTAAGATTCTTCATTCATACTTTCACTCACACCTAAAACAAAAGATAATAATTTAATGTGCAAATCTTCCTGAACACATCTTATTATTTATAGACAGCAGTTCCACCATGAAGAAATAAAATGTGTAAGGGGAACTTTAGGTGAAATCTTTCCCCCACACGGCACAGGAATCTACGTGGGAGTCCTACAGTCTTCCCTGTCTTCTTGGAAGGAAATTCACTGGTGGTAATGAATGCATGCAAATGCCATCATCAGGACATTAAGATAAAATATTTATCACAGGAGACATTGATCTTGAATGACCATCAGGAGAATTTATGGTCACTGTGTCTGCAATTTTTTTCCGTGCTTCTGAGTGATCTGCTGTCTCAGGTTAATGAGCACTGGCTGGTGCTGGAGTGTTGCCGGTGGAGGCAAAGCCCATACAGGGAGCTCCTGAGCTGGGGTTAGAGCAGTGAGGACTCACAAAGGCCTTGGCATCCTGGAAGCAGAGTGTGACTGAGAGGAAGGGCTAGGAGGGGCCGGCACTGCACGGGGCCGAGAATACTCTGCCTCCAGTAGAATGAGAAGGTGTGGCAGTGTCCATACTGGCTGTGTTCTGACCAGCATTTCTACCAGAGCCGTGCCTTCTCAGCGGACAATGGACCGGGCTTATCTGTGTAAGATGTGATCTGTCCAGAGTAATTTTTTTAAAGCAGGAAATTCTCTCAAGTCCTCAGCACAATTATGGAGCAAGAGGGATAATCAACGTGATCCCTGTTTAATCTTGGGGCTATTTATGATTTTAAACTCTTTCATTGCCTCGGAGAATAGGGGGAAAAGTTCTGTTTCTACTCTGATATCCTGCATTATACTAATTGCAGGAAGAAACTGTCTAAAGTCCAGTCTTAAAAGCAACAAAGAAACTCTACCCCTGACATGAAACACTAAACCAAGTCTATGTAAAATTGAGTTACAGGCTTGCAGGATGGGACCTTTATTTGAAGCTGTCAGCTGCGTTGCTGTGGGTTAACTTCTGAAAGCATACATTTCCCCCCTGAGCAGTAAAGCTGTTTCTATAGTCTTATTTGGAAACTGTGCTGTGCTTAAATATAGTTGTGGGTGAGAGTGTTATAAACTGGCATTTATGCTTTATATAGCTTTGTGTTAGGAAACCTTAGTTAAATCAAAACCCTCAGAGGAACTCCGGAAAATATCTCTTCCTCAGAGCATAGGCTGTCGGCTTTCCATGGAAGAAAGCAATGCCAAGCAAACCAGTAATAGGGTGAGACACTTTGGTTCTGTGACTTTGATAAAATTATTTTCAAAGTCATATACTTTCTGGTTAAGAGCTCTGAAGAATTATTTTTCACCAGGCTGGTGAAACCAGAGTTGTGTGTGGGGGTGTGTGATTGCTCAAGTAACTAAGCCATGTGTACCTGGGAGCCTCTCAAAATGTGCAGTGCAGTAACTCCAAATGTTTCTAGCTTTTGGCATTTCACTTTGAAAATTTAAACATTCAACTGAAAGTGCATTTAGGTACACATCTGTGAGATAAAAGGCCAGATGAGAATTTTAAGTTGTCCAAATGTAGACGTAAAAGTTGAGCTGAAGGGGTATCGCTGTAGGAAAGTCACACGGCACATCTGGTTACCGCCCTACAGTTTCCCTGCGGTGCCCAGGGCTGGTTGACTCACAGTTTTTTTGTCAGATACCAAAGGAGAAGAGTAGCTGGAACTGGATGGCTTTTCCTACTGCATTCAAAAATGACTCAAAACTGAGGATGAAGAGACAGTTTTTCACATTATGCAAAAGAATATTTGCTGTTAGAAACCTCTTTCATGGCTTTCAGACCCTGCTACTTCTATTTGCAGCTCTATCATCTTATCCTCCAGGTTCATTCAGGAAACATACGTGCCTTCCAGTCACAAGATATCGATCACATGGTTTGCCTAACTTCAAGGAGTCTGGGGATTGTAGGGGGATCCATGGAAATCAGTGAGAATCAAAAGTCAATGGCATATTTTAAAGTGTGTTTGATGATCTCTTCTTTTGAAAAATGAGTGAGGGCACACCACTGCAGAAAATAGGGGCAGTGGGATGAAGGGAAGACTTTCCCTGACTGTGAATAAGCAACAATAATTGATGATCTCCCCCTGCCACCCCTGAATATCTAAGCATAGAAAGAACGATTATGGAAGTGATGGCAACAGAGAGAGAGGAGAGCCGGAGTAGTCCATACTTGTACTCACTGAAATGTCAGATGTATCAGTTGGAAAGATCTGGAATCTTTCTATAAGACAGATGCTGAGGAAAGTTGTACTAAAGTCAATTTCCAGTTCCCCATTCAAGAGAATTAGCCATAGAAAGTATCAAAGTAGGATGCCCTGCTGGGCCAGGAGCCATGAGGAATTGGAGGATATGGGTGGGACCAGAGCCAAACTCCATTTTAGAAATTATGCTATACAAACGGCCTTGTTGGATGCTCCAAAGCATCCGACCTTTACACACCTCTAAGGAAAGAGGCAACATAGAACGATCTCTTAGAGAGCGTTGTTCTTAAAGTCATGCCTTCCTAAAAGTTGTTCAAAACCCCAAATAAGATAAAATATGGGAAAATTCTGTTTTAACCCAGCATTATTCAACCACAGATCCACAGACTGTGCCAATCTGCCAGTTAGAAAGGTTGAAGAACCCCTGCTTTTCTGCTTTGGTTCAAAACTTCTGTTCCTGAACCAGTATGCAGGACAGGTGCTAGTCTGTAGGTGGGACAGGCTGAAGATGCTATGAAATGCTTCTCAGTGCCATGTGATATTATCCTCTGCTGATCAACTTACAAGATGATGAATATAGAATTGTTTTTTCAAGGAACAAGGTAGAATAGATATGATTATTTTATTCTGATTATTTCTTGTTACTTTCCACTTTCAGCCCTCTTCATGGTAATAATGCAAACACAAATGATGTTTTAAAAGAGGGTTATAGGCAAGGCCAGACTCCACTACTTGGGAAGAGCCTCATCCAGAAATTGATCTGTTGAAAAATTCAGGCATGCAGATTTTGCGGCTGAAATCTCCAGACTCTCATGAAGTCGGGGATGGGCTATCTATCCCATCTCCCTGTTTTTCCTGAAGCCTGGCAGTCACTTCCATGAACTGCCTCTAGGCCAAATAAGCTCACTAACCAGTCATGGTCCAGAAACTCATAAATAAATCTTTTGAAAGAGATCAACACATTGCAGAAATGCTTCTGGACCCCATGCCAGACTCTGTTGTCTGGGGCACCCAAAGTCACCACCCAGTCAAAATTTAACTCCATTTGTATTACCCCATTCAAAAATTTTGAATTCCTGGAATGAGGCCATGCAACATCTCAAACACTACGCCACTGATGAACCAGGAGTAGCACACCACATTGGATGGAATGTAAGTAGAAGGCAACCAATCTTGATTAAGAAAATATAAACACATAAGTTTTATATGTATATATGGGGAAGACTTGAGGGGTGGTTAGGAAAATTGGAAATAATGATGGACGGAAGGTGCACTGGTGGTAAGATTGGTGTCATAACTCATGAACAACTTTAAAATAATAAACTAATTAATTAAAAAAGAGAAATATAGGGGCTAGAAAGATATTGTGGCAGGTAAGGCATTTGCCTTGCATGCATTTGATCTGGGTTTGATCTGGCACCCTATAGGGTCTCCTGAGCCCCACAAAAAAGTGATCCCTGAATAATGAGCCAGGAGTAGGCCCTGAGCACAGTTTAGTGTGACCCCCAAACAAACAAAAAGATTAGTATAAGATTGCTGATTTTTTTGCTCACTCATTTATTGACCTGACCACAACTAACTACTGGAATCTTGGTAGGTGTTGTGGAGGATAAAGGAGGATAGTTTTCACTTCCTGCTGCCTTTTTAATCAGAAGAATAGGTATAGTAAAAAGCTAGTTAACTGTGGTTGGCATTTCTTGCTTTTCTTCTTTATATATTTTTTAAAATTGAATTACCATGAGATAGTTACAAAGCTTTCATGATCAGGTTTCAGTCATACGATGTCCCAACACCCACCCCACCTTCTACAAGTGTACATTTCCCATCACCAATATCCCCTATATCTCTCTGCTGCTGCCCCAGCCTGCCCCCTCCCGCCCGCCCTCTGTCTCTCTGTCTCTCTCTCTTTCTCCTTTTGGACATTATAATTTGCAGTGCAGATACTGAGAGGCCATCATGTTTGGTCCTTTACCCATTTTCAGCACACATCTCCCATTGAGAGCGATCTTCATTGTCATAAGGGTCCTTTCTCTATCACAACTGCCCTCTCGGCCAGCCCTTGAGGCAGGCTTCTAAACATGAGCCATTCATCCTGGCCCTTTTCTTTTGAGATGCAGAAGCTTCTTAGCTTAATGTCCCATTTGTTTATTTTTTCTTCCACTTGCTTGGTCAGTGGTATTTCATCTTTAAAGATGCCTTTAGTTTCAATGTCATGGAGGGTTCTGCCTATGTTTTACTTCATGTACCTTATGGATTCAGGTATGTATTGAGGTCTTTGATCCATTTTGATCTGACTTTGGTGCCTGGCATTAGACAGAGGTCTGAGTTCATTTTTTGCATGTAGCTGTCCAACTTCGCCAGCATGTTGTAGGTGTTTCTAATTGGAAGAGTAGGCACAATTATGAGCTGTTAACTGGTCGATGAGAGTTCCTGAATATTCAAGTTGGTTTAGTTAGCATAGTTAAGTAAAAGAAGTTTGAGAGAGCATCTTTTCCCCAAGCTCACTATTCATTTAAAAATACCACCACCTTTATAATGATGCTCACCTGAAACTTATAAAACGTTATAATGCAATGTTAGTGCAATAAAAAACATATAAAAATAAATGCAATCAGACCTCTTATGTCAAAGAACAGTAACCCTTGAGAATCATAAGCGGTGACCTTCTTGTAAAAGATAACATCACCTTCATTTTATATCTTGACTCAGAAATCTAAGCAACCTTTAAGTAATTCACAGTTTACTCTTTGCCTTCTTAGGTTTCTGATTCTGTTTTCTCACAGAACTTTACAATGGAAAAAGAAAAAATTGAGGCCCTTTACTTAAACGCTCACTTTAAAAATAGCGGTGCCCAGAGGGGTGGGTCTCTCAGTCTGGCAGCACGGGCCTGATGATTTGGTGCTTGTGTCTGAAAGGCACGTGGCTACTAGTTCTCCTTCCTGCAATGCTCAGCAAGGGCATGCAGTGCCTGTGATTTAGAACCTCAGGCATGGATCTCATGAGCTCCACTTCTTTGATAATCTTCCTGGCCCAGTGAGCATTTAAAAATTTCCGATCTTTTTAACTGGGGTTTGTGGCTTGAAGAGTTACTATTGGGTAAAAGTCAGAAAATTAATTAAACAAAGAATACAGTGCAGTTCTCACTTCCAGTCTTCTTGGACTAAAGACCTTTCTTCCAAGCCACTGTTCAGGTGGGAAGGGTATTGAATCATCCAGTTCTTGATCCTTTCACAGTATTTGGTGATAATCTAAATCCAGTGGAACCACACAATCTTGTTCTCAGCTTTTCCATCCTTTACCTCTGGTGCCCAAAACAATGTCCTTTAAACGAAGGGAGCATTCTTGGCAAAACCCAGACACCTGCTGTTTGGGTGAACTTCAGACTCTTGGTTTATTTTAATAAAATAAACATTTGGGAAGAGCAAATTCCAGATCTGAAAATGACTGAAGTTGAGCTGGCTTTGTAGAATATTAGCCAAGGCATTCAGAATAATGGGAAGAGAGGGGCCCTGTAGGAGGGATGTGGGAGAGAAATAACAGGGAGGCTGGATGAGATCATCACTTAAAGGAAATACGGTTTGGCCCAAGGACCAAGAGCTGTGTTCTCTAGATGGATGTAAGAATTGAACATGTGGGTAACTGTGATTCACTTCAAGAATGATAAGCCTGAGTGGAGTCACTGTAAAGTTTTATTTCCAGCATATACTATTTACACATGCTGAGAAAGTTATGAGGCCTGCTGTTTATATGGAATATAGGTAAAAATATTATAACAAATATTATTGCCAAAAATGGAAGAAGGGAAATTAAAATTTATGAGAGCCCTTCTACATGCCAAATACCATGCAAACATTGTTCTATTTGTTCTTCTCAACTAACCTATGAGCTATTGTATTGTTACTATCTTACGAAGGAAATTCCCATAGTTTGGAGGGGTTTAGAAAATCACAAAAGTTGACATAACAAAGAAATAAAATCTAAATTTGGATCTCCGTTTGACTGTAAAACCTAGGCTTTCTCTTAGAGCAGTTTTGGCCATCCAGAGCCTGTATGCTAAGAATAGACTCTGCACCTAGTTGTCATTGTTAGCATTGAATACACTGTGCTTTACTACTTCACTTATGTCCTCCCAAAACTTTTGCATGTAATTTTAATTTTTCTTATAGAGAAAGAAGCAGAAAGATGCTACTGATATTCTAGCTCATATCCCTGGTTTTTTTCTCTTCAAACTCCATATTGGTCTTTTAAACTAAAATAATTGTTTTTGGTTTTTTTTTTTAGGCCCCACCTGAGAGTGCTCAGTGATTGCTCCTGGCTGTGTGCTTAGGGTAACCCCCAGTGGTGTTCAACTCAGCATAGATGGTGTGCGGGATCAAATTGGGGTTGATTGTGGTGAAGTAAGTACTTGAGCTGCTTTGGTTTGGGGGCCATACCTAGAGTCAGCTGCTTGCAAGGCAAGCAACTTACCCATGCTATCATCCATCAATTTTTTTAAAGCTAAGCAGTACAATTTTGGGTTTGTTACTTCTTGTGTTGGTGGTTGTGCAGAGGAAGGATATAAGGATAACGGGTCAAGTGCACAAGTGAGGATATGGTTTCAGTATTGAGAGTAAGAAAGGATGAAGACTGAAATAGGCAGAAGTGGATAGAGAGGGGGAGGTAAATTATAAAAAAATTCAATTGGAAAATTGTTGAAGAAAAACTGTCAAAGATGAGTTTTGAGTTACTTTCCTTCTTCTAAGCGGTAGTAATATAGTGTGTAAACACACACAAAAGGAAAGAGAGGAAGAAAAGAGGAGGGGGGAGGGGGCACCACACCCTGCACAGGGCAGCTGTGCTCTATCTCTCTTGCCGCCTGCGTTCGGTAGTCTCCAGCCGCTTCCCCCACACCCACACCGGGGAGGTTGATGGCGATGACGAGGCAGGTGAAGGAAGGAACAAGGGCCAGGCTGGTTGGTCTCAGTTGCAGTTTATTCCATTCCCATCTCCATTCTCCTCTGATTCTCCTCCTGCTTCTTCCTCCCCCATGCTACTTCATTCTCCTTCTACTCTGGATCTGGATCTGGATCTGACTTTTCCAGATCTGGCACTGGGACTGGCCCCCAGCCCACTCTTTCAGCCTAGTTAAATCCCCAAGCATGAGGGGTTGGGGCTTACACATAGGTGTGGTCACAATAAATAGGGGTAAAGTTCTTTCCCTCAGGGGATGCTTCTTCTAGGACAGATTCTCTTTCAGCAGGACACCCACCTAAAAGCGGAATCCCATGGGTGTGTTTCTCTTCTCCTTGTCCAACTAACATATAAGCATTCATAATATTAATCATTTTGTATGGACATAGCAAGAGATGCATTAAGTTTATAGAATTGCTTTCCTGGGATCACCTCGTTCTCAGACTACAGTTCTCAGGCCAGATTAGTCTTTCCTATCCCTAGCAGGGCCCTAGTCTCATCGTTACTTTGGGATTATGACATGACATGTCCATGACCAAGCTCTTAAAATATAGTTAAGCATTAGGCACTTTGGCAGGCCCATCTCGATGCCAGGGTAGCACGTAACTCACTGCTTGCCCTGGGTCCGTCCCCTCCCTCGATGGGACCCTGCTTTTGGGAGGGAGTGCTAGGAAGTAAGGGCAGCTGAGGCTTAAGTCGAGAAAGCAGATGCCTGGGAGTGAATAATATTCGAAGTCAATTAAATCCCATGTTACCAAAGCATATTAACAACTGTTTTTCTTTGTCCATACTAAAAGGACATTGCTTTAAAGTAAACTATTCAAAAGACACAAGGAGAGGAGAAAGGTAATATTAACTTACAATACAAGTTCAGTGTCTAATTTGCAGGTCTGACCTTACAGATTAACAGAGTCTGATTAGGGGAAAAGCTGATTAACTGGTTGGGGGAAGAGAGCATAGAGAAGTGGTTACAGATAGACAAAGGAATGGGAGTGACTCAGGAGCACTTTGATGGGTGTGACCCGATAAAACTAAGCTCCCTGTAGCAAGGAGAACAGAACATACCAATGTTGTCTTAAAATGTTTAGAAATTATTACCAGATGTGCCTAAACTTTTTGTGGCAAGGGAGAAAGGACAAACCAATGATATCCTAGAATATAGATAATGTAGTAAGCAATAACTTAAGGGTGAGATATTGGATATGGTTTTCAAACTTTTAAGGTGAAGACATTTTACATATTGCTAGGTGAAAATTTCTAGCAGAATATCTATAGCTTTACAGGTACAGTCTAAAGTGCTGTATTAGGGTAGTACTTGGCTAGGAAATGAACTTCAGAGGGAACAAAATTTAAGCTATAGAGAGTTTCGGCATGGTTTTTTCCAAATGACTCAAAATAGCATAGAAAATCGAAAAAAACAGTAGATGATTAGTTGTGTGAAAGAAGAAATGAGGAGGCAGGGAACTATGCTTGGATCCAGTTAATGCTTCACAAGAGAGAGCATAGCTAATAAAAGAGGTATATATAGACTTCAGTAAAGACATTTTTGGAGCTCTATTTATAGCAATGAGAGGTGTGAGAAGGTCGGTGGAAAGTGCTTTCCATGGTAATAAGGGGGAACACAAATAGTGAGAAAGCCTACAAACAGAAAAGGATTAGGGTATAGGGAAGAGAAATGTCAGAAAAGAATTTGACATGAAGTTGTCTTTTTGTCGATCAATAGAATAGATAGATTAATAATATATTGATTAGACTATTTGTGTTAAGCATCTGACTTTGGTCTAAAATATTTCAGTGCTAAAATAGACTTTGTCTCAAGTTCTGAATGGGGACTACCTTGGGGTCTGTCCATACAGGAGCTGGGAGGGTCCAGATAAATTCTGACTGCATATATATGTTAGAAAATTAAGAGTATATTTATTCTATTAACTAATGCATTGAACGATAGCACAGCGGGTAGGGCATTTGCCTTGCATGCAGCTGACCTGGGTTTGATTCCTTCATCTCTCTCGGAGAGTCCGGCAAGCTACCGAGAGTATCCTGTTCGCACGGCAAAGCCTGCCAAGCTATCCGTGGTGTATTTGATATGCCAAAAATAGTAGCAACAAGTCTCACAATGAATATGTTACTGGTGCCCGCTTGAGCAAATTGATGAGCAACGAGATGATAGTGACAGTGACAACTATTGCATAGTGACAGACAGTATACATGACAATATAATTTAGATATCTGATGGCAGTCCTATTATCTCACTGATTGGTTTGGTATCAGTTCTTCAAAACTAAATTTTGTCTCTTAGTAATGTGGAAAGCATTGATCACATTTGTTGGGGAATGGAGATGAGGCTAAATTGGTTTTTGTCAACCAAATATCCCCAGTAGTTGGAAGGATTTGGTTTCATTCAATATATGGGATCAAGTTGGATCACAATTTAATTTGGAATTTCTCAGTCAATTTATATCATAAATGTGAAAATCATATACAAAACCAATACTGTGATTACTGTGATGCTATGTAATGGGTTGCAATTTCCTTATTATCCATTTATACATGCATATATACATATAAATATATACATACATACATATATATGTATATGTATGAATGACTCAATGAAACTTGCATCTCAGTAATCATGACCTGCTGTAACCCCGTTCCATAGTGAGTCAGGGCTTAGTTAAGTGGAACATACAAACCTGTGGGGTGTAAGAAAATATTGTTAGCTTGGATAGTGCTTCCAGAATAGGGTTTAGCATATTGAAATCTTCCTCTTGGAAGTTAATCATTAGGCTTTAATGAACATGTAACAAAAAGGGCCATATGAATCTTCTGTTCCAGCAGATGGCTCAGGTTAATGAAGCCACATGAGTGACTTTGGATAGGGACAATCCTCCCAACTCAGCTTTCTCTGTGCACAAAATAATGGGAATTGATAAAATTGTCTTTGTAACCTACTGATTTTGGTTTTGGATCATTAAACAGTAATAAATAAATGATAGAGTATCTTCAAAGATAATCTAAATCTTGTGGAGCCAATCATCATAGAACAGATGTCTAGTTTGCACTGTCTCACCTAATAAGTGATTCTTTCGGGACTTTCACTATGAGAACAAATGATTTCTCCTGTTTCCTCTTAAAAACAAGGATTTCAGTATATTTCTCAGGATGTTGCCCACATTCTACTCTAACCAGTTCTAATTAATGTTTACAAAGTTTTACTACATTGCACCTTAGATTTTACTGCCATTTTTTCACACTAGTGTCTGAGGTGGTTCTTGGTCTAATGGTCCCTGTTCAGAAGAGCCAGAAAGATGTTTCCAGTATTATCCCAGGGGCAGTCTCAGTTTTAATTTAATGAAAGCATGAAAAACAAGTCAATACAGACTCCACACCCCATGACCCACCTATAGGAAACCTAACCTTCTGCTTACCTTTAAGTCCCATTGCTCTTCCAAAAAAAGACAAAGAACAAACAGGTCAGCCAAATGTGGACTTTAGAACCTCTGTTGTTTTAACTTTTTTAAGACTTCTTGTGAGGCTGGCAAGTAAGTTGGAGTTCCACAACTATCCTTTTGATTGCAAAACACACAGGAGCTTGCTCCTGACTAGATTATTGTTTTTCCATACACAAATAACTTTTCTTTGCAAAATGTGCTTGAGGCAAATGTCCAACAGCAACCAAATTCCCATGCCTTTGTGGCCACTGTTCTATGAAGGAGAACCGTTTAACCAGGCAAGATTAGAAGGTTTCTCATATTATTACTGCCAAACTTGTTGCAACATGTTTATTAGCAAAGTGGTATTTGTTTGAGGATAAGTTGAGAATATTATACCATGTAAAGATACACTACAATTCCTTTGTTACAAATATGTTTTATCTTTTCTTTTCCCTCAGGCTTAAGCCTTTCATTCTAATAGATGTAAACTGTAATCTTTATAGAAACTGATAATTTCTAAGTTCACAAATACTGGAATGTTCTGTTTTAGGTTTTAAGTCATCCACTATAATTTTTAACATGCACAAGCTGAAGAGGCTCTTTGGAAATATTATTTGATATCATTTAATCCTGTGTTTAGCTCCAGTCCTTGGAAGGTTGTGGTTGGGTTGGTAATGATATTTACACGTTTCTATCCATTTCTGTCAATTCTGCTGTGCTCATAGCTCTCCCTTTTCTCAGAAAAAATAGAAAAAACTTTCTTGGCGTTGGTTGTGGGCCCTTCCTGACCCCTGGGGCATACTTTGATTCATCACGATCTTGTGCTGCTGCCTATTCTTTTTCCAGAAATGGAGATGAATTCACACTGAGTGGTCATACAGAGGTGGATGTTATATCCTTTACAGAAGCATTCTGTGGATAGAGACAGCTTAGCTTTGTAAAGTATCATTGAATTTGATTTCAACCACTGAACATTTCTTTCTTGGAATTGGTGTTTTAGGAAAAATGGAGCTTCCAACTTCTGAATGAATGATTGAAATGGAAAACAAGATGTCAGGATTTAGAATAATTTTTCTAAGGGGGGCACATCCACCTGTGTTTAGGGCTTATTCTTGACTCTGTGTTCCTGGTGATGTATGGGGCGGGGGTGGGGGGGCATATGTGGTGCCGGGGATTAAATCTAGGTCGACTCCATGCAGGCAAGCGATTTAACCATTGTACTATCTCTCAAGGTCACTGGCATACTTTTTGCATTTTTCTAGTTATATGCACAAAGTACTCAATCAAATTGTTTAAAGAAAGGACACCACTCTTCCACCATGTGTCCAGGACTCTTGACCTCAACTTTATGTCCTATTTCTTTAGACATTCTTAAGTTCATAATGAAGATGTCTTTTTTTAAAAAAAAAAAGAGGTGAATTCGAAAACATGCTTCACCTAATAATATCATCTTGTAAATAGAACTAAAGATATGAACTAATTATAAATATACTGTGTGGCACAGGGCGACGGGCCCTGAAGTGAAACCTCACAGAGGGAGTAACCGGACAGAGATAGCAAAATAGGGCGCCTGCATCTTGTGTTCGGCCTTGAGCCTCACTCGATCCCCTAGTCATGTATGACTGAAAAGCAGAAACCATCATGTTCGCCTTAAGCAAATCATCCTAAGTGCAATAGATAGCCTTGAAAGGGATTGGACCAGGTGCAAAGCAGAGAGGAAAAGGTTATAGGTCATCTCCATGATGATTAATGATGTAGAGCATTTTCCCATGTGTCTTTTAGCCATTCAGATTTCTTCTTTGAGAAAATTTCTGTCCATTTCCACCGCCCATTTTATGATGGGGTTGGATGTTTTCTTCTTGTAGAATTCAACCAGTGCCTTGTATATCCTTAATGTCAACCCCTTATCAGCTGGGTATTGGGTGAATATCCTTTCCCATTCTGTAGACTGTCTTTGTATTTTGGTCACTGTTTCTTTTGAGGTGCAGAAGCTTCTTAGTTTAAGATAATCCCATTTGTTTATCTCTGTTTTCACTTGCTTGGCCAATGACATGTCATCTTTGAAAATACTGTTAGCTTCAATGTCGTGGAGGGTTTTGCCAACCTTGTCTTCCATGTACCTTATGGATTCAATGAGATATCATTTCACACTACAGAGACTGGCCCACATCCAAAAGAACAAAAACAACCGGTGTTGGCATGGATGTGGGGAGAAAGGGACTCTCCTTCACTGCTGGTGGGAATGCCCACTGGTTCAGCCCGTTTGGAAAACTATATGGACAATTCTCAAAAAATTAGAAATTGAGCTCCCATTTGACCCAGCAATACCACTCCTGGGAATATACCCAGAGAGGTAAAAAAGGTATAGTAGAAATGACATCTGCATTTGTATGTTCATTGTAGCACTGTTTACAATAGCCAAAATCTGGAAAAAACTAGAGTGCTCAAAAACAGATGACTGGTTAAAGAAACTTTGGAACATCTACACAATGGAATACTATGCAGCTGTTAGAAAAGATGAAGTCATGAAACCTGCATATTAGTGGATCAACATGGAAAATATCATGTTAAGTGAAATGAGTCAGAAAGAGAGAGAGACAGACATAGAAAGATGGCACTCATCTGTGGAATATAAAGTAACAAACAGAGTGGGAGACTAACACCCAAGAGTAGTAGAGATTAAGGACCAAGAGGTCTGTCCCACAGCTTGGAAGCTGGCCTCACATGCTGGAGGAAAAGTCAGCTGAGATAGAGAAGGGAACACCAAATAGAGGATGTTGGGCGGACCCATTCGGGTTGGAAGATGCATACCGAAATATGCATCTAAATACGCATATAGACCAAACATGATGTCCACTCAATACCTCTATTGCAAACTACAACACCCAAAAGGAAAGAAAACAAAAGGGAATGCCCTGCTGCAGAGGCAGGGTGGGGTGGTTGTGGATGGGGTGGGGTGGTGGGAGGAGGTGGTGGGAACATTGATGGAGGAGAATGGGCACTGGTGGAGGGATGGGTAAATGATCACTGTATGACTGAAATGCAAAAATGATAGTTTATAAGTTTGTAGCTGTACCTCACGGCGATTCACTCATAAAAAATTTTTTTTTAAAGGTGATAGGCCAATAGTGCTAAGCTCTGTGATTGGACGTCCTGTAAGCCAAGCTCCCCTATAAAAATGTGTCTATTTGGCAATCAAGTGAGCGGTGATCAGGTGCTCCAGAAGGGGTTTCTCTGTGGACTCATCCTCCTTGGACCCACGGTGTGCAATGTGTCCAGGCATGTTGGGAATAACTGTTGCCCACCAATACTGCATTGTCCTGTAATAACAGCCTGACCTTTATTTTTATGCAAAGACTGAAAAAGTTAGACTCAGCATAATTGAAGAGGAGAATTGTTTGTTCTGTAACTTATTTATGATGAAAGGATCTCACCGGGAACTGGAGCGATAGCACAGCGGGGAGGGCGCTTGCCTTGCACGCAGCCAACCTGGGCTGATTCCCAGCATCCCATATGGTCCCCTGAGCACTGCCAGGGGTGATTCCTAGTGCAGAGCCAGGAGTAACCCCTGGGCATTGCCGGGTGTGATCGAAAAAGGCAAAAAATAAAAAGATCTCACCAACCATTTGATGGACCCAGGAAGATAATTGCTGAAGGATCCAGGAATTGCAAATGTTTAGGTTCTCTGACTTGACATTTTTAATGTACCTTGCTGATAATTATAAATATGCTCTGAATTAAAAGTTATCTAACTTCTTCTTCTTCTTCTTCTTCTTCTTCTTCTTCTTCTTCTTCTTCTTCTTCTTCTTCTTCTTCTTCTTCTTCTTCTTCTTCTTCTTCTTCTTCTTCTTCTTCTTCTTCTTCTTCTTCTTCTTCTTCTTCTTCTTCTTCATAGATAATTTTAAGTTATTTATCTTTTCTCTATTTTTAATTTAAAGGCCCTCAGAACATTGCTTTCTTAAAATACTCTCTGCTCCCATTAATGGATATATAACATGATATGGTAGGGTCAATAAGAGCATTTTGAGAATGTCTTTGTATTGGATTATGTCTTTGTAATGGATTATGAGATGGTAAGTATTTGCATAGCTTCAGTGGACATATAGACTATCAATGATGGTTACTATCAGGTGCAAAAGTGGTGCTTATGTTTGTTTGAAATAGTTTATTTGTATGGTTTAATGGTCACCAAAGAAATTGTGGACCTCACTACTAAACTGTTATTTCAAATTAGGGCTTTATAACGGGCCTTATAATGGTGTTAATATGTTTAGTAAGTTTGTGTTTTTAAGAGAGTTTGACTAATTTCCTATAATAGACTTTCATACTTTGTTTATTTTAATGGTATAAGCAGTGGGCTGAGGATTTTGACTTCCATTTGAATGCTTAGTAAAATTACTGAAAATTTGCAGAACAGCAGCTTACTTTATTTGATTTACATACATACACATATATACATACATGAATCTCATAAATGATTATTTGCCACCTTTGTCTTAAGAAGATGAGAAAATAATTTAGAATAAAAATAGCATGGAATGACATTATTGTATGACCCCATTGTTGATTCTGATGTGCTCTGTGGGCAGTACAGAATAGGAGAGAATGCATTGTCCATCATTAGTACGGAGAGATTAAAATTCTGCTGATGCCTGGATTGAATAATAGGCAATTGTTCCAACATTCTTTCTTTTGACAGTTCCTTTGATCTCCAGGGATTAGATCCTAGTTTTTTCTCTTCTTCTTTGGGTAGAATGGAAAGAAAAATGTTCCTATGTTCATGGATTGGCATTGCCTGCTGATTAAGTAAGACCACACATCCTATTGTTTTGATATTTGTGGAATAGTGTAAGTGTCTTTCTGTGGCATTCCAATGGGAGCTGTCAAACTTTGGGGCTGGTAATGGGTATTTAATGTGTGGAACAAATTGGAGACACTCTATTCCAATGATGTATATTCAAAATTGATTTTCCTTTATGGTCTAACATAGGATTTAAAAATAGAATATCTCAGTTTTTCCATAAATGTGAATGCTGAATGAAGATCCAGTATCCAAATACATTTCTTTTTCACTTGTCATTTCCCCTTTCCCATTAATTTCTTCCTTTCGGGGTGTAGGAGAAAAATACAGGCTCTCACAGTGGTGAGGAGGACTGCATGAAGGCTTCCTGTTGCATTCTCAACCACACCAAGTTTTCCATTTCCCTTACAATAAAGATTGCTAGAATGTCTGTTCAAAGATGAATTCATTGTTGCTCTCACAATGAAAATAACAGCATCCCCAAGCCCAAATTCTCTCATGTAAATAATGCAACACTAAACTTCATATTCATGGACATACTTTTGCTGAGGAAAGTCCTCTTCTGCTTCACATCCTCACTTGTCAAAATGCCCGTCACACACCCCGCAGGCTGCTCACCTTCTTAATAACTCCCCACCCCCGAGTTTCTCTTGCTCTCAAACGGGTTTGCTTAAAATAATTGCTTTCTGATAAAAAGACAAATGCTCATTTGGACTCCTTATAAGTCACATTTATGTTTGATAAATCAAAGCATGGTTTTTCTCTCATGTTTATGCCTTAGATATTTTACTCTAGTTTGTCGAATTGGTTGGTTTATTAGCTCCTGCTGTTTTTGCTGGCTTGCTTGTGGGAAATATTTTAAGCAGCAAAAAAAAAAAAACCCATAAGTTTTTGTTCTGTTTAGTTTTCAGCAATCATGATTCTGCCATCACATCTTTTCCCTCCTGTATGAAGCTCTTGGGTATTTGGGGTTTGTATTTTTTCCCTGGAGTTTCTTTTTGTTCATCTTTCCGAAGCCTCTCCTATTAAATACTATTAAATGACCATAAATTAGTAAGAGTTAGTAGGAGTTTTGAGCAAGCTTTTATGAAAGCAAAGGAATCTCACAGTACAGGGAAGACCTCTTATCTAGGTAATCTTTACCTCAGAAAATATGGGACCCCCCACTTAGCATGGTGTAATAATCAAAGCAATGCCTGTCCTGCAGTTAAAATTATGACAAAAACAATTTATGTCATATTTTCTATAATCATATTATCTATAACATAGGGACACTCTAAAATGTTTTCCCTCATTTTGTATTTAATAATCTCCTACTTTAGTATACTCCAAAATATCTCTCCACAAATACATCAAGCATTCCCAAACATCTGCAAATGCAGCTATATTCGTGCTGCTTCTCTTCTCTTTCAACATTAATTGCTCATTAGAAAAATCAGCATGCTCTCTCAGTTTTCTTTCAATGTTTTTGTAAGAGCTTTTCTCCTTTATTTGTAAGAAAGGAGACTATTAAGGCAAAACATGAAAACAAAAAATATCTTACTTGGAAGACAGGCGAGGGAGGATGAAGCATAAAAGATGACAGGCACATAATTTATTTTATCTCTGCACATTCAGTAGTTGTAATGGGAGCAGTATGGTTCTTGATCACTGAAAAACCTCTGAAATGCTCAGAGATTAGAGCAAAGGCTCTCTCCAGTCTTAGAAACCTGTGACTCAATCCTCCATCCACTATCCCTCTCATTTCCTCTCTTCAGATATCACAAAGCTATTTGCTGTTTCTCTTTAAAGGCTGAATATTAAGGTTTAAAATAGAAGTTATCATCATGTCGCAGCAATGCAACTTCATTTTCTATACATAGCAAGAATGACTTCATTTGTCACCCATCCCCCCACCCCCTCCACAGCAAATGCATAGATGATAAGATCACAGTTGCTTTTGGGTGTAGTCATATGTATCAGCCAGCCATTAGGATCCTCTGGAGTGAGTCCAGTTATCTATAACTCTATAGTTATATTAACTTCATTTCACTTCCTTCTGAGACTTGCCACATTTCTGACACTGGATGAAAAGATTTTCTTGCCTCATGCTGCTTTATCTGGCCCACTCCTTTTCCTACTTCAAGTCCTAGCTTGACAATTATTTTCTCCAGGAAATCATGCCCATTGTGCTCCTCATTGACTAGCTCAGGGGACTCTACAGTAAGTTCTGTATTATATGGTTCAAATGTACAATTCACATCACATCTCAAAAATCGGGTGCCCAACATTTTTTTGTTGAGTGCTAGTTGAATGCCCAATTAACTATTGGGCAACAACTGCACACACTCCTCATCAAGTGAACAAAGGCATCGATCAACTGGAAAAATTTATCAGAATGACGCTAATGCACCTCATGGTACGAGAGGCTAACATGCTGTTTTGTCTTTCATATCTAATGTTCTCTTTGCGAGCTATTAGCAAAGATGATGATACAGGCAACCTGTATTTTTTACCAGGCTCTAAGTGATTTACACAAATTATCTTATGTAATTCTTAACTTAAATATTGTTTAGTAGGCTTTTAAGTAAGTACTATTATTTTCTCTGTTGTTGCAAAATGAGGTTAAAGTTTAGGTAAGTCACTCAGTATGTAGAGAACCCAGGATTAAGCCAGAGTTTTCTTTCATTTTCCCCCTATTTTTGGGGGGCACACTTCCTGTTCTCAGGTCTTACTCCTGGTTCTATGCTCAGGAGACTGGTGCTGAACATCAGACCTAGGTCAGTCAGGTCTCAGGCAAATCCCCTACCCACTGAACTATATTTCCAGCTCAAGCCCAGGTATTTTCGGTATTCTCTGAAAAAATTGGTCACAATAAACCAAAATTAGTGGGATAACAGGGCATTATGGCAAGCAAGATGATAGTTGTAAAAATCTCATGCAAACATTTTTCAAGGATATCTCTTTCGCTACTCTGAACCTTAATGTGACTGTTGAAAAGTGGGTTCATTTTTCTTCTTCACTCCTGGTAAAACTGATCAAATGTCCAAAATTAATGTGTCAGGAGAAATGAATGGAGCTCTAGAGTACAGTTATCTCAGCTTCTTCTTAAACAGTTCCACGTGCTCTTTGTGACTTTGAAAATAAGCACCAAATGCCTGTACTTGGCAACTGGTACTCACTCTTCCTTTTCTAGACCTGGTTCCATCAAGTTTCACAGTGATCAGACAAACATCCAGAACTGACTTGCTGTCATTTCCCCGTGTACTCATTGTATATTCACATTAGTATCTGAGTTTATATTATGCTTTGACACCTGAATATGGAGGATCATATGGCTGTGAGCATTTCACAATCAAGAAAACTTTGTCTAGATCTGTTTCAGAGACTATTTATTATTGTGATAAGTAAAATGGAACAATTATTGCCTTTCTGCTCTCTGAGTCTCAGAATCTAAAGCTGTCTAGCTTGTTCATTCCACATACTTTCAATCTTTTGCTTGATTTATCCTGATATCACACATTTGCTTGTGACATATGGACAGTAACTGTGGGAAAATTTTTGCAGAGTGAAAATATTGTCTTTCTTTAGTCAATAATTGAAATGTCCTAAGCTCTCAGACACATTAATAGACAACATCTGCTAAAATCAAGAGAATGAGTGAAAAACAGGATATGAGGCTTTGGGGATTAGAGTGAAGGGTATCCAACATGGACAGAGCTCCCATGACTGGGGTAACTAAGGCCAAGTGATGTGGTTAAGCAAAATAAAAACAACTGGAAAGAAACTATGAATTGGAACAAATTAATTGTATTCATTTTTCATCAGTATCTTTTATCTGAAGTAAATAACAGATAATGTTGTGAGACCCATAAAATGCTTTGGAGTCAGAAAGGAGCGTCAACTAGGTCATTTTGTCTCTGGGGAATTATGTAGAGATTGCTAGAATTTAATGCTTTCCATTTTCCCCTTTGATGATGAAAACTGCTTGAAAGTAACAACAACAACAACAACAACAACAACAACAGCAACAATAACAACAAAATGAATCCCATTGGGAACCACAGTGGCTTTCTATGATCTTCAGATGACTTCTAAACAAATGAAAGCTACTTAATGAGATTTTTGCTTAGTTTTGAAGAACAACACACACACACCCATGAAAGGAAGCCAAAGTACTTTTAAATCTTCTTCAAACAAAAGCCAATATAGAGTCTAATTTTATTTGCCATTTGCAAAAACTAAATGTCTTCATGACTTTGGAAAAATAGCCAGTTTCTCTTGAATAGGAAGTAAATTCTTATTTTGTAATTATAAATACAGTTTGTGAGATTAGATGGTCTCATGCAGAATGATACCCATAATTTCAGAGCTATATTGGATTATCTGTGACAATTTAGATATTGTGCTGTCCATAATGGACCCTTTCATAGCTCAAGAATAATAAAGGTATGATGTACAATTTCAGAAGGATGTTTAGAAGAATAAGTTTAGTGTCAAATATATTCTCTTTTTTTTATCTTTTTGGGTCATACCCAGCGATGGTCAGGGCTGACTCCTGGCTCTGCACTCAGGAATCACTCCTGGTAGTGCTTGGGGAACCATATGGGATGCTGGGGATTGACCTGGGTTGGCCACGTGCAAGGCAAATGCCCTACCTGCTGTGCTATCGCTCTGCCCCCCTCAAATATATTATTATTCTGTAAAGAGATAGTATCTTTTTTTGGCTTTGTAGACTGCCTGGTTTCTGTGGTAGCCATTCATTTTGGTGTTGTACTGTGACTGCAGGCAATAAATGGACATGCCTGCTTTCTAATAAAACTTTATTAGCAAAATTAGAAAGTGAATAGAGCCATAAATTATAGGTTACTGACCTCTGAATCTGCTAAACAGTTTTTCAGTATTTATATGAGAAACATCTCTACTTTCTAGATTCTGAGCTAGGAGTTTAAGCCTTCCCAGTTGTATACTTTGACTTAATTGGCCACTTGTCATAAAGTAGCCAAAGTAGTCACTTAAGATTTCCTAGCTGAATACCTTGGTTTCCATGGCTATGTATCATGAAGTGGTCAGAATAGTTGTGTTTTTTTATTATAAATGATGGAAATTATAAAATGCTACAAGAGGTAGCTGACTGCTTTTTCCCTTTGACTTTTAACAAATGCCAACACTTCACTATAATATCTGAATATTGAATTGAATCCAGCCTGAGATGAGCTGATTTTGGACATCATTCAAGGGAAATTAGGTACTGAAGGGCCAATAATGCCTCATTATAAGGTAGTGTTATTTATGGGGCATGGATCTCTGGGGTGTTTTTAAACCAGAGTGTTGCCTAATGACAGGGCTCATTTCTCAGAGGGATAGGGCTTGAGGAACACATGATTTTTGTTCTAAATGCCTTTGAGTAGAAAAAGGAATAGACTATCTTGTGTATCTGGGTCTGCTTTCAGCCTCTAATGCTTGGATTCCATCCCCACAGGCAGTCATGGCTTTCTCTGGCTCTCTCTTTAGTGGAGCTATCACCTCTTATTTTTATTTTGCCATTTGGGAAGGGATTTACACTGCCTATTGGTTTCCTCAGCTCACACAAAGAGGTGGGACCTCTAGTTGCTTTTAGAGGGATCAGTAACTCATTAAGCGATCCCAGGTGGCTTCCTGAAGCAGGTGCACATGGCTTTGTAAGTATCTGTCACAGAAGCCTCATTGAAAGCCGGAGGCAGCTGCCCTGCTCAGGTCAAGCTTCGTTTTGAAAGTCTTGCTCCCCCTCTTCTTCGTGACTCTCTGGGGTCTGATAACATATGATTGTTTTGCACCATGCGTTGCATTCCCAATAGATTTTCATTCCCAATGAAGAAATTACTCTAGTAAGAGACTCAGGATGCAGCCCAGAGAGCATTTGTTTGGCAGTTCAAGGCTCACCATCAAAGTTAGAGTTGGGAAAGTCCCTATTGGAACTTGAATTTGGAATATAAACTGCATAGGTTTTCTTGGTTCTTTGAAACATTCTGAGATGGAAGGAATGGGAAATTGATATTTGGAATGAAACAGGGTACTGTTGCCTGTGACTCACTCAGGTTTTCTCAGAGTAGGGCATTGTGTATATTTCCTGTCTGTGACTGCCTTTGCCCAGGTGAACACTGACCGCTCCTGGAGATCCTCACCACCTGGCAGTCTGTCCAGGCCCCCAATCATTTTCTAGGCCCTTTGGTTTACAGTCAGTACTTACATTGGGTGATACTGTTTATAGTGGGAGGAATACTTCTGCCCTGCTAACTACTTGGTCAGCATACACTCACCCTTTGCATTTTATCTTTCATGGCTGAGTGTTTAAATAATAGGTGCATTCATGAGACAATAAAATTTAGCACTAGCATCACTTAGGTCAATATTATAGACTAGTTTTGTGTGTAAAGATTCCAGAACATAAATATTAATAATAATTTGTAAAGTAGCCATATTTTACATGTGTGGGACACTCTGGAGATGGGCTTTGTGAGGTACAGTTACAGGCTTACAAACTTTCATGCTTGCGTTTCAATCATACAATGATCGAGTACCCATCCCTCCACCAGTGCCCATTTTCCACCACTAATGGTCCCAGCATCTCTCCCACCACCCTCACCCCATCTCCCCCACCTCACCCCACCTCTGTGGCAGGGCATTCCCTTTTGTCCTCTCTTTCCTTTTGGGTGTTGTAGTTTGCAATAGAGGCATTGAGTGGCCATTGTGTTCGATCTATAGTCTATACTCAGCTTGCATCTTTCAGCCTGAATGGGTCCTCCCAACATTCTTTACTTGGTGTTCCCTTCTCTATCTGAGCTGCCTTTTCCTCCAGCATGTGAGGCTTCTAAGCCATGGAGCAGACCTTCTGGTCCTTATCTCTACTACTCTTGGGTGTTAGTCTACCATTCTGCTAATTAATTAATTAATTAATTGATTAATTTTGCTTTTTGGGTCACACCCGGTGATGCACAGGGGTTACTCCTGGCTCTGCACTCAGGAATTACTCCTGGTGGTGCTCAGGGGACCATATGGGATGCTGGGATTTGAACCCGGGTCGGCCGCATGCAAGGCAAACGCCCTACCCGCTGTGCTATTGCTCCAGCCCTCTGCTACTTTATATTCCACAGATGAGTGCAATCTTTCTAAGCCTATCCCTCTCTTTCTGACTCATTTCACTTGACATGATACTTTCAATGTTGATCCACTTATATGCAAATTTCATGACTTCGTCTTTTCTAACAGCTGCATTATATTCCATAATGTAGAGGTACCAAAGTTTCTTTAAGCAGGCATCTGTCCTCGGGCACTCAGGTTTTTTTTCCAGATTTTGACTATTGTAAACAGTGCAGTGATGAACATACAAGTACAGATGTCATTTCGACTGTACTTTTTTGCCTCTCCAGGGTATAGTCCCAGGACTGGTATTGCTGGGTCAAACACCATTTTCCTGATTCTTGAGGAATGCAGAGACTCACAATAAGAAGAAAAGGCAATTGAAAAAGACCATGAAAGTTTATTATTCCAAGTCTGCAAAGACCCATAGAAACCTGCATCTAAATATCTGTTTTTTTGTTTTGTTTTGTTTTTTGCTTTTTGGGTCACACCCGGCGATGCACAGGGGTGACTCCTGGTTCTACACTCAGGAATTACTCCTGGCGGTGTTCAGGGGACCATATGGGATGCTGGGATTCGAACCCGGGTCGGCTGCATGCAAGGCAAACGCCCTACCCGCTGTGCTATCGCTCCAGCCCCCTGTTTTTTTCTTCACTGGAAAACACATTTCCTATAATTTGTCCACTGGTTAGTTACTTGAACTCTGGTTTCCTGGGCCAGACCCTCTGTTTCTTTTCAAGATAAAGTCTTCCAAATTTGCAGTCCCTGGCAAATATTTCGTTCTCTACAGATGACTTATAGGAGTTCCCTTTGAGACTTATTGACTTACTGTATGCCTGCCTGGCACTTAATTAGAGTTGGATAAAGGGTTCTTTCAGAAGATGATGAGCTTGGTGAGTTGGGGTACATTTGATGCTGATACTTTTCAAAGTAAGCCAGGTGCACCTATGCCTCCTTCAGCCACTGAAATCACCTGCTCTTGGAAGATGTCTTCTATTCATGGTCCTCATACGGGCACATCTGAGAGTAATCCATTACTGGCCCATTATTCCAGGGTGAAGGTTCAGACTCTGTCAGCAAGGATACCAGGAACCAAACAAGGGTGGGTTATATGTCCTCACTCCCATGGAGAAGGCTTCAAACATAGCCCATAGACTTTGAGCCTATCGAAAGAACTCCCTGGAAGAAAAGTTACTAAGCAGTAGAATTGCTTACTAAGGGAAGTTTTGGAAATACTTTCTCCCAGGCCTTTTAATAGGATGGATTCATCTCTGTCTGGCACTTTGGGTCCCAAGGCCCCGGCTCTGTACTTTAGCACAGATGTTCTTTGTTTAAGTCCTCCAAGGTAAAGGGTCAGCTCTTTCCTTCAGGAAGTTCTGCAGGAAGACAGCCTCCATAACTTCCAAGAGGAGACCCATATCTTGCTTTATCCCTCAAACCTGAGAATGACCTTCTTTTGTCTGATACAACTCTCTGAACACAACTGAGCCATCAACCTTAGGCTGGGTCTGTAGATGGGGAGAACAGCTACATATTTAAGAGGGAATTGTGTTTATGAAAGCCACAAGTAGTCATTCTTTCTCTTCTATAATGACATGCTTCTTGAATGCAGGAACTTTTTCTCCTTTCTCAAATCACATTGGCTGTCCTTCCTTTGCCAGAGGAGGATGTGGGAGGTGGCAGATTAATTCGTTCTGGGGCAAGTGTAGTCTCTGTTGATTGGTGGGCTGCCCGTATGACACCCAGGAATCTGATTTTTGTGGGCAGCACACCCTACCGGCACTGGCAGTGTAGGGAGGGAGGGGAGGCAAAGCAGAGACTGACAAGGAACACTCTATGAGACACAGTGCAAAAGACTACTTAAATGACTTTTAGGACATTGTTCCTGTGGGCTCACATGCAGGGTTTGTAAAAATAGATCAAATGGTTTAAATATGATACTGCTCCTCCTCTTAGCAGAGCTCAGACTTCCCTCTTGGGTATAAAATGTTTCCAACACTGAGAAGGGCATCGTAAAAAGGCAGTGTGTGAAAAGGCATGCTGACACTGTAAAAATGAATAGTTTCTTGGACATGGAGTTGTATCAGTTCTCACTGTGGTCAGCTGGAGAGGTGAATGGACGTATTCCCTTATTCATATAAAGTGAATTGACTTGCTCATCTTCATTTTCCCCTGCAGAGTATTTGGGCAGAGCCCATGGTGATGCACTCCTCTGGACTCTCCCCATGCCCAGTCCTGTGTTCTGGAACTCTTTAGATTCCAACTGTTAACAGTTATGTGGAAAAAAAAAGTGGCCAAATATTCAACCTTTAGAATAGTTCCATAAAAGGGTTGATCCTCATTTCCCATTTTCTTAAATGTCATAAGTAATCATGACTTATTTTCTTCCATCATCAAATACATTTGCTATTTCTTGCTACTTAATTGAATAATTAGAAGTCCTGAAAGGAGAGAGGGGATGGATTCTTAGACATTAAAAATAGACAGGAAATGTGCCTGTGCAGAAAGGAGGGAAGAGACACCGGATTCTGACATGAATTTCACACAGTGCCTTTAGACAAAATCTAGTGTTGGAAATGCCTCTTTAGAAGAACTTAAGAATAATAATTTTTTTAAAAAGTTGAAGGGAAAGCTAATGTCAATTTTGAAGCTAGAGACTTTATAGTGAAAGCTTCAGAACTAGGGATCAGAGTTTATATATTTAAAAAATAGGTTGAAGTACTTGGAAGAAGTGTTGAAAAAATATTGGTGGAAAAACAAGACTCTTAGAGATCTAAAAGAGTTTTAAGAGTCATCTAACCCTATGGTGCCTGCACGAAATTTGTTATAAAAATGTACTGGTGGATGTTTATCTGTCTTCCAATTTATTTGAAGTGAGATCCTGGCAAGCTCCCCATGGCATAGTCATATGCCAAAACCAGTAACAATGAAAAGTCTCATTCCCCTGACCCTGAAAGAGCCTCCAATGCGGCACCAATGGGAAGGACAAGTAAAGAGAGGCTTCTAAAATCTCATCTCAGGGCTAGGACGAATGGAGATGTTACTGAGATCACTCGAGAAAATCGACGATCAACAGGATGATGATGATGATGATGATGATGATGATGATGATGATGATGATGATGTTCTTTCCCTCCTAATGTTGTCTCATTTTCCAGTTGAATGATTCAAGTTCTCTACTTCAAGCTACTTGGACTCTTTCTATTTTAGATTTATTTTCTGTTGGAAACCGTTTTAGTTTGCTGAGGTTCAATTTATATATTTATTTAGGTTTGGGAGCTGCACCCAGTGGTCTTGGGGTTTTCTACTGACTCTATGCTCAGGGATCGTTCCTGATGGTGCTTTCAGGGGTCCATATTCCATGGTGAACACCTGTTTTTTTCTCTGTGGAACCTCCTGTTGAGGTTTCTTTCATATTGTGATGTCTTGTGTGCCAGGACATCAAGAATGAGTGCCAGGAGGACTAGCCCAGAGTTGGAAGCTTGTCACAAGTGGAGGGAAAGAGCAGAGGGCAGTAAAGACAGAAGAGACTACTATGCAATGACAGAGGGAAATGATCACTCTGGACAAGAATTGAGTGTCATGTCTTTTGAAAGAAAACTGTATTTGTCTATATGTAGGAATTTCATACCTAACGACCATAGATCAAATTGTCCTTATAACTCATCATAGAATTTGGCCACCCCTGCCATCTGGGTGATGAGCTTGACCCCTTAACCTCTAAGTCTTGATATTATGTCTGACTTTGTAAGCAGCTGAGGTGTCTTATTCCATATCCAAGAATTGGACAGCAATGTTGAGTAGAACAGTCTGCCATAACTTCAACGTCAAACAATTTAAATATGGAAGTGAAAGGAGACTTGATGGGAGACCTAGATCACTGAGGCTCGAAGGATACAGGCAAAGTGTGAATCAGGGCAGGAGCCCCACCTGTTAGGAAGAGTGTCTTCTGGTCATACCCGTGGGGATCGGTTCACTTACCTAGCCAACCACTGGTCTTTCTTTTGGGGAGTCAGATATTTAGTGAGACACAATAAAAAAATCTACAAAAATTTATGACCTTGAAAGTTTTCAGGGATTGTGAACATTTTCTTCATGATTGAGTCAGTTGACACTTGGCAAAGGCAGCTTCCTGTTTTTATGGGGGAAAATAAGTTTTAAGTCTTTCTGAAAAGATTTAAAAAAAACACATCACAGACACTGAATTGCTCTTGGAAAACACTGTTTTGATGATTGTGGTGTAAATGAATCAGGATCACATGGGCTATATTTATGCTCAAGTCCACATGGTTTAAACGTGAATGGAAAAGGGCTTGTGTTCTACGAGCTTCGTAATTTGTCTTTCTGATTATCGAAGCCTCTCCCTTGCATCTGGGGAGGACAAGGGAGAGTTTGAAAACTTCACAAAAGCTCAAATACACCTGGCTTTCTTCTAGCCACCTCTGAAGACTTTATGGATGAATTTTTATTACATAAATAAATGTGGCTGTGGAAAACTAATAAACATTCTCAGCTTCTGCAGGTGTGCCTCCTGTCCAAAGAGCACAGTCTGAGGTTTTCTTGATTTCTTTCTTGTTTCTCTATTTGCCCAGCATTCAGATTTTCCTGGACATTTAAAAAATATCTCTGTCCTCACATACTCCCAGTGTAATGAAATCAATTCTGCTGTTTTCCTTTTATACTACAACCTTAGAAAAGTTCTTTCTTAGTTGATAAGGATGCAGACAAAACTCAAGGTATGTCTGATCATTTTTGCACTGGGAGAAGAAAGACAGAAATAGTTGACAGGCTCTCGACCCCGTGTCTCCCCCTAATCTCCAAAGCTGGGCAATATTATTCTCTTGTCTATTTACCTGTGTTCCAGACCAGCTTCTTTCTGCCTTCTGAGGGGCCCTCAGTAATTCACTAGGAGCTGTGTTCTGTGGAAGATCCCACTCAGACTTCATCAATAATTCTGACTTATTGGGTCACTCTCTTGTTTCTAAGTCCTAGGATGACCGAGTCTCTGCAATTTCTCTGCTCGTCCACATAATTTCTGCATGGTAACCTTGGATTTAGCTGGTGTCCATGCTCTAAGGCCTGAATTTATTGCACAAAACCCTAAATCTCTGAAAACAGGCCTCTAAAAAGCTGTTTGCAGTGTGGAGTCATCTTGTCACTTGCGACTTTGTAAAATTTTAACCTCTCCCCTTTTTACCTTCTCTCTAGTAAATGACCTGCTTCACTCATTCAGTGCATTGATTTTCTTACTATGTGTTAATTTAATAGACATCAAAAGAACATGACTATGTGATGAGGATGGTGTTTGATTAAAACAGGATTTTATAGGTGCAGGGTGGAGAGCAGTCATTATAGATAGCTTCTTCCTACCCTGGGGTACCAGCTTTTACCTTGGTCTTCAACAGGTATGTGTATGAGGAGTGGGTTGACTACCCTATGTTAGTTCTCTGTACTGGGCTGATTCTCAAGTGTGGGTGAGATTTCTTTTTAAACACCGACTCTTTCAGAACCATGCCGTTGGGCCCCGAGCCAGGCTGTTTCATTCTGAGTGCCCCAGAGTGGGGCAGGTGAGACCCTCTTCCTGCCCCAAGGACGTAGCCCTGGCAGCCGAAAACCTCCAGAACTCAACTGCCACACGCTCAGGCTGAGCCTCACCCACAAGTGAATGTATCCCTGGACTGCACGGCCATGAATAATACCACCCATACTCCAGAGTACCACGCCACATTTGATGGGCTTTGAAGTAGAAGGCAACTAATCTTAGAGGGAAATATATTTTTACAATATATGGAGACGTTACTGAGACCGCTTGAGAAAATCTACAATCAACGGGATGATAATAATGACGATGATGATAATGATATATAAATATATATGATACATATATATATATATGACAGAGCAATAGCATAGTGGGTAGGGCATTTGCCTTTCATGCAGCCGACCCAGGATCAATTCCTCCATCCCTCTCAGAGAGCCCGGAAAGCTACCGAGGTATCTTGCCCGCATGACAGAGCCTGGCAAGCTACTTGTGGTGATATGCCAAAACAGTAACAAGTCTCACAATGGAGACGTTACTGGTGCCCGCTTGAGCAAATAGATGAACAATGGGATGACAGTGATACAGTGATACAGTGATATATAAATATTGGGAGCACACAAGGCTTAACTTTTAACAACATGTCAACATGTTAGTGATCTCTTATAGAAGGACTTAATGGCCCCTGGGTGAAATACAATAATTTTCACACTGTTTTTTCTAAGAAAACATTTTTGTAGCATTTTCAGTAGTTTTTCAATAACAAACAATACAGAATAAATTATTTTGGCTCTGCTTTGGGGGAGGGGTTGGGGTTCTGGAAGGAAACATTCAAAGTATGGTGATGGGAAAGTGTAATGGTGATGGGATTGGTGTTTGAACATTAAATCACTGTATCACTGTATCACTGTCATCCTGTTCATTGATTTATTCGAGCCAGCACTAGTAATGTCTCTATTACACTCAGCCTTGAGATTTTAGCAGCCTCTCCTCACTCATCTTTCCCAACGATCGGAGGCTCTTTCAGGGTTAGGAGAATGAGACCTCTCGTTACTATTTTTGGCATATCGAATATGCCACGGGTAGCTTGCCAGACTCTGTTGTGCAGGCAGGATACTCTCATTAGCTTGCCCAGCTCTCTGAGAAGTGTGTATATGTCTGTAACTGTATTTGGGATATGAATACACCACAGGGAGCTTGCCAGGCTCTCCTGTGGAGGCAGGAAAATCTCGGTAGCTTGTCAGGTTCTCTGAGAGAACCTGGCACCATGTAATCCCACCAATGGCCAACATCCAGAGACTATAAAATCAAGCTCCTGGAAGACATCTGATAGCCTAGTTCTCCCTCTTGGAGAACCTGGCAAACTACCGAGAGTTTCCTGCCCACATGGGAGAGCCTGGAAAACTCCCTGTAGTGTATTCATATGCCAAAAACAGTAACAATGATGGGTCTCATTCCCCTGACCCTGAAAAAAGCCTCCAATGTGGCATCATTGGGAAGGACGAGTAAAGAGAGGCTTCTAAAATCTCAGGGCTAGGATGAATGGAGACATTACTGAGACCACTCGAGAAAATCAATGATCAACGGGATGATGATGATTGATGATGATGATGATGATGATGATGGATGTTGGCTGTTGATGCGATTACTTAGTGCAGGGGGCAGTTTCTGGGTGTGACTGCCTAGCTACTGGAAAATGGGGGATCTGGGCAGAAGAGGCCCAGTCCTGATCTGAGCAGCCTTGGAGATCTTGGCCCCGGGTCCCACACACCTGGGTTCCTCTGCTGGTTCCTTCATGCGTGAGGCTTCTCCGAACATGTGGAGAGGGGCCTTGAGCATGGCTGTGGCTGGGTTTCCGGAGGTCTTCAATTGAATATTAAATGCAATCAGATATATCAGATATTGTGAACTACTTTCTAAAATAAAAAAGAATAAAAAAAGAAAATAGTAATAAAGATACAGTCCATTTCCATGTACAATCTAACTGGCAAAGGTGGATTTCTGCACCAAATAAATTGATTTTGCTCATTAAAAAAATTAATTTACTTTTTTTTTTTTTTACTTTTTTAATCCTCTTTCATTTCCTACAGAAAAATAGTATGAAGCCTGGTGAGCTACCTTTACATAATTATCAGTTGTCAGTCTAGAGGATGAGTTTTATCATAACAGGATTTCAGATAAGAATAGGTAATTTGGGGAAAACCAGCCTGTTTGTTCTCCCTCTCTCTTGTGATTTTTATCCATAAAATTGGGTTTCTTCTTTGGAAATCTATGCCTATTGATCGCATGTTTTTTTTTTAAGGTGCTAAAAGTACCTTAAATAACAAGGTTGTTGTTAGATCAGTTTGTCATAGGATACAAGCAGCAGACATTATTATTATTATTATTATTGTTATTATTATTATTATTATTATTATTATTTTACTTTCCTTGTAGTCCTTTTAGATCAACTCTGCAGAGTTGTATCTTTTTCTCTTTGAAAGCTTGATTGGCTTTCTCAGATAATTTTCAATCACCAAACATCCACAAGTTGAGTCATGTAATTTTTGGTCCAGTTTAACAGTTAGCAGGATGATACTAAAACCTAGTCCTGCCTTGGTAAGAAAGAAGGCAGGTTTTTCCTCCTAGCTTCAGCTACCTCCTTGCAGAATAGAGAGTGAGCTCTATCTGTAGGATTGGAATGCAGGAGAAATGTTCTCCTAAAGGCTCCTGAAAACCTGTTTTCCTTTTAAATTTTGTATCCTCTTGATATGCTTAATAGACCAAAACTGGGGCTCGAGCAATAGCACAGTGGATAGGGTGTTTGTTTTGCACACGGCTGACTCGGATTTGATTCCCAGCATCCCATATGCTCCCCTGAGCACTGCCAGAAGTAATTTCTGAGTGCATGAGCCAGGAGTAACCCCTGTGCATTGCTGGGTGTGACTCAAAAAGCAAATAAATAAATAAAATAAATAAATAAAATAAAATACACCAAAGCCTGTTTAACCTGTGTCCACACCCCAGAAACAGTCTGGTATCTCCCTGGATAATGAAAAGCCACTTGGCATTTATGATTTTATTCCTGGTCTTTGTGTCTTGGCCAAAAATGGAGCAGAGAGTTCCTTGAGCTGGTTAATTTTGGCCAGAGCTCTATCCCTTACAAGCTTCCACACATATAAATTTCATCTGTTTTGCAGAAATTCCATGAAATAAGATGGATAAAAATTGATACCCAGTTAGAGTCACTGTTGTGCATCTGAGCCCTAAAGGTATAAATGAAGGAGTCTAGATGGAAAGCAAGTGTTATAGCTTAGGGCTGGTTTTGGACTTAACCTTGTAGAGTAGGATTATGGTTAACTTTTAAAATGGGCCTAAACCAAGTACTATGAATTTCTATATTGTGACTTTATGTAATAAGCATCTTTGATTTTCTGATCCTTATTCTCCTAATATGAAATAGAATTATTACCATATCTATCCTACACTTAGGAGTCGATGGAAGAATATAAAGAAATCCTAAATATCTTATTAAAATGCATATCTGGAGGGCACCAAAATTCTAAATTCTAACAAGATCATTGCTACTGCTGATTTGAGGGCTAGAACATAATGCATATCAAGTGTTTGCTATACAGTAGCTATTCAATTAAATATCAGTTCCCTTGCTGAATATTCTCTCTTCTTTGCTCTTTGTTTGATATTAAGATCCACTAAAATGGACTCAACATTATTTCTGGAATAATAGAGTTAAAGATAGTATAATTTTCTAATGTGGACACCCATATATAACCCCTTTCTATGGTCTTTAAATGAAACTGAGGGAAGAATCTGGTTTTGTCTGAATGTTGGTTCAGTAGCATAGTACTACCTCCATGCACATGAGAAAGGTTACCCTGATCAAAGGACGCTCCTATTTCCTTCTTTCCAAATAACTGCTTGGTCTTTGCTGAGCTCAGAAATCAATGGACACCTCCCACAAATTGTGAAAGGAACTTTTTGAAAATTAGAAATCAGATACTTGTAGCAAACAAGGAGAGAGTCATAGCTTCTTCGCATGATGGCCTAGAACTTTCATCCAGCTAAATATTTGATGATAATTTTTATATTCTGAGTTATTGAGATGGGACTATGAGAATATTTCCAACCCCCTCACCTAAATTTGATTCTTGAGCACACCAGTTTAAATTCTGGCAGGGCTACATACAGATTCGCAATTGTTGAAGTGTGTTAATCTTTAAGAAGTGGTAAAGAGAGCTTGGAAAAAATATCACCCAAATTTGCCTTCCAGCAAAGAACTGAAAGTTATGCCTCCAGTACTCAGTGCCTTTGTGTGATAATCAAACACCACCTTAAATTGTCATCAGTTTCAAAGATAGCCTTAATCTGGGAAGGAGAGGCATTTCTTTAATTGTGTACAATTCCTTAGTCATGTTTCCTAGGCTTTTTTTGGGATCCCTGTTATTTCCTTTTGAGGTAAAGCACTACCACCCTGTATATCTGCAACTGAACTAACCTAGGATAAAGCTTAATGGAATCCTTCTTGAGGTGTGTAAAGGCCGGGCAGAATTCGTCTGCTTTTCCTAGGTGGCCAGTGTGGTCTGTTGTTTGTGGTGTGTGGGCGGCAACATTGATGCATTGGGTACATGTAGTAGAAAAAGGAACCAACCAGAATAAAATTGCTTGTGGTATAGGAAGGCACATTTGTTTATTAATAGAAAAGACTAGAATATGCAGCAATTTTCTTGCAAAAGTAACAGAAATTTATAGCAGTGGGAGTACAATTGAACAATTTGTTGTCCCTGAAAATTTTTTCATTACCAATAAATGCTGACCATAATCACATGCTTGCTATTTTTTCCACTGCAAAAGTAATACTTATAAAACAATATTTGTAAGTATAGAAAGTGAATGAAAATATATCCATGTTTCTGGCATTATTTTGGAATGTTTCTTTCCTGTCCTCCCTCACCCTCCATTGTAGCATAGCAGGTATTTCTGGTTTCTGAAAATGGTTTTGACCAGAGTATGTGACTTAAAAGCCTCAGACCCATGAAGAAATGAGTTAATTGGCCCCTCTGAAAAAAGATTGTGCCACATGCCCAGAGTTACTAAGAGACAGGAAGTTTCAGGAGGTAGATTCTCAATGCCTTACACTGACAAACAGTGTGGCCCTTTTCTAGATTCCTCTTGCTTTATAGATGAATTCTTTGCGTTCTCTTTATACTATTGTCATACTTATTCTGTCATACTTATACCTGACTGTAGGATAACATAGCCTCAGGTAGTTTAGGTTTATTGGGTTACTCCCGTTACAGTGCTCCTATTCCTCTTTGTTTATTTGTAGCTTCTTTCTTAGTGTTCTGTTGACTTGTAAATAATGTTTTTCTCTTCTCCTTGAGTCCTTTGCATAGTTTATTCAGAGCAAGTCCTTTTTGTATGAACACAGGAAGACTTAACAAATGTTATGCTTTTGTAACCTGGGAGTCATTTGACTCTACATGATATTTTCCTCCAGGGCATCTATTCTCTTGACCTAAGCCTCAGCTGCCCTTACTTCCTAGCATCCCCAAAGCAGTCCCGACGTGGGACGAGAAGGACCCAGGGCAAGCAGTGAGTTGTGTGCTACCCTGGCATCGAGATGGGCCTGGCCAAAGTGCCTAATGCTTAACTATAAGTTAAGAGCTTGATCATGGACAAATGCTGTCATGATCCAAACAGTGATAACTAGATTCAGACCCTGCTAGGGTGAGGAATGATTAATCTGGCCTGAGTGCTGTGGTCTGAGCCTGTGGCAAGATGTTGCCAGGAGAGCTGCCTTGCAAACCTCAATGTATCTCTTGCTATGTCCATGCAAAAATAACTAGTATTAAGATATTAATGAGTGTTTGGAATGGGGAGAGGAGAAAAAACCCTTAAGAGGTATTTTGCCTACTGGCAGTCAGGAAGGGCTTTGGAATGCCCTGCCCTCAGGAAGGGCTTTCTTATGTTGATTTTGCTACCTGGCTGGGTGTAGCCTAGAAGGCAAGGTGGGAGAGAGAAGGAGGGAGACAGAGAAGCCAGGGAGAGGCAGCAGTTGATCCAGAGAGAGGCCAGAGCTGGGAGTGCGGGAGATGAGAAAGATGGAAGATTGAATAAACGGTAACTAATCAGCAACCAGCTTGGTCCTCGTTCTTCCTTTGCCTGTCCTTGACCACCGGCCGTCCCGATCCAGTCCACACACTGCGGTTCCAGGGCACCGAACACGGGTGGTGAGACAGAGCCTTCCAGAGAGCCCGGGAGTGCACTCGCCCCTCGGCGAGCTTTATTTTTTACACCTGACCAAATCCTCCTTCAAAATATCCTTTATACATTTCTCTGTGAGATACCGAATTGGTTCCCCTCCTACCATCCCGGGTGTCATGAGATCTCTGGAGATCTTTCCTCTATCCCCGACTGAGGGCAGGGGGAGGAGACCGCTTCTGACCACACTCCTACAGAATTCTTCTTGAAGGATCTCTCCATTCTGGCTGCATGCATCTCAGTTCTTGCCTCAGAGATCCCAGTATCTGTTTCATGCTTGACCCCTCCATCTGGTGCGTGAGTGGCCCTACCCTCAACAAAGGATTTAATACATTCCTCTCCTCCCTTCTGGAACTATTTCTTCCTGCTCCTCCATCCTTTTCACTTCAGAACTCTCAACCACCTCAAGCTTTGACTTCCAACCCCGAGTTCAGTAAAATGTCTGCACTCTGGGAAACTGGTATTTTCTTTGATTGTATTTTGGGAATATTGTGATATGGATCTCCTCCTTGCTTTTTCTTTCTCAGGACTCACCATCTATTGTAGGGTATGTTTAGCAATGTCTCAAACACAGGTTTTGTATATTTCCTTTACTTTCTATTTCTTAATATCCTCTAAGGAGACAAATTGGGTGCTCATTTTTCAACTACATTTAGAAGGGATTGGTCTCCTGACCTGCTTCAAAAATGTTACGCTTAATTCAGACTAATCAAAATGGGTTCTTCAGTTTTCCTTAGTAGTTTTGAGGTGCTTCAATTAATTAATTTTATTTTGGGGGGGCAAGGAGTTGGACCACACTCGATGATTCTCAGAGCTTACTCATGGCTCTGCACTCAGGGCTTACTCTTGGCTGTTTGATCTGAAATCACTCCTGGAGGGACTCGAGGGACATAGAAGATTGTGGGGATCAAACTTGGCTTGCCACACAAGCACCCTACCTATTGTACTGTTGCTCCAAATCTATTAACGGTTAAATCCGCTCCTAACTTAAGAACATTTCAATGTATAAAACAAAGATTGTTATCCTAGCCTCTGTCACCAATGCTGTCACTCCTAAATTAGTAGAATGTTTTTCCAACGCTGTGACTTGAGTAGGTAAGGCAAAAAGTTTAGGTGTTCTTCAGTTGTTTGGGGGAGGGGGGAGGATAAAATACTCTGATTTTAGCCAAAATGCCAAGAAGTGATGGCAGGATGGAAGGTTTAATAAGAATGGGGACATTCTTATTAAACCTTAATTCTTATTAAGCCTATAGTGTTGGGGCTGGACTGAGCTATCAGGGTGAGCCCATGAAGACTACCGTGCAATAGGCAGGAACATAGGGACCCATGAAAATTGGCGAGATTTCTAGTGTGTCCTGACTGGTTTGGATGAAACTGAACATTTTTCCCCTTCGAACTGCCTTCAGTAAATAATTTCAGTAAATTGAAAGAGACAGTTTTTTCTTCTCTCACAGAAGCCCAGCCTGATCTTACATGTAGATTCTGGGCTCTGGCCCCGCCTAGTCGCCTAGTCTTTGGGTTGTAGATTTCAGGCTTAGGCCAGCCTTGCCTTTGGGATGCAAATCCAAGTGCTTGTAGCCCAAGAAAGGTTTCGGTTTTGTTTTGTATCTTCTTTCAGAGGCCTAAATTACTGGCCTTCAGACTCAAGGAAACAATATATGCCATGCCTGCCTCAATGTTCTTTCTATAACTTCTTTTGATGATGCCACTGTATTGCACCCTTTAGAGGTACCACGATCAATAAAAGGAGATTTCTGGGCTCTCTACCTTTGTCACAGGTCTGAGAGAACCTGGGCCCTCCATGACATAAATTTCTTTTGCGTTCCTTGTCTCAGTGCCTCTGACTAAGTGGATATTCACGCAACATTAGAGTATGTCATGTTGCCCAACACACTTCTGGACAACTTTGGAAACTCTTTTTTGCCCCCCTGCCCCTCCCTCCTGCCCTTTCTGTCTCTGTCTCTCAAACACTGTGTATGTACATGTGTGCACTTAAGTTATTGAATAAAGAGACTTTGCAATCATGTTTGCCAGATGCACTATAATGAAAACCTCCCCAAAATGCCACTTGGGGTATCTAAAGAATCACTTAGCATGTCTCAGTGGACTTTTATAAAACACATTCTCTCTATTGGAATATCATATGCACAAAACCCTATCATCAACAGTATTGTGAGTCACAGTGTTTCAAATAAAATTCAAGAAAAAAAGATTTTCCCTCAACTGACTTTTTCATCTTAAACATCCAAAGTATTGGTGTTTCACAGAAGGGATTTGAGCCAAGTATTAAGTTGACCAGTAGCTGGAATGAGATATCTCTCTGTTTTCAGGAGCTGTCTCAGAGAAAAAGTCCCTGATTTATTAGGGATGCCAAGCTCCTTCCTCAGTTTGAAAAGGATACTTTAGGCATGGTTCAACCTCACAGGAATGAATGCTGAGGGGATGCACTCCTGATATCTCTTTTTTATCCCTGCCCTTCAGAATCTTCTCTGAAGAATACTCTGAAAAACTGGATCTGGTAGTATTTAAATGGTATTTTGCCATTAAAAGTGGCAAGGTGACAACTAATGATTCTTCTGGCAAATTAGGTTGAGTAGCTTTCAGGAGGTCTCAAGTCTTAATTCTATATACAGAGTAAGAGGACCACATGAGTTGCAAAGAAAAAAAACTTATTTTGATTATCTGAGGATGGTGTTTAAGATTCAAACTTGAAAACCAGTTGAGTAAATGTAGTAGTAATGCTTGGCTTAATCAAACCTTTTGATGTATCCAGTTCAAATATTCTCTAAAAGGAAGTTTGAAATGTATGTGGAACCTAATAACTTACAAGGAGAACAGAAACCATGCCAAGGTTGACTTAAAATTGCATTGACGTTGGAAACTGGAGCTTTTAGAAAATGTTCGACGAAACTAATACTGGATTTGGAGCATTTCAGCTGGTAATCAAATTCAGAATGTTAGGAGAGGGCTGATGAGATATTCTTCTGTTTTATTTTTTCAAATAAATAAAGGCTGTTGTTGATTCCATCAAGACAACTTTGCCTGTAGGACAATAACTAGCATGTGTTTTTATCTCCATGCACATGTGTTTGTAATTGTATCCGTACACTTTCTTAGAAAAAGTTTGCAGGCCTCTGAAATGAGATTAGTACTTCCATAGCAGAGTCCAATGCCAACAAGATAGGAAGCATGCGTAACCTTCTGAAATCATCAAATTGGTAAATCAGTCAAGGATGGTGGGAGTCAAGAGGGCGATAGTCTTGCCATATCTCCTTACCAATGTTCTCACCATTGACAAAAGCATTACTGTGCAACAGTTGGATTTGAGTGCATGATCTAGACATCACAGATTGCCAGATCGGTCACTGAGAGCTTAGGGTTTTAAAATGGGACTTAAAAAGTAAACATACTAGTAGACATTAATCATTTCACTAATCTAAAAATATCTGAACACTATATAAATGTCCAATTTGGATATTCTGCTTCTTCAAATGTAATTCGTGGGATATATTTTCATTTTAATGAGCCTCAACACTTTTTCAGTTAATAGTAATCAGTCTCTCGGGGTTGTCCTTTATGTGTCATTCCCCCTTGACTCCTTACACACTAAAGTTCAGTTTATCTCTACTTTCAAATGCATGGTCTCTTCTTTCCCTTTCAGTTAATGCCCAAACCCAAGGTAGCATATATTTTGACTGAAAATCAAAAAGCCCCCAAACTGGCATTTTTGTCCTTCCCTTCAACCTTCTTGCATGGAGGAATCTCATGAATTCATACATCGAACCCTGCAGTGCCTTGCCATCTCACGGGACCTATGAGGACTTCCCCTGGGAACCTGTCCCTGCCTGCCTCAGCTCTGCTCATATCTGGCCCTGTAATCCTTTCCATGTGCTTCATTTCACTGGGGTATCTTGTTTTCCATATGCTGGAAACTCACAGAGTTTATTTCTCTGTCTCCAAAGATGCTCTGACTGTTCACTCATGCCATGTCTTCTTATCTTTATATCTGTGCTCTGTGTCTAGCTCAAGTGCTATATCTCAAGGAATTTTGCACTTACCAGTTTTAAAATATTAGCCCTTCACTCTCTCTCTATTTTATTTTGTCTTTCTCTTAAAATTTTAGGGTGATTTTAATATTCCTTTTTTTCTGACTAAAAGATACAAAACAAACTTTGTTGGTCCTTTTCACTACTGTATTTCAATTCCAGTCAATAAGTAAGCAACTGCTAAATAAAAAATAATTTTCAGAAGGAGATGATAAGGGGTCAGAAGTGATAGTACAGTGGGCAGGGTACTTCCCTTGCATGTGGCTGACTTGGGTTCAATCCATGGCACCCTATATAGTCCCTCAGATCCACCAGGGGTGGCCCGTGAATGCAGAAACAGGATTAAGCCCCGAGCACCATCAGGTGTGCTCCCCTTCTTCCATCCCCACAAAAGATAATGAGAAAATAGTATGTTTTAGAGTTTATGAAGAAGGAATAAGAGAGCATATTCATATGTATAACTACTTGAAACTGACAGAATACTCAGTTAGTCTAAGGCATCTAATTGATGTGGTTGGAAGGCACACTAGGTATGGGGACACTTTTGTTCTTCCTTCCTTCCTTCCTTCCTTCCTTCCTTCCTTCCTTCCTTCCTTCCTTCCTTCCTTCCTTCCTTCCTTCCTTCCTTCCTTCCTTCCTTCCTCCCTCCCTCCCTCCCTCCCGTCCTTCCTTCCTTCCTTCCTTCCTTCCTTCCTTCCTTCCTTCCTTCCTTCCTTCCTTCCTTCCTTCCTTCCTTCCTGCCTGCCTGCCTTCCTTCCTCCCTGCCTTCCTTCCTCCCTGCCTTCCTTCCTCCCTGCCTTCAGACACAAAGACACCTTTCTAGTAGAAGGATATGGGAATACACTTATGTTAGAAAAGTCCTTCCTTCCTTCCTGCTTCAGAGCCACTGTGCTATCTCTGAGCTCCCTACTTTGTGCATTTTGATGAGTTATCATGATTCCACCAACTACTTTATCCTGCTGGGATTTGGGGAGCACAGCAAAATATACCACTTGCTGTCATGCTCCCTTTAAACAATGGTTGTCAACATTTTGGACACTATTTAAATGTCCAAATATAGCTTTTTACCAGCCACCTGCTTTAATTTTTTACTCAAATATATGCAAATTCTGCACATTTTCATGACACAAATCAGCCTTACATGCAACCCAATTTCTTTCAGGACTAGTGTGGAAGCAGCCACGTGCCCCCTACCAACACAATATTCCTTGCATATTCCTCAGATTTGCTACTCTCCTAATTAACACGCTGGCTAAAAATCTCAAAGCAGAGATTGATGTGGGGGACACTTTTGTGTTTAGAAAATGAAAATGCAGTCTGCTTAGTTAAATGTGAACTTCAGACACAAAGACACCTTTCTAGTAGAAGGATCTGGGAATACACTTATGTTAGAAAATTATTGTTTTCAGTTCTGACTCAAAATGGCATTGTGCATTCCTCTGACAAGCTTCCACCTAGGATAGAATGTGTCTCATTTCTGATGCCCTCACTGATCCTTTGCCTTAGACCGTCATGGGCAAAGTACTAACTGGGGGTTGGAGAGATAGTATAGGAATAAGGTGCTTGCTTTACCCAGTTGATCTGGGTTTTATTCCCAACGCTCTGGGCTCTGCCAAAAGTGCTCCCTGAAGAACAAACCAAGAGTAATTCCTGAGCACTAATGGGTACAGTCCCCAGAACCAAAAGTACAACTTTATTGCTCAGACTGGCAGACAAATAAGACTGCTGGGAAGGGCCACTCACCTGTATCCCAATACCCAACAGTAAGAGCATTTGCTGTGTCTTCCTTTATGTTTTTGTTCGAGTGATTTTGAGTGACAAACAAATTGAGGAGAATTTTCCATGATTCCTGACTAGTTCTGAGTACTTGGGTAGTTGTATGGTAAACTGGGTCACAAAGGATTAAGTGATTCTTTGTGCTATCTTGTCTTATCTGGTTCCTGAATCAGAGGTGGACTTTCATGAAGCTGATAAAAAAAACAGCCTTTTTATCTGCATAGGTCCCTTTCCAGCCCATAAACCTGGCTTTATGTTATTTTTCATAAAAAAATAGAACCCTGTTCTGAAGTGATAAAGCTTCAAGCTCCATAAAATTCTGGACCCCATTTCCCACCCACCCTTGTGAAGAAATCAGAAGTCTAGCACTTTAGCTCTAGAGAATTGTTCCTTTAGATGCTTTTCGAATAAAATGTTCAAACTGGCAAGGCCAGGGTCCACGTGCAGGCAGCGGTGCTTACTTAGGCTTCCAACAACCTGATTCATTTCGGTTCCTGGCACTCTCCTTTTGCCATCGGTCATAGTTGTCATATCATGTGGGAATACGGGGCAGGAAGCCAATAGGCAAAAAGACCTTTATGAGCTGGGGAGAGGCTCAAAGGGTCCAGCTCATGCTTTGCATATGTGGGTTTTGCCTGGGCTTGACGCTGGCACAATGTGGTTTCTGGAGTACTGCTGACAGTGAACCCTGAGCATTGAGCCAGGAGTAGCCTCTGAATATCACTGGGTATGCGCTGGCCACCCCCAGCCCCTTCTCCTGAAAAATAATATATATTTATATTTCCCTTTCATAGGGCAGTACTTTGCTCAGTATGCCTAGAGTCAATTATTATTTACACCCATTTTAGTGCACATCTCTGATTCTCTCTGCAAAAGACCTTAATGTTCTTTTCCCAGGATATTTTGATCAACCCTTTATTACTGTCTTCATTATTACAGTTTTACAGGTGTTTGCTCCACTTTGCTTCAGACTTCAACTTCAGACAATAAATATCCCCCACGGTCTTGCAGGGGACCAGAAACTAGGATCCAAGACCTGAAGGTTGCCACCACATTTCACCAGACCTCCCCAAAGTCCAGCTGGCCAGTCTTGGCACTCTAGGGAGATGTTAGTTTCCTGTAAGTAGGGCTGGTAACAGATTGCAATAAGTTCCCCAGGGTCCCATCCTTGGATCTCATCTCTGTTTTGAGAAATTCCCATCCCCTTAGTGATCTCATCTTTTGTTGGAGTTTTCAAAAGCATCCTAATGCTGACAGTCTACTACTTGATAGCTGGGATGTAAAACAGGAAGGTTTAGAGAAAGAAGTGAAATGATCTAATACATGCCTCAAAAATAAACTCAGAATATTTACCTAAACTGAAAACTACTTCAACCCCCTTTCAGATGTATGTGAAACATCTCAAACATCCTGTGTCCAAAATCAGGCTCCTGCTGTTAATATCTACCTCATCTTTCTGTGATTTTCATAGCTCAACACCCCATCATGCCTAGTGTGCACACCATTGCTGTTACCTCTCTTATTCTTGCATCCCAGGTTCAAGCTGTCTCAAATAAAATATATCTGCTGGAGTCCAATTTCTTTTCATTATCTTTACTGCTGATATGTAGAACAAGCCACTTCATCTCTGACTTGGTCTTGAAACAACTTCCTATATGCTTTTATTACCACCCCTTGACTTTAACATTCAGCTAGCGTTATCCTTTTAAGACAGAGATCAGGGCACTCTGTCCTCCACTCGG
Source organism: Sorex araneus (assembly GCF_027595985.1). Classification (NCBI taxonomy): domain Eukaryota; kingdom Metazoa; phylum Chordata; class Mammalia; order Eulipotyphla; family Soricidae; genus Sorex; species Sorex araneus. The sequence goes on along the minus strand of NC_073308.1, from coordinate 19,421,931 downwards.
AGAAACATCCCTAGAAATCAAAGCCAAGTCCCATGTTGGCCTGCTAGCCTCTGACCTTGGATTCCCTCACTTTCTCCAACAAGCATGTTGATCTCTTGGCTATTTTCTACACAAGTCAGGAACACCCCCAATCCATGTCCCAATATTCGGTATTATGTCTGCCTGGTTTATTCTGCCTTGAGATGTGCTTTATGTGCGTCTCTTCCTGAATCTATGTCTACTAGTTGTGCATGTATATATATACATCTATGTATGTGTGTATCTGTTTCTCTATACGCATATGCATAAAAGTATGTATTAATGTAGTGTCTAACCTCTTACTGGTATTCTCTCAAATGCTACCTAGTTTTTGCATACCAAAAGTAGACTATAGACCGTGCATAATGGCCACTCAATACATCTATTACAACCTACAATACCCAACAGAAGAGAGAACAAAAGGGAATGCCCTGCCAAAGAGGCAGGTGGGGTGGTGGGGGTTGGGGTAGGGGTGGTGGGAGGGGTACTTGGAACATTGGTGGAGGAGAATGAGCACCAGTGGAGGGATGTAAACCAAATCCAAACATGAAAGTTCATAAGTTTGTAACTGTACCTCATGGTGATTCACTAATAAAAATTTAAAAAATTAAAAAAATAAAATAGAATATTTCATGACAGAAAAAAATGCTACCTAGTTTTACTTTGATTTAAAAAATTCTTAATCCCTTACTCCCTATTCCATTTAAATTTTTCTACATATGTTTATTTTATTTTTATTGTTTCCCCAAATCACAAGACATACTTGGACATGGTTTTATTTGTTTTGATTGCAGCTGCATTCTTAGCACTAAAAATGATTCCTGGCATAATGGAGTCAGCCAACAAATCTTCATTGAATGAACAGAACAAGATAAGAAAGCCTTAAATAGTTGCTTGTTGTATTTCTCATCCATTTGTTTAAAATATAAATTTGGTTCTTGGGCCACACCTGACAATACTCAGGATTACTTCTGGCAGAGCTTGGGAACCATATAAGATGCCTGGGGATTGAAATTGTCTTGGCTGCATGGAAGGCAAGTACCTTCTGTACTATTTCTCTGGCCCTCTCATCATTTTTTTTAACTTTCTGTTTCATAAAAATTGTTTTCTCTCTCTTTCTTTCTTTCTTTCTTTCTTTCTTTCTTTCTTTCTTTCTTTCTTTCTTTCTTTCTTTCTTTCTTTCTTTCTTTCTTTCTTTCTTTCTTTCTCTCTCTCCTTCCTTCCTTCCTTCCTTCCTTCCTCCTTCCTTTCTCCTTCCTTCCTTCCTTCCTTTCTTTCTTTCTTCCTTCCTCCTTCCTTCCTTCCTTCCTTTCTTTCTTTCTTCCTTCCTTCCTCCTTCCTTCCTTCCTTCCTTCCTTTCTTCCTTCCTTCCTTCCTTCCTTCCTTCCTTCCTTCCTTTCTTTCTTTCTTTCTTTCTTTCTTTCTTTCTTTTCTTTCTTTCTTTCTTTCTTTCTTTCTTTCTTTCTTTCTTTCTTTCTTTCTTTCTTTCTTTCTTTCTTTCTTTCTTTCTTTCTCTCCCTCCTTCCTTCCTTCCTTCCTTCCTTCCTTCCTTCCTTCCTTCCTTCCTTCCTCCTTCCTTCCTTCCTTCCTTCCTTTCTTTCTTTCTTCCTTCCTCCTTCCTTCCTTCCTTCCTTCCTTTCTTTCTTTCTTCCTTCCTTCCTCCTTCCTTCCTTCCTTCCTTCCTTTCTTTCTTTCTTTCTTCCTTCCTTCCTTCCTTCCTTCCTTCCTTCCTTCCTTCCTTCCTTCCTTCCTTCCTTCCTTCCTTCCTTCCTTCCTTCCTTCCTTTCTTTCTTCTTCTTTCTTTCTTTCTTTCTTTCTTTCTTTCTTTCTTTCTTATCAGTGGGAGATAGACTATCACAAAGATAGTTATGATTAGGTTTCAGTCATACAATGTTCCAACACCCATCCCTCCATCAGTGTACATTTCCCACCACCAATGTCTCCAGTTACCCTCCTACCACCTTCCTGCCACTTCCCCCGCCGCCTCCCCTGTCCCACCTGCCTCTATGGCAGGCACCTTTTTTCTTTCTCTCACTCTCTTTTTGTGTATTATGGTTTCTCACCAATTTTTAAAGAGTTCAAAATAACTCACCTTTTCTTTCTACTTTGTGACCTTTTCCTCTTTCTCGTAAAACTTAATGCATTTGAGTTGACCATGAAGAAAATGTAGATGTGGTCACTGTTTTGATGGGGGCTTATGAAAGTCTACTTTGGGGGGCCTGAGAGCCTCTTCAGCCAGCCAGAATTGTCAGGCAATTCAATATTGGGTACCCATGGGGTGCTGGGGACAGAACCAGAGTTTGCAGCGTGCAAGACCACAACTTAGTTCTGTACTATATCTCTAGTCCTAGATCTGATCACTTTACATGAATCTTGTGTTGTATCTACTGAAATTCATGAAAACATTGCATATAATATCAAGGATGGAGATATTTCCAGGATCCCTGCTCTCTAATAAAATTAGCTTTTTATTTGCTCAGTGCATGTCTAAACATCATTTATTAATATTAATTTGATGAAATTGATCATTGTAGGTAAATTAAATTGTAAAAACACTGTCTAGATACTAGTGGTAAATAGAGAAATTTTCTGAGTTTTTCTATTGAACATCTTTATAAATCAAGTGTCCCACCAAGCTTGCAGAAACTTTGCTGTCTTTTCTAGCCATAAGCATGAATTAATACCAATGACACACACAGTTGAAAATCACCAGATCCTGGTGGAGAGTCTATTGCCTCCTGAACCTGGGATTTGTGTACTGGAACTTCTTCTATTCAGAATTTGTTTAGTTCCCATTTGAACTTTCTCTGACTTTTCTCCCCAAATATTTTGATGGCAGTAAAATACAGGCTTTCAAAAATAACTTTTAAATGCTATTAACTAATACTTAATTTTAATTATATTAATTAATACTTATCTAATTAATTTCATTTAATTTATTAAATAATTAGATACAAGAGCTGCCACACTGCACAAACATGTGAAACTTAACAATTTATCACAGTATAAATGCAGGTGTAACACTGTTGAAGAATGAATAGTCTCAGCACTCACAAATTTTTCTAATGATTCTTCCAGTCACTCCTTTCCCTTTCCTTCTCAAAAAGTAATTTTTATTCTCATTTCTAACACTATAACTCAGCTGTTTCTCTTTTTTTTCAACTTTGTAAAAATTAAACTGTCCTATATGGACAATTTAAGCATGGCTTTTTTTACTCCATGTTGCGTGAAATTTATACATACCACTGAGTATACCACAGGTCATTTTTTGTTATTTCTTCATAATATTCTACTACTTGAATTTACATAATTTATTGGTCCTTGTTTCTATTTTCACATTCATGATGCCGAGGACATGCTTGTTGACTGAATCTGAATGTCTGAAAAACTGAAAATTTGTCATTTAAACTTGACCTTATTTTGCTCGTTCTCAGAATGTTTTTATAGACTGTTTTTCTTTTTATTATTATCCCATAATAATAAACTCTTTCCATCTAATCACTGGATATTCTCTAAGCTGCCACACTGTAGACACTCCGTGTCCCTGTTGAGTGAATGACACAGCTAGATGACTAGATTGAAAAGAAACAGTGCTGGCCAATTAGTGGAGGACACAGTAGGACCTCCCACTGGAGTTTCTGGGTTAGGTAACTGGCTGCTCTGTTTTCTACTTGGGTATTTACTCTGTATTTTGGGTGAGAAGTGGTCATTAACTGAAGGAGATTTGGAGTAAATCTATTTATTAAACAGCTAGGTTATTTTGCCCCTCCTTTCACAAAGCTCCATTTTTTTCCTGAGGAAGATCTTTTACTTGCTCCCTTATTTTCTTCCACCTCCTGACGCTTTTCCCCTTTAGCCATCTAAAGGGGTCTGTATCTTACAAATTATTTTCTACACATCCGTGGTGCCTGGTAAGGGAACACAGAAAGGTGCGGGGAAGAATTGGCAAAAAGATTAGCCAAGGAATGATCAAGCAAGGTTATGAGAACTATTTAATGGTGCAAAGTAGGAAAGAGAAGAATGGAAAGTAAAGACTGTCTGCAGATGCAGAGAGGGAGAACAAGGATGAGGGTCAGATGTCAGAAATTCCAGAGGTCAGAGTTGAGTTTTTTAAGTGAGTACTTAGAAAAGTAGATCTAGAAGGTGTTGTGGAGTCATCTATTTATGCTCCACTTAAATATAACTTAAGAATTATGAACAGAAATATAATATGTATTTGTTTTCCACAATGTTTCTTGAAATGGTCACCAGTCAAACCTTACAAAATCTCTTTCAGTGAGGTCAGAATATGTTTGGGTGTGTGTGTGTGGGGGGGGGGATTCAAGTTGGTAAGGTCTATGGAAATTTGTGGATTCTTCTTTTTATTTTTAGTAGTGGCAGGATCCTGAGAAAGGATTAATCATGGTAGCCAAGAAATGTGATTCTTCTTGTTGTGTTGGGAGACCTGGAAGTGTACGAGGCTAAAATAGAAAACAGACCAGAAATCTGTTTCAGGAGTCAGGCCTGGAGAGGATTGTATTTGGAGAAAAAAAATGTACTTAAATTATTTTTCAAAAGAGAATTGGAAATTTGCAGTGTGAACCTGAATGTGAGGAAGAAGACCATTCAGCTAGCTAGAATAAATATTTGTTCCAACGTTTCCAAAGTGGAAAGCAGGGATGGCTGGAGCTGCACCTGGTGGGAACAGGAAGAGGTTTAACAGAGATAGTAGCCTTAAGATTTAACACATCTAACATGCTGACAAATAGTCAAGTATAAACTGCTTTATGTGAGAGAGCACTAAAGTTATCCAACACCTGGGGCTTCATATAGAGTGGTGTGGACCAATGCCAGCACAAGTTCCTCATGCTAATGGCGAAAGGGGCAAGAGCTCTCTTGGGTGGGACTCCCTGGGGATGGTACAGGTGTCTTTAAGGCATGTTGTGAATTTGAAGGGGCCCTGGCCTTTGTCTTCAAATAAGAGAATTGATGTGAATCCCAGTGGAGAGCTTCAATTTGATTTAGATTGGGTGTGGAATGAAGGATGCATCTTTCCTAAATTAGGTTTCATAGAATCAGCAATGAGACAAGTCATTTAAAATGTGGATGAATCAGTGGGTATATGGTTATGAAGTTGTTTATAATTGGGTTTCAGTCTTTTAATTAAATAAATGTGAGTGACTCTCTTTTTGGGGGAGGGGGAAGGGTTCATTGGGCCACACCTGTCAGTCCTCAGGGGTTCCTACTGGGTCTGTGCTCAGCCATTGGCCCTGGTGGGTTTCAGGGGACCCAACTTGACTTGGCCACATTCAAGACAAATGTCTTTTTGACTGTACTGTCTCTGGCCCAAGTTTCTTTCCTTTGTGTGATCGAATTGTTTCCCCTCTCTCAACTCTCCTGTGGCTTCCCCTTTAGCCAGAGAGGATAATCAGGAGAGATAATTGGCACACAAAGGGAAGAGGAGGAGGGAAGAGGACCCTCAAGGGGTCCCCGAAAAAGCTTGAAATGTTCAGGAGGGTACTGCTTTGTCACAAAGCTCTAAGTTACAGAACTGGTACCTGGAGCGCTGTGCCAGTTCTGTTTTGTTTTTTATTAGTAACAGTGAAATTGATGATGTACTGGGTCCAGTCAGACCTGATGGAGTCTGGCAGGACTGCTCAGTGACCAGGGGTTACAGTGCCCTGGATGAGACCCCGTTTCAGAATCAGTGTGCTGAGGTTTGAGATGTGCCATGCACTCAAGAATGGCTTCTGATTCACTTCCTCTCCTAGTCTTCCTCGTTCTATTCCTCCTCACCCCTCCTCTCTTTTCGTTCCTCTCCTCCTTCCTGTTTCTCTCTTTCTCTTCCTCTTTTCCTTTCCCCTTCTCCTCTCTTGTCCCTCCTCTCCATATCTCCTTTCTTCTCTTCCTCTCCTCCTTTTAGTTCTCTTCCTCCTTCCTGTAGGCATTAAATTTGTTCTCTAGCTTTTAGGTTATTGGGGGTATAAAGACTTAATAAATCAACAATAATATTTCCATTAAATTATGAAGCATATACCTGTCTAATTCTTACTGAATATAATCACTATCTTCTTTAATTATTATTTTACACCTCCAGGTTTACATATTACCTCTGTATCAAAGCAGATGTAAAATGAGGCCCAGCAGGGAAAATAACTGTTTCAAGCTTCAAACCCTATAAATGATGGTGTTAACACATGACCCCAGGTCATTGTGGCTCCGAGACACTTGCTTTAAGGGTGTGGGAGGTCACTGGGTGGATCCAGTGTGCCTTAGTGGCTGAGGTGTAGTGTGGGTGGGTTGAAGAGGAGAAATTATCTCATGTTCAGTTTTCTAATTGGGGTGGTCTGGTGGAGAGCTAGTTGTGTCTTGCCCAGAATAGCGACACCTGGATGCTTATCAATAGTTTCAGCATCTAACTATTGTCCAGATAGCCTTTTTTGTTGTTTAAAATGGTCAGAATCATAGAAATTCTTATTTCAATCCTTCTTTAGGATTTGCATACAGCAGTAGAGAAGGTAACTGTGAATAAGAGACATCCTCTTAATTTAAACTGTCTGGACTGAAAATAGCCCAACCATTAAGCTAATGAATGAGCAACGTTGCCGCTGCACTGCTCCTCCTTCCCCCCAGTCATCAGCTCTTCAGTCACCAGGTATCATGTTCTAGCCGTGAGAGCTATTAGACAGCGGCTGCAGCAAGTCTGACAAGCAGAAAAGTCAGGCGTTCTGGAGGAGCCCTGGCCAATTAAGGGGAGAGAAGTCTGGTTCTGATTACTGATAATTATAGATAAGCTGGAGCCGACAGTCATTTTCTGACCACAAAGGCAAATCAATCAATTAAAAACTGCATGTAGCTGTACCACGGCTAATCAGTTCCAGGCACTTCAGGATGATCCATTAAGTCTTACCTCTACAATGTCATGCTTGCGAGGTTCCCTGGGCTCCTCCGACAGTCGATCAAATCCACACCTCATTTTACACTCATGGACTAATCAAGACGACTGTTAATGGTGTCAGCTTCTCCTTCATTTACCGCTTGTCTTCTTTGTACAAGAAGTTGGGGCACGGATTCATCATTTCTTTTGTCAAATCTGGTCAGTCTGCAATCTGAAGAAAGGGACTGGCAAGGAACAGCCCTCATGGCATAAGCTGTTTTCATTCTGTGCTGTGAAAATGTCTAGAACCACATGAAGAGGAGGTGATTGTGTTTGTGGGGGGTAGAAAATCCTTTGGGATAGAAAAGCAGCAGCTGATGGAAACTTCAGTTAAGTCAGAGTAAGAAGAGGAGCAATTTGGGGAAAGCGAGGCCAAGCAGCAGAGAAAAGACATATTGGAAGGGCCAGTGATCCTAGTCGCTGAGACTGTTGTATATATCTAGATCCCAAAGAAACCAGTCAGTGCAACCTAATCAAGGTACACTGTATTTAGAGATTGTCAGTTTCTAGCCTGAACATTAAAAACAGTAGCATGGACTGGATGAACAATACATGGGTTAAGGGGCTTACCTTATAGCCAATCCAAGTTCAATCCCCAGCACTTCAGAGTCAGGAGTAACCCCTGAGCACGCACACACCAGACACAGACATACACACACAAAGGGGACTTCTTGGGCTTCCTGTGTTGAAAACAGAATTGGAGGAGTAGAAATGTGACAAAATTCCATATGGGAGGCCCTGGGTTCTGTCCCAGTACTGCAAAACCCAAAGAGACAAACAAACAAAAGACCCCAATCAACCAACAATAAAAATTTCAAATGGTAAAAAAGAATTGGAAGTAGTTATCAACATTTAAAGATTAAGAAGTTAATTAAAATGCAGGATTTTAGATTGCTGGCTCCTCTTTTTCTTTTTGAATTTGAAGGACCTAGGCGCACAGAATCTGACCAAATTCCCTTCCTCCATGGCCAGCTGGAGGCTGTTTTCTTTGGAAGGACCTTGGGCTCCTTCCTCCACCCCTTCCTTACAGCTCTCCTCGGGTCTGTGTCAACCTCCTCCTTATGTTACTAGTATCCTGGCTCTTAAAGCTTCAAGCTTTTTTGGTTTTGTTTTGTTTTGTTTTATTTTTTTTTTGTGACCCGCGGCAATTATTGAAGTACTACAAAACAATGCTCAGTGCCTTTGAAGGGCTTACACAGAGGTGGAGAATACTTGCAAGTAAGGTAGTGGGCAGCAGATCTTCAGAAAGTCTTTGGGTACCATTCTTCAGAGGTCCAGTTCTAACCATGCTCCTCCCATGAGATCAAAGGTCAAGGCCTCCTAGTGCCTGGTCTTCCTTACATCACTCTTCAATCATACCACACACCCAAGACCACCAGACACTTGTGTAGATGGGCTGTGCTGTTGATTCTAGGTGAGCAAAAAGTTGGCAGTTAGGTGCGAAGGATGGCCTTAGTGCTGGGATAGGAGGCTTGCTGAATGCAACCTTTTACAGTGCAAGAGGGGAATCAGAGGGATAGGAAAAGGTGGTTTGGGGACCTCTCTACCTTATCTCAGGGGTTATATAAGCTCTGATTTTATAATTTGTCTCTCAAATTCTCAGACATCTTAGCAGTCATATGATTCCTATGCTTTGGAAAATATGAAGAGATTAAAATCTCAAGAGGAATAAGTACCTACTGCTTTAAAGGTGATAGTATTTCTTGGCAAGAAGAAATGAAAGAAGAATCACTGTGTTTTAGAGAACATTAAGGCCACTTATCTTATTTTTTCCCATTTGTGAGGTATTAGGTCATAGGATGTGGTTGTGCCCTGGCGGTCCTGAAACATATGGTCGGTCTTCAAGCCCAGAGAGCGCATTGCTTTCATTTGCCCATCAGCTCGCCTGACTTTTATCTGTCTAGTCAGGGGTACCTTGACAGCACAGAATTTCATGGCGGGGCTAACTCCCTTTGGTGGGATGCTCTACTATTGTGATGAAGGTTTTGATTTAGGACTGGAATCGTTTGCTAATGCAGCCTGGGGTTTAGTTGGTTCTATTGCTTCTTGTTCTAACAGCAGTGGATCCCAGCAAAAGCTGATTATTGGTCCTGTGACTCTCAGTTGTTTTCCAGATGTTCAAAAATTTCTCCTTTGAAGGCCATCCCAAATCTGCAGTGTCACCAGAATGTGCCTCCTTAGTGCATTTTTGGATTCATCCCTCAGATTATCCTCAGAGAAGCATTATCCTTTGATGAAAATAAAAGCGACCCCACTTCTACCCTAAATGCTCAATAGGGTGAATTTATTGGATTAAATTTGCTCTCATCAAATTTAACTTCAAGTGAATTGATCGGATGAATGAATTGGCCAGTTACTAGGTCAGTTCAGGCCTATCAAATTGATTGGGCTTATAAACATAGCCGTGGGCTATCACAATTACACCACTGCTTGTAATTGCCAAAAAGGAAAGCCATGCTTTCAGGGCTTCAGAAAGGGTCCATTCCAACACTTTTATCTCTCATCATTTTGGCTGTGCTTAAAATCACCACACCATCAAGTCAATGTCAATATTTGGCTCCAAGTCAGAGTTGCAGGAACATTGACAGCACATGGGCCAGCATCACTCCATAATTAGAATGATAGAAAACAGATACCTCAAAGTCATTTATTTGATTGCCAACTTATCCTTACATCTAATTTGACCTTTGGAAGAAAACACAATTCTGCCTATGGCCGTATTGGCTTCTTCATTTATTGAAAACACAAAAATGTGCTATGAGCATAGCATACAATTTGTATTTGGGCACTTACCACATTGACTCTTGGAGGAGAGTCTTTCTCAAAATGAGGGAGAGAGAGAGGGAGGGATATATATCTCTATATATCTCTATGTCTACATCTATATCTATATTTATATATATATATGTAATCTCCTGCCCCTGTGCCAGGCTGTTTTCACTAGAGCACCTTGGAATTTCCCTCCCTACCCCAAGCAGAGCCCTGGCAGCTGAAAACCTCCAGAATCCAGCCACAGCCACGCTCAAGACCACTCTCCTCGTGCTCGGACAAGCCACAGCCATGAAGGAACCAGCAGAGGAACCCAGGTATACAGGACCCGTGGCTGAGATCTCCAAGCCTGCTCAGATGGAACTGGGCCTCCTCCACCCAGGTCCCCTGTTGTCCAGTGCGTGGCAGTCACACCGACAAACCACCCCCAGGGCCATGTAATCTCACCAACGGCCAAGATCCAGAGACTATAAAACAAAGCTCTCGGAAGAGAGCAATGCAGAATCTCGAATGGCAGAGCCTGGCAAGCTACTCATGCTGTATTCGATATGCTGAAGTCAGTGACAATAATGGGCCTCATTCTCCTGACCCTCAACATGAGAGGGATGAATGGAGACATTACTGGCACCTGCTCGAGTAAATCGATGAACAACGGGATGACAGTGATACACTGATAAATATATATATATATCATATATATAATTTATCTGGTTTGTTATCATTCCAAAGGATGACCTATTTAGAAAATATGTCATAAGTCACCCCAAGTATCTTTGCATTGTGTTGTAGGCAGTTACTCTAGAAGTAACCAAGGGTATTGTTTCCAAGTCCCTCAGTGTATCAGTGCTCAACCTTCGGACTAGAATGATCTATGAGGGTTTTTTGACAAGATTTTTATCTCTGGTTTTCACCCCAGAAATACAATATTCTCACTGGGATTGTGACATGGGTATGAACAGTTCAAAAAGCTCCTGAGTGATTCTATGTTCAGCAACATTTGTGGGACACTATCCAGTGTAGCCTGGTACTTCTTAAACTTTTAGGAGAGTTGCTTAAAATGCAGCTTGCTGGTATGCACTGCTGGAGATTCAGAGTTTCTGGCACTGTGGAGGGAATTACGAATTTCCCACCATCAACTTCAAGTTACTCAAACTTGAAACTTTGAGTAACTCTGGTGTGGTTCCTCTCTATTATTCCTTCTTGCAGAGCAGTTAAGGACACTCGAGGAAACATAAATTGCTAAAAGAGCTCACCACAGTCTTTTACAGAAAACCAAAATTCTTCTAAGGGAAGGCATCAGAAATGTTAGATGGTATTGCAGGCGGTGCCAAGCTAGTAAACAAAGTCCTGAAACCCTGTGGGATTATTTTAATCGCTGGAATGTCAACACAAAGCTTAATTTATGTAGAAGAAGACAGAGCATGAAGAAAAAGAAAAGAAATTTAATCACACAGGCTCCAAATTTTCATAACATTGTCTAGTGCAATAACAACTAGAAATAGAGGAGAAAAATAATACAAGATAATTAGGGGCATTAGAGGGGAAATTTTTAGCATACAATTGTTATTAATTCTCAATTTTTAACTCTAAATGTCCTCCAGCCCGGAAATACCCTTGCACACCACTGTGGATGTCCCACCCTAAAATGACTAAGTTATGTTGACCTCCTTCATCTATACAATGAAGATCATAGTACTCACTCGAAAGAGTTGTTGAGTGGATGAAAAGTTCTAGAGTAACCAGCATGTATCCAGGTCAGAGGAGAGACTAACAACTATGGGCTCTATGCCATAACCTTTTCCTGGCTATAAAACTTCTAAATGGGAGTCTATTTAGACAAAAAAAAAAAACATAAAATAAACCATTCCAGTGACTGTATTTTAGACAGAAGGACAGTTTGATGATGACAAGGAATAATGAATGATATTTTAGATCTACACACTCCTAGCATTTATTTGCTGATTAATCTCTAAGTCTACTAGGGGTAAATTTTATGCCTTTGCTAAACAGGGTATACTACTATCCTCAAGGGGAGATTGACCATAAACCAGTACAGAAAGTTGCATGCTAGAAAGTTAAGAAAACATCACAGACTTCTGACATAAAAGAGACTGATTTGGGTGTGCTTGTTCATCTATGACGATCCTTTAATTTTTCATAGGGTTCCTTGTCATTTACTGAGTTGTTTTAGTGGCAAAATTCTGTGTTAATGAAAATATTCTATCTCTGTTCAATTCAGTATAGTTGTCACTATAAACACAGCTATGAAACCTTGGAAAGTAGCTGTAGTGCTGAGAATGGAATTTTAAATTTTATTTAATTTTAATTAAACTAATTAAAATGTAATTAATTGAAATCTGGAATGCCTTCTTGTGGTTAGTTGTAGTACATGTGGTAACTTTTATTGTGATTCACAGAAAAGCAAAGATATAACCAAAGTGGAAACACAGATAATCGCTCTTTTTATTAGATGAAGAACCAAGCTGTTTCTTAAAGGATGCTATTCAGTTGAAATTTGAGCAACAAGAACACGAGTCAATGGATTTTCTGGAATTGGCATTATCGCCCAGGCAAAGGCATCTGGAAGAGAATGGCAGCTAAGGATCTGAATTCCCATTGTGGGTATCAGATCCCCTTTCTTGGTGTTTTGGGCCAACTACTACTTTGTACTGGGCCATTTTCCTTTGGGGGGTTTTGAATCCCAACATCTTTTTTTTTCTTTAAAAAAGAAGGTACCTGCAGATTAATACAGATTAAAAAGGGGATTTAGGATAGAAGAACAAAGGCATAAGCATTGTGAGTAGAGAGAATTGTTCCTAATTAAACACGGAAGCTAGAAGCTATTGAAAAAAAAAAAAAAAAAGAAGGTACCTGCACTTTCCCCTAGGTGGCCCACCTGAAAACCCTTCTGCCTCTAGCATTGTTGAAGGAGGAAGCAAGGAGGGAAACTGACGATCATAAACATTATTTTTTCTGGAGAGAATAAGGGCCATCATAAGTCAAGGTCATGAACACAGACCCATAACTTGTGACTGGTATGAGTATTAACATGCAGCTCTCTTTAAATGAGTGTGGCGGGGCCGGAGCGATAGCTCAGCGGGTAGGGCGTTTGCCTTGCACGCGACCGACCCGGGTTCGATCCCCGGCATCCCATATGGTCCCCCAAGCACTGCCAGGAGTAATTCCTGAGTGCAAAGCCAGGAGTAACCCCTGAGCATCGCTGGGTGTGACCCAAAAAGCAAATAAATAAATAAATAAATAAATTAGTGTGGCAAGCTAGGCAAAGTGTGCGTGGCATGGGTCAATCAGTCAGGCATGGAGCTGACATGTCCTGTATATCGAATATGTCTTTGTTTCTGGTGGAATCCTCCACCAGGTTTCTTCATGATCAGGATGGGGTACACTAGGATTCTGGAAAGTACCCCATATACATCCTAGCCATTCTTTTCTGCTTTGTTTCTGGATAGACCTTGTTTAAAAGAATGAATTGCTTTTGTTTGAGTCAACACTGAAATTGGGGCTGGGACTAGACCTTAGGGGGTCAGGGACATATGCTTTGCATAAACAGGTCCTGGGTTTGATCTGCAATACAGCCTGGTCTCTTTGACCATTCCCTCAACACCCCCCTTCCCCACCCAAAGTAACACCAAATGTATCCTTGGTGACTTTGATACTTCGAGAAGCACCACACAAATCACTGAGCAAAGCACCAAACCACCTGACTGGTTGGCTGAGTATCACTGAGAGTGGCCTCTGTACCCTGGTCACTACTGGGAAGGACTTGGAGGTTGAATCAGAACTTTTGGTTTTGGAACCTAGAACATTTGTGCTGGGTATTCTGATTTATTTCTCCCTTGCTGAAACAATTCAAACCTTAACATTTCAAGAAAACAAGCCAACCCATCAGGACTGTTGATTATTTCAAGTTTGTTTTCTGTGACTGGAGGCAATTCTTGCATGTTTTCCAGGATTGGAAACTGACCTGTCTCTTCCTTCCCCTTGAGAAGGGCATTCTAGGTAAGCAAACTGGTGAGAAAAGATGGGGAGATGAGAACTATGCTTCCTAGTGTTATTCATTATGAAGCAACTTCACTTAACACAACAATTGTGGGGACCTGTGGGGTAGGCTATAATGGGATTCTACCTATAATTGTTCTTACAACCCCAAGTCAGCTGCTAATTAGCCTGTGCATTTATCTTTTCCTTCTTCTAAGTGCCTATTAACACTCCAATGCCCACACACAAAAAGCCTATGCAAACAACTCCTCCCAAGGCTCCTGTGCGTTCTGGTGACTTTCCAGACCTCCCTCACACAATTTTCATAATTATATCTCTTACCAACTCCAGCTGTACACTGGAGCAGCTGCCACTAATCCTAAATAAATATTTCCTGTTCTCCTTAGAAACAATTAAACCCAGCCTTTGCCGAACCTTTGGCATCAGGGCTCACGTGGATGATGGTGGTGCAACAGTTGCCTTCCTAGTCCCTGTAAACTGAGGGAAGACTAACTCTAGTTTCTTCTCATTAAAGCTCTTTGTTTTGAAACAGAATAGCCTCCACTGATGGTTGTGTAATCTTAGCTTTGACAGAGTAAGGTTGGGTCCTCTGAGGATCATTCTACCTTCCAGGCTACATGGAAACAGATGGAAAGGTGCCAGCAGGCGTGTGTCAGGGTTGGGTTGGAGGGTGCCCTTGGGCTGGGCAATCTTCCAGAGGCCTGAGGCAGATGAGCCCATGTCTGGCCTCCTTCCAGCCTCTGCCTTTCCAGAGGATTTTGAGGGCCCAGTGAGCTGGGTTTTAGACTTGGCTCCTCTCAGGAATCACCTGGCGTGTTTCTGTAAATGCTGATGCCTATGTTTGTATTTTTCATTCTAGGCCCACACCTGTTGGAGATCTGGGGCTATTTTAGGCTCCTTGCTCCAAAGGGATGCCTGGTGGTGCTCAAGGAAGTAGTAGTACTTACTACTACTATACTACTATACTATACTACTATACTATAGTAGTACATACTACTACATGTAGTTCTGGGAATCAAAGCTGGGTCCGTCGGTCAAAGCAATCCCAATGCAAGGTTAATGGCCTAATTTCTTGTTTGCATTGTTTCTTCCTCCCTCTAGATGCCTGATTTTCATTGGTCATGAGATGAGCACGGGCTGTGGAGATATAACCTTTCCCTGATGATTCTAATGGCAGTACAGTGTGAGATCTGGTGCCCATATGCCCTCTCCTCAGGTGCTTCCTTCTTTGTCTGGGTACATTTTCTCCCTGTTGCTCTCTCTCTCAGCAAGACCAAAACAGAAGCGACCGGGGCCAGTTTTCAGCTCCTCAATGCAGAACAAGTCCAAAAGGAGGGAATATTCCACTGCTTATGTCTAAATTACCTTCACTTTTTCTTATTTCTCAGATACACAGTAGTACCACCCAAAAATATTCCCAAGGAATACATTTAATTCCACAGGGATTCCATGATGGCCCAGTTCCCACATGCAGCTGCAGCCTTGCAATCCTGGCACCAGGAAAGGCGCTCTCGGTAGACAGCCCAGACCCCTAGGGACTAGGAGGAGTCCAAGCATGATCCTAGGGGTCAGGAAGCCTTCATGTAACTCCTTGAAGTTTTTTCTCTGGAGTCTCTCTACTCCCTTCTCTGAGGTCTTATTTGTTAGGCTTTGAAGTTAACTTTTGAGGGAGTGCTTTACTTTCCCCCTTATCTACATGGATATATTTATCGATGAGGTGCGCAGTTTGGAGTATATCTAATCACCGAGAGTACAGTTTCAGGAAGTTCTGGGCGGTCTGTGTTCTTCCACACCTGACAGGCCAACAGGCAGCCTTTGGAGAGAGTTCACCTCAACGTCAGCGACCAAATGATCTCAGAGTGGCAGCTCTGTCTGCGCCAGCTCATCCATCATGTCTGTTTGGTTCCATTTATAAGAAACAAGTCTCTTTCTGCTTTAATTAAGGTGCTGAGGAATATGATAAGGCAGAAACAGAGCTAACGGGAGTCCTGGGTGAAATCTTGGTGCCCTTGATGATGGCAGCTTTAGTGTTTCTTTTCTTCTTCCTGGGATTCCTGTGTGTGGAGTAAGGAACTACAAGTGCTAACTGTAGGTCTCTTTCTCCTGTTGAGTCAGGCACCAGTCAATAACGCTCATTTCACTACCACTCATCATTCTGGCTGTGGGAAGCGTCAAAGTAAGCCAGTGACTGTCCATGATTCTGCAGCCACCATAAATGGGACTGGGGTTATGCATTTTCCCTTAAACATGTATCAGACTGTAAGCCTCAGAGATCCCCTAATTCTGCAAAGTGCTTTTGAACCTTAACTAATGCAAGTCTCTGCTAGCAGATGAAGAAATAAGCATGACAATATTCATTATTTTAAATTTTTATTATTTTTAAACTGAGATGCATTGGTTTTGCACTACAACATGTGTTTTTGGTGTTCAGTTCCATACCTGCACGGCAGTTCTTAAAACAGCAGATATAAACCTTACACTATCTCAAAACTGGGTAAGGTAAGATTCAGTGAATGTGGAGTATTGTCACATAAAATCTCAACAGACTATTCAATGTCTGGGCACTTTACATTCTTCAGTTAATTGAAATCTCACAGTAACCCTTGGAAGCAGATGTTTTTCCATGCATCCGTTTCTTCCAACTGAGCAATTAAAGAATTTGGAGCTGAGATGGTAATTTAACCGAGGTCACAGCGTTCTTAAGTGATGAAAATAAGTCGTGTCTCCTCGATTCCATGAACCAGCCAGTTTTGCACCTTACAGGATCTGCCTCCAATATGAAGGAGGCAGCTCCTGACAGGAGGGAGATGCTTCTAGTTTGAGGATAGAAGGCTTTGTTGTAGATCAAGGACCTCCAAATCTCTTGAACTCTCACGAACTTTTGATAAGGTAGCCCTAGAAATACCTCATGCAAAGCAGAAGGGGCCTTGCAAAGACCACAGGGAAAGAGTGAAGCAGGAAGACCTGAGAAAGGGAAAATAAGAAACCGGAGATATGGCATGTTGAAAGCTGGCGGCAGTAAGGGCACCTGTGAGCTGGGCTGCTCTCCCCTCTGAAAAGCGACTCAGCACTTTCAAGTGAAATTTCCCCTGTGTCCACTCACACCAACTCTTAATCTGTAGATCAGTTTACCAAACACTCTAATGATAAGGCTGGTAATGAACCCTCTTTCCTGAGTGCCCTGGAGGAGCTTGAGGGAATGTTTTGAATGCTTGCTCCTTTTCACAGCTTTGAAGACTGCATGGAGGAATTCTCCCTCCCCCAACCTGCTCCCCAAAGGGGTCTGGGCCCTGCTTTCTGAGTTCACAGCAAGATTCCAGGTCAAAGGAGTAGATGGAGCTCCTCAAAATGGATCCACTGCTCACCATGCTGCCATATTGGCAAATGTACAAGTCTTCCTTGTCTTCTTTGGCTGGGCCTGGGCTTTAGAGGTATTTCCATGATCCTGATGCAGGAGAAAACAAGTATTTTATTTATTTTGAATGACAGCTTACATTTATGATTATCCCAGAAGATGTAAGGCCTTTAACCTTCCTTACCCCTCCAAAGTCCAGGTCTTTAGAGTAGCTGACCTCTCTACAGGATTTTCACCTCCTCCCCAGCCCTTGGCAGCACGAGGCCATGACTTTTCCACTCTCTTCTTTTACTGCTTTTCTCACTTTGTCTCTGTGTGCCAGCTAGATTGGCCTTGCTTCTGAACCATGAGCATGCCGGGCTGGCTTCTGCCCGAGAGCCTCTGCAAACCTGAGTGTTCCTACTGGGAACATAGATGGAGCTTTTCTATCGCCTGACCTTTTCTCAGTGCTACTTCTCAAATCACTCTGTTTAAAATGAAAGCTTCTTTCTCTTATTCCCCTTCTCGGTTTCAAGTTTAGGACTCCTCACTCCCTCCTCATACAATTATTTTTCTAGTTATTGTATCTATTTCTATTTATTATTATATGTATTCCCAGTAAAATGGAAGCTTCAGGAGTGAAAACTATTAGTGTCTTAATCGTGGCTAAATGTTCAACAGAGTATAAACAAAGAAGGTTTGATAAGTGGATAATCAATAAGTATTTTTAAAATGCTCTGTTGTCATTACAAATAGAAGCATCCCAATTTTTCTACTAATTTCTGAAAAAAAATGAGCACATCTGGCATCAATATATGCATCTCTACCATTATCCTTTAATAAAACGAACCAGAGCTCTTTGCAACAATGATGTTAGGATAGAATTAGAAATACAATGGATCTGGAGTGTGTTGACTTCAGAAAGCAAGAATGCATTAAAACTACCCCAAAATTCACTTCACCAGGCTAGATGAATCCAGAATCAGCTGGTTTCAACCAACCAAATAAACTTGTTCCTCCACCACTGATGGGGAGGTGTGTGACAGAGAAATCAGCAGGTAATATTCCTAGTGCCAAAGCTGAAATCACTTGAACATGTTACTTTTGTTTTATTTTTTAATGATTTATAATAGTATAAAATTTGGAAAGCACAGCTTGGTACTTCAGTAAGTACATGCTATCACTCCCTGACTAGAGTCCCAGTGCCACCACGCTAGCAGAATGGCATTCCTCTGAGCTGCCTTCTTCTCCCACTCTGGCAATCTCTGTGTTTATTTCAGGGTCTGAGTTAGTACTGAGTTGCTCGGTCTGCTCTGCTTCTTTATATTTCCCGTGGAGTCAGACCATCCATGTTATAACTGAAGACAAGACTCCTCTTTTTTACTAGCAGAGTAATATTTCATCAAGTATTTAGACTACAGTTCCTTTATCTGGTTATCCTTTGGTAGACATTTAGACTATATTTTCATTTTGACTATTGCAAATATTAGCACATTGTAGGATTATTAAATATAAAAAATAACTTTTGGTGAATTTTTAGAGTAGGCTTTTTAAGTTTTTGGAATGGGGGTAATATTTAGGCCATACCCAGTGGTGCTGAGGAGCTATGCCTGCCACTATGCCCAGAGATCTCTCCTAGTGTTGCTCAGGGAACCATATGCAGTGCCACGGACTGAACTGTGGTCAACCAAGTGCCTTAACCCCTATTCTATCTCTTCAGCCCCTTGTAGAATGGTTTTAAACTGGGTTAGATTACTTGATACTCCTGTGTCTGTTTATTGTTCTGACGTTTGGACTGTGCCCTGTGGTGCTATGGGATTTCTCCTATCTCAGTGCCGGGGGGTCGATCCCAGTGATGTTCAGAGGTGCTGGGAATAGAAGTCTGGCCTCTGGCCTGCAAAGAAGATGCTCCAGCCCTTTGAGTTCCCTCCCCAGCCCCTGGCCTAGTCATTTCATATCAATCTTCTCTCCTCCAATTCCCTTGTTCTTTGGAGGCTTTTCTCAAACTTTTACTTTGCTTATCTTTCTAGATCTTCTTTGGCCCTAAAAGTTTCCTGTTCATGAGCTCCTTCCATTCTGTGGACACAATTGGACAAGATTGTTTTTTCTGGATTTAAAGATTGATTTTATCATTTTGAGACTCCATTTTTTCCTCTCATTATATGAGGTTAATAACAGTACTCACAGTATTCAGTTGTTTAGAGAATTAGTTGAGATGATACGTTAGGGACACAGAGTTCATGGGAACCATGGAAATTATTTGTAGAACAGATGAATAGATTTCTTTTAATAGGTATCTGGGTGCACTGTGACTTCTGGCTTGTTGCTGAGAGGACATGCATTCCCCTCTTTCAAGGGGGCACATAAGCTGAATCCACAACTTTGTGACAAAGAATCCACTTTTTAATGATGGTGAGAAAAAAAAAAAAGAAAGCTATCAGTTGTTTTCTAATCTTTTCCCACCCTGATACCCTTTTTCTTTTCTTTTTGGGTCACACCCGGTGATGCATAGGGGTTATTCCTGGCTCTGCACTCAGGAATTACCCCTGGTGGTGCTCAGGGGACCATATGGGATGCTGGGAATCGAACCCGGGTTGGCCGTGTGCAAGGCAAATGCCCTACCCACTATGCTATTACTCCAGCCCCCACCCTGATACCCTTTCTGACCTTGTTTTTCTCCTTGAACCTCCCTGTCCTACTGGTTGGTCCCTAGTGTCCTGCTGTGGGTGAATGCCCATTTATTCTCTTCTCACCTGTGGCCCCCTGGGTGAAACACTGATCTCAATCAACTCATAGACAAAAATCAGGGCAGAGGGTTAGGCCAGGATGGGCTTAGTTAGAGCATAGTGTAAAAGTAAGGAATGCTGAGGCAGTTCCGACTGTTGCTATTTGGTTTCTGGGTAGCATTCAGTAGGAATCAAACACAAGAACCACAGGAGGTGCTCAGTAAACTCCAAAGGCTCAGGGAGAGATGACAGGCCTGTTGCTGATAAAGGGTGTGGGACTCTGAGCTGACGGAGGCTGTCTGAAGTCTCTCCTAATCCATTTACCTCAAACAGCCTTTGCTTCCTTTCCAGCCCTTACTTAGAGTGGGGAATTCTCCAGGTGGGTAGGGGAAAGGGGCCTTCCCAGGAGGGCTCCTGGAGGAAGTCTGTTTATGACAAGTTCCTGTCATCATTTCTGTTCTGCCTGGTGGGAGGGAGAGCACTTGTTAACTCTGCTCTTCCGGAAGCTTTTCTTCTCTCCAGAGAGGGGAAGCCATCAAGTCTCCTCCCAGGCCCACTAGAGTCTGTGCCCAGTGTCCTTGGATCATTCTTAAGTTCTTTGTTTCTAGTATCTTCTCATTTTCATAATTAATGGGCTTCCTATGCCTATTTCTAGATTTTTCTTTTGCATGAGTACTTGTTACTCATGTTGCTGTTACTTTTTACTTTTTTTCTGAAAAAAAAAAAAAACAAAACAAAAAAAAAAACAAAACCACCATGCTTGTGTGATAGCTAAACAGGTACCATAAATCTCTTTTAAATATGTCATAGTCTTAGGGTTCAATTCAGGGCTCTTGGACCCTATAGACCATGTTAGAAGTCTGGGCTTCTCCCTTCTATGCCATCACAGCCATTTTAAAGTAATTTAAAGGGCTGAACAAGTCGGCATTCCCACCAGCAGTGAAGAAGAGTCCCTTTCTCCCCACATCCACGCCAACACCAGTTGTTTTTGTTTTTTGGGATGTGGGCCAGTCTCTGTGGTGTGAGATGATATCTCATTGTTGTTTTGATCTGCATCTCCCTGATGATTAGTGATGTTGAACATTTTCTCATGTGCCTCTGAGCCATTCAGATTTCTTCTTTAGGAAAGTTTCTGTTCATTTCATCACCCCATTTTTTGATCGGGTTGGCAGTTTTCTTCTTGTGGAGTTCAACCAGTGCATTGTATATCCTTGATATAAACCGTTTATCGGGTGGGTACTGCGTAAATATCCTTTCCCATTCTGTAGTTGTCTTTGTACTTTGGTCACTGTTTCTCTTGAGGTGCAGAAGCTTCTTAGTTTGAGATAGTCCCATTTATTTATCTCTCTTTTCACCTGCTTGGCCAGTGGCCTGTCAGCTTTGAAGATACCAGTATCTTCAATGTTGTGGAGGGTTTTTCTGACCTTGTCTTCAATGTATCTTATGGTTTGTGGTCTGATGTTGAGGTCTTTAATCCATTTTGATCTGACTTAAATTCAGCACAAAAACATGACTGTGTTCAAAATGGAATACTACTTTTATTTATTTTGCATGGAAGATACATATATATATAATATACACACATATATAAATACATGTATAAATATACATATGTACCTGAGTTTGGAAGAAACCAAGTTTTATTCTATGTTCAGCATGATGTTTTATAACTTATACTTTCATCCCACTCAGGAATTGTACTATGGTTAAATTGTCCTTAGTTAATTTGATTAAGCAGTTAGAAAATATATTTGTCATTTGGAAAATGATTTTGTGTTTTACTATATAGCATTGTGAGTTCTATTTTAGTTAAATAAAATTAAATTTTATAATTAAAAAAAATAAAGTAATTTAAAAATACACTCTTTCTCAATCTTCTCCTGGTTCCTACCTTTGGCTCTCCGGGAAGTTTAGGAGAAATGACTGCTAACATCAACCTTGTGAGCAGTAACTAAATAGAACTTGAGAAGTCTGAGAAGCCTCATTCAAAAACAGAAGGAGACCCAGCTAGAGATAGCTGGAAAAGAACTTTAGAAAATATTTCTGAATTGAATCATTAAGCTCCATGGATATTCACTGAGCCAAAAATAATTTTTTTTGCAACTTAAACTTTATTTTATTTTTATAATTTTTTTCACAATATTTGCTTACATTTAATATTCAAACACCAATCCCACCACCATTACACCTTCCCACCACATATTTCAAATGTTTCCATCCTGAACCCCAAATCCTGCTTCCAAAGCAGAACCGAAATAATTTATTTTGTATTGCTTGTTAAATGATCTAAAAAAGGTTTCTTAGAGGAGAGTGTGAAGATTGTTGTATTTCATCAAGGAGTAAATAAGCCCTTCTATAAGAGATTAGTAACATGTTATTAAAGGTTGAGACTTGTGTGCATATTTATATATGTATATATATTCGTATAAACATATTTTCCCCTAACATTGGTTACCTTCTACTTTAAACCCCATCAAATGTACTATGCTACTCTTGGAATATTGGTAGTGTAAAGTATGAGATGTTGTGGCGGTGCAGTTCAGGAGTAGATTTACTCATGGGTGAGATCTGTCTGAGCATGTGGAGAGTGGTGACCTTGAGTGGTTGAGTTCTGGAAGTTTTTGGCTGTTGGGGCTGGCTCTGTTGGGGCAGGGAGACAATCTCACCTGTCCCACTCTGGGTTGCCCCAGATGAAACAGCTTGGAGCGAGATTTGGAGGCATCTCTATAGCGTGTCCGCCAAAAATAATTTCTACATGGAGTATGTCAGAGCCTTCAGTAACCAAAAGGTGGCACTCCTTATCCACTATTCATAGTCTTCCAAAGGAGTTGGTTGCTTCATAACAAAATATTATACTCTCATCCTCTCCTGGTAAAGCACCACAATAAAACAGACTCTATTCTTTGGGTTGACCTGTGTTTTGATATATACCAGTCATTATCTCTCTGGGTGGACTCTGTCCCAGTTAAGCTGTTTGTATTTTCAGTAGAGTTTATCTTAGAGTTGTGTATATCTATAGATTTCTGACCTCTCACTGAGCACCTTTTCTATAATGTCATTTCTGACCAGATCCAAAATTTTAATTTGTCTCTAGAGTTTGCCTCTCTCCATTTTATAAACCGTGAAAACACAGCTGGAGCAATTTACAGACTGTGGAAAAACTCGAGTATTTTTTGCTGAAGTACTAATTCAAGGATCATGCTTTGTTATTTCCTGTTCCATTGTTGTTTATAAAACAAGTTAAATGGGCAGTGGACTGTTTTGAATTTGCCTGGCCCCTCTGAGCCCTTGTATGCATGTCTGGATGTACTGGGGGCATAAATTGGGTGCAACCATGATAGCAAAACAGCATTGATTGGAGTAGACACACATCTCTGAGAATAAAACAGAATAAGGTCTGGGAAAGGACAAGGTCTGTGCTCTTTGAGTTACATGAATGTGGAACCAGAGAATTTCAAAAGAAAATAAAACCCTATTCTATTACAAATTTCCTACAAGCCAACATACCTTTGAGAAACGACTTATAGAATCAGTGTTCTGCTGGATACTATAAAGTAAATGCCTGACTTCTGGGCTCTTTGAAGCCAAGTCATCAAGCCAAGTGGGGAACATCAAGCCAGCATCAGAGGAAGATATGAAAAGTAGGGAGATACAATTTAGTGATGCCCCACTAACTGACCTAGAATTTGGAAATCCAGAAACACCCACCATTTAGGGGCTTAGTGATAGATACACGTGATAAAAGAGTTTCTGAGCAGCATGGAAAGTGATTATCCAAGATACGTACTTTCTCTCTAGGCCAAAAGGCACTGGCACATATAATAAAATTCCTGGCATAAGACAAGGTATGTGCCCCCCCCAAATATTTATGGAACAAATGGTGGCTCATTAGTGGAAAGAGGCAGGACTCGAAGGGAAACAGGTCTATTGAGCTGGATACTATGAAAAGGGTATCCTGGACGGGAAAGTTGACTATTACGATTCAACTGTCTTCAGGGGCCTCACAACTAGAGCAAAATACCACAATAGTGATAGTTCATGTAAACCTGATTCCTTAATGAAATGTGTAATTGTGGGTTTATTGATAGATTTGTCTATATTGACAAATTTCAGTAGAAAATTTATTGTTTTCTTAGAAGATCTTATAACAGTGAAATATAATATCAGGCATTGTGCTAAGAGGCTATGCCCTTTAACTCTCTTACCTGATTTCAAAACTACATGATGAAAATCATCACGTTTTTTTCATTTAACTCATGGGTGTACCAAATATTTTGACTTCCCAGTCTCCAGGATGAGCTGAAAAATTGCGACTTGGGAGTAGATGATGGTACCATGGTTTAGCATAAGGAAGTTAGGTAGCTTGTTTCTAATTATCCAAAATGACTTTTCATCAAGCTCTAAGAGGTATTTCTGGACAGGGTCAGCTGGTGTAGTTTAGAACTGAAGTCTGAGGTTTTTCTAGATTTTTAAGTGCAGAGAAATAAAACTACTAGAGTGTTCTCATTTTATTCTTTAATATGTTTTGTCATTGATTTTACCAGGGATCTCAGTAAGACTATTAGTACTTGCTAGTGTTCTTTATTACTCTTATTGAATTTCAGAGAGAAATTTGGATTTTTATTTGAAAAAATTTTGAAAGTTGCAGCTGAAAACATAGTACAGAGAGTGAGATACTTGCCTTGCACTTGGTCATCCCTGGTTCGAATACCTAGGGTCTCACAAGCACTGAATGAGCCAGGAGTAAACCCCGAGCATGGCCTGGGTGGTCCAAAAATCAATAGAACAAAGAAAAGCAAAAAATACTTTTGCAAGATGAAGTTGAACTCAACTTAAATCAGGTAGTGGCATGGTACAATGTGTTTCTTTAGATCTTCTCCTACAATGCAGCAGAGGTGACACATTTGCTAACTTGAATCTCACATGCTCCAAACCAGAAGACACTTTTTCATGGTTTGGTTGTTTTTAAAATATATGTATATTCCCAACCTTCATTATTTATGGCTTGATATTGTATTTTCAGAAAGTTTTGTAAGTGGGAAAGTCTGAGTCTCTCCAACATCAACTACTTCTACTATTACAGAAATCAAAGAACCAATTGCTTATCTAAAATTTTTTCACTTTTAAATCAATTTTCATAGTGATTTTAAGATCTCTCCTAATCTCAGGACTCTTACAGATAAGAGATTAGTGCAGCTCCGGCCTACGACTCTAAGTCATGCCTTGTTTCCAGCCATTCCAACTAAGTAATTTTCAATATAGAAATAGCCCTATTTATGAACAAAATAAACTCAGGAGTTTGAATGAAATAATTTTCCCCCTAGAATTTTTTATAGACAATACTAGATTCAGAAAAACACAAAAGTCATTTTGGCTTCAAATTTGGCCAAAATTAATGAAGTGCCATAGTGATTTCTATGCTGAACCATACTTAAGTAAGTCTACTTCCAAAAACTTCAGGTATTGATTTGAAAACCTAACTTGGAAATTATTTCTGGGTGACTTAACCTACTGCTTGGATTGCACTAGTGGATGTGCTTAAAAGTCAACCACATGCATTTTCTGAGCCACCAGTCTACACATAACATACAGTTTGTTTAGGTCGCATTTTCTTTGTTTGCTTTTGTTAACATTTCTCAGCCTATCTCATTCCTTTTGCCATTTATATTTTCCATCTTTTTCAAACACAGAGTTCTGATCCCAATTGTAGTGCACTGCTATCAACTGACAACCCATGTAAACACCAACCAACATAGTCCTTGACAGGTCAATATCATCACAATGAGAGTTTCAAAAGCGAATAAAAATTGCAACTAGGACACCCAAGTGATCTCTTCCTAGTTGCCCTTCCCCTCTCTCTTAATGATGAAAGAATCACCTTTATCCAGGTGGCATGCTCTGCTAGCACCAGTTCCTCAGCTCCAAGACCAAAAGATCAATTTCTTGTTAAGTTGTCAAGTTACCAAGGCCATCTGGGTCTCGGCTGCCAGGAAACCCAGTGGTTTGCTTAAGCAGCAGGCAGCTATCAAAATAAAAGAGAGAGAAAATATGAGAGACACACAAAGAGAAACACACTCACACAGAGGTGGGGGAAGAGAGTGAGGCTATCGGAACTATCAGACTTAATATTTGGCACACATCTGAGAGCGAAAGAGCCAGAAAACTCTTTCAGGTCTGCTAATGTTGCCATTACCATTTGTCAGGTGTGCAATCAACCTGGAGAATAAGGATAATGGGGCCTTTGTAGGATCCTGAATCAACATCCCCAACAATTCAACCACTGTTCACAGTTTAGAGTCATACTTCCCTGACCCTTCTCCCCTCTTTTCTCAAAAACCTACTTCTCCACCCACCTCCCAGGAACATTACATCAATTGGTATATTCACTTCACCACCGTATGACAGCTGGTCAAGTGGCACCATGATACTACCTCAATAGAAATAACTGTTGGAATGATTTTGCCTCTTGTGCCACCTTGTTTCTTGCATAATAAGTTTTAGAGTTTGGATTTTTGTGCATGCTTACAGAGACATTGCATTTTTGTTTTTGTAACTTTATTTGATAGGAAAAAGGAATACTGGTATAAAAAGCAGAGGGAAGGAAGATAGTTTGCTTTGTGGGTTTTAAAATCTCTTTTTTTAATCTTTTACTGCTGTATTTAAAATGCTATACAACACATGTTGCCACCATGAAAATGTATACCCGCGCTCAGCCATGGTGTGTTATCTTTATGAGAAAGAAGACCCAGAATATAGATACTTCTTAGGTACGTATTCCCTCTTCTTCAATGCACAAGAGAGAATGCGAGAGGTGTTGGAGAACTACTCCAGTTTTAGATCCCTGGGAGTCCCTTGCCAGTTTATTGGAGTGAGGAGCCAGAAAATCATTCTACTCTAAACTTTCTCCTTCCTGGCAGAATTTTCAAAGCTGAGGTTTCTCTGCTGACTGTGCATGTCCTTATATCATGTGTTTAGTGTTTCAATATCACTCAATTTCACGAAGAGGAGAACATTTACTTTCAATTAATATGACACTCTGCAATTACTCATTGTTCACAGCCATGTGAACGCTTCTGTGTGTGTCTATTCGAAGAAGTTACCCCTGATGCAACCCTCTGGATTAACTACAGACGAGGCTGTGTCTACGGCTCACTGCTCCATCTGCTCTGCCTCTCCTCCAACATAAAGACTGCAAGTCTCCCCTTTGGTGGGTCTGAAGAGGAGCACCTATTTGGCTGTAACTATACTGGAGGTCATATTCATTTACAAACTTGGAAGAAAGATCTTTACTTCCAATGTCTTGTGAATATCCTCAACTTCGACAGCTGTAAAATAGGTGGCTCATTTTCAAAAGTTTTAATAACTTTAAATCTATCCTTGCCTAAAACATTAATATGCTTCAAAATAAGCATTCATTGATCCTAGTGATATGAGTGAAATTAGTTTGAAAGTTATTTAGCATGTAAACTCTATAATCATGTGGACGCGATAAATTGTCATTGCTTTGAGGTTAGCATTGAGTTCTCCTCATCTTTGTGTTCCCATAATAAGAAATAGAACCAGGAACCTGATAGGTTTGATGTGGACAAATAGGCCCAGGTATAAATAGATAATATCGTGAGTCACATTTGCCATCAAAGAGAGTGGATATGATCTTTTTGGGAAGGAAGCTAATTTCCCACTACTCTTCTTAAGCTCTACAGCTGGAAAATAAATAGACAAAAGAGAGGTCAGTAAGAGAAAAGACTTTAATTATATGATCAAGGGGGCCCACAGAATGTGAAGCCATCTGTTGGTTATTCCAGTGAGGTTAGACAGTTTTTGGAAAGGGGTACTAAGATGTGGGAGGGAAGGAAAAAGACAAAGAACTTTTCAAATTAAAGAAAAGGAATTTTGTAGGGCTTATCTACAAATGCATCAAACCAGATTTTACAAATTCATATTCAGGGAGAAAGGTTGTCTTTTATCTCCAAGGACCACCAAAGAGATTCATTTCCTAATTTGGATGAGATAGATAGTCAAAACCTGTCAGGGTTGAATCTTCTGTCTCTCAATTCCTTTCAAGTAAAAATAAGCAGTATGCCACTTATTCACTCCTGGGGCAGCCTGTCCCTATTGCAAACACTCTCCACTGTTCCTGTGTCTACTTGTGTTGGGTCCTTTCCATCCTTCCTTAACCGACAGGCCAAAGACAATTTGCTCTCTTTTCTATTATCCTGGGTAAAATGGTTAAAAAACTAACCTAATATAAAACATATGAGAATCAACCTTATGCTCACTGGAAGCAAGACTCAAGCTCCAAAGAAGCTCAGTTGAAGTGAATACAGTAGATGTTCTTTATTTCTTCAGTTACATATTGATTACTCCAGGTTGTCCAATGCTCTTCAAACATGTAAGTATGAAGATTCCACATGCTAAAATCATCCCAAAACCACCACTAAAATATTGTGTTGTATGTGTCATTATGAGATATCTAAAGATCTCTTGAGCACTTTTACTTCTCCCTACCATAGTTTGTTCATGGTTTTGGATTTATTTTCTCCTAAATACTATAAGCTTGCCTTATCTAAGGGTATTTGACCATATGCCTTATCCATGGTATTTGACCATGTGAATATACTGTAACTATCCAGTCCTTGATTAGTGACTATCTGAGTGGCTCCTAATACTAATATACTTTTTGTTTATTTGTTTTTTGGGGGGCTACACCCGGTGATGCTCAGGGTTTACTCCTGGTTCTGCACTCAGGAATCACTTTTGGTGGTGCTTGGGACCATATAGGATGCTGGGGATTGAACCTGGGTAGGCCACGTGCAAGGTAAATGCACTCCCTGCTGTACCACCAGTCCAGTCCTAATATACTTTTTTTTTGCTTTTTGGGTCACACCCGGCAATGCACAGGGGTCATTCCTGGCTCATGCACTCAGGAATTACCCCTGGCGGTGCTCAGGGGACCATATGGGATGCTGGGATTCGAACCCGGGTTGGCCGAGTGCAAGGCAAACGCCCTACCTGCTGCAGTCCTAATATACTTTTAATATTTGTTCAGAACATTGGAAATGACACTGAGTAATACAAAAAGGAATACAGAAATTGTATTCACTGAAGGGCTGGAGTAATTGTACAGTGGATAAGGCACTAACCTTGTATGTGACTGACTTGGGTTTGGTCCCCAGCCCCTCACATTATCTCCTGAGTTCACCAGAAGTGACCCCTGAGCTTAGGGGTAAGCCCTAAGTACTGCCAGTGTGGCCCCCACACACAAAGAGAGAGAAAGAAAGAAATTATTTTTGCTGAATCAGCATAAAATTAATTTACATTCAGACATGCTTTTATGTTCACTGTCACTGTCATCTCGTTGCTCATCGATTTGCTTAAGCAGAAACCAGTAACGTCTCCATTGTGCTTTCATGTTAAAACATGAAAAAATAAATTTATTGAAAACTTATGAATCTCTTCCATTAAAAATGGTAGATTGTGTATAAGTTGAATATTATATAGACATTTTTTATGTCATGGGTATTAAACACTTTTATGAAAATGTAAGCATAATATCTTTAATGTAGGGAAAGAACAAAGGCATTAAGTTATGTTGCTTAATTACAATTGGAAAAATAAGCGGAAAATTATAGCCCCAGAATGTTGTTTATGTTCAGATATTCAGAAGTACACTTAACATTGGCTTGTGTTTCCTGAGTAAGAGAAATGAACAATTTTTCATATGCCTATTTGCCATCCTGTATGTCTTTGGAGACATGTCTATTCAGAACCTCTACTCATTTTTTAATTGGGTTGTTTCTATTGAATTTTATGAGTTAATTTTATTGTTGGGTTTTATGAGTTTTGGGGATTATATTTTGGATACCATTGTCAGATGTGTGATATGTGAAGGTATTCTCACAGTCTGAAGGATGCCTTTTTGTTTGGAGGCATGTTTCTTTAGGTGTGCAGAAATTTTTAATTTGATGTAGTTTCATTTGTTTAATTTTTTTGAAGTTAGGGTTTACTTCTGACTCTGTGCTCAAGAATCACTCCAAGTGGAATCAGGGGGACCGTATGGGATACTATGTACTGAACTGGGTGTGGTGTAAGTTGCTGTAGCCATTATAAAAAACTTGTATAGTGATTGTTCAACAATGAAGAATAGAAATACTGTATGAACCAGTTATACCACTTCTATTTACCCAAAAGTGGAAAAGCACTATTTCAACATAAATGTATATATGTGTGTATATATAAATGTGTATACATATAAATGCCCTTTACAGTGAATCATTGTTTATAATAGACAAATAGCTAGAACTAGAAACAACCCATGTGCTCAGTGAGTGATGAATGTATGAAGATATGGTAGAAATGCACAATGGAATACTACTAAGCCATTGCCATATAAGCTCATTAATGGCCATGATCCAAAGATTCACAAATACATCTCGGAAGAGAGCAACACACTGCAGAGATGCCTCCAGATCTCAGTCACCATTCAGTTAAAAATTTAACTGGAGTGGGGGGCTAGGGAGGTGGGGGGTGGGGGGGAAAGTTTACTGTGATTCTTGGTTGTGGAATATGTGCACTGGTGAAGGGATGGGTGTTCGAGCACTGTATAACTGAAACTTAAACCTGAAAGCTTTGTAATTTTCCACATGTGATTCAATAAAAAAGATTAAAAATTAAAAAAATATTTAACTCTGGCTGCATCACCCTATTTATAATTTTAGAATTCCTGGAGCAACATCTCATATTCTACACCACTGATGTACCAAGAGTAGCATGCCACATTTGATGGGATGTGAAGTAGAAGGCAACCAAATCTCGATCAAAAAATATACCTATACATATATATTAGCACACAAGTGTCAACCTGTAACATCATGTTAATAGTCTCTAATACAAGGACTTAATGGCTCCAGAGTGAGATACAATAATCTTCACACACTCTCCTCTAAGTAAAAATTTTAGCAGATTATTTATAAGAAGCAATACAAAATAAATTAGTTAAACCTGCTTTGGGGGCAGATTTTGGTTGTGGTGGGAAAATTCAAAATAATGGTAGTGGAAAGGTGTAATGGTATTGGTATTGGTATTGGAATGTAATAAATTACTGTAAACAAGTTTGTAAAAAGAAAATACAATAATACTACTCTGCCATTTGCAATAATATGAATGTAGTGTTTGGTAAAATGAATCATATGTGTAAAGACAATTACCATATAATTTTATTCTTTGGTGGTGTATATATACTATAAAACATTTCAAATATATATGTAAAGCAGATCAAATAAATAAAAATAAACTATGGGACTATAAGGTCCATTAGGGGTCACCAGTATGCAAGTAGGAAGTGAGGTAGGAAAGTCAGGTATTACAACAATATTATGATCAATATTTCAGTCAATATTACTGGTATTACAGCTACTGTCACCAATATTGTAACACCATTATAACAGATGAGATAATCAGAACTTTTTTTGTCCTATAGTTCATTTAATATTTATTTAATCAATGCCTATATCCATGACCTAGGGAAGCAATGTTGCTTCCTCAAATTCTTTCTAATCCTTCAAAAACATGAAATTATATTCAATATTATTGCAGCATTGAATATTTTTCTTTGTTTTGAAATGGATTGACCTGTTGCTTACATGGGTGATGGTTCTTTATTATAAAAAACCAAATGACTTCTTTATATAGGTCCTTGGAGATTTAAGAACATCTCCTCCTAACAACACTGTGAGGCAAGCAGTGTGAATTCCTCAATTTCCCCATGGTGTAATATGACTAAGTGTCTTTACATTGCAAGCATAAAGACACTGACTCAGGATGGATACGCAGAGGTCTCTCCACTGCCTTGCACTGCCCTGAAGAGCGGCATTAATCACAACTCACCATTTCCTAACCACCCCAGTTAAATGGTGGGGGTGGGGGTGGGAGTTGCTTTGCACTGAGTATAGAAGTACTGCTCATGGAGTCAAAGTTGCTTTCTTTGTTAGCATGGCCTTCTGTGCATTCTTCTGGATATGGTATTTGCTTTCTTCACCCCATTTTAGTAGCACTTGTATGAAGATATTTGTTCCTGTCCCTGACTCAATCCCCCAGTTCCCTTCCATCTCCTTCCCTAACAGGCACACATGCACACACACATTTGAAAGGATAAATGAGTCTGCTTGTGATTTAGTGATTCAAATGCAACATCCAACCCATAAGAAAATGGGGTGATGAAATGAACAGAAGCTTTCTCTTTCTTTTTTTAATTTTATTGAATCACCATGAGATAGTTACAGGCTTTCATGTTTGGGTTACAATCTCACAACAATCAAACACTCATCCTTTCACCAGTGTGCATTCCCCACCACCGATATCCTGGGTATAGCCCCCCTTCCCCATCCTCCCCCTGCCTCCATGGCAGACAATATTCCCCATACTCTATCTCTACTTTTGGACATTATGGCTTGCAACACAGACACTGAGAGGTCATCATGTTTGGTCCATTATCTATTTTTGGCACATATCTCCCATCCCGACTAATTCCTCAAGCTATCATTTTCTTAGTGATCCCTTCTCTATTCCATCTGCTTTCTCCCCTCCATCATGAAGCAGGCTTCCAGCTATGGGGCAATCCTCCTGGTCCTTGTATCTACTGTCCTTGGGTGTCAGCCTCATATGATGTTATTCTATACTCCACAAATGAGTGCAGTCCTTCTATGTCTGTCCCTCTCTTTCTGACTCATTTCATTTAGCATGATGCTCTGCATGTCTATCCATTTATGAGCAAATTTCATGAATTCATCTCTCCTAACAGTTGCATAGTATTCCATTGTGTAGATGTACCAAAGTTTCTTTAACCAGTCATCTGTTTTATAGCACTCAGGTTGTTTCCAGATTTTGGCTATTGTGAACAGTGCTGAAATGAATATATAGGTAAAGATGTCATTTCTACTGTGCTTTTTTGCATCCTCAGGATAATTTTCCCAGAAGTGGTATTGCATGGTCTTATGGAAGCTCAATTTCTAGTTTTTGAAGGACTGTCCATATTGTCTTCCAGAAAGGCTGGACCAGTCGGCATTCCCACCAACAGTGAAAGAGCTTCCCTTTTCGCCCACATCCATGCCAGCCCTGGTTGCTTTTGTTCTTTTGAATGTGTGCCAGTCTCTGTGGTTTTAGATGATATCTCACTGTTTTGATTTGCATCTCCCTGATGACTAACGATGTGGAACATTTTTTCGTGTCCTTTTGGCCATTTGTATTTATTTTTTGAGGAAATTTCTGTTCATTTCTTCTCCCCATTTTTTGTTGGGGTTGGAAATTTTTTTCTTATACAATTCTACTAGTGTCTTGCATATACTGGATATTAATCCCTTATCAGATGGGTACTGGGTAAATATTATTTGACATTCTGTGGGCTCTTTCTGTATTTTTGTCACTGTTTCTTCTGAAGTGCAGAAGCTTCTTAGTTTGATGTAGTCCCATTTGATTATGTTTGCTTCCACTTGCATGGTCAGTGCTGTTTCATTCTTAAAGATGCTTTTAGCTTCAATGTCATGGAGAGTTCTGCCTACATTTTCTTAACAGAAACATTGTCAAAGAAGAAATCCAAATGGATAAAACGCACATGAGAAAATGCTCTTACATCACTACTCATCAGGAAGATGCAGATCAAAACAACAATGAAATATCATTTCACACCACAGAGACTGGCCCACATCCAAAAGAACAAAAGCAACCGGTATTGGTACAGATGTGGGGATAAAGGGACTCTCCTTCTCTGCTTGTGGAAATGCCCACTGGTTCTGCCCTTTTGGAAAACAGTATGGACGATTCTCAAAAAATTAGAAATTGAGCTCCCATGTGATCCAGCAATAGCACTTCAGGGAATATATCCCAGAGAGGCAAAAAAAAGTATAGTAGAAATGACATCTGCTCTTGTATGTTCATTACAGCACTGTTTAAAATAGCCAAAATCTGGAAAAAAAATCCAGTGCCCAAGAATAGATGACTGGTTAAAGAAACTTTGGTACATCTACACAATGGAATACTATGCAGCTGTTAGAAAAGATGAAGTCATGAAATTTGCATATAAATAGACCAACATGGAAAGTACCATGTTAAGTGAAATGAGTCAGAAAAAGAGGGACAGACATAGAAAGATTACACTCATCTGTGGAATATAAAGTAACAGAATGGGAGACTAACACCCCAAAACATTTTCTTTATCAGCATTTAAAAGGAATTTTCTACTGATGATTGGGGTGGGCTCTACTGTACTACAATAAGCCAATGAGCTTACCTTTCTAAGGTGGGGCACATGTTATGGATTCAAACCACTCAGTTTCTTTTCTTCTCTCCCTGTATGTGGTGTGGAGATCAATTCAGTACACTGCCACTGCGCCTCATCCCCAGCCTGGTCCTTCCAACTATTTTTCTGAGGTGTGTGTTGAAGTGGAAGTCTTTAAGATCCTGGGGGTCACGGGCATCTCACTACAGCTGCCACTGGTAACGGTGGAAGGTACACTGTTCCTCTTCTTAATGAAGTAGGTCCAGGGAGCTCTTTTTTGTCTGGAACTGATGGGTTAGGTATCTGCACTTCTTTAATTTTAAGCATTGCAGGGTAAAGAAGAATTAATATGTCAGACCCTATGTAGTAGGCTGGCAGCCTGCGAGTTACTTCCATCATTACCATTGTATTCTGTTCCATGGAAATATGGGGACTATTGATTTCCATCACTAAAAGTTCCAGAGCTGAGCAATTCAGCTTTGTGAGTGGCTGAGCAGAACAATAAGACTGTGTAAGAACTAGGACACATCAGAGCCATTGTCGGGGGGTCAGGCGGCAATAGAAAGGCCCCTTTCATCTTTTGGTAAGGGCCCATTATTCCTATGTATCTCTCTTCTATGCTTTATGAAAAGGTTTGTACAGTAAATAATGACCAACTATGTAGTAGTTCTTTCTTCTTTTGCCAAGCTCTTTTTAGCTTTGGCAGCAATTTTGTTTTCCCTGTCATCATCTAATGTCTATTTATTTTACATTGCTACAAAGCCAGTGAAATTCCCTTATAAATCCCAGGTCATGAAGATGAAGCAGCAACTCGATTCCTTTTATTAAATGTCTCCAGTGTCCTCTGCTTTTTCTAATTAGGTTCAAAGTGGTCAGTGGCTTGAAAAGGCTCTGGGCAGGAATCAAATCTGTTTGAACAATGCATTCCTCCAGGCCCTCCGTGTTCCGTGTTTGGATTTAATTAGAAGACAGGTATCTAACGCTGATGCTTCTTGATGCTTCCAGGCTTGTCACCACTGGGTCCTCTTCCTACCCCACACAATTTCACCAAACCCTTCCCTCCCTCCCCATTCTCCCGCCCATGCACACAGACAGTTGGCATTTGGTATTCAGAGCCCAGGGCCATTACTCACTGCTGATTTTCCAGAACTGCACTTTCCTTTGTCAGCACAACCACAGCATGAAGGTGAGAACAAGAAACCCAGAAACTGAAGTGGAAAAGATAAAAGAGAAAGGGTGCAGCAGAAAAGAGCGGCTCTTTAACTGCTCTGTCAACCTAATTTTCCTCTCCCCTCAGCCTCAGGCATATTCTGAAGATGGATGGGCATAGGTACAGCTGGTAGAGGGTGCAGCTGGGATTTCCATCTGGGTACCATTTAGTAGCAGAGAGATTTTTCAAGCCAAAGTCTTCTCCAATTGTTGTGGTTAGAGAGAGAAAGTGAGAGACCTGCTGTGCATTCTTCCACTTCAGATGTTCTTGTTCCAAATGCTGCCTCTGCTGTGTTGGCTCATTATCAAAGGGAGGGGAATTCTGTGACGGGGGTGGATGGGTGGGTGGGGGAGTTAGCTGCCGAGAGGTGGTAGAGTTCAGACTCAAAGCACCTCATGGCACACATCAGATGTTAGATTTATCCAACATACACTTCTCAAATTGTCATTACCTGCCTTCCAAATATGGGAGTGTCAGGGAAAATGGTGTTCTTTTGAGGACTAAAGTCAAAGTTCATGTCTGTACAACGTTAAAGCAACAGGTAGAAATGTGAAACATTCCAGCACTTTGATTTTTCGCTGTGCCAAGAAATCAGTCAGAATCATTTCTCAGAATCATCAGTGACAGATGTGAGACAGGACACCAGCTCAACCACCTCACCTCAACCCACAGTGTTCTTCTCTATAATTCTCTTTTTATATTTAAAATATTTCCTATATGAATAAGTTTTAAGTACATTTTGGCTATGTTTCTAAAACCCATTTGCTTATATCTTTTTTCCTTCCTCCTCTATTAATATTTTCTCAATGAACACCAGCAGTTTTTAACTCATCCTATCAGAATGTTATAGGAATGAATTGAAGTTGGTTATTCTTTGGGAATAAATTTCTCTCTTCTTTATTTATTTTATTTTTTGGTATTTTGGCCATACCCAGTTGTACTCAGGAATCACTCTGGGGCTCTGGGACCATGTGGGGGTGCTGGGGAATCAAACCCAGGTCAGCTATATGCAAGGTAAGTCCTCTGACCACAGTACTATAACCCTGACCCCAAATTGTTCTCTTTTTTTGATAGGTTCCTCCTATACACATTTTTGAGTTAGAGACATCAATTTAAGTCTGGTGAGAGCAGTTCAGCCCACTTAGAACATGGCCCTCTTCTCTCCTAAGACTGACCAGGGGACATCTTCACAGACCAGCATCTTTTCAGAGGGCAGCACCTACAGGAGCTAATAAATTCCTGCCATATACTATTTGGTTTTGGGACCAGAGGTGTCTCAAAAGCATTCTTAGGAACTGGCAAATCTCGAGGGAGAGATTGTGATATCTTTTTCTGGCAAACCAGCTCCTTCCTCTGGCCAACATGGACCTTCTCCAAAGTTGGCCCAGGATCGCAAGCTTTCCTAATGCACTGGGGTCAGTGCTGCATCTCCAAGGAGAAACCGCAGCTGAGAGTCCCCATCAAAGTTGAGTTTCTTTGCCCTTCAGTTTATTACCCTTTTACCTTAAAAAGCCCAGAATAGACTAAAGAACATGTGGATAAATATGACAGTATTTCTGGGTTCTTGCCTTTAGTTTTGGAAGAAAGAATTCGAAGGGTGAGGTGGTACCGTGAAGATGAGATGTGCGAAGGGAAGCAGAACTCGGAGGGGAGTACGGCCCATTAGAAATACAAGGCAAGCCAAAACTCTACTTTTGATGTTTATTTTTTTAACAGTCTTGCTAAAATAATAAAAAGAAACTGGAAAATTAATTTTGATTATTTAATTGAATTCAATATAGCCAAAATAATGTCATTTGAATAGTTTATTAATATAGAAATGATGAATGAGGTATTTTATCCTTTTGTGGGGGTCCTAATTCTTCAAACTCTGGTGTATTTCATACGGACAATATATCTCCATTTGAACTAGCCACGTTATAAGTGCTCCATGCTATGAGAGATATATTGGAAAGTGTAAATCTGCAGTAAATAAAGACATACTGTGGCACTGTAGCACTATCATCCTGTTGATCATCAATTTGCTCGAGCGGGCACCAGGAACATCTCCACTGTGAGACTTGTTGTTACTGTTTTTGGCATATTGAATATGCCACGGGTAGCTTGCCATCTCTGCTGTGCAGGCAAGATACTCTTGGTAGCTTGCTGGCCTCTCTGAGAGGGATGGAGCAATAGAACCCGGGTCGGCCGGGTGCAAGGCAAATGCCCTATCCGCTGTACTATCGCTCCAGTCCAAAGACATACTAGTTTTAGTAAATGTTTTCTACATGAAAGATGTTGTAGTTGCAATTAAAATACTCTGTGATGAACCTTCACAAGCTCCTAACCCCATGAAAGTAGAAGAATGAAGGTAGCTATGCATATGTGAATCCAAATTTGAGCCGCTTTGGAATTCTATGATATGAATTACCCAAAGACAATAAGTATATGCTAGAAGTGTCCTAGGCAAAGTGGGATGAATAGGCCACCTGCATGGGGACATATGAAGAATAGGTGAAACAATTAGCCAAGATATCCAGGCTAATGGGCAGCATGATCTCACATGGAAATCCTCAAGTGCCTATCCTTGGAGCATGCTTCTAGTATTCCTGATAAAATCATCCTTTGATAATTTGACTGTTTTTAGTGGGAAGTATTGGTATCTAAATTGATAGTATGACTCTCTACCAAACACGAAAGAGCCTCTCTTCTTCTAGAACTACAGAGGTTCTCCCTTCCAAGGGAGCAGAAAATACATGGCACCTAATGACAGACTCGCCATTTCCAACACAAGTGAGACATTAGCCTAGACTGCCTGGCTATAAATATTTGGTGGCAGATTGGGGGAACTGCAACTCACCAGTAATTTCACTGTGATGTGCTAATTTCTCTGTTAGGAAACATCTTTGGAATCTTTTCCCAGACACTTACGTTAGTTCAGAAATGAAAACATTGTGATCTACTTTCTTTAGATCCTTTTAGACCCCCAGAAAAATAGAATTTTGTCTCCAACGTAAAAGAGTTGGTTCTATATCCTTCTTCAGAGTTTCTCTGTTTGCTTGATGGTTCCTGAGATGACTTCTCTCTTGGAAATAACCCTTTAAGCCATAGCTGGTGGTTTCAGAGCAGAACATAGCAGAGAAGTCTGGAAGGACAGCTCTGATGATAACAGCATTCACTGAATAACTGCTGCGTGACAGCCACTTTGCTTTCTGTCTAAACTCATCCAGTCCTAACAATCAGACTGGGGATAGACACCATAATCATCCTCATTTTTCAGCTAAGGGGACCAGCTCAGAGAATTTAAGTAACAAAGTCACATAGCTATTTTGGTCAGAACCCAGGGTCTTGATTCCCCATCCAGGGCTGGCTGGTGATAGGGCACTGATATGGAATAAAACTCAAAGTCATCTCCATTTACCAAGGACATTACTTGGAAATGGTTAGTGTTACATACTTGCTTATTGCAGTCTGAGAAATCTCTGTTGTCCAGTCTCTGGAAAAGAAATTATAAGAAAATTGAAAGAGAAAGATAAATTTTGAGGTTAGTATCTGCTTCCTGCAATGGCATCTGGCTGTTGGTGGATGTTTGCAGAAATATTGTGGTTATCAATAAGCACCTTTCTCCCCTTTGGTTGGGTAGAATCTAGTTCTCCAGTATGACTGGCAATCTAATTTATGCGAAAAAATGAGGGCGCTAGAGCAAAAGTCCAGTGGGTAGAAGACTTGCCTCACACAGTGGTTGACTGGGTTCTATCCACAGCATCCCATATGTCCCCTGTGCACTATCAGAAGTGATTCCTGAATATATAGCCAGGAGTGACTCCTGATCAGTGTCAGGTGTGGCCCCAAATCAAAGAGAGAGAGAGAGAGAGAGAGAGAGAGAGAGAGAGAGAGAAGGAGAGAGAGAGGGAGAGAGAGAGAGAGAGAGAAGGAGAGAGAGAGGGAGAGAGAGAGAGAGAGAGGAATTAGCTTAGTCTTTGTATATACTTACTTCCCTATCATGTTCAGATTTAAACACTTTAGCAGCTACTCTGCAGTGCTATTGTTTTCTCATTTATTGTCAAGCCAATGGGGTAAATCATGCAAGTTGCATGACTATGAATGTTGGCCTTAGAATTTGACAATCTGTTACCAGGTGGAATAAAAAAATGTGACCGACATTACATTTTATTTATTTAAAAAAAATTTCTCCTGCATTGTGTCCCACACTGCAAAGGGCTGCTGGGGCTCTCTTCCAACAAATGGCACCACTGTTCCATTTCTGTGAGAGTTCCTTCTTGGTGCCTCCAGAGTACAAAAATGAGATTTGAACAGAATGTTATAAACCAGAGTTATTGTTTATATTGGATATATTTCAGAACTGCCTGTGACTTTAATGTGTGGTTTGGTATGAAGTTTTATACTCTAATTGGCATTAAAAAAATTGGTCTTTCCTGAAGAGTGAAAGAGCCAAGATCTTATCTGTTCTTAATGTTCAATGTTGATAAGGAGCATATGACACACACTAGCAGACACTGGCCCAACTCACAGATTGCCCCTAGATAGAAAAGGGCTAGTTCTTCATCAGACTATAACAGTCATAGAGTAGGCCACCACGGGACTGGGGAGATAGCACAGCGGGAGGGCGTTTGCCCTGCACGCAGCTGACCCGGGTTCGATTCCCAGCATCCCATATGGTCCCCTGAGCACCGCCAGGAGTAATTCCTGAGTCCATGAGCCAGGGGTAATCCCAGCGCACTGCCAGGTGAGACCCCCCCCCAAAAAAAAAAAGAGTAGGCTACTGACAAGCAGCTGTGACTAGCAAGACTTGTAATCAACACAAGGTAGGTGTGTAAAAATGTTATTACTAAGTCCCCCATTGGAAAATAAATGAAATAATCTTCCCCATGTTCCATTTCTGTAGCAACCTTAGGACTGGTGAAAAATGAAATTCAAATCACATTTTTATGAAGCTGGAAGAACGAGGGGATGATTATCTTCCTCATAAACCAACTTCTAAATCTGAAGTTGTATTTCTTCCAGGCTAATATTTTATTTTATCTTTGATCATTACAAAAGATATTTATTTCTTTTAAAAATGTCCTGGTTGAAAAAAATAAGTTGATGACTTGTTCCATTGGAGATTAAATAGACTTATTTATTGAAACACACTCAAAAGTGAAAACTCAAAAGGGCTTCTCACTGCACTATCTGAGCCCCTTACCCCCAAGATTTCTGCATGTTACTATGCAGAATTATGGGCAGAGTCGAGTAACCACCTCTGGCTTCAAATTTGACTTTCCACATCAGTTAATGCCAAATATGTTTGCTTACTCAGACTTTCACTTGAATCATAGTCTTTTTCTTTTTTGGGTGATCCCAATTTGAGATGGTTAGGAAACTTCAGGAGTCTGAGGGAAAGGCCTTGGGTGGTGGTTCTGGAGGTTGTCAGGATTTTCAGCTATGGAGAGAGATATTTAGTATGTGGGTATTTCCAGAGATCTTGCAGCATATATTTTTTTTCAGTCTGAATCTGTCTCTCTGTATTTTACCATGGAGAATGGAGAATCATCTCAGCAATAAAAAATTCCTCTTAAAGTCAGCAAGTGTTTTGATGGGCTTTTATAAGCACTTCAACTCTTCTCAGAAACCAAGGAAATGTTAGTTTATCTCCCATTCTTTATTCTTGTAGCTTCTCAGTTCTGTCTTTTGGAGGCATTGTAGCCATAATTGGAACTCTGGAGCAAGAAGCTTGGAGATTCATTTTATTAGTAGTACTAAACAATGCAAATAAATAAATTACTAACAGCAATAAAAAGATCACTGACATCTTGGATTTTATGGCTTACAAAGCATTTTATTAGTCATTCTCTCATTGGAGATCATGACCATCCTGACATTAGACAGCTGCTCCAGGACTTCTGACACCCTCTTCTCATACTCCTTCCTAGTCCCTGAACAGAGACGGGAAAGGGTGTCTCCAAGAGTATTAATAGCCCAACCATTGGGATGGAAGATAAAGGAACAGAAGAGAGGATGGCAAATTTGATCTGTCAACAAGGAGGAGCTATCTCTCTCTCTCTCTCTCTCTCCCCCACAAGTTTTTAACAGAGGTCTTGGCACTTCAGGAGGTGGTTGAATTATCACACATTCTTTGAGTTCTGGAGTGCGTTTGGAACGTAAGGCCACTCCATACAAAATGTGTGCTTTCAAAGTGTAAAAGTCTTGGTTTGGATCATATATGTCAGAGAGAGTTTCTTGGTCTAGCTTTGGGAATAAGTTCAGAGAGGAATGCCCAAGACATCTGAAGCCAGATTGGATTTAGTTTTCAAAACAGAAAAAATCACCACCCCTCCACCCCAAACACACACAATACGTTTGTAAAGAGAAAAGACTAAATCC
The DNA here is from genome assembly GCF_027595985.1 of Sorex araneus. NCBI lineage: Eukaryota > Metazoa > Chordata > Mammalia > Eulipotyphla > Soricidae > Sorex > Sorex araneus. The sequence continues at coordinate 19,380,306 of NC_073308.1, read as the reverse complement.
TGGAAAATGTATGAAGGCTTATGTTAGGTTCTTTGGTTTTGGGGCCATCGAGATTAGGGAGAATGAATAAGCATAAATGACAAGATGCGTGGGATATGGTCAAGCCATTTATGTACCTTTGAGATGGAACATCTTTGCATTTTTCTTTCTAACTGCTTTTCCTCCCAAAATCATACAACTTTTGTTGAATAAATAAATCTCCCGCAAAGTTTTTGTGGTGAATTAGGAAATGGAGTAACATATGGGGGATCCCCAACTGAAAATTAAATCAGGCAGTAATTTAGGGATCAAACACCTTCTGGCTGAATTATGTTGAGTTAAATGAAAATAGGATTATAGGTTTTCCTCGATATTGTAGAATGTCCCTGTGAAAAATTTTGCAAATTGAAATGGTACAAAGCTAATAAGCAATTACCATGAATTTATATGGAAAAATTTTTGAGCCTTTCCAGACCTCCCATTAACCTACCAAATTACAACCAAATAACACAAAAGCTAAAATAACACTTGAATCCATTGAAAGCAGGAAAGTGATGGTAAGTACCCTGTACGTAGAAGAAACTTTCTAGGGAAGAAGCTTTGGGCGACCTTTCACAACTGGGAATGTCTCTGCCTCTATAAGGGCTGCTGCAAAACCAATGCTGAAAGCTGTTTTGCCTTTTGCTTTCAGATTCCTTTTCACCAGTGATTGAGTACCAGTGTAGTTCTTATAAGTAAATGAAGTGGCTTAATTGGAACATTTGAAAAGTGAGGGGCACCTCTAAAGGGAAAAAAGAACACAGGCAGGGACCTGAGTGATCATACAGTAGATAGGACATTTGTTTTGCATATAACTTGATCCCAGAACCTTCCAAGGTTCCAAGATCTGCTAGGAGTGATCCCTCAGCACAGAGCCATGAATGAACTGTGGACATTGCTGGGTGTAGCCTCCAAACAAACAAACAACATCCCATAGATAAGTAAGAGATTACAGGTTATGTTTCTTTGGCTGCTACACAAAGGTAAATGTAGTTACTCTTGGGTGCACAGTTGCCAGAGTTGCAGAGAGTAGAGATGAATTCCTTGGCTTATTCTCCTCAGTGAATTCCAGTCACTTCCCAAAGCCAAAATGATCTAGGTCTCATGCAGAAGGTTAAACTGTAAGAGGGAATGCTCTTGAGTGGCAGCAACTCTTCATTTACTAACCAATGCCTCAAATCTGCTCCTTTCCTGGGTTTCATCCTCCTAGGTACTCACCTAGCAGTGCATCTTATCCTTGTGTGATTACATTGAACACTCCTATAGACATCTGTATGAGTGTGATCCTCTCCCTCCCTTTCCTATTATTGTCTTCCACAGGCTGTGTCTAGGCTTCTCACCAAGCCTATCCCATTCCCTCTAGCAATAACTTGATTTCTGCACTCCCACACAGAGGATTTATGTCCCAGCATCCACTATAATGGAGAAGAAAGGGGAAGGAGAAAGCAACCATTAATTGCAACCATTAATATCTACCTGATAAGCACAGAAGAAAGTTTTAACAAAAAACATCTTTCTGGTTATAGCTATTCAGCCTGTTTATTGCTGGAATGATAACAAACAAAAAATAGTTGATTAGCCATGATGATAGGACCATCTCATGTTTTGTTGGGCACTCGATAAAGAATGAAGTTGGATCCAATCTAGAAGTGAGAAGAAACAGCATATTCAGTCAAAAACTAGGCACGGATGGAGATCAAGTCAGAAACCGCAACAATGAATATTGAGAAAGGTGGATTCGGGTCAGTGCTCGTCGGTTGGAGCAATATCAATAATAATGAAGCAATACTCCCCCAGAAGATGACCAACTTAAGATATGTTTTTAAAGGAGTGATGTGATTTGGCAAGTACAAAGTTTTGTGCACCGTCTGCAAATCGATTCCACATTCTCAGTGCCTTTTACAGGGTGTTTGCCCTAAAAGTGGTATGGTATATTTATTTTCAAGCAAAATTCAATTTAAAAGCAGAAATAATTGAAAACATCACTTTGAATGATGTTCTAAAAACTGAATTTAAAAAGATGTTGACAATCTTTCTGAGTGCTTGCCACCACCGCCCCTTTACTGCAAGAGTAACTTCTGAGGACTAAAATGTCTTTTGTTATCCGAGACATTTTATAATCCTTTTTAAAAGTATGCCTATGTGCTGAACTCAGCTAGGGTTAGAGTAAACGCCTAAGACAATAAACCAGTCACTCAACATGTGCCTGCATTTGCCTTCTAAATGCTTGCAGTTAACTCATACCAGGATGGGTACACACCCATTATGAAATGACCCTTCGTGCCTTTACAGAACACCCATGTGCCCAGCCCTCCATGGCATCAGAGCTCGTGCAAGAGCTCATCACTGTTATGATTCCCAAAGAACTTTTGTTGTCCTGATCTGTCTTTTATGAGGAACAAAAAAAGCCCTGGGTGAAGTTTTGCCTTAGTGAATCTCAGGCACAAATGAAGTGGCCGCCTATATTAATAATTCTTTCCTTCTGCTTCCATTCAAGCTGTGCGAAGTTCCTATAATCTTTCCCTTCTAGCTGATGTACTCATAGATCTAGCATTTGCCCAATTGCTCATGCTAGAAACTTGGGGTTCAATCATGTTAACCTCTTTCTCTCTTAGATTCAGCCAGGCCAACTGAGTCCTGCTGGTCCTGGTTTTTGGCTAACTCTTAGATTTATCCCTCTTTAAACAGGCACCTCCATTGTTCTTACCTTTTTCTTCTCTGAGCCATTCAAATTACCTTTGAATTGGATTCTTTCCAAGCCATGAGCCACTCAGCTTCCCACGTTTAAATGTCCATCTGTTTAAATGCCACCAAGATCCTCTTTGTAACCACAATAAATGTTAGACTCTCAGCAAAGCACTGAAGATCTTTCATGCTCAGACTTTCCCCCAAATCTCAACTCTGATTTTGTGCTGTTTCTTTATCTTCTCTTTTATGAAATCAGGTTGCATTAGGATGCTTGTCCCTTTCAAGGATCTTAGTCTTTGGCTTCCTTATCCAACACACTGCTTCTTCCTCAGTACCCTGCCCACCTTCTCGGATTCATTTTCCCTGACTGTCCTTCATGAATTAACTCCAGGCTGAATTCCCCTGGAACATTTCCACACGGAGTTGCTGACTTCCTCTCTGCCATCCTCATTGTGCAGTGGTCTCCCCAACATTTTGTGCAGTATCTTCACACTCTTTGATAAAGGTTCATATCTGTATCTTGTTTGACTTAAATGGTCTCTGGCTTTTGTTTGCTTCCTAATCCAAAGTGTCTATAGCACATGCTGCAAGAAATGTAATCTTTAGGTTCATCTTTGCAGGGTTGATTTTGCCATTCTCCATACTAGACTCATCTTCTTTTTGCTTATCTGGATGAATCCAAATCTTCTCTGCTTTGGATTTTGTACTCTCACCTGGTTTGAAAACATTGGAGCATGTGATTTTGCTCCTTTATTTCAGCTCACAATAGCCTTTGAATCCTTGCTTTCAACATATGCAAAACATTGAGAAGATAAATTTATAACCCACATTTTAGATATAGTCTTGGGCTTAGAAGAGTGATTTATTCTGCTTCAAGTTGGTAACTGAGGCCAATGAGCCAGTCACCTGGGGTTATGGGTTAGTTTTCCGTTGCTCTAGTCCAAATTGCTAAAATGATCAACTTAAAATGACATCTTCATGTTAGCTCAGTGTTTCCATGGTCAGTAGGCCAGTAATGGTCTGATGGAGTCCTCTGCTCAAGGTATCATCTGGGTTGTGTTTTTGTCTGGATCTCAGAATCCTCTGACTTCACTCACGTTAAATAGAATTCCCTTCACAGGACTCTCAGAAGGAAAGTACCCTTCTTCTTGATGTTGGCTGGGTCTAGTAGTGATTGAAATCTGCACACAAACTCTGACCACACGGCATTCATGCCCCCAGGAATTGCACCTTTTCAAAGTTATCTGGTGAAACACATCCTGATTTCAGTGGGGTCCCACAGAATGCCATAAAAGCAAATGAATTCTGTTCACATCATAGTCACAGAACCTGCCTAATCTTAAGGAATTATATGCGACAGTGGTGCTGGGAGGTGAGAACTTTGTGCCATCTTAGAACTCTGCCTAGTTTCATCATTCCATGAAAATGTTAACCCCATGGTTTTGCCAATATTTTGTCATAGGACAGTCCACAAAAAGGTTTCCACCTGTTCTGGTTTCAGTTAGGATCATTTATGCTGAAAGAGGAGTCATTGTGTTGTCGGCAGTGCTTTTGTTCTGGGACCATAAGATTTGAAACTTGTGAAGTACAGGTACTTTGACATTTTAATTCTTGAAGAATTTCATTGTAGTGTCAGAAAATTGTAATATGATATAGGTTTCATGTGTATATCATTAGAAATCAACAATGTGAATATCCTACATTAATTTGTACTATATTTCTCTGTTGGGGACACCTCAACTTGGATGTCCCAGTCTCCTAGTAATTAGTGTCTAGGAACATTTGGGCTTGAGAATCTAATATTTGCAGGGTTTTTTTTTGGTGTATGTGCACACACAGGCTTCAGCTGAAGAAGCAAAGATGGTCACTATGAGGCTGGTCTTTAGATTGGAGACTACCGCCACATCATCAGTGAAGTTTTTTCATCCCAAATTGGACTGTGCTGTCCAATGTATCTTAGTAAAGTACAAAGTCCTTAAAACATCTTAGATTTCCTGTTGTTTGACCTTGTGCTCTAGATGAGGTGTAGAAACACATTTATCCATTTGTCTTCGAACAATATATGTCTTTGCTTTTATGATCTAAAAAGGTAGTTATTGTTCTGCCTTGGTCAAGTAAATCATTTGGATATTTCAACCAACTGGGAGTGATGGTTTAGTTCACAATGTAGGATAAGAGCTTATATAAGAGAGGATAAGAGCTTAAAGTGTAGTGAAAGGTTCTGTCAGCTCATCTAATATCCTTAATAATCAAACATTAGCCACTTATCTCTCATTATCATTATTTATTTTCTTAACGTTCTGAACAGGCATTGCCCAGATTGATAACCTACACTAGGTCAAAGGTATCCTGATTCCCAGTTCTGTGAGTTTCCTTGTGTGAGCTACATTGCAATGCAGACCCTGCATCATGAACCCAGGACACACAGCTATTTAACATTCAAGCATGCCAGTATCAGGGTCTTTGGGCATAACGACCTGGAATACACTTAGAAGAAAGTTTCAACTGAATCAAGTCCTGAAATTTTTTTCCCTAAGAGAATAAACAAAGCCTGATTAAGGTGAAAGAAAAGAGGCAAATAGAAGGAACTGAGTCAAGAGAGACATTCAACAGAGATTTTTTTGGTGACTAATTTAGTGAGCTTGGGTTTCCTAGCTACTCAGGGTGTTCTCCAGCTGGAAGCAAGGAGTAGAGCATTTGGGGCCAAATATTTGAGACTTTACTAATTAAAGAAATTAAACAATAGTTGCTCAGGCCTTTTGTAATCAAAGATGTAGAAAGCTTATAACTATCTCACAGTGATTCAATAAAATTTTTTTTTAAAAAATACTGGTTTCTAAAATAAAAATAAATTAAAATTTTATTTAAAAAAGATGTAAAAGTCAATAAAACTCCAGTATATGGAAATATCTCTCCTGTTCTTCCTAATTCATGGATCTGTGATCTGTGCCAACGTGTGTGTGTAGCACTATAGCACTGTCGTCCATTGTTCATTGATTTTTGCTGAGTTGGCACCAGTAATGTTTCTGTTGTAATATGTGTTGTCACTGTTTTGGGCATATTGAATATGCCATGGGTGGCTTGCCAGGCTCTGCTGTGTGGGCGGGGTACTCCCCGTAGCTTGGCAGGCTCTTCGAGAGGGACGGAGGAATCAACCCAGGTTGGCCGCATGCAAGGCAAACGCCCTACCCACTGTGCTATTGCTCCAGCCTGGGAGATAAATGACCAGATGAAGGACAGTATCCTGTCTATGGCCAGTTCTACAGCTCTTTCTTTTCCTTAACTGACCATAAATAAGTGTGTGGGGTGGGGGGTGAGCGGGAGGGTTGTTCTATAGCCACAATGTAAGAGTTGGAAGCAATATAGAGATCACTGGTTGAAGTCTTTTCTGCAAAATTCCTAACAGGAGTATCTGAATAGATGATCTCCCTTGAAATAATGGTATATAGTAGTTTGTTTCATTAGAAAGTACTTTCTTTGTCTTCAATGGTTTTCCCTTCTATCTAAAACTAGATATAACTGCCTTTATAATTCTTACTCTGAATATTTGCTTTTCTCATTAAATAGTCAAAAGATTGACACCATTTACCTGCCCTGCTTAGTATTGCCTGCTCAGTTCCAGTTGTCCAAATCCATCCTTGTCACTAAGAAAATTTCTCAAAGCCCGAGTTATCTGATGATATGTCTGAAACAGCAATGTTTGTGGGAAGCAGAGAACAGGGTCTCACATGAATCTCATTAAAGTAAATTAAAATTAAGTGTTTCTCACTGCCCCCCACTCCTGCAAATGTAATGTTGACCCTTTATAGAAAGTTAGTGATGCTTTTCCTTAAAGTTAAGGACAGAAACACAGGATAGACTGAGCAGAGAGTGGAAGGAGGCAGGGGTAGGATGTGTGTGTTTTGGGGGCAGCAGTTGTAAGGATAGGGAACAGGTGTAGGTGAGCCCTGGAAATGAAGTGTTTGAATCCCTGGGTTTGTGTACCCGTTCCACAGTATTAAAGGCAGTGTACTGAATCCATAACTCATCACAAAACAAATGGCTGCTGCCCTGTAGGGTTACAACAGCTGCTATGCTTAACCAGTGTATTCTTGGGAGGCCCCAATAGCCCCACATAATCTTGGGACTGGTTTTGTGTTATATAATGACTTGATGGATTCAGGAAGAAGAGCACATGTTCCATCAGGATTTCCCAAAGGTCACAGTGAAGCAGATATCATTGGCCAGTTACATAGTCTTTGCATTTGATTTGCAAACCTGAGGTAATTCATACAGAATCCTTGTTATTTCTTAGCAGACCATCCTAACGAAAATTCACATTTTACAAGCAAGCTGCAGCATGCAAGCATGTGTGTCATGGGAGGGGTGGCATGTAGGGCGAAGGATAAAGGGGTAGAAGGGATCTCACAAGGATAGGAGAGTATAAGGGTTTTCCAAAGTTAAGGACCACATTTAGTAGAAATAAGAAAATGTTAGGAAATAGCCTAATAGAGAATAGAGGCCAGCTCTTCTGAACTTTGAAAAACATCTTTGTAAAAACACTTAAGTTCTCTGAGAAATAGTTTCTCCATCTGTCAAGCAGGAGGGTTGGACTGGGAAGTGTCCCAAACCCTTCCAGTGATAATAAGTTAGATATAGGGAGTTTATCCCAAATGGGCCACAAGGTCTGAAAGGTAAAGGTGATTTGTACAGATCATCACTCCCCATAAATCCCAAGGATGGAAATTAGAACTCAATTCCAGAATACTTTTAAGTCCTTCCTAAGCAGAACTTTCTAATTTCTCATTTTCATGAGAAAATTTTGAAATTTTCATGAGTGGCTTTTCATTTTTGCTGTTCACCTACCCACCCTCTTTTCTGTCTTATTTTTTACTTTTACCGTATTTGGGTTTTGCGCTCCCACTTAGCAGTGTTCAGGGCTTACTTCTTGCTATGTGCATCGAGATCACTCCCAGTGATGCTCAGGGAACCATATTGTGGTGCTGGGGATCAAACCAGGCTCAACCTCATAAAAGGCAAGTGTCCTTCCCCCAGTACTATCTCTCTAACCCCTATACTTCCCACTCTTTAACCAATGGAGGTTTTAGGCTCAAACACATTAGAAAATATATAAATCTCCCTACTCTGTCTTGGACGAGGTTATGATTTCTAGGCAGCTTCCCATTCTGTAGTTTTTTCTGGAGGTCCAGCATCAGTAAGAAGTCATTTTGCCTTACCTTTAGGAATGTGAAATTATTATAGTGATGGGGAGGGGTGGGAGCAGAGCACAGTCAGGAGGAGCAGGGCTTCCAAGAGTGAAATCACCTTCCGCTCAGACAAAGCCAGCATGCGTGTTTGTATTCCCGACTCCTGAGCTGTTTCTTTCTCCAGTTCATGTGTGGGTAAAAGCTACACAGGCCTTTTACTGCAGTTATTTATATATATTTTAAAATCCATCAAAATTTCACTGAACTAATAAACCCATGGCAGACAGACTGTAGGATCTGTGAGGTAATGAATAGCTTCTTTGAGAGCTCCGTGCTGCTCGGGAAGGCAGCTTATGGTGGCCAAAAGTTGTTCGCTTTGCCCGTGTGAGAGTTGGGCTGCAGATGGCCCCCACCTTGCTTTGAGGAAGAACAGGCCTGCTCGGTGGATGATGAATGTTGAGTGCCAGGAAGGGAGAAACACCCTCCCCCCAACATCATTTCATTACTTGATTGAAATAAAATAAGATTCTTTCACCTGATAATACAGTTGGCACACATTCATCAAGCTATGAGCGTCCCTACCCTGACCAAGGGATTTGAGGATTAAAGAAAATAACTTATGGTTTCCACACTGTTAGTAATTCTCTTTACTGGACAAAAACAATGGGTAGCTTCTTATTCTTTTTTGTTGTTGTTCCTGTTATGGGTCACATCTGGCGGTGCTCAGGGCTTACTTCTGGCTGTGCACTGAGGGATCGATCACTCTACCAGTTAAGGGGACCATATTGGATGCCAGGGATTGGAGCTAGGTCAGATATGTGCAAGCCAAGCATCTTACCTAGTGTGCTATCACTCTCTCCCCTCTTACTCATCTTTTAAGGACTAATGGGTATTAGGAAAATCTCTAAGTGTAGCTAGGGGGGAATTATAACATGGCCTGGTTGCTTGTGATATAGTTTTCAATTATGAATTTAAGTTTACCTGACACTAGATCTTAAAATGAGTGAATTTATAGCTTCACCTAGTCTCAATGGATTGTTATATAGTTTTAATTATCTGATTCACAAAGATTTTGCCTTCTTTTTTGGACGAGGTCTCCCAAGGGGTATTTATGAGACAATCCTCCACTTCTAGCACTCTCTTTTGTTTTGGACCCATACCTGGCAGTGCTCATGGATTACTCCTGGCTCTGTTCAGGAATCACTCCTGCCAGTGTTCAGGGGACCATATGGAGTGACAAGGATGGAACCTGCTGCATGCAGGGCAACCCCCTGTCCACTGTAGTATCTCTTCTGCCTAATTTCTGGCAATTCTTGGCCAAGAATGGTTCAGTGCAAGATTCTGGAGGATATGCTCAGGGGACTATGTGGTACCAGAGTCAGTCACATGCATGGCATGTGTCTCAGCCCCCTTCCTATATGTCTCCAGACTGGGTGTTGCATTCTTCAAGAGGCTCTGCTTGAGGGCGAATACAATTTTTCATCTTCTCATTTCCCCAGTTCTTGGAGTGGCTAAGAAGGGTGTTCCTGGACACTGAGAGGTTTGGTGTCAAAAAGTTAGGAAGCTGGCGATGGGTTGTTTCCGAAACTTCTGAAGCTATATGCAAGCTGGGGCCCAGTTTTCTTTTGAAGATACCTAGAGGTTCCTCAGGACAAAAGGACAAGTTAAAGGATTGAACCTACAATCTAATGGGCTCTGAATAGTGCAAGCAGAAAACAAGAGAAAGGAAAGGAAGGAGGGAGGGAAGGGAGAAAGAAGGAGAAAAGGGAGGAATAAAATAAGGAAAGGAAGAATAAAGAAGTAAAAAAGGTGGAAGAAAGAAGGGGTTTTAATGATCGGGAGGAGGAATGACATTGTATTTCTGTTCTTCTACATTTTTTTGTGCACAGAGCATGTTTCTTTATAAACAACATCTACTTTACTTGGCTCCCTTTGCTCCAGAAGTGCACCTCTTCCGGCAAACAATAAAAAAGTTTTGGGGTAGAAGTTGTTTTCTCTCTCTCCATGTTAGAAGAGTGGGTATCCTAGGATGCTGCATAAGGCACCCCATCCACCCCTTCCCCCACTCCCAGCCCAATCTCTGCTCTGGGCCTTGTCTGTAAACATCTTAAATTGTATCTGAAAGTCCCAAATCTATACACAGAAAACAGGAACTTCTTTCTTCTGAGAATAGCAAAAATCTGGCATAGAATTCCAAGCCCCACTGTAAGCAACACGGGAGCAATTTGCTGCTGCCTTAGGGGGAAATAGAGATCATGTTGAGAAGGACTGATGGTCTCCATGGACCACACTGACCGTCTCCGCTCCCTGGCTTTCTTATAATCAAATGAGTAATGAGTGAACTTGAGACTGTTATACACCATGCCATATATGTTTCTTCTTTTTATGTTCTTCATTTTTACTTCCATCTGGTAGAGTAATTCTCCCAACATTTAGCCCTGGTATAGGAATTGGCCATTCTGGGTGGGAAGGACTGCAGGACTTATAAAACAGCTGATAAAAGAGTCCTGCACTGTGCTTCTCAAAACACATTCTTTCTAGATTGATCGAGGCAAATGGGATTATCTCAGTGTGGTCAGCTTTAAAAAGCAAAACCGGCCTAGTTGCTGGAGCTGGGTGCTGGAATGTGCAGATGTGTGCAGTACAAAACAGAGACCATGCTTGGTGCTAATTTGGGGTGTAAGATGTTCTCTATAATTTCTCACCCAGTAAAAAGGGAGGACTTTCTTTATTCTCCTTCAGTGAATGGAAGGGACTCACAGGCTTCTGTGACTGAGCAGTCCTGGAGCCAAGAGGTCAGGTTCCCAGGATGCCAGACCCCCCAGCAGCAGCCAATTCTGCAACTAGGACAAAACTTGATAGAAATCATCAGACTGCTTGCTCACTGCAACCAAGCTGCCTAGCTTCCTGGGTAGAAATGATCAGCTCTGTCAGCCAAAAGTCTCTTCTCGTAAATTATATTTTATTGATAGTTTCGGTTCCTGTCCGTATCCAGAGAAGGCAGGGATGGAACTTTTCTGTTGCTCTTCAGAAAATGAAGAGCAGGGGAGATGATATATTGGCTTACTGATCGAATACCTCATGGAATAGTTCGACCTTGCTGGTTTCCATATGGTCATGCCAACGCCATAAAGTCATGGCAGGCAGATACAAATTCCATGGTTTAGGAAGTTGGTTTTACCACCATGTTATTCAAATGCATTTAATGATGAAGGGTTTTTTTTTTTTTTTTTTTTGGTTTGTTTCTTTTTTTGGCTCCTGACATTGGCCAGGGTTTGGGGCAGAGCAATCTAGCTAGAATCAGATTTCATCCTCTTGAAACCTAGTGTCTTTATATTTTTTATGCTATTTTAAAGAAGAGATTAACCTCTCCAAGGTTGGAATTTGCCTGTTTTGTAGAAACTAGCTGGTCCCAAGGATTTCCATAATTTACTGAACTCTATCCATGGAAATGTGGAGAGTTGTGTGCTGACAGTTCTGGTTGGCTACTTGTGTTTTAAAAGTACAGAGATCAGAATGGTTGAATGACTTATCCAAAGTCATAGAATAAATCTCTTTTTGAGATGATAAAATAAAACAGGTTTCCAAATTTTTTCTTTTGTCAGATGGGGAACTGACTGGATTTAGTAGTCAGAAGTGAGGCCAAACAGAGGGAATTTTGAAGCCAGCAGAGCTGCTGGCCATGCCTTGGATCTGAATTCAGCGTTGCTCTCTGCTTTACAGGAAAGGACAAAACGGAATGGTTGCAAGAGGTCCCAAAGTCTAAAATCGAAGTGCACAGCTATGTGGGAAGCTGACCTCATTGGACCCTGCAAGGGTTAGGAAAGATTATTCTGGCTTGAGCACTGTATTCTGAGTCTGTGGCAAGATGTTCCCATTTACTATGTCCATACAAAATGACTAATACTAAGTAAGAAGTAGAATTAAGATATTACTTAAGACGTTAATTAAGTTATTGGGCTAAGGAGAAGAGGAACACCCCTAGGTGGTGTTTCTGCCCTTGAGCCTGATGGGCAGTCAGGAAGGGCTTTCTTATGTTGATTTTGCTGCCAGACTGGGTATAGTGTCTAACCCCAGTGCTGGAGAGTTGGGAAGAGAGAGAGAGAGCAGGGCAGCAAGATGGAGCAGGGAGAGACTAGCAAGGGGGACAGAGGAAGAAGAATGTAGAAGAAGAATACAGGAGCAAACATGTCGAGAGAGAGAGAGAGAGAGAGAGAAAGAGAGAGAGAGAGAGAGAGAGAGAGAGAGAGAGAGAGAGAGAGAGAGAGAGCCCAGGCTGCGAGATGGAGTGCAGAGAGAAGAGTGGGAGTGATAGGAGGAGACGGGAATGAGGGGCAGTGTGAGACTAGAATGGGAGGCTCAGAGAGACTGGTGCAGGCACTTGAGGGGAGAATGGAATAAATGGCAACTGAGGCTTAAGTTGAGAGAACAGATGTCCAGGAGGTAAATATCATTCAGAGTCAATTAACTCCCACTTTACAAAAGCGTAGCATTAACTATCTTCCTGTGTCCATACAAAAAGGACATTGCTCTGAATTAACTATGCAAAGGACTTAAGGAGAAGAGAAAAACAATATTTACAAGTTAACAGAGCCAAAAGAAAGAAGCTACAAATAAACACAGAGGAATAGGAGCCCTGAGATGGGAGTAACCCAATAAACCTAAGCTCCCTGAGACAAGGCAGAAAGGACAAACCAATGTTATTCTACACATCATGGTGGTTTCAGATGCCTCTTGCTGTTCTTGTTGGTTTGACTTCTCTACATGGACTCAGCCAAGCTTGGGGTGACCTGCATTTGGGGTTCTTTGAAAGCATTACCAAAGTCTCTTGGGCTTAGAAAAGTCATTCTAAAGCAGCCAAGAAGGAACATTCACTGCCACTGAAATATCTCTCAGCCCTCTTTGTTCCCAGTTGATCCTGAGTTGCAAACCAATTTGTCATCACTGTTGGGTGGAGAAGGCATGTTTTTCCTAACTTCTTGGTGGAACCAGGCACAGGAGGGTGAGCATAACTATTGCCTGCTCTTTCCAACTCCTCGGTCACTGGGGACATCAAGTCATCAGAAGCCTCTGCTTTGGTAGAAGAACACATGGGTGGCCTGAGAGATAATTTTGCCTTAATTGAAACAGCTCTGAGTTTCAATGGGCACTTACATTTTATAGTAACTGCTAAAATGAGTGGATCTCTGACTCTGACTTCCATCATGATCTGAAATGAAGTTTAAGGATCAGTTTAGGATTTTAAATTGAATTCCCAAGACAGGTAGATCCTGTACCACCTCCTGTCCCCATCATCTGTTGGGTGTATGTGTGTTGGGGTTGGGGGGATGGAGCAAATGTAGTTGGGCTTTTCATTCACTGCAATCATTTGCGGTTATATCAGATGAGTGTGACTCAGTTCAACTGGAAACAAAGGGTACTGAGAGATATTTAAGACTTCTATACATGAAAAATCTTCTAAGATGATACATTTAATTTTTTATTTACTTATTTTACCCTTCCAATAAACACACGGTTCTGGAGCAGCAGAGCCTGAGTATTTATGGAATATATCAACACTGGTTATTCATAGACCCCACCCCAGATGACATAACAAAGACAGCTGTCCCCTGCACGATGAATCCTGGAGCTCATTAGAGCAATCTTAGCTTCTTGATAGACAAGCTACCTGGGAGAGAAGGCTTTGAGCCTTTGGATGTGGACTGACTCCAGGGGAAGAGATCTGTAAAGGCTTCTGGGTATTTCAGCACCCTAAACTTTCAGGTTTGTTTGCTCGTCACTCAGATGACTAACCTAGATGACTCAGGAAATGCCAAACATAAAATTATACACAATGCTTCTTGAGACTGGAAAGTGCCACCGAGGAATCGACCAATGGCAGAGGCTTGGAAGAGCAAGCTGGAACTCAGAAGTTACAGTCTAAAAGCTGACTGAGAGGTTCTGATGTCAGCTAAAGTCTATTTTTTTCCTCTCTGTTGATTGATACTGGGCCTGGGGGTATTTTTTTAAGAACTTTTATTGGATCATTGTGAGATACAGTTACAAACTTGCATGGTTATGTTTCAGTCACACAGTGCTCGAGCACCCATCCCTCCACCAGTGCACATTGTCCATCACCATCGTTCCCAATGTCCCACCCGCCACCCCCACCCCACCTCACTCCCTGTCTCTGTGGCAGGCACAATCCTTCTTACTCTCTCTATAATTTGGGGCATTATGATTACAGATACTAAGAGGTTATCATGTTTTGTCCTTAGTCTACTTTCAGCACAGATTTCCCATCCCGGGCGATCCCTCCAATCATCATTTACTTAGTGGTTTCTTCTTCATCCCAACTGCCTTTCCCCTAGCACATAGGGCCCCTTCCAAACTATGGTATGATCCTCCTGGTCCTTAACTCTACTGTCCATAGGTGTTAGTCTCATATTATGCTACTTTATATCCCACAAATGGGTTCAGTTATTCTATGTTTTGTTTGTTTCTCTCTTTCTGACTAACTTCACTTAGCATGATATTCTTCATGTCCATCCACTTATATATCCATTCATTTCTTCTAATAGCTGCATAGTATTCTATTGTGTAGCTCTACCAAAGTTTCTTTAACCAGTCATCTATTCTCAGGCACTCGATTTTTTCCAGATTCTGGCTATTGTAAACTGTATATTGTAAACATACAAGTACAGATATCATTTCTACTGTATTTTTTGCATCTCTGGGGTATATTCCCAGGAGTGGTATTGTTGGGTCATATGAAAACTCTATTTCTAGCTGTTGAAAGAATGTCCATATTGTTTTCCAAAAAGACTGGATTGGTCAGCCTTCCCATCAACAACGAATGAGAGTCCCTTTCTCCTCACATCCACACCAGCACTGGTTGTTCTTGTTCTTATTGATGTTTGCTAGTTTCTGTGATGTAAGATGATACCTCATGGTTGTTTTGATTTGCATCTCTCTGATGATTAGCAATGTAGAACATTTTTTCACGTGCCTTTTGAGGGCCTGAAGGTATTGATCATGTCAGTGGTCTCTTGGGGTATACTGTCCCAGATGAGGCAGATAAATCGAAGGTAGGATTAGATAGTGATTAGTTTCAGTAATGTCAGAGGTAGTATGGTGTGGTGAGTAGGAAAGCTATGAGCTTAAGAATGAAAAGAAAGGAGGGGGAAATAGAATTTCTTATAATAATAACTCCATGCACTGCACAACATACTCCAGGTATCTTCTATTTAAGTATCCAATCACCATCCCATTCTGCTGATGAGGAAATAGAGGCCTCTGTGTTTAACGACAGCATTCAAAGGAGAGTGTGATGCAAGTTGGTTGAACCAACATTCCAAAGTAAGCTTGCCTAGATCCAAGCTCCTGGACATGGTATTCTCCCCTGCTGAGTCCAGGGGTAAGGGCTGCTTTGCCACTGCCTGTACCATCTGATTGACTTCCCCTGAGTGGTTCTTTGCTTTGTCATTTGCAAGTAGAAATAAGTAAAATTTGCCAATTGGTCCTCTTTTTGTTCAGCTGCTTACAAATTAGGCAATGTGCTTGCAAATGTTTTACAAAGTAATATGCCACACAGACTCAAATTGTTTTTGTTAATAATTAAATCCAGTGAAAATCTGTCATTTCTTTAGTGTATTGGAAGTCAAGTTTGGAAGAGGAGCACAAGCACAGAATTTTCTTTCAGGCAGTCTTGGTTTGGAATATTAACTCTACCCTCTTCTACTTCTAATACTTCACCATTATATTTAGTGCTCAATGTATTTCACACAACTATTTTTTCATCTTTATCAATGATTCTGTTTTAAATGTGGACAGACAGACCCAGAGAAAAGTTATTGACTAAGATTCATGGAGTATTGCTTTTCCCACATTATCTAATATGTATAATATTAGATAATTCTATACCCAGACAATGAAATTAGAGAGTGTTCTGATTCAGAGTAGGAACTGGGGGAAACTCCTTGAAGAACTTCTCTTCTGAATTGGAAAGTTTTTCAAGAGTAAATGGATAAGATAGATTCTGTTTAAGAACTGGGGTAGGTGGATGGTATATAGAACCACGCTGGAATAAAGAAGGACAATCTCGGGGCTGGAGCGATAGCACAGCAGGTAGGGCGTTTGCCTTGCACGCGGCCGACCCGGGTTCGATCCCCAGCATCCCATATGGTCCCCTGAGCACCGCCAGGAGTAATTCCTGAGTGCAGAGCCAGGAGTAACCCCTGTGCAGAGCCAGGTGTGACCCAAGAAAAAGCAAAAAAAAAAAAAAAAAAAGAAGGATAATCTCTCATAAAATAATTCCATTGGAGAGATCCAGAGCAGCCGTGCACGAAATGACCCCTCTGCTCCTTAAAGACTATGATCCAGAAGGTTTACTGACCCATTTTGGCACCCAGCGACTTCTTATAGAAATGCATCTAGACTGTGAACTGAGCTAAAATATCAGAAATCTAAAAGCTCATATAATCTTCATTCTCAGCAATGGAAAACAAATTATCAAATGATGCCTTTTCAGCAGGTTTGATTGTTGGGGGAAAATTCCAAATAATAGTGAGTTCTCTGTTGAAATATTGAATGTATTCAAAGTATAGAGAGAATAATATGAAGATCATTAGCCACTCAGGTGGGGTGGGTGGGTGTGGGAGGGGGCTATATTGGGATTCTTGGTGGTGGAACATGTGTACTGGTGAAGGGATGGGGGGTTGATCATTATATGACTGAGACTTAAACCTGAAAGCTTTGTAAGTTTTTTCACGGTGATTCAATAAAATAAATTTTTTTTTAAAAAATAAAGAACAATAGTTTTAGAAACTGAAAAAAAATTATTTCACTGGAGCTTGTGGGATGGAGACACTGATGTTCCTCTTGCTCTCTTCATACTTTGGCTATTGCAGAAAAATGACTTCAGTGATGCTGTGGGGTGGGAGCCCCAAGAAAGATGGGTGTAACCTATTAGCTTGCATTTTCTAAGAAAGGATCTTTTTATAAAGATGGTTTGACCTAGAAAGAAAGGGATGGCTTATTATTTAGAGGGTTGCTTCTTCTAGCAAGGAAGTACTTTTCAGAGGAGTGTAGGAGAGAGGAGAAGAAAAAGTTATGGAGAGGGAGAGAGTGGGAAGGACAGGGAGAGAGAGACAGAGAGGAGAGGGACAGAGGGAGAAACAGGGAGAGGGTGAGAACATTTCAATTCATGGTAAGTTTTATTAAACTCACTACATTATTAGTTTCAGCTCACGTTTCTGGCACCTAATTGACTCTTTCTCCCCACCTCTAGGGGTTGTAAGGGATTATCATTTCCAAAAACCACATATACTCTTTAGAGCCATCCCAAGAACACTAAAAAAATAGGAATATCTGGAATGATTCTCTTAAGGTTTTAAAAGCTGATGGAACCTGAAGTTTTCTAAGTGCTTTATCACTGGTTGTAGTCTGCTAATATGAGTCTGGCACAGGGTATAACAAAGGAGAGATTCTGGGCTTCCTTGTAGGAAGCGATTTTGCAGCAGCAGCTGACAACTCACAGTGCCTGCATGCACGCTATCCATATGAAAGGCTGTGACACAAAACCCAGACTTCTTTAATGTGTGTGTAGATATGTGATTTTAAGCTTTAATGTTTTTAACTGTTTTTAATTACAATTTCAATGTTCCTGTACACAGCAGGTAAATAAAAATACAAGAACCACTTCATACTATTTTTGATTCTGTCAAAAACAAAAGACTGGAAATGTAGTCATGTTGATGGTAATAAAAACCACTTTCCTTACCTTGACTCAGATGCTCTTGGTGATTTGGCTTCAGTCTCTATATATTTCTTTCTTTTCCTTTCTTTTTTGGGGACCCACACGTGACAGAGCTTAGGGCTTACTCTTGACTCTGTCATCACTTCTGGTGGGCTCTGGGGGATCAGATGTTGTGCCCAGGATTGAACCCGGGCTGACTGTGTGCAAGACAAACACTTTACCTGTTCTACTATTGCTCTGGTCTATAGACCCCAGTCTCTGATAACATTTCCCATCACCTCCTTTCTCCCCAGTCTCCTCCCTGTAGCCTATAGCCTCCCTTTTCACATTGCCTCCCTCCTCCCCAATTACCTTGCTTTCCTTCATTTTGTCCTTCACCCCATCCCCTCACACCCCCGACCCCTCGTGGTTGAGGAAGTGGAACATGTGAGATTCCACTCTCTCCTTCATAGACTCTGCACTTCCTACAATGAGGAATTTGGGGTCCTTTTGTTGGAAGTGGTGCTCGGGCTAGCCAGGGGCCACTCTTGGTGAATCTTGGTCAAGCAGGCCGGCTATTTCAATGCTAGGGTTTCAAAGGATGTGACCTGGCTTGGGCCTCCCGATGACAGAAAGCCTCAGGACCACAGTAGGCAGTGCCTGGGGGAGTATACCATGAAGTGAGAGAACTGGGGTCTTGCCCCAGCCCCAGGACTTTGGTGTTCTCTTATCTCTGTGTTCTTGTTAGTTAAGAAGACTATTGTTTAGTAAGATCCCCTCCAGGGAGTCTCTGCTGATTATTGTATCTAGAATTGAGTCAATTTTCTTCCTTTAACTCTCTCCCTTACCCTATTTCTTTCCTGTACTCACCATTATTTCCAATTGAATCGACAGGCTTGCTTGTATATTATGTCTCATTATTATCTTCTAATTCTAGTAGGGTATAAGGTCCTTGGGGTCAGGACTCCTGGCTGCTTCATTTGCTGTCATAGCAACATATCTCCCACAATGTCTGGTAAGGAATAGGTGTGATAGCACAACAGGTAGGGCATTTGCCTTGCATACGGCCGACCCAGGTTCGATTTGTCCGCCCCTCTCGGAGAGCCCGGCAAGCTACTGAGAGTATCTTGCCCGCACAGCAGATCCTGGTAAGCTACCCATGGTGTATTCGATATGCCAAAAACAGTAACAACAAGTCTCACAATGGAGACGTGACTGGTGCCCACTGGAGCAAATCGATGAGCAATGGGATGGCAGTGATACAGTGAAATAACTGAGTGAGAGAAAAAAAATCCAACACCAAGGGGAGCTAGAGGAGAAACTTAGCAGAGCTGTTCTCAGTGATACTACTTAACGACTGTCTTAATTTATTGCACAGATGGAAATGGTTCTCATTCACATGATTGATTGGTTTCTTCTCATACTGACTATCAGGGCAATTGAGTTAATTCCATCCCTAGTTTCATTGCACCATGAGGACCGACTCACCCAGACTGGGATATGTGTCATTTTCTGTCAGAGTGCTAACCTGCTGTATTTATAAATGTTGATTTGTTTATTTCTTTCACAGTTTTACTTTTTAATTAGCTGGTTGTTTTGATTTTTAAGTAAACTCCTTAATCTACTTTGGATCTGTTTATGTTGGCATCCAAAGTCATCTTGTGCATGAGCTTGGACATCCAACTTTGGGAGCAGATGTTAAGCAGAGCTGAATTTTTTTGTGGAACAGGTGGTATGGAGAGAATGAAAGGGGGATGCCAGAAGGAACTGGAGAGATGGAAGAAGCAATGGAATTCTTTCCCACATCTTCTCCCTTTCCCCAGGCCTCCCATTAATTGAGTCTTCTGTACCCAGTGACGTTTGTGTGAGGATGGAGAAAGCAGCAAAGTGTCTCTGTCTGGGTCATTTAGAAGCACATGTGCCTGGTTGTTGGATATTAACCCTAAGTGTTTTAAATTTCATCAGTGAATCGTCCCTTTTGCTCCCCCCAGAGAAGTTTAAAGTGCTCTTATGGGCACCTTTTATCTTCAGCTTATTTTTAACCTTCCCTTTGTGTTAGTTTCTAAGTCAAACTTGGTGACCCTGGACTTTGTATTTGTAGTGAGTTACTTGCTTTCTATTTCCCTTATAACCATTTCATATTTTACTATAAAGCAATGTTCATTGCTTAAACACAGAAAGACCATTAATAATAATCTCTTAATATTTGGGAGTTAACTGACTTTGAAATATATTCTCACCTGGGCATCCGTCATAATTACTTGAACCAGGCATCATTCCTAACTTGATTCAGGCTACAGTTCCTAACACCCCATAAAGGAGGGTCCCACCATGAGCCTTGAATTGACCCAGGGTGAGTGGCAAACCTACCGTGGCATCAACATGGAACAGTATAGAAAGCATAAAAGCACGGTCTTGATAAAAGCTGTTGTGACTTAAGAGACAGGATCCCCATGGGAAGGACAACTGAACCGGTCTGACAGCCTAGTCTGGGAGTTACTGTAAAAACCTTGCTTGCCCTTGTAGCACAGAAAACTAAGTTTTGGAATCTATATCTATTACTGTATTTATTCAAATAATTGCAAACATTAATAAGATAAACTTAATTGTTAAGTATGTACAACTAAAGGGAAAGGGAAACACAATATAGATGTCCTGAGAGAGAATCTCCTTGAGTTAATCCCCCCCATTCCCTCCCATGAGAATTGGCTCCACTGAAACATTTTCCCTTTGTAAATGATCAATCACACCAAGGTGCAGTCCTGTACCTCAGCCCCCTCAGATGTGCTATTAGTGGCTAACAGCTCTGCATTAAATAGGCCTTTCCATTTTGATCATCACTCTGTGGTCCCCTGTCTCTTTGTTCCTTTGCTGGGGAGGCCTGGAAGGCATTTCTTGGCACCAGCCACCGAAGAATGAAGAACACAGTCATCACACAGCCCCACCAATTGAACTCACCTGGTGTTGAGGATAACCCAGTGATAAATTCCTGGTAATTTACAAAAATCTAATAGATGTATTGGTATTTGCATGGGATGTGGACCAACAATTTTCAGACATGTAATCTAAATCCTATATATATCATGTGAATTGCCTACAAGTACAAATAAGTTTGTGGGAAATCATCCTTTTAATATGATTTAGGTATTAAAAGCAATGTTTATTGGGTCACAAGTTTGGAAAAAAATGTCTTAAGTAAATGTTGGAGTAGTCCACCGAGTAAAACAAGTTTAGTTTAGGTTATAGTGAGGGCAGCAAACCTGCCTCTAAGTCAAGAATAGAATAGTTGAATATCTAGTTTACAGTAAGGGCAGAAAATGTGGGCCCAGGCAAGAATAGAATAAGAAATAAGTGAATAAGAAATCACAGTGCTTTCAATGCTCTACATCCAAGGCACTTGCTGATTGTGTAGCACCCTATGGCAGCAGCTATGTAAATATTCTAACCTTTGCTCTTTAAGGGCCTATTAACAATTTCTCACAGGTCTGGAGACTGGGAGCTGAGGTGGAAGAGGTTTATAAATGGTCAGACTATTGCCTGGTGTGGGGCTGTGGAGGTTAGCTTGCCACCTGGAAAGTCACTGTCTGTTTCTCAATTTTTGTGACTGACCTTGCTGGACAGAAGTCAAAGGTGCCAATTCACTTAGCTTATTATGATAAATTTTGCCTCAGAGCTTCACACAAAAGAACCATGACAACTCACCAGCTTTTGCTGCCTCCAGATGCCTTTGCCTTTCTAATAATTACTTTGGAGCCTTCTGCTCCTGTCTACCCACAAACTAGGATCAAAAATAAGGTTCTGGTGTGTACCTTTTGTCTTAGGATGAGAATCCAAGAGTAGGCTTCTTCTGGGGTCAAGAAATTCCCTACAGCAGGCAGGAGATAGCTCTGCAGTCAGATGTGCACGCCTTGTATGTGTAGGGCCTGTTTGATTTCTGGCATCACATGTTCCCCTCCACTGCCCCAAGCACAGATCTATATTGTCCTGGGAGCCCCAAAGGATATTA
The DNA here is from genome assembly GCF_027595985.1 of Sorex araneus. NCBI lineage: Eukaryota > Metazoa > Chordata > Mammalia > Eulipotyphla > Soricidae > Sorex > Sorex araneus. The sequence goes on along the minus strand of NC_073308.1, from coordinate 19,358,693 downwards.
CTGATAACCCGAGGAAGGAGGAGCAGCACCATGTCACCAGGCCCATAATAATCTGATCCTGTCAGCCAAAAATTGCTGGAACTAACCACTGAGTTCCCTGAACTCTACTTAAGAGCATCCCTTAAAAATGCTCACTGGTATGTGTCCCTGTGGATCCTTGGCCGTAGACCATTTCTGCGTCCTCTGGGGTGGAGAAGCTGCTGATTCAGCAGTTGAACGTGGCCTGAAAGTGCTTGTCCATGTGGAAGGCACAGCGTCCCTAACCACGTTTCCCTTTGCACAGCCTTTATTCTCTAGGAGGCCACAAGTACAGCATGTTAATTCAAACTTTTCAAAACCATGAAACCACAGAATATCTCAATATCCGCGTGCGCACTCTCATTTGCCTACCCTGTGTTAACAGAGAAACATTTGGTTTTAAACAAGACTTTATTTCAGGGGGGAAACGTGTATAGGATTACATTTGAAAATGTAATTACCGAAAAGATAAACCATATGTCCTCATCTTGCTTGGACCCCCCTTTTCACTGAGGCCAGCTTTTAAGAGTTCATCTGGAGGTGTATGGAAACTCTAATTCTTCTTCTTATCCAGCCAAGCTGGATAAGTCTAATGGAGCGTACTCACCGGTCATATGTGTTTACATTTTACTGTAGTTACTGCCAAAGTATCTTATAGTCCAGTGACGTTGTCTTACTGAAAATGGGGAGAAAATATTAACTCAGAAAAGCTGAGACTGAAGGACCACACCTGCCTCCTTCCACTCCGCAGGCCACCTCACCAGGAATCTTGAAGTGGAGGTTTTGATAAGACATGGAAGATCAGAGTGGTGGTGGGGTGTTGGAAGGATCAATAAAGAATAAAAGTGGTGCTGTATGGTCTCTGACTGGGTCACATACTGTCTACAGACAATCAGGAACAAAGTGGAAAGCATCAGAGGGGGTTAAGATTCATGATAAGTTAATCAAAATCTTTTACAGATGCTGATTCTGACTTTCAGTAGACAGCACTTGTAAACAATCACTGCTACTCCAATAGAGCTGCATTCTGAGGTGCCCAGTGGATGACAGAAATATTTTTCTGTCTCTTTCTCTTTCAGTGGATTATTGTCTGCACTATGTTTGCATCATTATTAATGCTGCTAACTACAGCTTCAGAAAGAACAAACACAAGGAGGAATCTTCTCTCAAAGGGAAAAAGAGCTGATGCTGTTAGCAATGTCTGTCCCCTACAGTCACCAAATATTGATGAATACAACACATTGGGTTATTGTAAAAAACTATGCACGCTGTAGGGCTCTCCGGGAGGCTCTGTCTCACCACCCGCATTCGGTGCTCTGGAACCGCTATGTATGGGCTGGATCGGGATGGCCGTTGGCCAAGGACAGGCGAAGAAAGAACGAGGACCAAGCTGGTTGCTGATTAGTTACTGTTTATTCAATCTTCCATCTTTCTCACCTCCAGCACTCCTGGCTCCATCCTCTCTCTGGATCTACTGCAGTCCTGGATTCTCCCTCTTCACTAGTCTCTCCCCATACTTGTCTCTCCCACCTTGCCCTCTAGGCTACACACAACCAGGTAGCAAAATCAACATAAGAAAGCCCTTCCTGAGGGCCATCAGGTTCAAAGGCAATACTATCTAAGGGCATTCCAAAGCCCTTCCCCAACTGTCAGCAGGCAAAATACCTCCTGAGGGTATTCTCCTTTCCTTAGTCCAAGAACTTATTCACATCTGAATACTAGTTATTTTTATATGGATATAGCAAGAGATACATGCCACAGACTCAGACTACAGCACTCAGGCCAGATTAATCATTCCTAACCCTAGCAGGGTTCGAATCTAGTTATCACTGTTTGGATCATGACAGCATTTGTCCATGACCAAGCACTTAACTTATAGTTAAGCACTAGGCACTTTGCCAGGCCCATCTCGATGCCAGGGTAGCACACAACTCACCACTTGCCCTGGGTCAGTCCTGTCCCTCATTGGGACCCTGCTTTTGGGGGTGCTAGGAAGTAAGGGCAGCTGAGGCTTAGGTTGAGAGAACAGATGCCCAGGAGGAAAATATCATGTAAAGTCAAATGACTCCCAGGTTACAAAAGCATAGCATTTGCTAAGTCTTCCTGTGTCTATACAAAAAGGACATTGCTCTGAATAAACTATGCAAAGGACTCAAGGAGAAGAGAAAAACAATATTTACAAGTCAACAGAACACTAAGAAAGAAGCTACAAATAAACACAGAGGAATGGGAGCACTGTGATGGAGTAATCCAATAAACCTAAACTACCTGAGGCTATGTTATCCTCCAGGTTATTATTATTATTATTATTCATGATCACGAAATCCCATTAATCAGCGATTTCTTGGGCGCGCTCAGTAACCTCTCATTTCGTCCTTTCCCTGAGATCTTAGAATGTCGCACTGGGGGCTCTTTCAGGGTTAGGGGAATGAGATCCAGCTTGTTACTGGATTTAGCATATGAATACACCATGGGAAGCTTGCAAGGCTGTCCCATGGGGGCAGGAAACTCTCAGAAGATTGCCAGTTTCTCCTAGAGGGAGAAGTAGGCTACAAGATATCTTCTGAGAGCTTGCTTTTAAGTCTCTGGATGTTGGCTGTGATGGGATTACACACACCTGGGTCCCTCTGCAGGTACCTTCATTCATGAGGCCTGTCCAAACGTGTGGAGAGGGGCCTCGAGCATCGCTTGTAGCTAGGTTCCGGTGGTCTTCGGCCACTGGGAACTCTGCTTGGGGTGGAGAGGGAAGCTGGAGCCCATCCCCTCCAAGGGGCCCCGGGGAAGGCAGCCAGGTGTGTGGGCAAGAGACTCTCTGCATCACTCTCTTCTGAGAGCTTGCTTTTAAGTCTCTCTCTGGATCTTGGCCGTTGAGTTGATGGGATTACACACACCTGGGTTCCTATTATTATTATTATTATTATTATTGCAAATGGAGGTGATAACTCAAAAGGTTGGAGGTAAGAACTATTCACTCCTATATTATAGCTTCAAATTTGTCATGAAAGCGGGTTTCAGAACCATTTTATTATACTGACGTAAAGCAAATGCTCATGAGGAAGCAAGCATGGATATAAAACTTCCTCATAAACTCAGTGTGGTCCTGTTCTACTTTCATTATCAATCCAACATCTTTGCAGGAAAGTTGAGCCTAAACAAAGCTAAAGAACATTCTAGAGGCAAGCTTCTGCTTTTTAGCAGCACCAAGTTACTCCTTGAAAGAAAATTTTGTGAAAGAGATGGAATAAAAGATTTTTATTAGGAAGCTGTTGTTATGAGCAGTGGTTTTCAACTTTTTTATACCCGCTGACTTGCACAATTTTGCTGATGGTGGTTGGAAACTACCAGTTTAAAGTCCATTATTTTGGAGGTTATTTGGTTCTATAGATTTCTTCTATTCATTTTCTCAGTTAGAGTTCTGGAGAAAATGGATGGCAGTGCACATAATTCTTTTTGATGCACAGCAAATAAGTTTTCTCTTGTGAAAGTTCTATTGACTTGGCTTCTTATTGAGTCAAATAAATTTCTTTTTGTTCATTTGTTTTGGGGCCACACCCAGAAATCCTCAGGTCTTTCTCTTAGTTCTGTGCTCAGGAGTCATTCCTTCTGGGGCTCAGGACATTATATTCAATGCTGAGGATTGAACCCACCTCAGCTAAGGCTTGTGCCTTACCCATTGAGCAGCTTTTTGGCCTTTCTCATTTTGGTACCTGTTCATGTTATATCATAGAATTATGAGTTTACTTTTTAAAATTAGTATATACCCATGCCATGATCAAGGGTTCAGGTTTGGGCTTGCATAGATTCCTTGTTTACCAGAGAATAAATAATTGAATCAAAAATATTTTCTTCAATTTCCAATCTACATAGCTTTACTGCCTTTTATTTTGTAAATGTGTGTGTGTGTGTGTGTGTGTGTGTGTGTGTGTGTGTGTGTTGGCTTAGGGGCCATACCTGGTGGTGCTCAGGACTCATTGCTGGAGGTGCTCAGGGCTCACTGCTGGTTCTGTGCACAGGAATAATTCCTCCTGGGGCTCGGGGGACCATACTGGGTGGGCTGTTTGCAAGGTAAGTACCCTACCCACTATACTGTATCTCCAACCGTTTGTAAAATATTTTCCTCATGAGAGAATGCAAGCTTCTCCAAAGGCAGAGAGAGAGCCTCATTACACATCCCAACATTCAAGTATGAAAGTAAGTGTATCATGAGGGGAGGGGTATGTGACACATGTGCTCAGGAACCACATATGTGCTCAGGCAGAATATGAAAGCTGAAGTTCCTTCACATCATTTTTAAAGACAAATTCATTTGACACTTACTTCGGTAGAAGACGAAAAAATGACAGAATGTCAGTTGGATTGAAATGTGTCCTGATGACTTGAGTATCATATAGCTATTCACAAAAATCTGCAGAGAAAATTACATGTAAGTCTTTTGTATGTGTGTTTTTGAAGAGGGAAAGGAAAGAATTATACAAAGTAGTAGTAATTTATATATAATAATAGTGCTCAGCACTTATGTGTGCCACTGCTAACAATTTCCAAGTAAATTTGTGACCTGACAAACATTGGCTTTAATAGTTAAATCATAGAATTTCAATTCAATTTATCTGTAAGGACAAGTTAGTCCTTCTTCAATAAAAGACTTACAGTGTGAAGGGAGTTGGAGAAGGAAATATTTAAAAAGAAAGAGCATTTGAGCAATGGGAATAAATATTCTGTTCAGAAGATATCCTGTCACTTGAGTCATAAAGAATTAAATTTGATGGTAGGGAAATTTGCTTCTTAAGACCAGAGGAGAGTCTGTTTGAATTTGAGAGAGACCTCACCTCTTACACCTTTAACATTGGATGGAATTCTGCACCAAAATAATTGGAACAGGAGTAGCAGTGTAACAGCACTTTTCTTAGGTCAATTGCAACCAAAAGCCTCAGTTCTAAGATGGAAACCTGAGTCAGTTGCAGAAAATTAAGAACTGAGTACTCTATGAGGGAAGCATAAAGAGCAATTTGGCTTAGTGAGAATTGTAGTCCACCTGCACTGTGGACTGAAGACAATATAGATGCAGAAGAGAAAGTCAAAGATATTTTCTTGACAGCTTGGCTAAGGGGCTTGCTAATATCCTAGATAATTCATTTCATTACTTTTTATCAGAAGGTCATTGTTCTTTTATCCACAAATGATTTATAATTTGTCATACAGTTTTATGCTTGAGTTGTTAAAACTCAGGCAATTCTAGGTTGTAGTTTTTGTTTATATCAATTTCAAAATAAAACGTTGAAGAAATAAAAAATAAAATTTCAAGTAAAAATAAATCTCCATTTGTTTTATTATGGAAAGGTATTTGGATTGGGCAACTCATGGACACTGGTCGCTCTTGTCTTCATAGATCATTGAACATCCTTTAATAATTGGTTAGAAGCAGGCTGTTTCATTATTTGAGACAGATCTTGTGCCTGTAATGCTTTTTTTTTTAAAAAAAAAAAACCCACCAAAACCTCTATTGTTTGGCTGTGCCCCTCACTTTGTTTGGAAGTGCACTCAATTTCAGCAGCCACTGTCCACCCTACCCCATATCCTGCCCTCACATACCAGTTTAGCTACCACTCAACCTTCTACACTTCTACAAATAGAGTGTTTCAGACTCTATTTACTATCAGACTATAAATTCTTTGGGGAATGGGGCCACATCTTATCATCTGTATTATGTGTATCTAGTGTTCAGTAAGCAGTGAGTATAAGGTTGCAGGTGGGACCTATGATTTAGAATTCATTTCAAAACCTACATTTTGTGAGTGGAAACAAGAAGTTCAACTCCCTTTTCTGTAGGAAAATGTAGGGATGGAGAAACCTGTCCTCCAGAGTTCTTTTAAGACTGATATAGCAATCAAATTAATATCAGATATGTTAGCAGGATGAAAGAGCACATTTAATTAAATACATACAGGGAATTGACAGGAATATAGATTCTAAAGGAAATAGTACTAATGAGGATCTTTTTCCTGAACTATGATCTACAATAAGATCTGGGCTTCAAGAAGAGGAGGGGACTCACATGGTGAATAGGGAATGGTTTATGACAAACCAAGATTTTATATACTTAGCTATGTCTCTGAAGTACAGTAATAATCTTTATTTATGGTGAAATTTCTAATCTTGGTTAATACCCTCCAATCTTTACTCTTCAAGGTAGTTAAAGAATGATAACGGTTCCTCCTGAGCCTGTAGGGCTACTAATAATCTAGATATCAAAGTGATATATCTTAGAAAAGCATGCTCTGTACATTTTGGTGAGGGGCACTCTCAACACTATGGGGTAACCTGTCCTCCAACAATCCCGCGCAAAGCATTTTAAATGGCCTACAAAAAGCACCTCTAGCATTATTTCTAGTGTTGAATGGTTGCCAATGTCTAGGGACTAAACTGAAGTGGCAATCTTTAGACCTGAAATGAAGGGTCACTAATTGTGGCTGCTTTTTGGGTCATTTGAACCATTCTGCTCCTAGATGCTCATATCCAACATGTAGTTCAGGGATAGGAAGCACTCAAGGCAAGATCTTGGACACAGACAAGATGGGGAAGGGGATAGTTAAATGGCCATTGGGAAGAGTCAACTAGGAAACAATCAGAAAAAGGAAATGATATGAAACTTGTTATTTTCTGGGCTCTTTAATCTTCTGAGAATTTATAGCACAGATATGCCTTCCCATGGGATCATGGCCATTTCTTATTGCCCACATGGTCTGCAAACTTCCAAGGTAAGGTGTGAATATCATGGTCTAACGGCACAATCTTTGCTAGGGACTTTGGGTCTAGCTAAGTAAAGTCAGTTAGACGAAGGGTGAACTAAACTCATTCTTTGCAAGGTCTATCATGAAAAAAACATAAGGGCTACATCTTCACTTTTAATATGATATGATAAACACAGGAAAGAGAACAGCATTCATTTTGTTTAATATTCTATGAAGGTATTTGAGCAAGGCAACATTTTTCTGTTTGAGAATATAACAAATGTCTATATCATTTCCTAGTAATGAAACATGTCAAGAAATGATCATTGCTTGGGAAAGTGTAGTTTAGAGAACACGCTTTTGCTAATAAATCATAGCATGTAACATAATATGGTGTGACTATGTTAAACAAATAGTTATATCTACAAATGGAACCTGAGCTCAAAGACAAACATCCACTATTTTGCTTTGTACTCTACCTCCCACTTACACATGCACACAGCTCATATATATACAAATGTGCACATACATCTCACACATACGTAATACATAATACACAAAAAGATGTACTGATTAATGGTGTGGAGATTGAGGACAGTGGGAAAACAATTGATTTGGATTCCCTTTGCCTATAATCTTCAGAATCTCTATGTTTGTCTTTCATTTAGTGATGGAATTTCACTGTCACTGTCACTGTCATCCCATTGCTCACCGATTTGCTCGAGCGGGCACAAGTAACATCTCTCATTGATAGACTTATTGTTACTATTTTTGGCATGTTTTGGATATTGGATATTGGATATAGTGATGGAATTTAGGAGACATGATTTGTGTTCTGAGCCTTGTTACTTATTCTAGGAGTATCATATGACTTGATAAGATTGACTATGCAATTGAAGTAATCACACCTCATCTTCTCCCCAACACTAGAACACTACACTTCTCTTCTAGAACCTTCAGGCTTTATATTTCTGCATTCATTTAAAATCTTGAATTTTTTCTGCTCCCTTCAGCTCTTCATTTTGCCACATCATGTTTAAAGAAAGGTAAGCTATATAGTGGCTTCCACACAGTAAGTACAAAACAAATACACATTCATCAGGTAAATAAGTGGAAAAAACCTTTTAAATAGAAGCATACTAATTATTTCTCTCCATAGGTACTAGTGTAGATTGCTAGTACCTATAGAGAGGTCTCAGTTGTTCTTAATTTTGGCTTGAAAGTGAATATTTTGGTATCAGATTGCCTGTTATAATGTATCCGTGTGATCAGAGATTGGGTCTATGTGCTTGTGGGTGTGTGTGTTTGTGTGTGTGTGTGTGTGTGTGTGTGTGTGTGTAGGTTAGAGAGGTGACTGTGAACCATTCTCAGCAGGCCTGAGAGAGTTTGGAAATGTTATTACTGCTGGAAAAGCCTTATCTTAGATGAGGTGGTGAATTAGTAAGCTGCCATGGGGAAGTATGATTTTGTAAAATTAGATGGGGTATAAAGAAACACAATTAATTCCAGACCCTCGGGCAGGAATGATGAAGTAACTGGAGTCTTTGTTCTCTCCAATTATCAGACAGACCATCTTTTCTTCTGAGTAATAGCAGGCACTCTCTATCAGGTAAGTGCCAGGCATGCACTTGCAATGTGAATTTAGCCACTCCAGCACTATACTTTGTTGTCTTTAGGGAGCAAAAGAGTGACTCACCTCCAAAAGTCCCCTTTCCCACCACCCAAGCCTCTTTGTTGCTATTTGTCAGAAAGTGACCAGGAGGTGTTTATCAGCTCCAAATGAGTCAATAGAATCTGTGTAAAAGATCCAGAAAGCTCCATCAATGTTTAGATATATTTTAGACCTAGGAGGTGTCTTAAATTTTAAGGGAAGATGTTAGAGAGATGTCCAAGAGATTGAGACTAAGAGAAATTCTAAGAATCTAGGAAGGGAAGTTCCCAGATCTTTTTTTTTTTTTTTCAAAAATCCATCTCTGAGGTGTGTGCACAGAGCTGATATTGCTTCATGCTGATGTCATCAGAGACCACACAGGTTTTTATTCTTTTAAACAGTGTAGAAAGCCAACTGCCTCAAGATTTAGAAGGATGAGTCCTTGAGGTTAAACATAGTTCAGTCTCTCATGAAGTACTAAAATCCCCTTTTCAGTAATTGGTGGAACATGTTAGAGATACTTGTTAAGAAAAAGTAGGAAAGAAAGATGAAATAGATTTACATAATCATCACTGGAAACATTATTTTGTCTTTAAGTGGATTCGTTCTTCTGAGAGGGAAGATTTACAACTCAACTCGTCTAATTCATTCAATATGACACCTCAGCAGTTGACCTCAGCACATTTGTCAGCAATCCTTTGTTCATTCAACAAGGCTTGGCTGAGTCTTATGACAAGTGTCATAGAGATCTGAGCCCTGGAGAGGTGGTTATTTCGGTGACCTGAGGAGGAAAGGCTTGTTGAGGAGAGGACTTGAGCGCATTTACGTGTGACGGTGGAAGAGCTGGGTTAATGGCGTTTCCAGTAACAGAACACCCCGGGAAAGGCACTGAGGTAGGCAGAGTTGGTGTGCTTGAGGATCTGAGTGAAGGAGGGATGGTGGCATCGTGAGTGAATCATATGGGCTGAGATGAGGCATGAGCTGGATCATAACAGGCCTGGTGAATCATAGTTAGAATATCAATTAATTTGACTTACAGTAGGAAGCCCTTGAAGTGTTATCTCAAAATGTATTGCATTGACTTTATGTTGTAAATATATTGATGCTCAGAGCATTAGTGTTTCAGGTTTTAAATATTGGGGCTTTGAATTAGAGTAATATTACAGAGCACATAATATATTAACTATGTGCCAAGCACTATTCCAAGTATAACAACTCACTGATCCTCATAACAGCTCTATTATGAGCCCATTTTACAAATGAGAGGACGGAGGCACAGGATGCTTGAATGGGCTGCCCCTAACAATTAAGTGACAAGTTAGAATTTAAATCCAGTCTGACTCCAAGGGGTTGGAGAGATACTTCAGCAGGTAGGATGTTTGCCTTGCACAAACCTAACCAGCTTCAATCCCTGGCATCCCATATGAGCCTCCAAGCTCCTCCGGGAGTAATTCCTCAATGTAGAGCCAGGAGTAACCCCTGAGCACAGTCAGGTGTGTTCCAATACCCCCCAATAAATAAATAAGTTAAATTATTACAGTCTGACTCCATATTCTGCCATATTCTGTGTTCTTAGCTGCCCCTCAATTATGTTAGAAGCATTAGAAATGGATAAACATGAATGGTATATTAGTTCCCTGTTGCTCTTGTAGCATATTACAATTTCCTTAATGATTTATAGAAGTGTATTAAAGTTCTGTAGATTAGCAGCCTGAAATCAGTTTTACCGTACTACGCCCAAATTAAGGCAGACCTGACTTTATTCATTTCCTTGTGTATTCACATTTCTAGAGATGTCCCTAAAACCTGACCTACGGTCCTGCCCCAGAGCTTCTCCTCCCTTTGCTTCTGTGGTCGAGTGATCCCATTTTTTTCTTTGCTTTGACTCTGATCATTCTTCTCCACTCTTTGGGATTATATCAAGATGATCCGAGTTTAATTAAAATCACAAGACTCCTTTTCCAGCAATGTAACTTATTCCTCCCAGGTTCCAGAGATTTGAAGGCAGTAGAAATTTTTGTAAGACTTCATCTCTCTTAACAGCTGCATAGTATTCATTTGTGTAAATGTACCAAAGTTTCTTTAACCAATCATCTGTTCTAGGGCACTTGGGGGGAGGGATGAGTGTTTGATCATTGTGTGATTGCAACCCAAACGTGAAAGCTTGTAACTATCTCACGGTGATTCAATAAAATTGAAAAAAGAAAAAAGGAATTTTTTGTAAGAACATTATTCAGACTACATTAGATGTGGTCAGGATGCATTTTGTTCATTTATTTATGTATTTATTTATTTATTTTTATTTTTATTTTTTTTGCTTTTTGGGTCACACCTGGCGATGCACAGGGGTCACTCCTGGCTTTGCACTCAGGAACTACTCCTGGCAGTGCTCAGGGGGCCATATGGGATGCTGGGAATCGAACCCGGGTCGGCAGCATGCAAGGCAAACGCCCTACCTGCTGTGCTATCACTCCAGCCCCCTATGTATTTATTTTTAAATTTTATATTTTATATGCCTCTCAGAGAGCCCAGCAAGCTACTGAGAGCATCCTGCCTGCATGGAGGAGCCTGGCAAGCTCCCTGTGGTGTATTCGATATGCCAAATACAGTAACAATAACAGATCTCATTCCCCTGACCCTGAAAAGAGCCTCCAATCATTGGGAAAAACGAGTAAGGCGAGGCTGCTCAAATCTCAGGACTGGGAATAATGGAGATGTTACTGGTGCCCACTGGAGTAAATCGATGAACAACGGGATAACAGTGATACAGTGATATCTTAGACATGTTCAGGATGTATTTTATTAATTAATTAATTTATTTATTTTTAAATTTTTGAAAAATTGAATCACAGTGATAAACACATTTACAAAGTTGTTCATGATTGGATTTCAGTTATGTAATGTTCTAACACCCATCCCTTCACCAGTATACTTTTCCCCACCATCAATGTCTCTCTCTCTCTCTCTCTTTCCTTTTCTCTTTCCTTTTGGACTTTATGGTTTGCAATACTTATAATGAAAGGTTATCAGGTATACCCCTTTACCTACTTTCAACACTCAGTTCCTGTCCAAAACAATAATTTCCAACTATTATTGTCATGATGATCCCTTCTGTATCCTAAATGACCTTTGCGCTCCACTTCTTCCGCCCCCCCATCCCCATCTGTGGCAACATTCCAATCTGTCCTCCTGGCCCCTGTTTACCCTTGCCCCTTGTATATTAGTCTCATATATATACAGTATATATATATACTGTCACTGTCATCCCGTTGCTCATTGATTTGCTTGAGCGGGCACCAGTAACATCTCTCATTGTGAGACTTATTGTTACTGTTTTTGGCATATCCAATATGCACAGGGTAGCTTGCCAGGCTCTGCTGCATGTGCTTAATACTCTCAGTAGCTTGCCGGGCTCTCCGAGAGGGGTGGAGGAATTGAACACAGGTCGGCCGCGTGAAAGGCAAACACCATACCACTGTGCTATCACTCCTAATGTGTGTGTGTATATATGTATATATATAATATATATATATATTATATGCTACAAATGAATGCAATCGTTCTACCTGTCCTTCTCTTTCTGACTCATTTCACTCAGCATGCTACTCTCTATGTCCATCCATTTATAAACAAATTTTATGACTTTATTCTTCCTAATGACAGCATAGTATTCCATTTGTGTAGATGTGTCATAACAACTTGGGTTGTTTCCAGATTCTGGCTATTGCTAATAGTGCTGCAATGAACATCGAAGTGCAGATGATTTCTGCTTTGTGTTTTTGGGCCCCCAGGGTATATTTCCAGAAATGGTATTGCTAGGTCAAATGGGAGCTCAATTTCTAGCCTTTCGAGAAGTGTCCATATTGTTTTTCAGGATGCATTTTAAAATGTCTAGTTTTTCAATGACCAGTTGACTGTGGTGAATTAGAGAAGAATTTGTCAAATCCAGGATGTCTCAAGTGTTTTTGGTATGTGCAGCTGGCTAGATGATGGTATCACTCATCAGAATAAGCAAAGTGCTATAGGAAAACATAGAGAAACACATTCTTGTAGGGAAATGAAAGAAAGGATTAATTTCAATAAGTTTGAATTGCCAAGTTGAAATGTTTAGTAGTTGAACACACAAAATTTTTAAGGGAAGGAGAGGGGACAAGTTTCTCTAAGGCACTGGCACTTATTAATTATTTATTTTTGGCCCCACCTCATGGTGCTCTGGGCTTACTCCAGACTCTGTGCTCAGGGATCACTTCTGGTGGTGTTCAAGGGACTACATGCAGTGTTGGGGATTGAACTGGGGTTACCTGTATATAAGACAAGTGCCTTAAACCCTGTCCTTTCGCTCCTGCCCATTCAGGGCATTTTTCTATTATGCAAAACTATGGAAAAGGTAAATAAAGGTAGGGCAGAGCTTACTGCCAGAGGAGAAGAGAGGAGCGTCCAAAAACTGGTCCTCAGAGCACTCTTCTCTGATACATTTTTGTTTGTTTTTAGGCCATATCCAGCAGTGCTCAGGCCTTAGTCTTGACTCTGCTCTTAGGACTGACTTCTGGTGAGGCTCAGGGGACTATATTGTGTGCATGGGATCAAACTTGGCTGAGAGCAAGGCAAGCTCCCTACCCACTGTATTATCACAAGCTCCCAACCCACTGTATTATCACTCCAGCCCCTGCTAATGCAAGTTTAGAGGATAAGTGAAAGAGCAGGAGTCAGTGAGGAGGACTAGAATTAAATTGCCAAGTTGGTGAGATGCAAACCTGTAACAAGCAGCAAGAGATAATTTGAGAGAAGAGTGTAGCTAAGGGTCAACACTGCCAGAAATAGGACTTATGACTATCTTTCCCATTTTGTGACTTGTCTTTGTCTTCTAAGCAAGACTTTATAGCATAAAGTATTCAAATACTAACAAACTCACTAATCAGTTGTATCTTAGGTGTTATGTGTGAAAACTCATTTCCTCATTCAAAGAGAGCTTTTATATTGTCACATATAAATTCTTTTCTCTTATGTTTACATTTAGGTCTGCAATTCATTTTTTATTAGTCATATAAATTTAAAAATATAGCCTGAGAGTGGGTCAAATCTATCTGGAGCATAGAATTTGTGTGCACATCTTTTTGTCTTTAGACTATTTATTTCCTTTGGGCAAGGGCACACCTTGTGATGGTTTGGGTTATACTCATCTTAGTACTTAGGGGTTGCTCCTGGCAGTGCTTGGGAGATTATGTCGTGCAGGGGACTGATCCGAGGTCTCCTACATGGAAAACATGCACTCTAGCCCATTGAGTTATGTCTCCTCACTATGTTTATTCTTACAATACTCTGAGAAAATGCTATTTTTTCCGGACAAAATGCCATGCTTTTTATCTAAACTCTTCAAAAGTAGACTGTTTTCTCCATTTGATAGAAAAAAAAAGAATTCCAAAAGTTTTAAGCACAAGAAGTTTTTTAATGTGCTGTTGCTACATTGAATATGAAGAGCACACACTATCCGGATTATAGAAACTACTTTAAAGAAAAGATAGACGTGTCTACCCTCTAGAAACCAGCAGGAGAAGGAAACCTCAGTTCTATGACTTTGAGGAATGGGATTCTGCCAATCTCCACATAGCCTTGAAAGCAAGTGCTAACCTGAGTCTTCAGATGAGAGTCAAATAGAATATGGAAGACCTCACATTCCATTTCATCCAATTGTTGATAGCCTATTTTGAATATGTTTAATAATGGGGAGGTTGTTTGAATTTATGAGACAGCACAAGTTAGTTATGATGGTAACTTTTTGAAAAAATGCTGGTTATATTTGAATGTGCAGAGTCTCTTGCCCGCACGCCTGGCTGTCTTCCCCGGAGCCCCTCGGAGGGGATGGGCTCCAGCTTCCCTCCCCACCCCAAGCAGAGCTCCTGGCGGCCGAAGACCACCGGAACCTAGCTGCAGCCATGCTGGAGGCCCCTCTCTACACATTCGGAAAGGCCTCATGCATGAAGGTACCGGCAGAGGAACCCAGGTGTGTGTAATACCATCAATGGCCAACATCCAGAGAGAGACTTAAAAGCAAGCTCTCAGAAGATATCTTGTAGCCTACTTCTCCCTCTAGGAGAAACTGGTAGTCTTCTGAGAGTTTCCTGCCCCCATGGGACAGCCTTGCAAGCTCCCCATGGTGTATTCATATGCTAAATCCAGTAACAAGCTGGATCTCATTCCCCTGAGCCTGAAGAGCCCTCAGTGCAACATCATTAGGAGGACCAAGTTGAAATAGACTTCTAAGATCTCAGGAAAGGACTAAATGAGATGTTACTGAGCCCGCCCGAGAAATCGGTGATAAATGAGATATTGTGATTGTTGTGTGTGATATTTGAATGGGGCTGGAGTGAAAGCACAGCAGGTAGGGCATTTGCCTTGTACGCAGCTGATCCAGGTTAGATTCCTTCGTCCCTCTTGGAGAGCCTGGCAAGCTACCCGTGTATTCGATATGCCAAAAACAGTAACAACAAGTCTCACTTGGAGACGTTACTGGTGCCTGCTTGAGCAACCAGATGACAGTGACAGTGACAGTGATATTTGAATGATTTTTTAGTAGTTTGTTATTTTTAAAGAATAATTTTATTTAATCTCAATTGTTGAATTTTGAGACATGAAATTATAACATTTCCTCTCTATGCTTAAGTCTGTGGGGTCAGGGGAGATATATTTTCTTTTTTTCCCCTTTGATACAGATAAATTATAATAACTGCTTGCTCTGCATTCAACAAATATTGTTATTTTGTTGTTTAACTTTCTTCAATTAAAAAACGATTAAAAATTATTTTCCTCCGAAGAGTTAGTAAAGGAGTAAAGTCCAGACCTATTTGAGCCCAGTGTTATTTTGAAACATGTTCTTTAATTTCCAATTATTTAGGGAGTTTTAAAATATTTTTCTATTATTCATGACTAGTTTAATTCCTTTATCACCTGATAACATGTTTTCTATGACTTTGATTCTTTAGAAATTTTAATGCATATTTGTGTCCTATAGTTGGGTCAGTTTTGCTAGAACTTCTGTGTACAATAGGAAAAAAGTATATTTGCTGTTATTTTAAGTATGAGTTTGATATAGCCTCAGATTAAAATTCTCTCTGCAGTTATTTTCTTCAGCATGTTGTTATGGAAAATGACAAGACAAAAATATGCACCTTTTTGGTTAAGGCTAAGAGGCTGTGTCCATGAAAGAAGTGCTGTTAATGAAGGAATACTGTGCTTCAGGGAAATGGAAGATGCTTCTTTTAAAGCATTTTTAAAATATATTTTTTTGTTGGCTACTGTTCTTTTAAAATTTTTTTTATTTTTCACTGAGATAATGATGGTTTATAAGAGATTCTATATACTTCAAGGGTAGGATTTTACAGCTCTTTAAAATATAATCTCACACCCCCCAACCCCAAGTACCCCAGTTCTTACCAACGTCGTCCCAGTGCTTTTGACCCCTGACCTCTTGGTCCTCCCTTTTCTTTCCCTCTGTTCAAAAATAGTTTTTAAGAAGAGACTTCTTTAATTTCCATACAAAATAGCCTTCTTAGGAACTGGAGAGATAGTGAAAGATTAAGGCACTTACCTTGCCAGGACTATGCCCTCATCAGAGTTTGATGCCACCACCACCAATGACAATAAACAAAGAACAAAACCGTCTACCTTAACAATTTGGAGTGTGATTCTGTCAGGCTGCACCCAATTTCAATTCAAATTCTACCTCTGGCTTTTGCCTAAACAAGGCATACGCAACACTAATCTGACATTGGGTATTGGACAGGACCTTAAATCTGTTCTGACCTAAATGATGGGAAGAGGGAGGTACTTTATTCATCACCCATGTTGAGCAGTCATAAGGTTTTCAGTGTCTCCCAGGACTCCCAGAAGCTCCAAGTTACCCATAGAGGTTCACTTTGCTGAGCACCTCTGATTAAGGGACAGGACAGTGGCACCCTGAGGAAATACTTTAAGTGAGACTTGGACTGCTGAGCCTGGACTTTGCTCTCAGTAATTGTAATTTCTTTCTTTTTTTTAATCTTTCTTTTTTTTTTTTTTGAATCACCATGGGAACAGTTACAAAGCTTTCCAGTTTAAGTTTCAGTCATAGAATGATCAAACATCCATTCCCTTCACCAGTGCACAATTTTCCACCACCAAGAACCCCAATATACCCCCCTCTTACTCCTCCCCCTGCCTGTGTGGCAGATTATTTCCACTTTATTCTCTCTCCACTTTGATCACATTCAATATTTCGACAAAAGACCCACCATCATTTTTTGGAATTTCTCCCAACAAACAGACCTGCCAAAAAGGCAATAGATAATTTGTTTTCTATTGGTGATTATGAAGAGCATTTGATGCCACGTGGCTGCAAAGAGGCCATGAGATTTTGGATATCTGATATTTTAGTAATAAGTCTGGAGGGATTTCTGTCAAAAACCTCTGGGTTCTGAGATTGGTTTGTGTGCCTCTGGGATCATGGCCTTTTAGGAGCCAGTTGCCACGGGCGGCAACTCGGGGCCTCGTTGGGCCAGGGAGAGGGGTCATTTCCACCACCCATCCTGTGAGGCCCCGCATGTCATGTCACTGCAGTCTCATACTTGGCTGCTCAATAGGATCTGAAAAAGTGGTGGCCACTGTACCACCAGGGAGAAAAGGCGGAAGGGATAAACACCTTCAGTCCAGATGCATTTCTGCCAAAAGCCGCTGGGTTCCAAGATTGGTCTGTGTGCCTCTGGGATCATGGCTGTTCAAGAGCCAGGAGCTGTTCATGGGCGGCAACTCGGGGCCTCATCAGGGCGGGGAGAGGAGTAATTGTAATTTTCTTGAGTCAAGAATTAACTTGGGCAAGCCCACACTACAAAACTAACAGCATCTCCAAACAGCAGATTGCATTTGGAAGTGATACATCTGGGAAGCTACAAGCACAAAAATACATCTGTTTCCATTGTGATGGGAAAATAAACAGGAGCAGACACAGAATACTGTGGGAAAAATGATTTTCTTTGTCTACTTAGTGTTCACAATCCTGGAGGAAGAGAATGTCACAGATGTGTCAAATGTGGCAAGCTATTATACAGTGAGTTCTGTCCAATATTTCTAGAAGGAAGTATTCTAGAATAAGTAACAAGTCTCCATCAGCATCATGGAAGTATTATCAGCTGATTATTTATTTACTCACTTATTATTTTTTGCTCACACTTTACAAGATTCAAGATCACCCAGAAATTCACAATAATTTTTGTATCTAGCTGTAAAAAACTAAAGCATGCCAAGGGGTGTGTACACTCTCTCCGGGGCGGCTCTGTCTCACCACCCACATTCGGTGCTCTAGAACCGCTGTGTATGGGCTGGATCAGGATGGCCGTTGGCCAAGGACAGGCGAAGAAAGAACGAGGACCAAGCTGGTTGCTGATTAGTTACTGTTTATTCAATCTTCCATCTTTCTCACCTCCCGCACTCCTGGCTCCATCTTCTCTCTGGATCTACTGCAGCCCTGGATTCTCCCTCTTCACTAGTCTCTCCCCATACTTGTCTCTCCCACCTTGCCCTCTAGGCCACACACAACCAGGTAGCAAAATCAACATAAGAAAGGCCTCCCTGAGGGCCATCAGGTTCAAAGGCAATACTATCTAAGGGCATTCCAAAGCCCTTCCCCAACTGTCAGCAGGCAAAATACCTCCTGAGGGTATTCTCCTTTCCTTAGTCCAAGAACTTATTCACATCTGAATACTAGTTATTTTTGTATGGACATAGCAAAAGATACATTGAGGCTTGCAAGGCAGCTCCCTGGCAACATCTTGCCACAGACTCATACTACAGCACTCAGGCCAGATTAATCATTCCTAATCCTAGCAGGGTCCAAATCTAGTTATTACTGTTTGGATCATGACAGCATTTGTCCATGACCAAGCTCTTAACTTATAGTTAAGCGTTAGGCACTTTGTTCAGGCCCATCTTGATGTCAGGGTAGCACACAACTCACCACTTGCCCTGGGTCAGTCCTGTCCCTCATTGGGACCCTGCTTTTGGGGGTGCTAGGAAGTAAGGGCAGCTGAGGCTTAGGTTGAGAGAACAGATGCCCAGGAGGAAAATATCATGTAGAGTCAAATGACTCCCAGGTTACAAAAGCATAGCATGTGCTAAGTCTTCCTGTCCATACAAAAAGGACATGGCTCTGAATAAACTATGCAAAGGACTCAAGGAGAAGAGAAACAATATTTACAAGTCAACAGAACACTAAGAAAGAAGCTACAAATAAACACAGAGGAATGGGAGCACTGTGATGGAGTAATCCAATAAACCTAAACTACCTGAGGCTATGTTATCCTAAATCTAGCATATTTAATATAAAATTTAACACAAAAGTAAAAATTGTCTCTTTTTTCACTTATCCTGATTATGAATGCTTCTAGAGTATTTTAGTTTTTTTCTTGAAAAGCTGTGAAAAGTTGTTTGATAATATGTATGTCAATGGTTTCTTAGAAAACTTGGTATTTTCAGTGTCTACAATGTTTAGAAATAATGTGATGATTGTTATTTGAAGATGTACTTCACTTTATTTGCCTCCAAATGATGATCTGACTGGTGTTTTGCCTAATATGTTGGAAGTATTGACATATTGATGAAGTAAGAAGTTGCCAAACAATCAAGACAAGCAACTTAACTTTTTCCTCCTGAGGTCTGGTCTCAAGTGACCTTTCAAGTCTTTTCAGGTAGGAATCATCAGATGAATGGAGCTATTATTCTAAATTGAATCTTTTAAAAAGAAAGTGTGAGTCCTTTGCTGTCTGTAAACAATGTGCTGCCTGCACATTGGTCATGGTTTGACTGAAGAGCTCCTAGTCACGTGCAGCTGAAAGTGCACTGTGGCCTTGGAGATGATGTATGGGCATTAGATAGGATATTTGTTTGCTGTGACAATTCTCAGCAACTATTTTCCTACCTAGCATCAAATAATCAAGGATCCATGGGTTGATTGGAGATGCCAGTCAGTGATGGATTTGTGTTAAATCCTGGGATCAACAGGACTAATGAACCAGCCAGTAGAGGCATGCTCCAGTTAGAGAAAGTTCCTGGCAGCTAGCAAAAACCACATGCTGTTCTCTTTGCCTAAACAGCAGGGCTCTGGGCAAATGCCTCATAAAACCCAGGGACAGCTAGACCTGGGGAGTTATATGCACTTGAGAATTCTCATGATCATTTTCTTCCTTTTAAAACTCCGTTTCCACTGTAGTGGCTTGCCTCCCTCTGCTTCTCCTGGCCACAGATTCAGAAAAGATGAAAGCCAGAGGGTTTTTCACTAACAGTGTAAATAAATGAAGACTCAGATAATGGACTATTTCTTTTGCACTTTCTGGCCAGGCTGCTGGGCACTTGACATGAACTTGGCAGAATGAACTTGGCAGAATGCATAAATGATATAGAGAAAGGATGGGGTGTCCTCTAGATGAGCAGGGCTTCCTCTCAATGTATGACAAGGTTCAGATGAAAGATCTTTCTACTCAAGGGAAATGTGCCTCAAATGAACCCAACTTATCTGTCCTATGTTGCACCCCCCCCCTTTTTTACCATTTTAAAAATATACATCCATCCATTTACTTATTTGTGGGGCACATGAAAACCACAGAGCCACAGAGTTCCTGTTTGTTCTGTTTCTTGTGGATAAAGTTATTTTGTGGTCAGACACCAAACACCGTTGGGCATGCGTGCTACAGATCTGAAGAAGGGCTATTTACCTGTGCTTCCAGGGAAAATATTGACAATGCAGTAAAAATACTTTCCTTGATTACTCACCTTCATATTTTAAACCTAAAATTAAAGGAACTTTTCTCTTTTGGTCATTTATTTTTAGCTTCTCTATTTTTTTCATCTTTAGGGATTTTTTTTTGGCTCACCTTTTAATTCACGGTCTATTTATACTGACACAGCAAATCGAAGAATAGCAAACCCTTTCAAGCATTGTCACTGTTTTCCTCTAACTGGATTTCAAGCTATTTGGGGACAAGTGAATCTCAGTTTTGGAGATAAATGGGTAGAGCGCATCATAAAGCTGAGTTTTAGGAGCTTTTGTGCTTGCTTAAAAAAAGTTGCTAAACAGATTTTTTTAATTTTCTTTTTAGTTTTGGGGCCACACCTAGGATGCTCAGAGGTTACTCTCGACTCTGGACTTAAGAATTCCTCCTGCAAGTGCTCAAGGGAAGCACCATATGGGATGCTAGAAATTGCACCTCGGTTGACCACCTTACTCACTGTATGTTCTATTCCTTGAATTGATTTTCTAAATTTCCGTACCTTTCATCCAAGGGCAGCAAGTGCTACCAGTCAGGTGAGGAGTGGAGTCTGAGTTGATCAATAATATCACCAGAGTGATCCTGAGTTGACAACGTCAAGGGACTGGAGGCAAACCCAATAAGTGTGTTAAGGCTGATCCCAATAAAATCATCTCTATTCCTTATGCTGTTTCAGTCTTTCCTGATTACATGCTCTGTGTTTGTCTGAATATTTGTATAGTAATCATTATTTTCAGTAAATTATAATAAGGTGGAAAGAGACCAGAGAATTTCACAGAGATGGTGCTCAAAAAAACTTTTTTTTTTTTGCTGAATGATTAGTCAATATTGTATCAGTTGCCTTGAATCTTTTTAAAAGTGAGCTAATTGTCAATTCATAACAGTTGGTGTTTATTTTACTTCTTCTATTGATAGAGACTCTTTCCAAAGCTAGAAGGTCACCTGGATCTTGTCATAATTTGAGAAAATTGCTCTTACAGACTATGTTCACTATATCCATGATGCTGTTTGAATCATTGCTTAAAATACTCAGGTATTTTTTAGAATAAATAAATTAATCATAGCAGTATTGCAAGCTTTTTCTGATATACCCTCAAGGTTTAAGTTCTCTGTGTTAACTCTTCTGCCATAATTCTTCTATTAATTTATTATTTTACATATCGTTATGTTATCCTACTTTATATTCTGACTTAAAAATATTCGTATGGTAAAGTAAGATCCAGAATGTAGAGTTCTTTGACGAAGATGAAGGAATGATTGGGCCACCCTGAGTGAATCACAGTTGCTCAGAAGAGAAGGTGGTTGGTTGTGTGAAAAGTGCGGGTGTTTCTACTTAACACTGAGAACCCCAAGAAAAGGTTTTGGGGGGCTGGAGCGATAGCACAGCGGGTAGGGCATTTGCCTTGCACGCGGCCGACCCGAGTTCGATTCCCAGCATCCCATATGGTCCCCTGAGCACCACCAGGAGTAATTCTTGAGTGCAAAGCCAGGAGTAATCCCTGTGCATCGCTGGGTGTGACCCAAAAAGAAAAAAAATAAGAAAAGATTTTGGAAAATAAGTAGATTTTTCATTAGCTATGAAGAGTTAGGCATAAAGTGAATTACTCACCTGAAACTTAGATTCCCCCAAACACAGAATATTGTGTCTGGAAGAAGGCTGAGAAATTGGAGCACTAGTTTTCTATCATTCTAACCTATCATTGGGACTTCGACCCTTGTGGTAGCTGGAATGCTCAGAAGATGCTGTGAGCCCGGAAAAACAAATTAGGAAAGTAAATATTCTCTTATGGTAATAAGTACAAGCACAGAATTAATTTCCATGCTAGGTAGATGTCTGTGCTGTCATCATTATTGGCTTACCTGTAAGCCACTCTTGTGCATGGTAAGCATCATGAAGAATTGACAATGATTAACATAAATAGTGGGAAAATGGATTGAGCATTTACTCTCTGAATAGTTCTGTTTAAAGTACAAATCCTTCTCTTATTTTTCACCATGATGTCTCAGGCAGTTATACTTATTATCAGTTTCAGATATAAAGGAAGAGAAGTTGGTTTCCTCCTGGTCTCCAGCATTTGAAACCAAAATACTTTCTTAAGAGTTCACCCAAGGACCAGCCCCAGCAGTGGCTGAGTGATTATTTGCACAGCCTGAAAAGCAACTTTCTCCAAGGTTGGGCCACTCCTCTCTTTTTCAATTCACAGCTATTATAATTTCCATGAGAAACCTTTGAGGTCCCATTTCTGACTCTGAAGAGGGTTGACACATTCCTCCCAAATCTCTGGGTACAGGGATTTCCAAAATATAGTATGTTCTGTTTATTACTCTGCTCCACCTTGTTAAAGGAAATCCACACACCAGCTGTTAGTATGGACTTGTAGCAACCTTGATCTTGCTTCCTGTCAAACCCTTGATCTTGATCAATTTCCAGAATGAGAGGAGAGAATTCTGGGTAAAACATATGTATGTTTTTAAGAAGGATTCTAGTTCTCTCTTCAATAAAACTCCCTGGACATTCTTTCAGCAAGCATGAAGAGAACGGTTCCAGGAGAAAAGGAGTGGAAAGTGTTTTGAGTAGTCCCATTTCGTTGCTATGCAAACAGGGGATGCATGCTTCCTATGATCCGAGGGATCCCAGATGGGACTGTGACCCCAAGGTGTCTCCTCATGCCCCTGCTCTATTCTGTTCACGCTTGACACTTTGGTGTTCATCTGCTTGTTCTGTTTAGAAATAATGGTTAGGGGTGAAAAGTAATTGTTTTGAACCATTGAAAAATAATGGTTTTTCAACTTCCTTTGGCAATTCTGTTAATTCTAGAGGGGTTTTAATAATCCTGCATCAT
The DNA here is from genome assembly GCF_027595985.1 of Sorex araneus. Classification (NCBI taxonomy): domain Eukaryota; kingdom Metazoa; phylum Chordata; class Mammalia; order Eulipotyphla; family Soricidae; genus Sorex; species Sorex araneus. The sequence continues at coordinate 19,335,661 of NC_073308.1, read as the reverse complement.
AAAATCACTGGAGATTTAGGACTGTTGTATCTCCAGAGGAGAGCACTGAAAACTGGAAAGAAGGGTCTGAATCTTTGAGCTGTGTGCCCTTCTGCTGCTCTTCCTGATCCACAGGAACTTTGGACCACACGTGGCTACATGCAGGACTTCCTCCTGGCTCTGCACTCAGGGATCAATCCTAATGGGGCACGGGGACTCTTTGGGGTGCTAGGAATCAAACCCGGCTTTGCTGTGTGCAAGGAAGTTTCCTACCTGCTATATTATCTCTCCAACCCCTCATGCCTTAACTTTAGCATAAACAACTATATTGTCGGGTATTTAACATGCACACTATTGTGTGTTTGTTATATACAGACATTATGGAGGATTCTTTCCCAGTAGTTACTGAACCTTCCTCTACTGCCACACATGTCTGTCTCTGCCTCTCTATAGTTCTGTCTCTCTGTGTATCTATAAGAAATTTTAGTGCTATTCATCAGAAAATTTCAATTATACAGCACTCTGCTTTCAACTACCATGTGTCTGTTTGACCAGAGCTGAGAGCTCGTTCATCTTATAATTGAATGTTTGTAGCCCTTGTGTGTGTGTGTGTGTGTGTGTGTGTGTGTGAGAGAGAGAGAGAGAGAGAGAGAGAGAGAGAGAGAGAGAAAGAGAGAGAGTTTCCTTTCAACTTGCCTTCATCTTGAAACTAAGGTGACCACTAATTAAGTTTCTCTCACTGTAAGACAGCTTCACCTTCTTTACAATATCATGGAGAGGAATGAGAGAGAAGGCCCAATTTTGGTTGTATTTTCTTTAAATTCAGCATGAATATAAATTTTTATCTATGTTGCATCACTCATTATTATTATTATTATTATTATTATTATTATTATTATTTGAGATGGGCTAGAGTGATAGCACAGCAGTTGGGCTTTCGCCTTGCACACGGCCAACCCGTGTTCAATTCCTCTGCCCCTCTCGAAAAGCCCGGCAAGCTACCGAGAGTATGGAGCCTGCATGGCAGAGCCTGGCAAGCTACCCGTGCGTCTTGGATATGCCAAAAACAGTAACAATAAGTCTCTCAATGAGAGATGTTACTGGTGCCCACTCGAACAAATCGATGAGCAACAGGATGACAGTGATACAGTGATACAGTGATTTTTTGAGACAGAATTCCTTTCCAGATTGTACGAGAAGATGAGGTGGAAACTCAAGTTCAGGAAGAAGGTCTTTTTTTTTCCCCTGAAGGTCTCAGTTTGCAAGTATCCAGTTCATGCCCCTTGGGTAGGCCTTAAGTGTCCTAGATTACTCCATGAAGCTGGAGAAGAACATTCACTCCCACTTTGTCTTGCCAGGAATTAATTGTATGATGACAGCATGCCAAGAACAAGTAAAGAGCTTAAACTGATAGCATGTTAGAAGGGAGATACTTCTCCCTCCCCACTCCAAACAGAGCCCTGGCAGCCAAAAACATCCAGAACCCAATCCAACCATGCCCAAGGCCACTCTCCACATGTTACCTCACCCCCACCCTCTAGAGGGGACGAGCCTTACCCAAGATGGGATGAACCTCACCAGAGAGTGGACCGGCAGGAAAACCCAGCTATGCGGGAACCGTGATTGAGATGTCCAATCCTACTCAGATTGGAATTGGGCCTCCTGCCCACAGGCCCCCAGTTTTGTAGTAGCTTGTAGTAGCAGTAACACCCACAAACTACTCCTGGCTCCATGTAATCTCATCAATGGCCAAGACCCAGAGACTATAAACTAAAGTTCCTAGAAGAGAACAACACAGAATTACCTGGACATTATATTCTATCCACAATAAGCAATACAAAGCAAATCATCTAGCATTGCCTTTTCAGCAGGTTTGAGTGGTGGTGAGACTGGTGTCAAAATACTGAATGTAACCCAAGTAGAGAGAGAGTATGGGGGAAATTGTCTGCCACACAGGCAGGGGAAGGATTGGAATGGGGGAGCCGGGGAGAGGTGGATTAATGGGGATTTTGGTGCTGGAAAATGTGCACTAGTGTTTGATGGGTGTTTGATGATTGTATATGACCGAAGCTCAAACATCAAAGCTTTGTAACTGTACCTCACGGTGAATCAAAATAAAGGGGGGAAATAATAATAAAATAAAATTAACATTCAGAATAGAATAAAAAAATTAATGTGGAGTTCATGCCCAATTCAATCAGCTTAATCAATGGCTGAATAAATAGCAGTATTCCTACATTATATTAAAAAAGGGGGATACTCTTTAGCTATAGCAGAAGCATCTGAAAGAGTCAAGTTAATCAGAATTCTTCATCTGGAATTTTCAGCTCTGAATAAGGAAGAGGGCTCAGAGTTTTTCTCCTGTTAAAGTTGCAGCATGAAACTTCATCTGGCCAGTGAATATGATTCTCGTACTGTGGAAGAAATTTGCAGTAGTGTAGAGATTAAGGTGCTTGCCTTGCATGATGCAGTTGATCCTGGTTGAAATTCCCAGCACCACATGTGGTTCCCCAAGCAGCACCAGGGGTCAGTCATGAGCACAAAGCTGAGAATCATCACTGGACACCTCAGATATGCCCCCTCCCAAAAGAAAATAAAGCCCATACACGAAAGAAAGAAATAAAAGAAGGAAGGATGGACAGAAGGATGGACAGAAGGCAGGAAGGCAGAAAGGAAGGAAAGAAGGAAGGAAGGAAGGAAGGAAGGAAGGAAGGAAGGAAGGAAGGAAGGAAGGAAGGAAGGAAGGAAGGAAGGAAAGTATTTGAGGTAAAAGAGAAAAATATCAATATAAGGAGGAAAACAGAGATAAAGAACATAAAAAAAGGCCCTGGCTTTGGGATCTTGGTTCTATTTTATAGGTTAATGGTGTTCTTCTCTTCCAATGAATTGGTTATTCATACTTTAGCTGATAACTTGAGATGTTTTAGTATCAATACATACTTTCTAAGTGTTTTTTAGTTAGCTTCCTGTCACTTTCAATTAAGAGAATCCTAAGTAACATACAGAGCTTAAAAAAATTTAATTGGAATTAATCATTTGCATAATGTTGCCACATCTTATTAAAAAGAAACAAAAATACCATGGTTTTCTTAGACTCTACTAAGTCTACTGCACGTGAATTGTGCCAGAAAGAATGACAGCACTGTATTTACCTTTTCAAACAATCTTTGTTTTCATTTGGCATATATAGACCTTGAAATATTAGCAATGCATCCCAGGAGAAAACTGAGCTCTGTAAGGTCTATGGGTGATAATTTTTTTTATATAAATACTGTGTGTTCAAAATCAGCACATTTTATACATATTTTTTCCTACTGGGAGTTACTTATTTTTATGGAAAATGACCTGACCTACCATAATAAATATGAGTGAAATTGCTAAGGGATTCTTTTCCAAATTTTCTCCTGTCATATGCAGGTAGTGAATGTCTTCTATTTTCTGGAGTAGAATACTTGCATCTGGGAAAGATGGTGTAGTCGGTCTTTCTTTAAGCGAAGCTTTTGTCTACAGCAAAACCAAGTCCTTCTTGTCACCTGCACAGAAATTCCTCCTTGTTTGAGGACCAGTACCCAGGAATGCAATCTCTGTCCTGCAAGACAACTTAGTGAGAAACACAAATTAACTCTTGGTAGTCTGGCTCTCTTTGGTTGTATTTTTCCTGCTTCTGTTCTTCGTCTGGCTAAATTTTCTCCCCTTGCATCTTGTTTGTTTCTTCCCATGTTCCCAGGGCCTGTTGAGGTGTTTTCTTTCCTCTCAGAGCACCCACTAATGAATAGGAGAATAGCCTCCGCACCCTCCACATGCAGAAAAGGAATGTTTAGTAGTTTCATGATTAAACTTCATGCCCTACTGTAAAAAACTAAAGCTCGCCAAGGGGCGAGTGCACTCGCGGGCTCTCCGGGCGGCTGTGTCTCACCACCCGCGTTCGGTGCTCTGGAACCGCAGTGTGTGGACTGGATCGGGACGGCCGGTGGTCAAGGACAGTTGAAGGAAGAACGAGAACCAAGCTGGTTGCTGATTAGTTACCGTTTATTCAATCTTCAATCTTTCTCATCTCCCGCACTCCCAGCTCCTGCCTCTCTCTGGATCTACTGCTCAACTGCTGCCTCTCCCTGGCTTCTCTCCCTCCTCCTCCTTGTCTCTCCCACCTTGCCCTCTAGGCTACAATCAGCCAGGTAGCCAAATCAACATAAGAAAGCCCTTCCTGAGGGCAGGGCACTCCAAAGCCCTTCCTCACTCTTAAGGTTTTTTTTCTTTTCCTTAGTCCAGGAACTTATTAACATCTCAATACTAGTTATTTTTGTATGGACATAGCAAGGGATACATTGAGGCTTGCAAGGCATCTCTCCTGGCAACATCTTGCCACAGGCTCAGACCACAGCACTCAGGCCAGATTAATCATTCCTCACCCTAGCAGGGTCCAAATCTAGTATCACTGTTTGGATCATGACAGCATTTGTCCATGATCAAGCTCTTAACTTATAGTTAAGCATTAGGCACTTTGGCCAGGCCCATCTCGATGCCAGGGTAGCACACAACTCACCACTTGCCCGGGGCCCTTCTTGTCCCACGTCGGGACCCTGCTTTGGGGGTGCTAGGAAGTAAGGGCAGCTGAGGCTTAGGTCAAGAGAACAGATGCCCTGGAGGAAAATATCATGTAGAGTCAAATGACTCTCAGGTTACAAAAGCATAACATTTGTTAAGTCTTCCTGTGTCCATACAAAAAGGACTTGCTCTGAATAAACTATGCAAAGGACTCAAGGAGAAGAGAAAAACATTATTTACAAGTCAACAGAACACCAAGAAAGAAGCTACAAATAAACAAAGAGGAATAGGAGCACTGTAATGGGAGTAACCCTATAAACCTAAACTACTGAGGCTATGTTATCCTACACCCTACCACTTCAGGATGGATGATCACAGGGTAAACGCATGAGATACAGAAGTTAATTGAAATTGTTTCTCTTGTGTTAGCTCTTGCACATATGTGGCAATTCTCAATTGCTTAAGAGGTATTGGTCAGGTTTTGGCAAGAGAAGATCTTTACATGAACTGGCTCTGGTCCACTGACATGCACACTTCGGGGGTTGCTTAACTGCCCCTCTGCCTACACTTTCTTCCAAGTCCTTAGGAAAAAAATTAAGCACAAAAATAGAGAAAACAAAAGGGTCATGACCTTGATGACTAAATGAATAACTCTAAGATAAATTTCAAGATTTGGATAACATAAGATTCTCCTCAATGGAATACTTGCAGAAAATAAGGTCCAACAGAGGTTTTATTTTTTAAAAATTGACAACAAATACACCCCCCCAAAGCAAACAAAAAAACCCTAACCATTGGTTAGTGTATGTGTGTGTTCATGTGACTTTATTTTGTGACAATCTTAATAGTAATCTTTAATGACTTTTAAATCTGCCCCAAATAGGGAACAGGTAAGATTAATCCAGAGGAAAGGCTATTGTTAATGGTTATGGAAGTACCCGGAGTATAAAAGTAATGGAAAATAATTGACTAGAGTAACTAAAAAATTACTTAAAATCTTTAGATAAATAAAAACAACCATTCTTAGCTAAATGTATATCACCATTCAGCATGTCCACGGAGAAATGTTAAGTTCCAAACAGAGATAGAGGAAAGAGATAAAAACAGTGTTTTCCTGAAGATCCTGGGAAACCAGGTGGATCTTCTTCTAAGGATCCAAGAGGCTCCCTTATTCCACTGGGTCCCCTCCACCTGTCAATCTCCAAAGGACGGGCCACAGTAGCTGCTTCTTCTTGTTCCTGGGAAGCAGAACCTGCCTCCTGTTCACTGACTTAGAACACTGTGCCCTCTGCACAGCAGCCCAGCCTGGTAAAATCGCCTGTGATAGCCAGCACCTCAAAGTTTACATAGAAAAAGATCAAAGTCAGCTGTGGTAGCTAAACTGGAGAACATATTTCTGACACTGAGTAAGAAACCTCTCTTGTCCTCTGCGTAAGTGTAGACTCTGGCCAAACCATTGGAAGCAGTTGTGGGGGGGTGAGCAAAGTTTTAGAAAGATTATTTCTTTCTTTTTTTTATTACTTTATTTTTAATTAGAGAGTCATCGTGAGGGTACAGTTACAGATCCATACATCTTTGTGCTCATGTTTCCCCCATACAAAGTTCGATAACCAATCCCTTCACCAGTGCCCATTCTCCACCACCAGTAAACCCAACATCCCTCCCCCCCTCCCCAATCCCGTCTCCCCCCACCCCACCCTGCCACTATGGCAGGGTATTCCCATTTGTTCTCTCTCTCTGATTAGGTGTTGTGGTTTGCAATAAAGGTGTTGAGTGGCCATTGTGTTCAGTCTCTAGTCTGTATTCGGCCCGCATCACCCTTCCCCCACATGACCTCCAACCACATTTTACTTGGTGGTCCCTTCCCTGAATTACCCAGAATGAGAGACCAGCCTCCAAGCCATGGAAACAATCTCCTGGTACTTATTTCTACTATTCTTGGGCGTTAGTCTTATAGTCTATTATTCTATATTCCACAGATGAGTGCAATCTTTCTATGTCTGTCTCTCTCTTTCTGACTCATTTCACTTAGCATGATACTTTCCATGTTGATCCACTTATATGCAAACGTCATGACCTCATTTTTTCTAACAGCTGCATAGTATTCCATTGTATAGATGTACCAGAGTTTCTTTAACCAGTCATCTGTTCTAGGGCACTCGGGTTTTTTCCAGATTCTGGCTATTGTAAACAGTGCTGCGGTGAACATATAAGTGCATATGTCACTTCGACTATACTTTTTGGCTTTTCTGGGACATATTCCCAGCAGTGGTATTGCTGGGTCAAATGGGAGCTCAACCTCTAGTTTTTTGAGAATCGTCCATACTGTTTTCCAAAAGGACTGAACTAGCCGGCATTCCCACCAACAGTGTAGAAGGGTCCCAGAAAGATTATTTCAAATCTGAACCATCCACTGGCAATTTAAGGAGAAATTAGATATAAAGAGAAGTTGTGAGGGTATTTGAATCACCTACAAATGCTTGTAGACAGATTTGATGGGTATTCCCCTCTGGGCATCTAGCTCATTGACACTGAAGAAGTAGGAGTGTTTTAGTGGGAATAATGCTAAGTACAAGACATTTTTTCTAGCTCTGTTGAAATATATTTAGCCTATGGTACAGAACAGTGGTTTGGATTACCTGTATTTTAAATGCTTGCTACCATAAGTTAAATTAGTGCTCAGGATCTCATATAAAATCCATACTAGAAGAAAGAAAAGGAAAAATTATTTCTTTCATATATATTTCTAAGTAACTTCCCCTTTTATTTCACAGACAGACAGACAGACAGACAGACAGACAGACAGACAGACATATCACTGACACACCCCCAAAATGCTGCAGAGCCCTCTTCCCTATGCTGTTTGTATTCTCTGGTTTCCTCTCTTAATTCAATGTTAAAAGTAACACAAGGACTCTGAGCATGCTCACTTTTGAGTTTTCAACTAGAGATGGACGAAGAACCAAGTCTCAAAGTAGAATGAGTTGGAAGGTGTCAATGTTGCATTTCAGAGAAAAAAGTCTCTCCTTTACCCATTTTTCAAGGAAACTTTTATTTGCAGTTAGAAGTATTCAAAAGGGGATATAGAGGCTAACTGCGTTCTCTACACAATCCCTTGAGACTTCAAATTCACTTCTTGCACAGCCTGGAAAACCACTTGCTCCTTAGGAAAAAAAAAGCTTCTTCTTTCAAAAGAACCTTGTCATTGACAAAAATTGCAGAATGCAAGGCAACCACCAAATTGAGAAGGACATGCTGTCAAAAGGGAGACACTGGGCAAGGGGTGCAGAGACTGTAGATTCTTCTGCTTGTGGTATTTAATAAGCCCCATGAAGCTGAATTTCTGGGTCTATATGTTCGAAAAGTTTCAGTTCCATGGGATAAAGTGTTGGTGTGTCAGTTCTGGCGAATGGTGAAGACTTCAGCCTGTATCACAGAAGAGTGTCCAAATATCTGATCTGTATCACTGTATCACTGTCTTTCTGTTGTTCGTCGACTTACTTGAGTGGGCAGCAATAACATTGCTATTGCACTCAGCCCTGAGATTTTAGCAGCCTCTCCTTACTTGTCTTTCCCAATGATTGAAGGCTCTTTCAGGATCAGGAGAATGAGACCTATTGTTACTGTTTTTCGCATATCGAATACGCCACGGGTAGCTTGCCAGGCTCTGCTGTGTGGGCGGGATACTCTAGGTAGCTTATTGGGCTCTCTGAGAGGTATGTGTATATCTTTTACTATATTTGGTATATGAATATGCCATGGGGAGCTTGCAAGGCTCTCCTGTGTGGGCAATAGACTCTTGATAGCTTGTCAGGTTCTCCAAGAGGGAGGACAAGGCTTATTAGATGTCTCGCAGCCACAAAGCTTCCAGGAGCTTGGTCTTATAGTCTCTGGATGTTGGCCGTTGGTGGGATTACACAGCGCTGGGGGCAGTTTGTGGGTGTGGCTGCCAAGCTACTGGAAAATAGGGGGTCTGGGTGAAGAAGGTCCAGTCCCAATCCAAGCAGGCTTGGAGATCTCAGCCCCGGGTCTCACACCTGGGTTCCTCTGCCAGTCCTTTCAAGCGTGAGGCTCTAGATCTGGATAAAGAAAGAAAAGCAGAGGCTGCCTCTCAATCTCAAGGTTCTGTGAGTCTTTCTCCTCGACCACCAAGAGGAAAAGTCAGTGGAGCAGCTGACTTTCCCTGGTGGTGGTGGGGTGGTGGGGTGGGAGGCGATAGACTGGAGGGCACCAAGTAAAAGTTTATGGAGGCCATAGAGAAAAAGGGTGTTGGAGTTCTTTCTCTCTCTTTTTTGCCACTCAACCCCCCACCCCTTTGTTTATTTTAGCTAGTCTGAAGTCTACCATAGAAAAGACCTTGATTATCAAATGTAATATTCATGGAAGATTGTGCCATCCAGCCCCACTTTGGAGAATATACAGGGTTTCAGTGTTCCTTAATAAATTACCTCTTCGTGTAGCAATTAACCCCCTTCTGTGAAGGTTCAGTGTTTCCTTGGACCTATGCCAGTGCTAACAGCTATGGCTTAGCATTCTTTTTAATGGGCTGCAATTACTGCTGAGAGCAGGGAAACATAAAATATTAACACTTAAGCATCTTTTACACTTCTTTGAATGTTAGATTATGTTGAAAATATAACTGACTTTTTATTCTTAAACCTGATATTTGCTTAGAATTCCACAGGACCCATGAAAATGTTTCAGTAAGTGGTTTCTGTTGATTTATGGACTCCCATGAAAGCTTAATGGGAATCTCTTGCCACCAAATATTGAATATGTTTTATGCATGCTTACAAAAATCCTGTTTACTAATTCAATGGCCTCCCCACATTTTACAGATGATAAAGGATTTGGAGAACAATTTGATTTGTGTTCCACATTTTACCTTCTCTGCTATCTGTTAGGGAAGGAGAGGACAGAAGATTCAAACTGCTCAACTACTATGTGTAGATGAAATGAATTGATTTTTCCCTTAAAATGGATTCAGTGATTGCTTTGCTTAGTGACTTTGCCTTTTTGTATATCACCTGCTAATGTGATGATACAATAAGATGAATGATTGGGAAATGTTGCAACTCGTTATATTGATTATTCTCTGTATAGTTATATATTATTCTTTTATAAAGTATGCATATAGAATGAGATACATATTATGTGCTATATATTGTATAAATATGTAATTATGCATACCACGTAGTATACATTTTAGATATATATCATAAATGTACCTTATATAAAGTATGTGTATGTATATACATATTATGTAGATATAATAGATCCACTGCATATACTATGTAAAAATAACTAAAATAGAAAAGAAATAAAATATGTATATATTTTGTAATAGGCATATGCATACATATGTGCATATTTAGACACTACATATTCATATATTTATCTATATATATGGTTATATATAGATGGGTCTGCTTCATGAAACTATAGAATAGTAAAACCAGTGGCAATATGACAAATTTAATGAGGCTACATGAATCTAATCCATTCTATCCATGATTTTAAGTGATTAAAAGTCTGAATTGATTAAGGTTACTCTATTGGCTGCCCTATAGACTTTTATTTAGCAGAGAGGCACTAGTGTTGGGTACCCTACAGACACTCCCTGTGATATTTTGCCAACTGTGTCAAATGATTCAGTGCTAGAGTCCGAGAATGTGGACCCCTCACACCTGAGTCCTGAGGACCACCAGGGCTTTGCGGCTGTTCATCCTGGTCCACTAGGGCCACACCACAAAGTGCTCTGGGTGTACAAGGTTATACTCAGGGGTCATGTGATATAGGGAGTGAGCCAGGCTCCCACACAAGCAAAGCATGTGCCATTTACCTATTTTCTTCATGATCCCCATATAGTCTCTTTATTGATTATATTATTTTATTTTATTTTATTTAAATTTTATAATTGAATCAAAGTGATGTACACAAGTGCAAAGTTGTTAATGACCATATATTCTTTAAATTTTAGAAGTAACCCAGATGCTGGAAGTATTTTTCCAAGGCACAAAATGAGTATTTCTACAGTTATTTCTCATAAACAAACTAAATGTAATTGTCTAATATTTGTTTATTTTGTTTCACTTTCTTTTCTGAATCTCTGTGTTTCTCCAGTGGAACTAACACACTGGGGGGTGTCATTAAATACATATAGATTGACCAATATTGACCTTTACTCTAATTCTTCTAAACATTTTTTGTGCTAATACTGACTCTGAACTACTTTTTTCCCTTTTTAAAATTTTTAGATTGGAGGGCTGTGGGAACACACATGGTGATGCTCAAGGCTTACTCCTAGCTCTGTACTCACCCATCATTCTTTTTTAATTTAATTTAATTTTTATTATTTATTTATTTATTTTACGATTTTTATTGAATCACCATGAGATAGTTACAAACTTTCATGTTTGGGTTACAATCACACAATGATCAAACACCCATCCCTCCACCACTGCACATTCCAAACCACCAATATCCCTGGTATACCCCTCCCTTTCCCACCCTCCCCCTGCCTCCATGGCAGACAATATTCCCCATATTCTCTCTCTACTTTGGGGCATTATGGCTTGCAACACAGACATTGACAGGTCATCATGTTTGGTCCATTATCTACTTTCCGCACACATCTCTCATGCCAACTGATTCCTCCAGTCATTATTTTCTTAGTGATCCCTTCTCTATTCCATCTGCCTTTTCCACTCCTCTCATGAAGCCGTCTTCCAGCTATGGGGCAATCCTCCTGTCCCTTGTATCTATTGTCCTTGGGTGTCAGCCTCATGTGATGTTCTTATATACTCCACAAATGTGTATATAAGAAATCAACAGAAACCACTGAAACATTTTCATGGGTCCTGTGGAATTCTAAGCAAATATCAGGTTTAAGAATAAAAAGACAGTCCTTCTATGTCTGTTCGTCTCTTTCTGACTCATTTCACTTAGCATGATACTCTGCACATCTATCCATTTATAAGCAAATTTCATGACTTCATCTCTCCTAACAGCTGCATAGTATTCCATTGTGTAGATGTACCAAAGTTTCTTTAACCAGTCATCTGTTCTAGGGCACTTGGGTTGTTTCCAGAGTTGGCTATTGTGAACAGTGTTGCGATGAATATAAAGGTACAGATATCATTTCTACTGTGCTTTTTTGCATCCTCGGGATATATTCCCAGAAGTATTGTGGGGTCATATGGAAGCTCAATTTCTAGTTTTTGAAGGATTGTCTATATTGTTTTCCAAAAAGGCTGGACCATTTAGCATTTCCATCAACAGTGAAAGAGCATCTCTTTTCCCCCACATCCATGCCAGCCCTGGTTGCTTTTGTTCTTTTGAATGTGTGCCAGTCTCTGGTGGTGTGAGATGATATCTCATTGCTATTTTGATTTGCATCTCCCTGATGACTAGTGATGTGGAGCATTTTTTTCATGTGCCTTTTGGCCATTTGTATTTTTTTTTTTAGGAAACTTCTGTTCATTTCTTCTGCTCATTTTTTAATGGTGTTGGAGGTTTTTTTCTTGTACAATTCTACTAGTGTCTTATGTACCCTGGATATTCATTTCTTATCTGATGGGTATTGGGTAAATATTCTTTCCCATTCTGTGGGCTCTTTTTGTATTTTGGTCACTGTTTCTTTTGAAGTGCAGAAGCTTCTTAGTTTGATGCAGTCCACAGACCTATAACCATCAAGGAAATTGAAATGGTAATAAAAAGTTTTCCCAAGCACAAAGGTCCTGGCCCAGATGGATTCACTAGTGAATTTTTCCAAATCTTTAAAGAGGACTTACTCCCAATCCTCCTTAAGCTTTTCCAGGAAATTGAACTTCCAAACAGTTTCTATGAAGCAAATATCACCCTGATACCAAAAGCAGACAGAGATACCACAAAGAAAGAGAACTGCAGACCAATATCCCTAATGAACACAGAAGCAAAGATCCTCAGCAAAATATTAACAAACAGAATCCAGAGACTCATCAAAAAGATAATACACCATGACCAAGTAGGATTCATCCCAGGGATGCAAGGATGGTTTAACATTTGCAAGTCAATCAACATAATTCATTTCAATAAAAAATAATAAAAACCATATGATCATATCAATAGATGCAGAGAAAGCATTTGATGAGATCCAGCACCCGTTTATGATGAAAACTCTCACCCATCACTCTTGGCAGTGCTTGTGGACAATATTGAACTGGGTTCAGCCCCATCCAAGGTAAGTAAGTGCCTTAACTCTTGCACCATCTCTCCAACTCATCATTTTTTCCAGATTTAACCTGGCAGCTAAGACTTATTTTTTTAATGAATAACTGAAATATTTTATTATTTAATATTGAGACTGGCAAACTATTCATCAAGTTCAAGACCAATAGTGTTTTATTGGAAACATTTACACTAAATAGTTCTTCATTATATTGACAGCTGAGTGGTTGTTATAGAGATTCTGTTACTCCCAAGGTTAAAAATAGTACCGTGCAGCCACCTCCCCAAACACCTGCCATGTTATTGTGATGGAGCCTAGAGTCTCACAGATGAAAAGTATGTGTTCTACTAGCATCAAATCCCATACCCTTTCTGTGTAACTTTTGGAAAAATGTGCCAGTGCTCACAAGCGTGAGTTGTGCTAATGAATATGTACACCCACTGGGTCAACTTGCATTTGAATATCCCAAATCAAACATGTTTACATATAATTTTTCCATGATAATATTCTTTAGACTGAGAATTTGCTCATGCTTTTTCAAATTCATATTATTTAGTCTTTTATTGGGGCTATGAAAGTATCAGTTTATTTGATGATAAAACATGATTTAAATGTGATGATTTAAAGTGAGATTGACTCCTTAATTACTATTTGCACCTATTTTAAAACCAGTAAGGAAAAATGAACTTGCATGTTATCGTATGAAGTCTCTGAGCACTGGTTTCTTTACTTACCCATTGGAGGGTAGTGTAATATTATCTCACATGTGAGGATTAATAAAACAACAATGTTCTAGTCTTTATGGACTGTGGCCAGAGCACAGGATGTGTACCACTTACATAATTAATGTGTGTTTTACATTAAGCAAAAAACTATGATATAGATAAATTATAATTTTATATTATTATATAATATTGACTGGAGCGATAGCACAGCAGTTGGGCTTTGGCCTTTCACGCGGCCGACCCAAGATTGATTTCTCAGCCCCACTTGGAGAGCCCGGCAAGCTACCCAGAGTATGAAGCCCGCGCGGCAGAGCCTTGGCAAGCTACCCGTGCGTATTGGATATGCCTAAAACAGTAACAATGAGTCTCTCAATGAGAGACGTTACTGGTGCCCACTCAAACAAATCAATGAGCAACAGGATGACAGTGACAGTGACAGATATAATATTATTATTGCAGTTGCTTGAGTTCTTCAGTTTAAATATTATATGGTTTTGTTTCTATATCAATAACTGTGGCTGCTTATTTGATTATAATAAAGCTCATCACTTCATTCTGAACCATCTGTAATTATAAAACAAGAAGCAAAACAGAACTACTAGTTTCTTGATAGGTATCCTGATAGATGTCTCTTGGTCTTTCCATCTACAAACAGTTAAATGTTATGTGCCTGGCCAATGCATAAAAAAAATATTAAACATGAAACAATTAAAGGAAGAGAAAAATCCCAGAAGTAACTAATGGTGATTTCTAAATATAGAATGCTCATGGTCACGTTGACACATGGGAAATCCAGTGTAGCACTGAACAAATACTTTCCTACGTTTTCTGGTTTCTTATTCACTCAACAGTTTGTGTTACTTTACAAACAAGGTGTTTTTGTTTGTTTGTTTAAATCTTCTATGTTTTTGCCACGATGGTTGGACTTTTACCATTAGATAGTTGTGCATTTCAGGTTTATCTTTTCACTCTACAAAATAGGTTAGAAACTCTTTTCTGCAGCAGAGCTTTTGCTCTAGCAAAGCAGAATTTCTCCTCTCTTTGAAGTCTGCACTTTGCTTGCCACGCTGCATAGCATGTATCATTAGGACCTTACAATCATTTGCATATTAATTGAAACCTTCTCCCCATCCCCTTTCCATATGGTTTTCCAGACTGTATGAAATGATCTTTCTGCAGGTCCCAGACATATGCAACACAGAACATTTCTCAGGATGTTTACTAAAATGGAGACTTTGATTTTTACAAAATCTCATTTAAAATGCTTTTGAAGAATCCCATTATTATTGTTTAAAAAAAGTTATAGTGGATTGATCAAGTAATCTCTTCTGCTATGAATTTAATGTGCCCCATCCCCAAATTCATGTTTCATTTTAATTTCCAATGTATCTGGAGGTGAGGATTTGTAATAATTACAGTTAGATTGATCATAAGGGTGAAGCCCTCGTGATGAGACTGATTATAAGAGAGAGAGAAAGAGAGATTGAGACCAGAGAGTACAGCAGGTAGGGGCACTTTCCCTGTATATAGCTACTCTGGGTTCAATCCTGGGCAGCCCATATCCCATATGGTCCCCCATGGCTCACTAGGAGTTTTTCCTGAGCATAGAGTCAGTACCAGCCCTGAGAATGGTGTGACCCAAATACAAACACAAAAAGAGAGCTTTATTCATGTAGTATGTGAGACTAGAGCAAGAGGGTAGCTACCTAAAACCAGGAAGAATGATCAGGAAGAGTCCATTAAGAAGTCATGTTTCTGGACTTTTGGTTTTGTTCTTCTCTGGCGTGCCAGATTATGAGAAGTGAGCATCTGAAGTGAGCTACCTTGCTGGTGGCATGTTTGCACAGCAGCCTAATCTAACTGAAGCATTTTTTTTTCACATTTACTTTCAGCAGAGCACTGATTAACAGTTCTTCCAATGTCCACTCTTATCTCTCTTTGTGGATTTTCACTTACAAGGCCCAAAGCATTTCTTGACTTTCATCCTCTCTTACAGCTAGTTGTAACCCATGATAGATCTGGAGTGATGCATATAGAGGTGTCTACGAGGACCTTTCATTGAGTTTTGATTTCTCAACAAAAAGGACACACATGTGGACTCCTGCTGTTGCTCTCCTCCATGACTTGAACCTGGCCTTGAAGCTTGAGCTTCAGGGTCATAGACTGCAAGAAATTTACTCCTGTGTTTTAAGTATGGTGAAAGAACCTTAATGACAATTCCAAGCCATTGTGCCTAATTCAACTGCTGCTTCCTCCAAACTTCACATTATATCTGAGAGTAAACCTCCCCCAATTAAAATAATTTAAAACGCTGTAGTTAATGCTACTTGTGAGCAAATGTCGGTTAAGTGGAAAATAAACAATATGAAGGGTTTATTTAAATATTTATGTAGAGGAAGGAATCATCATGTAATCTAACAACCATATTTAGAAATAAGCAAGACAGAAAACATTTAAAAATGTTTAACTTTAAAATTCTTAGTTTTGAGTCTCAATCCCATACCCTATCAATTTATTTCGTTTTATTCACCTTTCTCAGACTCAAATTGGGGAAGGATTTTGTAATTATAAAGCTCTAAGACTGGGTTGGAGAGATAGTACATGGATTCATGGATCTTCTTTTCATGTGACTAATTCTGGTTTGATCTTTGGTACTGCATATAGTTTTTCAAGAACCATCAAATATCAAGAGTAATTCCAGGAGCACAGAGTAAAATGTAAGACTGAGCACTGCTGGGTGTGGCCTAAAACCAAAACAAAAGACAGATAAATAACAAAAACCAAAACCCCAAACTATAAGAATTATGTGGAAACATACATTTAAAGGACTTCACCCAGGATATTGTAAGTGATCAATAAGGAAAAGATGTTTAGCTTTTTCCAATTTTATGTACAAAGAATGTAATTTGTGGAATCTATTAGGTTTCATTGAGGCACTGCATACACAAATTATAAATTTATAGTAGAGTGAACTTTCAGATGCTTTTATTTGACATAAAGAAACACTTGCTTTTGCTATTTCGAAGGTCAGAAAAAACGGGTGGCATACATAAGTTGGAAGATACTTTTCCTCTGTGTTGGTATAACATGTATTTGTTGATGAACTTTTTGCCATTATCATAATTTTGCAAGAGCTAGGTATATTGAAATTCATATTTCAATTGTCAAAGATAATTTGAATCATCCTGGCCTTCCATCCTAGTTATTTTACTTCTTTTGCCCACAGAATGTTCAAAAATTTACTTGTCCAGTTTCAGGTTAAAAATAATGCTTCACAATTTTTGTCTCTCCTCAATTTGAAAATGCATTATGAGTGGTTACCATAACTAAGACAGGAGACACCAACTGGGGGCAAAGTATGATTTATATGAGAAAGAATGAAAATAAAAATCTCACCCCACTTAGAGAAAGAGACTGGGTCTGAGTCAAAATAGGCTGAGATGAAAGCATTGCGAGTCTACACATTCTAAGCACTGCCTGGAATTCTGACTGATGGGGTATTCTGGAAGGAGGCTTAAGCAAATAAGTATGCTAAGAGGAACACTGAAGTTGTTTCATGCTGTGGCTGTTTTAATCTTTGGGCATAAACTAGTAATTATTTTCCAAGGGTGTGGGAGTAGAAGTAACCAGGGGATTCCTGGGCCCATAATGGACTTCTGTGGTATGTGCTAAGAATCGAATTTTGGACCACAAGATTATAGGGCTCACTGCAGCTTCTGACCAGTATGAATTCGAATTCACACTTCAGCCTCAATGTGTCATCTCAACTTTAGTCTTCGATGGGGTCTTTATCTTGCTGCCTGGACTTTGGGTGGGTAAATGATATTAGAGGTTTTCATTGAGGTTGATGGACCCTGGTTCTCAGGGTGCCTTTATAGTTGACAATCTGTCTGTTTACCAGTGGCTGCAAAGGATATGGGGCTAATGAATCAGATCCCAGAGTCTCTGCTACTGAGAAATTATGAGGCATTAGGAAAGATAAAAAAATGTCCAGTTCTTCCACTTCTTTTCATGCTGTTCATGTACTTTCAGATGTTTCTTGTTAATAACAAATCAAGTTTGTCCTCTTGGATATAGAAAACCCTTTGAGGATAGATTTCTTGTAGCTTAAGCCATGACTTTGAATATCTACCAGCACTGGGTGCCCAGGATCATATTAAAATCATGAAGAAAGAAGCATAAAAGAGAAAAATGCACGTGATAGCCCCAAAATGACCCCTCACTGGGGAATTACATCTTTCTTTTATTTCAGATATGGTACCCATATTTTTTCCCCTTCAATCTCCACATGATCTTAAATATCGATATGATCTATTTATGCCATCTTCTTTTCTCTTTCCCTCATTGTTCATACAGGATATTAAAAGTAATCATATGATCATAAGGGTACTGGTAGCCTAAGGAGGTTTTTCTGGGACTGACCTGGTTGGTGAGCATTTTGAGGGTGAGAAGGAAGGTCCTTCAAGCTAAAAACCTGACCTGTGTCAGATAATCTTCCTTACTAAATATATATGAGAGTTTTTTAAAGCACAATTTCTGTTGTATTTGGAGTGAGCTCTGGTTGTTGCTTTTTGTAGTATAGCTCTTTCAACAGTTTGTCATGTCCTCAATTTGAAGTCCCATTTCTTCCTTAGCCTTCCACTTGAATATGATTGCAAAGGTACAGTCAAACTTTCGTCATTCTCCCAGAGTTCAGCATCATTTGCTAGTGAGTTCTTGTTTTGCCCCATTATGGTGGAGTATCATTGTCACCTGCCTCTGGGATAATCTGACTCATGTTTCACGGTCTAAAATGGAAATGTTGCTTCCTGTGGTGGTCATTTCCTTCTGGTATTTTTTCTTTGAAATTCCTCCAGGATTCCATATGTACCACAGTTGGGTCATTCTTTAGTCATTGCCCTTTATTACTCTATAAAAATCCCACCCGCTTGAATTCAAGGTGCTTTTGCTCACCCCTTCTCTTGGTGTTGGTAAGTGTTCTAGGATAATAGTGAACCAAATCAGAAGCCATTCTTTTTTAAAAAATTTTATTTATTTTTTTAATTAGTGAATCACCGTGAGGGTACAGTTACAAACTTACCCATCTTCAGGCTTGTGTTTCCCTCAAACAACTATGAGATACCACCCCACACCACAGAGAATGGCACACATCCAAAAGAACAAAAGCAACTGCTGTTGGAGAGGATGTGGGGAGAAAGGGACCCTTCTACACTGCTGGTGGGAGTGCGGACTGGTCTATCCCCTTTGGAAAACAATATGGACGCTTCTCAAAAAATTAGAAATTGAGCTTCCATTTGATCCAGCAATACCACTTCTGGGAATATATCCTGGAGAAACAAAAAAGTATAGTCGAAATGACATCTGCACTTATATGTTCATTGCAGCACTGTTTATAATAGCCAGAATCTGGAAAAAACCCGAGTGCCCAAGAACAGATGACTGGTTAAACAAACTTTGGTACATCTATACAATGGAATACTATGCAGCTGTTAGAAAAGATGAAGTCATGAACTTGCATATAAGTGTATCAACATGGAAAGTATCATGCTAAGTAAAATGAGTCAGAAAGAGAAGAACAGACATAGAAAGATAGCACTCATCTGTGGAATACCAAATGAGAAACCATTCTTCATGAGACCCAGCACCTTTGTTAAAGAGCTACCTTCTTCAGAGAAAAGCTCCGTCTATTTCACCTCTGTATTTGTCATTGGATGCTATGCACATAAGAGATTATTTTAATTTGTATCAGATACATAAATCCATTGTTTCTATTTGTAGGGAAAAACTCAGTTTTTCCTTCTCATGTGTGAAGACAACTACCATTCTTCTTCCTCACTATTTGCTCTCCTCTCCTCCGTCTCCTTTGTTTCTTACCACCAGACATGAGGAGGTGTCCCCTTGCCCAGAAATTCTTTGAGTCACCAGCTGGGTATCCTCTAACTGAATTGAATTATGACTTCTCTTGCAGGGCTGGCACCAGATGCCACAGGAGAGGGTTCAGTCCCATGAGACTGCCTCTCCATCCTGCAACATCCACTTGGTAGTCATTGGAGAGTCCCATGATCCCTTTCTCAAGTTTAATTTTGCTACAGAGGCTCCCAGAACTTGGGAAACAAACATTTTCTAGCTTATTAAGTATAAGATAAAGGATAGAAATGAACAGCTGGATAGAGATAAATAGGATGATGTTTGGAAGTGTCCTGAGGTCAGGAGCTTCTGACTCTGGGGAGTTGGGATGCATCATACTCCTGGTATGTGGATGTATTCACATGGAAAATATTCAAGCCCCACACTATGAAGATTTTATGTAGGCTTCCTCACATGTACGTGATGAATTATTAATTCAGTTTCCAATCCCACTCCCTTGTTTAGAGGATATTGAAATCCTAAGCTTCTGATTATGGCTTGATACTTCTGGTGTCTCTCTTACTTTTGCGAAGTCTACCAACACCAACTCAGAAAACAAAACTGCTCCTAGTACTCAGAAATTACCAGAAGACCATTATGTCAAGGATGAGTTCAAAGATAAGTATTGAAAAGAAGATATGTTCCTTATTCTTTTTGTTTGTTTTTCTCAGGGAACCATACTCGACTATGCTCTTCGCTGACTCCTGACTAAACACTCAGTGATCACTTCCGGTAGGGCTTAGAGAACCATATATGGGGACTGAACCAGGGCTGGCCACATGCAAGGCAGGTTCCCTATCCATTGTACTATCACTCTGGCCCTGAGATGCTCCTATAAGATGCTCTTATCCATCAGAAGATCAGAAATATTTCAGAAGTTCTGAGCCAGAAAATCAGAGTAGAAACTGATACATATTTTCTATCACACTGTACAATTCTCTAAGTTGCAGTGGTTTCTTTTAGCAAATATTTTGTAATGTACCTTTTACTATAGTGAAGAAGAAAAAAATAACCAACAGTATCATTTATTAATACACAGGATTCCTAAATTATTAATATATCTTCATGTAAATATATTGTCCTAAAAAAGACAAGAAAAGATAAGAAATTATGCATAACAGAACAATATGCAGTACATTATGTAAATGCTTATACATGACTTCTTAGATATGAGTACTTAGAAGGTGGTGTTTGAAAACTTGATTACCTAAAAAATACGTGAGATAGTCCAATGAGGATGTTTGAATTTTTGATCAATAAAAAGATAAGAAGCAATTCCCTACATGGACTAGGTGGGAAAGGAAATAGCTGAGGGGTGAGTCACATTGAAATAAAAACTAGTATTCAGGTAGGTTATAATAACCTAGACTCTTCGGCAAGTGGAAAGTGAGAAAGAACCTTAATTGGAATTGGTATAAAATGTCAAGGAAAATTGGAAGTTAACACAGTGGAGACATGAAGGAGTGTGACAGTCTAATAAATCTGTCTTCCTTGTAAGGGGAAGGTATAATCCATATGAAAATGCTCCAGTAGAGCACTGACGATGTAGGACAGAAAACATAGGTTCAGGTTTAAAATTCTGCCATGTGTTGGGGAATACTTTTCATTTCTGGAATTTATTAAGCCTTTGAAGGCCAAATATTTTGGCAGGTGGTAAGGAGCAGAGAATGGATTAAGAAGGTAAAAAAGTAATACATACACAGGGCCACAGAAATGGTTTTATGACATATTTTCTGGGGTTAGTCTGAGGAAAATTTAAATGAATAGGCAACACACGTCTGCTCTCAGTCATGGCTTTGAAGCTAGTATTGGAATAGCCTTTGCACCATAAACAGCACATGCCTGAACAAAATATAGGAAACAAATATGTTCTGGTATTGGACAGGAGCCCGTGCTGAACTGTGATACCTGAGAGATGGAAAATAAATCAGGTTCGTGGGGGGATTGTTCTGGCTTTTGGTCTAAAGCCATGCACTGGCCCACAGCAGAGGGAGCAGGAGCTTACAAGAAATGCTGCCACTTTGTTGAGTTGGAGAGACTAAAGCCAGAGACTGTGTAGGTTTGGGGACCTCGAAATTATAGAGCAGAATACCAGAGAGAAAAAGGGAAAGGGGAAATGAAGAGCAATTTCATTTCTTCAGAAATATGCCAGGCCATATTCTTAAATGCAGGAAATGACTCAACGAGGCAGGGAGAATGAGTAGCAGGTACAGAAGCTGTAGCATCATCAAATAGCACTGGAAGATAGAAGGTGAGATATTTACTCCTGGAACATGCACTGTGGGAAGAAGAGTTCAGTCTGATTTAGTCAGAATGGAAAGGTCTTATGAAACTTCTTTAGTATTAAGTAGAAATCCCAGAAAAGAGAGGACTTACAATGGAGGCCGAATTAGTCAGTCAAGGATTGACCTCATCAAAATTCAAACTTCCTTATTGGATTATTTCACCTATTTTTTTAGGTAGTCAAGTAATAAGAATTTCAAAAGAATCATGATAATATATAAATAGCATCACAGATTCTGAAAAATAAATTCAGTTCTCCTTAAGAGGAGGCCAGCAAATCTGAGGCAATTAACTTATTACTATTCAGAATCTAGATGACATTATTACAAGGCACTCCTCAGTTATTATTGTGATAATGTAAAATATCAACTGAATGTGTGAATTGAGGTCCCAAGGAAAAGGAAACATGGGGTTTAAAATCATGGTAGAAATTATGTTAAAAATTATTTTCCAACCTGATGAAAGTTGTAAACACCCAAATCCAAATATAACACAGAGAAACCTACGAAGAGGTACATTACAATGGAATTTATGAAAATTTACAAGATCAAAATTTCAGAACCAGTCAGAGAAAATCATATATATCAGGAAATAAAGTCTAGGTTATAATAACCTAGACTCATCGGCAAGAGTGCATTAACTACTATTGAATCTATGCAATAATATTAGAAATAAGAGCGAATATCCTTTACTCATCCTGATATTAGAGCAAAATCTTTCACTTTAGTGTATAATATTAACTGTGGATTTATAACTTATGGTCATTATATCTTGAGAAAGAAAAAATAAAAATATGACTTTTATTCTTCATTTTGTTAATGTGGCATCTCATATTAATTGACTTTAACATGTCAAATTATAATTAGTTTGTTGAGAATTTTTGACTTCTGCTTATAGAGATATTGGTCTTTAGTGATGTTATTATCTGATTTTAGAAACAGGGTTGTATTGGCATCATAAAATGTATTCAATGTGGGGCTGGAGCGATAGCACAGCGGGGAGAGCGTTTGCCTTGCATGCAGCCGACCCGGGTTCAAATCCCAGCATCCCATATGGTCCCCTGAGCACCGCCAGGAGTAATTCCTGAGTGCAGAGCCAGGAGTAACCCCTGTGCATCGCCGGGTGTGACCCAAAAAGCAAAAAAAAAAAAAGTATTCAATGTATTTCTCTTTAATTTTTTGACATAGTTTAAGAAGAGTAGGTGTTAGAACTTTGAAAATTTTGGTATATCTCACCAGAGATATTATTTTGGACCTAGAATTTTGTTTTAAAGGGAACTTTTTAATTGCTATTTTAATTTCCTTACTAGTGATACTGGTATGCTCAATTTTTTAATTTCTTGACTAATCTTGGAATATATAATATTAATAATTTAATATTTTTTTCTAGATTGTTAAATTTGTTAACATATAAATATTCTTAGTAGTTCTTTTAGGTAAAAAGGAGTGAGTGCATTTTCTATAAAAATTTATCTTGTTTCCTGGGTTGGTTTGTATTGATAAAATATTTCTTCTTAGTACCACTTTTGATGTTTCCCAAAGGCTATGGCAGCATGAAACTTAATTTTTAAGTTTGACTTTCTCAAGGAAACAATTGTTCAGTATTTAGTTCAGTTGTTCTGTCATGCTACAGTTCAGTAGCTTTTTTCCAGTTGCTACCAATTTGTGATTTCCCAACCATTTTCTTTTGGAAGAAATTGGAAGTTTCATACCATTATAATAAAAAGTTGCCTGATGTGATTTCAATTTTCATAAATTTATTTAGACTTTTTGTGTCCCAAATTATGGTCTATCCTTGAGAAAGTTTCATGTGAACTTGAGAAGAATGTGTATTCAGCTGTTTTAGGATGGGATATTCTGTACATAACTATTAGGTCCATCTGGTCTACTGTGTCATTTAAGGCCATTGCTTCCTTTGTTGAGCATCTGTTTGGATGATCATTAAGTAAGAGGGGAGAACAACATTTTAATCTGAAGAATGCTTTATTTGAACAATTATTTGTAGTTTGGTACTCCCCTGACCATTGAAAGACTTAGTAGCTCTTCTCACTAAATCCTGGAGCTTGCTAGATCTTGTCTCAACCAAGATATTATAGCAGATTTTAGAAATATTCCTTAGAAACTTGCCATTGAAAGATTCTTGGATTAAGAATAATTGTGAATAGAAAGCATGATCTTTTGGAATCGCATGATTAAACTGCATTACTGAAACATAATCCATAATGCTGGGCATGGAGAAGTGGGACTGAAATCTGGCCCAAGCTCTGTTCTACCTGGCAGAAGAGGTAGGGCCTTTGTTCTGTTTCAAAAGTACCTTCTGGGGAGCCCCCGAGGGGGCCGGGTGAGAGCTCTCCCAGCCCCAAGAGACCCAGCCCCAGCAGCCGAGAACCTCCAGAACCCAACCGCTGCCACATTCAAGCAAGGCCCTTCCCCACACACTGGGGCCGAGCCTCACAGTACGAGTGAATGTATTCCTGGACTGCGCAGCCACATTTGCACTACACATCATAAGACACTCCCTACCCATTATCTATAAGTACCATACCACATTTGATGGGGTTCAAATAGTAGGCAATGAATCATAGAGGGAAATATATATATATTTATATTATATACATTTATATATCTTAAATATATATAATATTTGTATTTATATATCTGAAACTATAACTATAGTTATATATATGTGTATATATATATATATATATACACACACACACACACAAAAGCTCACATCATTCAACCTTTAGCAACATAGTGATATTCTAAAGAATGTCTTAATGACCCCTGCCAAAGTAGAACTGTATTCTCTATGTATTCTCTATGGATACATTTTGGTAGCATTTTCAGCAGTTTTCCATAACAGACAATACAAAATATATTCTTTTGGTTGTGCTTTGCGACAGGAATGGGTCTTGGGATGCAAACATCCCAAATTTGATGGTGGGAAGGTGTAAGGTAGTGGGATTGGTGTTTGAATAACTGTAATCAGATATTGTGAACCACCTTATAAAAGTTAAAAAAAATTTAAAGTACCTTCCTCTTGCTATTGTAATTATTAAGGAGACTGTCTCTTTCATATTTGAACAGAGATTCCATAATTGCAGATTATACACAGAAAGTCAAGGAGAGTCTCCCTCACATACTTAAATATATATGAATAACATACTTAAATATATATGAATAAGAAAGAGAAGGCAAACAAGTAACTCTCACAATGTAGAGAAAAAATACGCTCAATATTTTACTTATTTCAACATTACATAATTATGAATTAATATGTACCATATTGGTTATTTATGGTATAAAATACATTTAACCATTTTTATCACAGACTCAGAGTTTCAACCTTTCTGTCATTGTAGAATATCATAGCTGATTCCATACTGAAAACCGAATACACAGTTTCATTAGGTTTCATTAATTGTTTTAAATTTTGCTAGAAGATAGGGATGGGAATAGATAATATTATGTTACCACTCAATTGAGGATGCAAGATCTGTCTTATTTTTTCCTACACTATGAATGCCTATTACACCCCATCTGGAATCTTCACTTGCAGCCAGGGTTGAAGACTTCTGAGCTTGACCAGTGGGGTTGGAGCTGGAGCTTGAGAGAGAGGTTGCATGTCTGGTGTCTTCTTGACATGGCAGGTTGGTGGCTGCCAGAATTTTACAAGGGTCCACGTCCAACTCAGGACAGAGAGGCATGTCAGTTTAGGAACACTTGACTGAATAAAAATTTAGGTGATAAAATATATTTTCAAAGATTGTTTTCTGAGTCATTATTACCACTAAAAAAAAGGAGTAGAAGCCCCAAGAAAAGTTTGGTTTGGCTGAAGTTTCCAACCAAGTTCAGCTCTGACACCACCAGACATTCTTGGTAGCTTGGCAACAAAATATCTTCTATTATGGAAAGCTTGTGTTCTTGAATATGTATCAATTCCTCTCTCTGGTGTCTAGGCCCAGTCAGCACCCACAGTCGTCCCAGCCTATGTTGGATTTGGTTCTTCTGGGATCCCTGTGACTCTGTCCATCCTACCTATGGGCAACTAGACGCTTCTGACTCTAAAGAACCTGACTTTCGATGTTGTCTTGGCCTCAAGCCCCTGCAGTCATCAGGACGTTCAGCTGGAAAATGCACTAGAGGGGGGAATGGGCTCTTCTTCCAAGTTGCTATTAGGGAAGGTGAGGGGCTACTTCCTTAGCAGTTCTCTGGCCTCTCCAGGCACTGAGTCACAACTCCCTGGATGTGTTGGTGTTGCTAGCAGAGAAAAAGCATCATGAAGAGCTTGAGAGGGTGTGTTGGTTCTCGAATCAGAACTGAAATGGAATCTGATCTCTTCTGACCTACAGTCCAGCCTCCTCCTGTGGCTGAAGCCAGTGCCAGAGACATTGTTTCTACCAGTTAGAACTAAGCTCCTGATTACCTGTTCTGCAACCAGAACATAAAATGAAGAACAAAAGCATAAATGCTCTGCAAACTTGGGATACAGTAGTTAAAGCTTCCATATATAGCTCCATATATAGTTAGTTATTGGGACGGGAGCGATAGCACAGTGGATAGGGCATTTGCCTTGCATGTGGCCGACCCGGAGTTGATTCTTCCACCCCTCAGGGAAAGCCTGGCAAGCTACTGAGAGTATCTCACCCATATGGCAGAGCCTGGCAAGCTACCTGTGGCGTATTCGATATGCCAAAAACAGTAACAACAATTCTCACAATGGAGATGTTACCGGTGCCTGCTTGAGCAAATTGATGAGCAATGGGATGATAGTGATACAGAGATACATAGTTACATAGACTAATAGCAACAGCAACAAAAGGCATTGATAACTATAGAAGCAAGTTTTTAAAGTAGAATGAGCACATTATGACTCCTTAGTGGATCAAATCTGAATAAAGATTTATTTCTTTATTAATATTACCATTTTTTCTTCCACGCATAATGATCTCTATCAAAGTCAAAACCATGGCCTTGGGCCAGAGCAATAAGACTGTGGGTGGGGTGCTTGCCTTGCTCAACCTTGGGTTGATTCCAGCCTCCCATATGGTCTCCCAAGCTCACCCAGAGTGATCTCTCAGTGCAGAGCCAGGAGAAGCTCTGAGCACGATGAGGTGTGGCCCCCAAACAGAAATATAAAACACCCTACTATGTCTTGGAGTTCACAGGCACAAATAAAAAGGGCTGGTGAATTTTAATAATAGAATAAATGCATTTCAGTATGTCTTCTTTTTAGAAATAGGCAGATTATGTTGCTGGCTGGCTGTTAAGGTGAGTCACCTGGTCCTAATCCTTGGACCCCACCCTGCAATTCTTAGCACTGGGGCAGAGAGGAAGAAGTGGTGCTGGCCCTGGATGTCTCTTTCCCACTGCTTTCATCTGGTTTGGGCTACAGGTATGAGACAGAGAATTTTGTCCTCTGTCTTTTCCGTAATCTGGGAGAAGGGTTTCAAATCTCCTCCATGTAGAAGGGGGAGGTGGCAGAAAGCGGACAAAGGATACCATTTTGGGAGTGATATTGATGTCAGTGAGCCCCACGAGTGGCTCATGTGAAGCGGGGAGGAGAAAGATAGTCACTTTCTCCCCATTCATCTCTGCCATCTGGGACCCAGGGTTACTGGGTTCTTGTCTCGCCTTGCAGACAGGAATTTCAGGAGTAGATAAGCAGTGAAGCAAATAGATTTTATTTGGAGGGTTTTTGAAGGTGTGGAGGGGGAGAGAGTGAGAGAGAGTAATGTGCTCAAGAGAGAACGAGGTCTTCTCCAAGGGCGGAGAGAGCCCCTAGACACATCCCAGCATTAGACACGAAAGCATGAAAGTCCACATCTCAGGTGGGAAGATGTGGGTGATATGTGCTCGGGCACCACATAGGCTCAGCCACGTAGGCGCAAGCAGCAAATGGGCTCAGGAGGCATATATCACCCTTCCTTTGTTCAAGGTGACTTTTATAGGCTCTTCTCAGTTGTCTTGTTCCAGGGGTTGTCTTGATCCACAGTGTTCTGGAGTCTTGGGGCTGAATCACTAAAGTTAATCTGATTAAGGGAGGGGTCCTTTACCAAGTATTTGAGAAACTTCTTGAGGAGGGGACCAATCTCCTCAGGGTCCCTGGATGAAGGTCTTATCAGGTCTCTATTTTCCTATCCACAGGGTGGATCAGCCTTAGAATTTTCCTCCCAGAAGTTTTGTTGACCTGAGTTTCATTGCCCAGGGCCTTTCCCTATCTACCTGCCTACATCAATATGAGAAAAAGGAGAGGACTTGAAGTTCTGGGAAAATAGCTGAAGACAGCTTTTACTCCTTTCATATAAGCATGTGACTAGACTCTAGGAGCTTAACTGATCTATGTCCTCTGCTGGCCATTGAAGAATGCTGCTGCTTGCAACTAAATGTCCCACTAACCCTCAGCAGACCCCTACAGGCTGTGGCCTTACCTGGGACAGGTTCATGCCTGGTGCCACCATGGCACCCCCAAATGAACCCTGTCCCAATGTCACCCTGTGATAGCCAACACTTACTCTTAGAAACATTTACTCCTCAGTCCGAAATGAAATAAGAATCTTTCTTTTCTGATCTCATATCTACATTTGACCAGCTGTATGCTTTAAACTCAAAATCTTACCTGTCCTATTCTCTGCCAAGTTCTAGGTTCCTCTGCAAAGTGTGGGAAGAAATCACTGGCTAGCCACCTTTCACATGGTTCCCTTGTCTTCAAGAGAATCAAAGGTCAAGTGCCTTAGGGGAAAGGAGAATTCTAGGAACTGCCCAGGCAGGTAGAGCTGATAATTTTTTGCCTGGGGACACTAAAATTCTGGGAATCATTAGGTCTCCTGGTGAAAGTATTGTACATTCAGGGGGTAGTCTTCAGGCTCTTTCCTTGAATTTTTGCAAGTGAAAGTAATGGGACCCCAAGAGAATAAACTCTGTTTCATCAAATAAGTTCCACAAGGTTCTTCTGGAGATGTTTGCGACTCTCTAAGAATCATCAAGTCGGCCTGGGGGGGATATGGTGGGACTCCTTTCTCTGCCCTCCTTCCTCAGTAAGCACCCAAAGAGGTGGGGCTGGGCTGCTGTGGTAATGGGATGTATTAGGTAATACGCCCCCATAGACTGCAGATGTGTGAACTAGTTTAAAACTTTTATTAGGACTTTTATTAGACTCCAATGCAGTTCCAGCCTCTTTATGGTTGCCAACTTAGCCAGTTGCTCACAAGTTATAACAAATTAGGAATACCTAATGCCGAAGCTATTCTTACACTTAGGGGGCAAAATCCCAAACAAATCACATGCTTCCCTGTGAATCCAGTCTCCCCCTTAGAAACTTCACTTCCAGTAAAATGGCATCAAGCCGGCATTTCCTCATGGCTTTGTCATCCTGATGTGCTTCAGATCTCTCAAGCACGCAAAACCTAGAGTCCCTTATCCTTTTTGGACCAGCCACGCAGTGCACTCTCTTGGAGCCAGCGTGGCCTTCCAGTGTCCAACTACTGTTTTTTTTTTTTTTATTGTATGTCTTACTTGAGTGACCCCAAACTTCAAGGGGAGGGGCCCTCCAGATCAGCATCTCTGAAAACTGATGTTTTTCCTTTTCTTCTTTTTGTAGACAATATAATTTAATTTTATCCTTTCTAACTTCTTGAGCATAAGAGGATTTTTTAAAATCTCCTGAATGAGTATATTAACTTCTGAGTCACATCCTCTCTCTGCTTGGGGTGGGGTGGAGCGAGGAGCAGAGGAAGAGGACACGATGCCACTTTTATCCAAGGAGATAGAATAGCTTGGTATTCCTTAGCTTCAAAGTTTTATTTTATTTTATTTTATTTTTGAATCACACCTGGCGATGCACAGGGGTTACTCCTGGCTCTGCACTCAGGAATTAACCCTGGCGGTGCTCAGGGGACCATATGGGATGCTGGGATTCGAACACGGGTCGGCCGTGTGCCAGGCAAACGCCCTACCCGCTGTGCCATTGCTCCAGCCCCAGCTTCAAAGTTTGATATGTGCCAACAAAATAAACTGACCAGGCTGTCTAGCTCCTTAATCTGAAAAAGACATTCATCTTCTCCCTTTTCGACAGAGTTACATAGGAGCACACAAAAGCCAAAAGCAGAAGGTGCTTTATTTTAGTGTCAGTGGCAGGCGCTGAAATGTATCCATTCATCAGTACTTACAGCCTTTTACTTGAAGTTCAATTCAGGCACCCAAATGAAATTACCATGCACCATATAACTGCAATGAAACATAAGTCTTTTGAGCAAACAAAATGATAGAACAATATAACTATAATCTTAAGAAATAAAAATGACATGTCAGATCACATTAGTGTTATAGCTGAGCTTATTAACAACATCTTAATATTGTACACAAGGCATAAACACAAAGATCATCTGGCTCATCCATAATATTCAAATTTATTCACTCAATTTAGCATGCCTCAGAGCTCTGACAACTTTTTGTCCATTTCTTTTTGACTTCTTGACACAATAGTTATTTCCCATTGGTTACAGATGAAGGAATAGCCTCAAATATTTTTGAAAAAACAAATGCTAAATCACCAATATTTTCTTTCTGTTACTTTATAGTCAAGCTTGATGTCCAGAAAAGGGCAATGAAAACATTTACCAAGAAACCTGGATAACAACTTCTGACTCAACTATTTCCTTGATGTTTTTGCTTTGGAGAAGTTGTTTATCCCTTCCAGGACTCTGCACCCAAAGAAGTGACTGTTAATTCAAGGTCAAGTCACTTTGCTCATTGAGTAAACAACATATAGAGTTTCTGGCATAGAATAGGATGTCCAACAAACTGGTTTCCTTTCCTGAAGTCTCAGAAGGCTGGTAAAGGAATAGCTGATACAAGAACTCAAAACTCAATTCACTGTTCTTTCCCTTACCTCATGTTGCATCAGCTAAGTTTATTGAGAAAATACCTGTTCACATAGCTGCTGCTTCTTACTAGTAAATATGTTGGGGAGATGATATAAATAAAAAAAGAAATGTTCTTCAGTCCTGACAACCATCACAATTGACAGGCACTAATGATAGGAGAGATCTCCTGGGTTGTTGAGGATTCACAGTCGTCATGCCTTGGGTGTTAGGGGGCGACACTGCACACAGGCACACAGCTGTGGTGTTGGCAGTAGTGGTAACACAATTGCCATAGTTTTCTGCAGTGCTTCCAGTCTGAAGCTTGACTTTCCCTAAAGAGTTTCTGTGTAGATTTGTTTGAGTACATTCAGTATGTTTGTTGGAAATTTCATCTTGAATAAACCGAATTCTCTTTTAGTTATTCACGCACTCATTCATTTCTTCCTTAAAAACATCCTGAGGCTTTGTGTATGCTTAGCACTTTGTGAATGTAACAAAAGACACAAAGATGTGTGATATACAGCCCTTTAAGCAATTTACAAATTTAGTGGTGTATCTTTGGAAATAAGTGTAAAAGTTTTTTTTTTTTTTTCGGTTTATAGCCCTTATCTTATTATCGGGTATTTAGAAAGGATTCTGGTCATGAGTCAGGTATTAGCATAGTTAAAAGGTAGCATGGGAAGATGAATAAAATTGTTTATATGCAGTGCGGGTGGGATGCTCTCGGTAGCTTGCCGGGCTCTCCGGAAAGTGGCCTGGAGCATGACAGCGGTTGGGTAGTGGAGGTTGGCTACCAGGGCTGGGTCCTTTGGGTCGGGGAGGGTTCTCACCTGCCCCCCTCTGGGGCGCCCTGAGTGAAAACAGCCTGGTGCAGAGTCCGGTGGCATGGCTATGGGGGCCTCATTTTATACCCCCATATGGGAGGAGCAGCACTTGAGATCTGGAGGGCGGCCAAAGAGGAGGCCCGGCGTGGCAGGGTGTAGCTTATGGGTATGATCAGTGGGTCACCGGAGATTGGGGGAAGCAAGCAAAGGATCTCTGCTTCCGGGTCCCTGTTGAGTCCAGAGTCCAAGGTCACAAAGTTTCGCATTATCTGGGTTCTGTGGGACTTCATTCACGCATGAGGCTTGGCCTGAGCATCCTGAAAGTGGCCTGGAGAGTGGCGGTGGTTGGGTAGTGGAGGTCAGCTATTGGGGAGGGTCTCCTGGGGGCGGGGAGGGTTCTCACCTGCCCCCCCTCTGGGACACCCCGAGTGAAACAGCCTGGCATGGTGTCCATGCAATGTAACAAATGGAATTTGAACATCTAGTAGGCAGAGCATGCATTACGTTTGTTGAGCTATCTTCCAGTTCCAATGCTATCACTATCACTATCACTATCATTTCATTGATCATTGATATGCTCGAGCAGGCCAGTAACATCTCCATTCATCTTAGCTCTGAGATTTTTGCAGCCTCTCTTGACTCGTCCTTCCCAATGGTGCCGCATTAGAGGCCTTTTCAGGGTCAGGAAAATAAGATCCATCATTGTTACTGTATTTGGCATATAAATATGCCACAGGGAGCTTGCCAGGCTCTCCCGCGCAGGCAGGAAGGGCTCGGTAGCTTGCCGGGTTCTCTGAGAGGGAGAACTAGACTATACAGTGTCTCGAAGCTGAGAAGTGGCCGCGCACTTCCGGGAGCTGGTTTTATACTGTCTGGATGTTGGCCGTTGATTATATAGCA
Organism: Sorex araneus; assembly: GCF_027595985.1. Lineage (NCBI taxonomy): Eukaryota > Metazoa > Chordata > Mammalia > Eulipotyphla > Soricidae > Sorex > Sorex araneus. Next base: position 19,303,423 of record NC_073308.1, on the reverse strand, counting down.
CCCAGGGCAGTTGGTGGGAGTGACTGTCTAGCTACTGGAAAATGGGGGAACTGGGCGGAAGTGGCCCAGTCCCGATCTGAGCAGGCTTGGAGATCTCAGTCCTGGGTCCTGCACATCTGGATTCCTCTGTCGGTGCCTTCATGCATGAGGCTCCTCCAAGCATGTGGAGAGTGGCCTTGAGCATGGCTGTGGCTGTGTTCCAGAGGTCTTCAGCTGCTGGGGCTTTGCTCGGGGTGGGGAGGAAGACTCAAACTCCAAGGGGCCCCAGTGAAGACAGCCAGGCGCTGTTCCAATGCTAAGCATTTAAAACCAATGCTATCGGGGCTGGAGAGATAGCACAGCGGGTAGGGCGTTTGCCTTGCACGCGTCCGACCCGGGTTCAAATCCCAGCATCCCATATGGTCCCCTGAGCACGGCCAGGGGTAATTCCTGAGTGCAGAGCCAGGAGTAACCCCTGTACATCGCCAGGTGTGACCCCCCCCCAAAAAAGCCAAAAAAAAAAAATAAAACCAATACTATCTAGTTCTAAAACATTTCAATTACCCCAAACAAACTCTTCACTCATTAAGTAGTTTCATCCCAATCTCCCTTTGCTTCTGACCCTGGCAACAACAAGTTGGCATACTGTTTCTATGGATGTGTATATTATTGGCATTTTATATCAATGGTCTCATACAACAAGTGATCTTTTGTACTTGTCTTTTTTCACTTAGTACTACATATGTGTTACAATACCTTTTTCTGATTCATTCTTTTCATGGTTGCATGATATTCCACACACATTTTACACTGTACTCTTTTGAAAGTATAAGGTCTGTGTGTTCGTGTGTGTGTGTGTGTGTGTGTGTGTCTGTGTGTCTGTGGCTTCGATGCACTTCTCAGAAGACTCACAGGCTACTCCTAGAGATTTTTGAACACTCAGGTGAACCTCCAGGATCATACCCTGCAGTGCGTGGGGGCCTTCAGCACTGCACCTATCTTTGTTCATTGGACCATATGGTGCTGAAGGTCTAATCAAGGTAAGTTGTATGTAAAGGACATATGCTGTATCCCTTGTATTATCTCTCTAGCCCTAAAATTTTTTTCAGTGAAGGGTAGTTTTTCTTGAATGAAAGTTACTTAGATAGAAAGATGTGAGTGGGGGATATGAAAAGGAATACCTGTTCGAGAAAGAATACCATCTTAAAAGAGCAAACAAGCAAGAGATGTAGAGACAAATAAGTGAAATGTATATTCATGGAGAACATAGGCTTAATTTAGAGCAGGCACTAGGGATGTTTTAAAATATGATGACTAACTGAGGTTCTTTATTCTTCCCTCACATTTTACCTTTTGTGCACCTTTAGAAGAAGGCAAGGACAGAGGAAGGGCTGTTTGGCCACAGTTGTTTGAAAGGAGATTTTTATGTCTATTCCTTTAGTCTCTGTTGGCCATTGCAACAAAGAGAAAAGCCCAGTTGAGGCTATGATGACTTGTAGTTAGATAGTTCCACTAAGTCTTTGACAATTTTTTTATATTTTAATTTCCAGTATGGCAATTTTTCCAATATGGCAAATCCCAGGTTTATACTTAGGGTCTTATACTCTTTTCTATTATTTGTAGAGTGTATTTTATTACTTTAGTATTTTTTAAAACTATAGGAAAATCAATATGTAAAGTAAGTTCCTTATGCTTACTGCTTTGGCAATTCAATGACTAAAGCTTTTCTACCTTTAATAAATCCCTCCAGAATCAACTGTTATCAAAGACTACTTTATGGAGTACCTTCCAGAAGAAAATAACAAACGACATGTCTTGTGGATACAAGGCAAAAGACATCTTTACTATTTAGTTCTGAGTTTCATTCTTTCACATTGTTGACTTTCAGAATTCCTTTTTTTCCAGTATGAACTTTTCAAATACACTCATTTTATCCCCTACACTTGATTGTGTGTGTGTATGTGTTGTCATTAAACTTGGAGAATATTTGTGCAAACAATTTATTTTGCTTCCTCTAAGACAACCAACATTGGCTCCTGTGGCTCATCTTCATGCAGACTGAGGGAGGGCACAGGGTTCAGACCATGACCCTGTCTCCATCAGTAAATAAAGTCAAAGGCACAGGACCACATGGGCTGAGTCATTCTTTACACACTGTGTATTTTTTACTCAAAGGGGGATGATGAGCTGATCTGTAACAACCACTGTTATGTTTGCCTAAATTGTCAGAGAATGACCCCAGCCCTATTGGAACAATTAGTTTCCCTAACAAAATCCCTACTGTTGGGATAGTCCCATGGGCAAAACAGCTTAGATCTTTTGGAATATAATCAGGAAATTAGAAATGTACCCAAAAATTGGAAAGTAAAAATGTGCCCAGGAAAATACCAAATAGTATAGGGTCTTTTAAAAATAGAGGGCGATATAGGCAATGATAGAATAAGAAATTGTCATGCGATTTGGCTGTATGAACTATTCCAACTCTGCTTTTTATGTAACCATTGGATTCAGATGTGCTTACTAACTATCTTTAATATCTTTCAAATTAAACAATGTGTCGTGAGAGTGGGAGACCCATCATTTTATCACTGTATCACTGTCATCCAGTTGATTATTGATTTGCTTGAGTGGGCATCAGTAATGTCTCTATTCGTCCTAGCCCTGAGATTTTAGCAGCCTCTCTTCACTTGTTCTTCCCAGCGGTGTTGCACTGGGGGCTCTTTCACTGTAGGGGAATGAGACCTATCACTGTTACTGTATTTGGCATATCGAATATGACACGGAGATCTTGCCAGGCTCTGCCATGTGGGCAGGATGCTCTCAGTACCTTGCCAGGTTCTCCAAAAGGGAGATAAGAGGTCGCACCATAATGCCCATAAGTAGAGAGAGAGTATGGGGACTATTGTCTGCCATGGAGGCAGGGGGGAAGTGGGAAAGGGGGGGTATACCCGGGATATTGGTGATGGGAAATGTGCAATGGTGGAGGGATGGATGTTTGATCATTGTGTGGTTGTAACCCAAATACGAAACTTGTAACTTTCTTACAGTGATTCAATAAAATCAAAGGAAGAAAAAAAGAAATGTACCTATAAAAAAAAGAAAAGAGGTTGCTTGGACGAAAAATTGGCTTTGCACTTCCGGGAGCTTTGTTTTATAGACTCTGGATCTGGAAAATGGGGGATCTGGGTGGAGGAGGACCAGTCCTCATCCAAGCAGGCTTGGAGATCTCAGCCCCAGGTCCTGTACACCTGGGTTCCTCTGCCAGTTCCTTCATGCATGAGCCTCGTCCGAACATGTGGAAAGGGACCTTGAGCATGGTTATGGCTGGGATCCGGAGGTCTTTGCCTGCCAGGGCTCTGCTTGGGGCGGGGAGGGAAACTCAACCCACCCCCCTCTAGGGGCCCCGGTGAAGACAGCCAGGCACAGGGGCAAGAGACTGCCGGGGGGGGGGGGGGACATATTATATTGAATAAATAGGCAGCTCGTGAGCTCATTCACAGGTGCTCAGGTGGCCCAAAAGCTTGGACAGTCATTGTGTGTTGGTTTACCTTATTCTCTGGGACTGATCTGTACTGGATAGAGATGAAAGTTACACTCTGATTGTCATTTGTTTGGCGAATTGTCTTATCCTATTGTATCTGTTTGGCTTCCAGCTGAAATCTGTCTGCACTAGATGCTTCTGTTCAAGCAGAAAAAACTTTTAGCGGCTTGATGAGTTTGTGGTGTGGGGCTCAAACCCACCCTGTGCTTTAGCACTAAGCATATTCCAGGCCTTGTTTATGCTTTTGTGGTTATTTATTTATACACTGTGTTCTGCAGATTTCTCCCAACTGTGGATGTAGTTACTATGGATTCTACAGTTCTCTAATGTCCATACAACTTTTGTCAAATACTTTAGGACAGGGAAGACTTATGTATTTTTTGAATGGTTTGAGCCACATCAGTCACTTTCAGGTTGAGTGGTAGAATAATAATTCTGGCCGGGGTCCACACTTTACTTTCATAGTACTTTTAGACTAACTTCACTATTTGAAAAATGATTTGTGTAAACACAGCTTCTTGTTGTCCAATTCTTGCAATGGAACTCTTCAAGGGATCTGTCAGCAAAATTTAATAAAAGTTAAGAAAAGTTTCAATTAAAACCACAGAAATAAGAGCAATGAGTTATGAGTATATATATTTGTGTGTGTTATTTGTCTTGGGGTCACATCCAGAAGTATTCAGGACTTACTCCTGGCTCTGTGCAATGAATGTCTCTTGATGAGGGGTGGAGGACCATATGGGATGCTGGGATTGCACCTGGGTGGCTTCATGCAAAACCAGCCCACCAGCTATACTATCTCTCTGGTCTCTAAGTACATATATTTCAAATACAACTTTAAAAATTCATTCTGAGGTAGCCATGCTTACCCCAAGACCCATTTCCTGTTAATGCATTCCAATGTGTATAATAAAGGATGGGTCTAGGATTCCTCTAGAGATAATTCATTAGTGAAGAGAATCCTTCAGCTGTTCATATCATCAGGCAGTATCACAGGGAAACTCAGTAAGGGGCATCATTTGGTGCCTTGGTGTAGTTTATAAGGGGAGTGCAGTGAGCAGTCATTCAGACGATGGGGAGAGTGTGGGCTTTAGAGTTTGGGGAATTTTAAGATCAGAGGTGCCAATGCCTGTCTTTTGCCTGGGGGATTTTGAAGGCAAAGACTGGTTGAGGGACTCGGCAACAAGGAAGAAGGGAGAGAAGAGACATGCCAAAGTAAAATTAGAGATACAATACTTTAATATAATCTTCATTGGTAAAATTTTCTGCATCCCATTATTAGGTCTGGACAGGGTTACCTCGACAATATTGCCCCTAGGGACTGAATTGTGAGAGCACACAGGTGGTTTCACCTGATCTTTGCCCCTAGATATCAGTGACCAAGTTGTAACAACGACAAGGATCTACAGGTGTTGCCATATATTGGGCATGGGAGTGTCAAAAACCTGGCTTGGAAACCAGGTTTTTGACCTCTATGCTAGAGGTTTTCAACCTTTTGCTTTCTATGGCCATCTTCTAGCCTTGTTTCCTTTCTATGGACCCCTTGTCTTACAAGTTTTCCCCATGACCTCACATTTAACCTATTTTTACCAGCCCTCCCCCTAATAGAAAAAGACTTTTTGTTCCAAATCTTTCTCAGCATCAATTTCTCTATCCTCTTTCAATGGGGTCGTAGTTGAGGTAACTTAACTTCTGCTTTTGGCTTTGTTCTAGAATTCTTTTCTTTCTTCTCCAATCTCCTCAATGAAGCCTTAGGGCACAGCAACATGTCTTCATGTCAGAAAAATGCTTTTTAAAGTTTGAGAAAGTTTAGAATAATATTAGTAGTATGTGATGTGTTATATATATGTATGTGTATATATACATATACACACATGAAGATATGTACAAACAATTTACAAAGATATACATTATACATGCATATCATGTGTCTCCTATGTAAACACAAATTAACACATGTCGCAAACAAATATACATTTTTCACATAGGCACAGAATACTTACATTTTATAGGAGACACAGAATGCTTGTATTATATAAGGTATCATTACTATTATACTTAGCAATACTTATTGTGTCAGTGGCTTTGGGTCTTCAGGTGAAGTAAGATTGATGTTCCTTGCTATAACATTTTACAAGTTCATATGAACCAGTTAATTAAGATAAGTACCTGCCTGACTTGGAGTCTCTAGTCCTGTTTGAGACCAAAGCCTTGAGCACGTTTTATTTCGTTTAAGACAGTGAGGGTATATATTGGTGTTCCCTTGTCTTTTTGATCCTCTTACTAAGTATTTCTTTTTATTAAACCCCTGTGAGATACAGTTACAAAGTCTTCCTGTTTGAGTTTTAGTCAAACACCCATGATAAACACCCATCCCTCTAAAGGTGCACATCTTCCACCGCTAAGGTCCCCAATATTCCCCCCACCCCTCCTCCTCCCACCTCTATGGGAGACAGTCTCCCCCATACTCTCTTTTGTATTGCTTGTTACGAATAGTATAAGATGTTGCATGGCTGCAAGAGTGGCTGGGTGCTTTTGGAATTCTAAAACTTTGGATAATTACGGTCTGGAGAAACCTCTGCAATGAGCTGCTCAGTTCAGAGATTCTTTTGTGTGTCTCTGGATCACGGCCATTATGGAGCTTAAATAGCAGCCAGAGGCAGTTTGTGGGTGTGACCTTCAGGGTCCTATGGGGACAGGAGGATGAGAAGGACCAGCCCATTTCCTATCCACTGAGACCTGGACTTTGTAGTCACTGAACCCGCATACCTGCACTTCTCTTGGGCTCTGGAAGTTAGTGGCTGCCGAACTGTTAGGGGGCAGGTGGAGGGATGACAGCAGCTCCAGTCTGAGGCACCTGGTGAAATTGGTCTGGCTTAAAGTCTGGAGGCATCTCTGCAGAGAGCTGCTCCGTTCGGGTATTCTTTCTTGTGTCCTACTAAGAATATTTTACTTGTTCCATGGTTACACTCTCTTGACTGTATGATCTTTATACTTTATTCTCTTGCAATTATGGGGAATAGTATCAGAGAAGCCCTGGACATGACTGCAGTGTTCAAGTTATAGTCACATGTCCATGCCACACAAGCCTGGGTTTTCTTCCTAAGGGCCAGGTACCTGGGGAGCTGGAAGAACATGGAGGATTATCAACCAGGTGACATTTGTGTGCGAGAAGATGGATTATTCCAAGTCTTAGATAGGAAGGTAACTCAAGTTGAATTCCACATGTGAGTTAGATATGTCTGAGTATGTATAGGTACACTATAAAAGCTTAGTTTTGATTAAACAGAAAAATGAGCACAGCATGTTAGCTCACTTGCAATTTAAAAAAAATATCACGAAGTTGTCAGTGAGAGGCTGCTCATTCCATCTAGATTTTCTTAGCTTCAAATATAATGAAAGAAAAACAGACCAAGTTAGACTCCGTTTATTTGGATAGGTGAGCTCAGTGATCAGATGTCAGCTCTCAAAAGTTATCATTCAGCCTAGGAACCCAATTTAATTATTTGCAATTAATTCTCCTACTTTGTTTTGGAAAAAGATGATTAGATCAGTTTTACTTACATTACCTTCGAAAATGTAAGTTTTCTTTCATTCGTTTATTCAAGAATCACTCTCTACTATTGTTAATGTCTTTTTGGAATGTTTTAAAATTCTGAAATGTCAAATAGAGTCGTGATTTCAAAAATAATTAGCAATTCTAAAAGTTTAAAATATGTATTTTTCTAATATTAATTTAAACTCAACTTTGAAAGGCAAAGTTGACATTTTGGAAAATAATCTAAATCTTTTTAGAGAAATAAAAGTATAATATAGTCTAAGGTGTAAAATATAAAGTAAAAAATTACTGAGTTTCTAAAATAATACTAGCTTTTATGTCAAATTTTCTTTAACATCAACTTCTTTTTTGACGGTTTTATTGAAAATTCTACAGACAGTAGCTTATTTTTCCACCAACCTAAGCACCTGAGACTTTTGGCTGATGGATATAAGACCCATAAAATTGACTATAAAATGTAACTTTATATCATAACTTACACAATGTTTATAGAATATTCCAACATTTACTTTTTTCCTGAAAGCAAACATCTCAGTGTTTTATGAGTATATTAATTATGTTACAATGGAAAACAAAAACTAATAACTTGATTTTAAATGATGATAACACTTGCTATGTCATCATATGGGCACAGAGATCTGATGGACAGACTGACAAATCTTAACAGAGGAACACTGATCTTACTTAACCTTAAAATTTTCTGAGTCTAATGTGAAGGAAAGAGTAATATTTTACTGGTACATGTTTTATTAGCTTGATTTTCAAATGCTATGGCAAAAATCATGTATCTAACTCTCTAAATAGTCTGAAATAATATGGTCAGCAAATGTGACTGGTATACTCTTGTGACCTGATTGGGTTTCTTCAAGGAAATGGAACCTATAGGGAAATATAAGTATGTATTATATGTAATAATATGCGTGCATATGTTGCATACAATTTGTTGTCTGAGAAAATACAAAAATGCATGACTTGTGGCTTTTTATTTGTGGATTTATTATGAACTGGCAAAAGGCTTTTTGGTTTTGTATTTTGTTTTTTGAGGCCATAGCTGGCAGTGCTCAGGGGCTGCTCTTGGATCTGTGCTCAGGGGTCCCTTTCGATGTGCCTGATGTCACTTTGTGGTCCTGGGAATGAACCCAAGGTCACAGCATGACAGGCACATTCCTTAAACCTGTATTATCTCTCAGTCCACTTTAAGAAATTTTAAAAGGAATTTTCACGTTTCTTAAAATTATAGACCTTCTGTAACACCACTTAAACTGTTGACAGTGAAGACCAGGACAGTTCAGAGAAGAATCCCAAAGAGGTGGAGCCAGTAATAGAATCAAGCAAATTTGCTGATCATCATAGAATTATTTGCAACCATAAAAAAAAAAACAATAAATGTAGTGTTACTCTGCCAAATATGACAGAACCAGGGTTGCAAGTATTTGACTCATTCAACACAAGGAAACTGATGTGGATGCTAAAAAATAACCCCAACTTGATATAAATGTGGTTTGTTACTTACTGGCCAGTATCACTCAAAGGGGTGTCTCACTCAGTCCCTGGAGTTTTGAAGTTCCACACTGAAAGATAAAACTTGTTTGGGACACTGATCTTCTTGCTGTGCAGTTGTAGAAAACACAACCATTTTCCCACAGTGAATCTGTGACGGACCTGACACTGTGAGGAGAGAATGGAGTGCAGGTTTCTAAGGAAGGGAGCTAGAAAATGCTTGTCCTTCCTCCCTTCCGCACCTCTCTGTGGTTACCCAGGTCTCATGTCATGATTCTCTCCACGATTTAGTCCAAATAGAAGAATTTCCTATTGTCTCTGTAGTTGTAATGAGTAAGGGTCCTCACCTCACTGAAGTTGGCATTTATTTACTCAGGAAGAAAAAAGCTGAAATAGGTATTTGGAAAAAAATATGACTAACAGTAAAAGAAATTAATCAGTGGAAAAGATGACGAGAAAAGGGGGCAGTAGAGACTTGGCTTTGGAGCCATCAGATCCAGCCCTGCTAGCCCTGAACTGTTGCTAGATTTTCAATTATTTTTTTATATTATTACTCCATATGTGATTTTCAAATGTGTGTCTGGGATACATTCAGGAGTGAAAACCCACTATCATGCGCCAAAGAGTTGCACTTGTTACAAAAGCTACATTGCAATGTTCTTTAACAGTTTCACCACCGGAGCACCATTGTGTTTTAGCAAGAGGTTCTTGGTGTGTCTGACACAAAATACTAGCACCCACAGATAATATTGAAACCACGCAAAAGCCTGAAAGATGCTGTTTTCTCCACAATATACAATTTTTTATGTTTAACTTTGAGAGTTCAGTCCTCTCGGATAAGATTTGTGCTTTGCCCATTTAGATTTGAAGATTGTTGCAGACATAGGTAAATACCTATTGGAGAAATACCCATTTCTCCAATTTTTTTTTAATATCACCTATTCCATCCTGAACCAGCTCCCCTATAATAAGATATTTGTACAAAAAACAATGATGCTAATATGACTAACTCTAAGAACTTTTTTTCTTTTGCCACACCTGGCAGTGCTCAGGGTTGACTCCTGGTTCTGCTCAGGGGATCACTCCTGGATGGGGCTTCGGGGACTTTCTGCTGTGCTGCAGCTTAAACTCAGGGCAGCCATGTGCAAGGCTACAGCCCTAATCACTCTACCATTTCTCCAGCCTCCAATAACTCTAAGTTTTAAATCCATAAATTAGATTCCCTAGTAAAATATGTGGGAGCTTACATAAGCTGTAATAGAATTCAAATTGTCACCTACTGCAGACATGTTAAGTTTGGATTATACACTGAGTTTTATGAGAAACCAGAGATAAGCAAGTGACCCTGAAAAATTCCTTTCTTTCTCTTTATGTATATGTATTTATTTACATATTAAAATTATGCTTTCATAAATTAGACCACATGACATATAGATACTCTATATGTGATAGCATATGTATAAATGTAAATTACATAGAGCATTAATATATAATACAATTCTTTTCATTATATCATATGAATTAATAATTAATGTATATAATTTATATGTATAGATTATGCCATGGAGATGTCACAATTACATGAGTATGTCACTCAGAGTCTTATCTTTAGCCACAATTTACATATCTCATTCCACCATGTACAAAAAAAATTGTGTTTAGTTCTTGTTTCTCTTTTGGGGATGGAATTAAACGAATTGTCCTTGAGTCATGTGGCTAATGCTTGGCAGATGGAATTCAGATCTATGTCTTTCTTGCGAGGCCAATGTTCCTTCAGGGAAGGGAGCTAATCCGAGGTGTAGTCTCCGGGGAAGCAAGAGTACACGCCTCTAATTGGGCCATGGCAGGAGAAAAGCTGGTCCTGGTTTTATTTTCAGAACCTCAACTTTATTCCTTTCACAAACATGATGAATTCACCCCTCCCAACTTCTATCAACTCCCAGGCCCATCTGCCTTCTTCCTGTGTTCACATGTCTAGTATACTGATTTCTATTCCACACTGTCAAAAGAATTAGCTCAGGCAGTCTTTTCCTCAAGATTTTGTGTGTGGGGGTGTGTGTGTGTGGGATGTGTGTGTGTGTGTGTGTGTGTGTGTGTGTGTGTGTGTTGAGGGCAAAGATATCATTTTGCTTGTTTTATCTTCCCTCTGTGCATGGTGTTGCTTTGTGCACATACTAGTACGCACTCATTCTTAGAAGAGAATGTTCTGCCTAAGGTCACCAGGACTCGCTCTGGCTTAGGTTCTTAGACATTAGATCATTAGCAGAAGAGATAGAAGAAATCATTTTCTTGGCATTTCGATATAGGCTACTCCAGCCAAACATAGAAAGCTGTCATAGGAATATTTTTGAACCTCAGAAAACAATTTTGGTTTAGGTTCGGGTGGGAGATAGTGGCTCTTGTTTCTCCCACACCAGTCCACTCATCTCCTATAAGAACATGTAATTCCAACAGTGCTGACTGTTAGCTTTTGTGGACAGAGAGTCCTTTGGACACCAACCAGTACATAAAGTGTCTCTTTAAGAAGCTTCCCTGTAGCTTGTAATTAAATTAAAGAACCAAAAACTGCTGAAAAAAAAGTATAGCCTGGAGACCATGTTTATGAGCTTCCCAGGCAAGAGATGGTCATGTTAGAACTACTATTGTTATGAGCCTGATGTTTCCAATGAAGCTTTGCACGAACCGTTTGTTTAGTGCTAGTCATTCAGTCATGCCACTTGATTTCAACCCACTATTTCCTCTTTGAACTGGCAAAAACAACTCCACAAAGGAAAGCGTTTCATAAGAAATGGTAGTTTCCTGCTTTGTAGGCCAGAGTCCTGAGCTCAGCAATCAGCTCGTGGTCCCCGTGGCCAGAGATGAACACCACAAGCACGCGAGCCCAAGGGGGAAATGATGCCTCTTCTCTTTCTTTCCTAAGCAGAGTCTTTTAGCAGATAGACACAACCAGGATTGCTTTGTTATTCACACTGAAAGTCACAGGTCATGGGAAATTTGATCCTGGGACAGTTGGTCACCCCAGCATTAGGTGCCTTATCACAACTATCATCCTGAAATTTCATATTTTGAGATCACTGTGGTGCTCAAATCAGAAGTCCATGATTAGGACCCAGAAAATGTATACTAAAAAGTAATCATGGAATCCTCAAAGAGTTCATAAATAACTGTGACTGCTGAGCTTCCAAACCAGTGAGCCTAGTGGTAGGTGTTGACACACTGCTGTATTTCTGATGGGTTCCAGATGTGCTGAAAAGTTGATTTTTCCCCACTCTTGAGTTGTCTGGGCAGGGTCTACAGTGCGTCTAACCCCACAGGGTTTTCTATGACTGTGAGTTATCTTATCTCTTTATCCCACTGAGCTCTACAAAATAATATGAATTTTGATGTGTACCATAAAGGGAAAAATGTTGGTCAGAATTACTCAAATCCAACCCATTAATATTTTGAATGAAACCTAACTTAAATCATTTCTATTAAAGACAGGTTTGCATGGAGCTGAGACAGAACTGTGTTTAATTTGTCTTGTGTTCAGCTGTCTTCAAGGTGACTTAGAACACTTCTCAGGAAAGCTGATGGATTACATAGTGAGTGGTAAATTACACAACTAGGAGAGCCAAGCTGATTACACTGTAGTTTTTTCCTTTGCATCAAAGGTATGCAACTACCTCAACTACCTAGGTGAGGGACAGAATAGATCTTTATTTGGATTATGGCAATGATAATCCTTGTGTTGCTTTGCGTATCTATGCTTTCAGTAAACATATGCTTGCCATTATATCTGAATTGTCTGTAAATCTGTATGACATATGATTATTCCATTCCATATTGTCAAGGAACGAACTGGAGCCATAGCACCTGGGGTAGGGCGTTTACCTTGCACGTGGCTGACCTGGGTTCAATTCCTCCATCCCTCTTTGAGATCCCGGCAAGCTACCAAGAATATCCTGATTGCACAGCAGAGCTTGGCAAACTACCCGTGGCGTATTCGATACGCCAAAAACAGTAACAACAAGTTTCACAATGGAGATGTTACTGGTGCCCGCTCAAGCAAATCAATGAACAACAGGATGACAGGGCTACAGTGTTATTGTCAAGGAACATACAAGGAATACACTTTGTATAGAGTCAAGTTTATAATGTCAAAATCAAGACATTCAGAAAAGTAAAGGCTAGTTAAGTATTATGAGTTTAACAGCATTTCTGAGTCAACAAACATTGAAACTTACTGTTTCTTTAAATAGCATTCAAGTTTAAAATGGAGAAAGGATTCAGAGAAAAAGACAGTATGGCCATAAAAGTCTATGGCCTCAAGGGAACCTGAGTTCCCATGCTGATCCTCATGGCAGGGAGTAAAAGAAGGGACAGATTTTGTGTATAAAGTTGGCCCTTTTCAGATCATAGCTTTACATTGTGCCAAACTCAAATCATGCCCAGCTTCTGGCTCCTCGATTGCTTAATACATTAGT